>NC_054485.1:53528754-54212504 GCF_017639515.1 Carcharodon carcharias | reverse complement strand
CCAAAATCAGTGTTATTGCTTGCACAGTGTTTTGGATAACTAATGGGATATTTTTCTGTCAAATTAACAATATTGCATGATGCTGTTAATCTAAAATTTGTACTCTCTGGTTTTCTTAATAGTCACAGTGGAGTCACCTCTCGGGCACACACAAACTATCAGTGCATTATATCGTTGTTGCTCTTAATATTAATGACCCATGCTGCATACATATCAAACAATATTTGTAACTAGATGCCAACATTAGGAGTTATCATTTCACTAGGCCCTTTCTGTGATTGTTTGGTAAATCGGTTAGTGAATCTCGAAAGGGGCAAAAATAGCATACATGTTCTTGGGTGAGTGTTAAAGGACAGGGAGGGATATGGGGACCTGGAACAGGAGAAGCAACATGGCCCATGATTTCTATCTCTGGCCCTGCACATGTCCAATGTGCTTGGGTGTCTTGGACATATTAAGAGCCTATATTCCTGATCTTAGGGCCTTGAGTAAGGATCCTGATCTGGCCACATTCTCTGCGTGGTTTGGAGGAATACATGATCTGGCCTTGCAGTTGGCAGGCTTATGTTACTCCACACCTGGGGACCATATGACTGCCATTGTACCACCCTTGGGCTGTAATGGTGGGATTTAACACTGATTTCACCAGCCAGGTGTTACGGACGGAGAGGGTCAGTTCAAAGAACAATGGCCAGAATTTTGCTGTTGGCAAGCAGGGGGTGGGGCCTGCTCACCAACATGCAAAATGACGCGGGATGATGTTGGGGGAACCTTTGACATCATCCCGCCCCATTTAAATTTTCGGGAAGGCGGGGGCACAGCAAAATCAGCTGCGGGCCCACCGACCTGTCAATGGCCAATTAAAGACATTGACGGGATCATTAAAACAATTAAAGGACCTGCCCGTCCAACCTTAAGGCTGGCGGGTCAGCCAGGAGCTCCAGCGGCAAATAGAGAAAACATGAAACCTCATCCACTGGCGGGATGAAGTTTCATGTAGGGATTTAAAAAGTTTAATAAAGTTTTAATGAAATTTATTAACATGTCCCATCTCGTGTGACATTGTCACATGAGGGGGACATGTTAAGGATCCTTTTTTTTTCTATTTTTAATGTTTTTACAGCTGTTAGCGATCTCCCTGAGGCAGCACTTAGCCTCAGGGAGATGTGCGCTCTCTCGTGCTCATGCGTGAAAGAGTGCACTCTCGCTTTTGGGGAACCCCCCACCTGCACAGGGAGCGCATAGCATTTCCTGTTGGGTGTCACGCTGGGTGGGCCTTGATTGGCTCGCTCACGTAAAATGACGGTGGGGCCCGCTTCTCCAGCGGGGATCGGCTCCCCGCCATCCAGAGATTAGGTTGGGCCCACCTGCCCGGAAGACAGAAAATTTTGCCCAAAGATTTTTCCTCTCACCACCTGTCCGTAAACAGAAGGTGTTTTGAATTTTATTTTAAGAATGTGGTGACATATTTCCCATTCCCCTCAGTTTTTGTGTGATCCAATTTCTACTAATAACCCCTCAGTAACCTCGAGTTGGGATTAACTCAGAAGGTTAGTTTATTGCACACATTCAAAATAGCTGTGAAAAGGCCTGTCTGCAACATTCATACAGTAAAGGGAGGGAAAGAGAAAAGGAGATTAAATAGTACAAGGACCACAGAGAAAAATGAATATCAGTTTGAATGAGTCCAGAATCAAAATCCAATGAGGAATTCTTCCACAGAGGTCAGCTGGCTGAAGACCGGTGGTGTAAGATTCACTTCTCCAGTGGTGTTGATGTCACAAGATGCAATAAGCACACAGAGATTGGATCAGTTCTGTAGGTGATAGTACAAATCTTCCCAGCAGAGTCAGGTTAGATGAAGCCAGTTGTCCAATCTGGCCAGGCCTGCCTGTCAGATGCTAAATAGCAGACTGGGGTATGCAGCTCAGAGAGTAACACAACTGGTTGAGCAAGCCAGAGTCTTAGGTCATGTGACCTTACTTCTCCACAATGATTTCAACAAAGGATATTTACCTAGTGTTTGAAAATTAACTTTGTGTCCCAGACAGATAACATATCAGCCATTGTAGGTTGAAATAGGTGCTATATGTTGAGAGTCTGGTGTTTGGGAAGCCATTGTCTCTGTAAACTAACTGACTCTGCTAAAAAAGCTTGGCTTATCACATGCAATTGGCTATTGTGCAGCTCTCTTTGAAGTTGGTCTGTGCAGTTCCAGGTGATCTGGTGCTCCTTAGGTACAACAAGGTGTGACATTTCCGATAATGAGAAGTGAATTATTTTGCTCTGCTGACTCACAGAGGGTCAGCCATCTTAATTGTCTTCACTCAGCAGAAAAGTCCAGTTTAAAAATAAAAAATAGTAATAAGGGTAATTTTTTTAAAAACATACAGTGTTAGGTTCTGTTGCACAACAAAAGTTTGAAGGAGATACCCCTTGCCTCCTAACAGACACCTCTTTGCAGGCCCAAAGTGGTCAGTTTGGACTTCCACAAGGTGAAAGCATCATGTCAGACACCTCTTACTATGAAAGCATTAGGTCAGCTCCCTCCCAAGTCTGGCACAGAGCTGCATAAACCTTTTCTCGTGGTTGCACAAGCCGAAGCTTACACCAGCTGCACATTGATGGAGTGGAATGCCTTGTGGTTTACTATTTTTTCTGGTTAATCTGGGGATGTGTGGACTGCTAAGTGTGAGCAACAAATGATGCCCTGCAACAATAGGAAGCCATGTAGAGACGCAAACATTAGTGCCCACTTATTGAGATGAGCATCGTTACAGGCAAAGTTCCCATAATTGTTAACATTGTGTAAGGGAGGTTCGATCAGTGCTTGTTTATTCTTATTGTTGATTCTTGACTTTAGGATTTTATAAAGGACAAACTCAGAGAGACACAGGGGTTTAGGCTTAACCACAAAATTATTTATTGACAGAAAACCTCCACTGCCGCTAATACAAGAGCACTAAACTAGTTTAATGACACCGCACAGCACTCTAAACACAAACTCATTTATAAAACTCCACTGGCAAAACTCTGCTTTTCTGCCCCACAGCTTACTCAGTCCAACTCAAACCCCCTTTCAGCTATCTTCAATTCTCAGCCCCAAAATCCGTGTATCTGGCTGATACTTACAACTCCCCGCACGTTGGTCGTTCCGGTGTGAGCTGTAGGTCCGTGAATCAGGTTAACTGTTCCTGATCCTCCTGATGACAGCAGTGCCAGACCCCACGGCTTTAGCCTTTTTATTACAAATCTTGTTGATAGCGTCAAAGTACATTTCCTAGAGCACATTCTGTTTGAATGGTCGGTGCTTAGCACCCCTTAATCTCTTTATCTGGCCCCTGTCTTGGTTCAGACAACCCATTTATCGTGATGTTGTTTCCACAACCAAAACAATGGACCAAATCCTAGTTGATGTCCCTGGATCTCAGGTTAATGTGCATCTGATAAGATCCATTTCTCCTTAGCTGCTGTCGATGTTTGTTTGTGTGATGGCTGTTGGCTGGGGCCATTTGCTGTAATGGTCTCCCAGTTTCTTTAATAGGATTGTCTGATGGCATCTGCTTTGTGCCTTTGAGGTGATAATATCCCAGTATCTTTACACAGTATCGAGATGGTTTCTGTATTGACATGTTTGAAGATTAACCCCTTGTGGTGCAGCTTGCCTCTGTGTTAAAATTTGGCCTGTTCTGTTTTGCAGTGTTTATGTCCATTAAGCGAGGTCTTTGGGATCTTTATATTTAATAAATTTCAGTTGGAGGGGATTCCAATCCTACACCTGGCAAACATGTCACCAGTGAACTGCTTTATGCATTAATGTACAACCAACAGGAAGATCTAGGATATGCCTCTAGCAGTGCCATGGAAGGACTCAAAGGTAATAAAAAATCGAGGGTGGTGGCCATTTGCACAAACACAGGTAATGCATGGCCACAAGGTCCAGAAGGTATCAGATTTTTCTCTAGGAGGCTGCGGGTGCCTGCTCACCACCTGGGGCAATAGCCTTCCTGCTCACCACCTGGGGCAATAACCTCCCTGCTCACCAGCTGCCTGCCTCCCAGAGCAGGCTGCTGCTGTTCCTGATGATCATCTTGCTCCTTGTCCTAAGGTCCAGACAAGGCAGCCATGGCACCTCACATCCTGACCTTTGGTCTCGGTTTCTCCAAAATGCAGAAATTAACCCCTCACTACTCAGCTCATCATGGTTTCAACTGGCATCAAAGGTTGGCAGGAAAAACGATAGCTGAACAATGGGCTACCTTCAAAGAAGAGATAGTTCGGGCACAGTCAAGGTATATTCCCTCAAAAGGGAAAGTTAGGGAAAACAAATCCAGAGCTCCCTGAATGACAAAAGGGGTACAAAGGAAAATGAAGGAAAATAGTGTGCTTTTGACCAATTATAGATGGATAGTACAATAGAGAACCAGGCTGAACATAGAAGGTTCGGAGGGGAAATAAGAAAGTTAATAAGAGAAGCAAAGAGAGTGCATGAAGAGAGGCTGGCAGCAAACATAAAAGGGAATCTCAAAGTCTTCCATTGGCATATAAATAGTAAAAGGAGGATTGTGGCCAATTAGGGACTAAAGAGGAGATTATGCACTGATACACTTGTCAGTGCAAATGTATAGAAACAGGAGGAGCCATTCAGCCACTCAAATTTGTTTTGCTATTCATTTAGATCATGACTGATCTGTACCTCAGTTCTATTCACCTGCCTTTCCTCCATTTCCTTTACCTAGCAAAAATCTTTGCGACCAAGACAGATCCCACGGATTTGTCAGTAACGCACCCAGATGTCAGTATCTACCATGAGTTTCAAAATCTTGTTACAAATCCATCTCCCTTATGAAGGATTGCAGGTGTTCACTATTCCCTTTTGAAGAAGTAGCCTCGGAATTCCCTCCAAAAGTGACTCTGACTCAGACTGCCTCAACAACTGCTCACCTCATAGGGTTTTAATCTTGTCTCCTGAGACTCTGTTCCCCTGGGTTCCCGAGTCTGCACTCCAGCACCAACTCACAGGCACAACTCCAGCTCTTCAGCCACACCAGCAGAATATTACCTCTCCAAAGGGTTACCTTTGCCACAACAACCCTCAGCACAGAGTCACTAAGCCCCCACTACTTGGAGCATGCCAATCGCAGCATTTTCACTGCTTAGTGCCTCTTTCTTTGCTCCTGTATTGGATAGTTCCTACCAGTGGTCTCCTTCTCCCAGAGGCTCCTTCTCTGGTTCTCGCTCTCTCTCTGGGGCCTCTCCCTGGGTTCCCTCTTTGAGACCTCTCCCTGTTTGCTTTCCCTGGTTTCCCTCTCCCCAGGTTCCCTTTATTTCTCTGGGACATGTGGGACACTTCCTGTCCCCTGTCCTGGGATTCCTCTTGTTATGGTGGCCCACTCCTGGGTCCCATGACCGAGATTTCGTATCTTTTTTTCCCCCACACACAGATACACTGGGCACTTGGCCCCAGCCCAGAGATCTCTAAAGCAGTAGACTGTGCATGCGCCACCCACTTCCAATCCACGCATGTGCGGAAACTCCTGGGGCATGCTGGGACTTGAGGTTCCCAACTTCCGCTCAATGACAAGATAAGTTTGGGTCTCTTAACAAATGCCTCATCAGAGAAAATAGTTTCTCTGTGCCTAACCTATCAAACCCTTCTTATCATTTTAAATATTTGATTAGATCACTCTTGAATCTTCTATTCTCAAGGAAATAAAATCCAGCTTTTATACGAACTGTCCACATAGCTCTTTAATCCCTGGTATCATTCTGGTGAATCTGCACTGCACCTCCTCCAAAATGTTATGACGTGGCATGTGATGTGTGCCAGGCAGACGAAATCCACAAGGGAAACCTGGCCACGGTATCACAACTGTTTTGCAATTGCTATTTATTACATAAAGATTTGGGCACTGCATTCAGAAGGAATGAGTCCACTAACATCTTTAGAGATTTTAAAAACTAAATTCAAATGTTTATTAACCAAAGAAAAGATTTGAAGCACATATATAAGATTACAGTTATATATGAGGTTTCCAAAAAAATGCAAAAGCTGCAGGATCATTTTGCCTGCCCACCCGCCGTAAAATTGGACGGGCAGCGAAAAATTTAGGTTAATTAGGTTTTCATAATTGTTGGCGGGCATGCTGCCAATTCCCATGCACACCCACTGACTGAGCTATCACGTGACTGCAACTTGATGTTGGGACACTCGCCCAATGTCACCGCGCGTCATTTCATGCTGAAGCGGGTCAGGCAGGCACCCACCCACCGAGGTGAAAATTCTGCCCGACATGCTAAGGTCTAATCTATGTTTAGTCATTAGTATTTCAAATGCCTTTTACCCCTAACATAATTTGATAATTTCAAGCTTGTACTCTATCTGACTCAAATTTAATTGAATCACACAGACAGAACCATCCACACTCACACCCATAAACCTACTTTACAATTAACCACAATAATATTATGAAACTTCTAATAGTTTCGTGACATAGATCAATATATCCTACCTGAAGTGCAGAGCTCAGACCTGAACACGGTACTCCAGATAGGATCTGACCAGGGCTCTGCACCCTGCAGCACAATTTTGAATTCTGGCCATCCATTCCTTTCCTTTAAGCAGGAAATTTACTTATGTTCAGAGAATATTTTAGCCCAGAATCAGCCCATTCAATCCACCTCATTCTCTTGCTCAAACCCCACACCCCCTAATCTTCTTCTTTTCAATGCCAGCATGTACACTGCAGTTTTTTCATTTCTTTCATATCCTTCCTATCTCTACATAACACGCCAATGGGAAGCTAAGATTTTGCACAAGACTCCCTGATTTTATACTTTGTGCCTTTAGCTGCCAACTGAAGAGTCTCTCCAGAACGAATTTGCGTCCCTTAAGATTCAATCGCTGAACTCACAGGTTAACTCGCTACACTGTGCACTATATTCAAGAAGCAAGGATATTTTCCACCTGGTTGTCACCACTGTAATAAAGTAAAGCATTGCAGCAGCTTGCGTTCATTGGCTTTATCCATATGCTGCTAATGACCTTCATATCTCCACACTACTGTTTCTACGCTCTGTTTAAAATCTCACCAATCCACATACTTTTCCTTTCCCTATTTTTTACCTGCAAAATGTATTGCTTCACATTTCTCTGCATTGAATTGCGTTTTCCACCGATCACCTCATTCTGCGAGCATATCCATCTCCTCCCATAGTCTTTGAAAGTCCTTCTCACAATTTACCTCGCCCACAATTTTAGCGTAATCAGTAAAATGTCACTACCATTCCCTCAATTCCTCAATTAACTTAATTTATGTATGTAATAAAGGAAAGATGTGCATTTCTATAGTGCCTTTTGTGACCTTGTAACGGTGACCTATGGGCATGTCCATGTTTATTTCTCCAGGGGCAAAATTTCCATGTCAGCTTGTGTGGGCGGCGCATAAAATGCATGCCGATGCATAAAATGACTCGCGGTGACATCGGGTGAGCGTCCCAACGTCACCCCACGCTGTTGGGATATTTCAGTGGGCCGGTACGTGATGATCTTTGATGCATGCCCTCCGTTAATTAACGGGCCACTTAAGACCCTTGAGGCACCAATTGATGGCAATTTTTCGGGTCCCATACGATCTGCAATCTTCAGGTCAGCGCACGGGTGAAATGGGCAAGGGGATAGGACACATTTGTATAAACCTCATCCACGGGCAGGATAAGGGGGCTCAGTGGAGTCGTGAATGTGTGCAGTCAGATATTTAATTTGGAAAATTACTGATACTTGCCTGTGTGAGCAGAAATACTTCAAAACCCATACCAGCTTCTTGGACTGGACTCACAACCTTCAGATCAGCACTCTACAGTGAATATCCTTTTTGGGGCCTGCAGGTTTCAGGAAGCCTTCCCCTAGCCTGGGAGTGGGAGTTGTGCTTTCCACTGGAGGCACCTCCTTTGAGGAGGAAGGGAGGGCCAGAAGGGGGATGAGACCAGGGGTGCACAATCAGCCTCCAGGAAAGCCACCTTTGGGAGGAGAGGTGCAAGCACAAGGGGCGCAGGGAAAACAGGAAGTCCAAGGTGGAAGGGGCCACAGAAGATGCCACTATCCTGCTGCCAGGGTATGCAGGCGGCGATGCAGCTACCTCAGTATGTTTGAGGTACAGTGCCAAATGAGGCTCCGTCTCTCAAGGGAGACAGTCAACTCTGTCAGATGATAGGCCCTGAGATCTCTGCTAACTGTGTCTGGCTGGCCTGGTCCCAACAGTAGTGGATGAAGGTCAATGCACACCTGATCAGAGCGTTTGTCACCTACTTGACACAAATGTGGACAGCTAATTGGAAGATCACCAACCGAGCCATGAAAAGAGCCAGAGGTATAGAAGTTGAGGGCAGCTGTGACCTTTAGAACCACTGGTATGGTGAAAATCGGTGAAAATCAGGTTATCAAGGGCTGGGAAGAAGGATTAGTTCAGATGAGTGTTGGACAGAGAGCAAAACTAACCTGCACCTCTGACTATGCTTATGGAGCTGCTGGCCACCCTGGCGTTATTCCACCTAATGCTACTTTGATTTTTGATGTAGAGCTCTTGAGACTCGAGTGAAATCATTATTCAGTTTGTCTCCTGCATTTGGCACACAAACATGAGCAAGCTTGAAGATTGTGCATTGAATATGCAGGGCTTGGATATAATCACACTACATTTACCTTCCCCATCCACAACCTGCTGTACGTCAGCAACAAATCTGCTTCTCTCATGTTCCTTTTGGGCTGTAACTTAAAACCTGATGATCTCAATCCTGAACTTTATTTTTTTAATTTTTTAAAGAAAATCATGCTTTGATTTCTGATAATTCTAAGTTGTGCATGATCAAGAATGAACATCAAGCTGCCTGTTAGTAAAAAAGGACAGCTGATCATTTATGACATACTAAAGCATTTTATTGTAAAAGCAATGAGTTCCAAAATGAATTGCTGATCACAGGGCTATGTGCAATGAAAGGATCATAAGCCACACTTTGTGGCCATTGCTGGCTTCTCCCGCGTCCAGGGTGCTCTGGACTGCACACATGTGGCCATCAAGGCGCCAGCAGGTGAGCCCAGTGCCTTCGTCAACAGGAAGGGCTTCCACTCCATGAACATGCAGATAGTGTGTGATCACAGGATGCAGATTCTACAAGTCTGTGCAAGGTACCCTGCTAGCTCCCACGATGCCTACATCCTCAAACACTCCCAGGTGCTGAGGCTCTTCAGTGATCTAGCCCGGCTGGATGGATGGCTGCTGGGTGACAAGGGCTATCCCTTCAGAAGGCGGCCCATGACGCCTCTCAGGCATCCAAGAACAGAGGCTCAGCAGTGGTACAATAGGAGCAACACCTCCACAAGGGCTGTGGTGGAGAGAGCCATCGGTCTTCTCAAGATGCGCTTCTGATGCCTGGACCGCTCAGGGGGCGCACTCCAGTACTCCCCAGATCGTGTCTCTGTGATAGTGGTTGCATGCTGTGCTCTGCACAACCTTGCGCTGGAATGGGGGGACACAGTGGAGGTAGAAGTTGTAGATGCAGATGCTCCAGATGCACACGATGATTCCAGCAGTGAGTCCGAAGATGAGCAGGCACAGCAGGACACTGAGGGGTTGGACGCTGACCTGGGCATACACCAGGGAGGCAGGAACACTTGGAAAGCTTTAATCCAAAGAACCTTCAGCTAGCATACCACAGATGGACCTCCAACACAAGCCAGGGCTGCAGGCTCCATACTCGAAACCTGAGAGCAAAATCTGCCTGGAAAAGAACACTAACTAGGTGCCTTGTCAATAAAGCTCAATGACAAACAAGTCACTCATAACACCATGGGTTCCCGTACACCTGCAGAAGTAAGGAAACACCCTGAGCCTTGTTCAGAACTCAAACATTTAATCAATTAACAAAATGAAGCAGAAAATAAACTGAATGCAAAGGTGTTATGCATCATGCCAACTTGTCATCAGTTAATACCGGGGCAACATAAAACCACCAGTGAGAAGCCCATGGTGTGCTTAAGGTGCCTTAAGCTTACGTTTCCAGGTGTTACGTCTAGGTGCACCCCTGCTCACTGGCACTGACATTGGAGACACCCCACTCACTCTGCTGTCCTGTCGGACACGATGACCTTGGCGGGCATCCTCTGGCCCATGGAGCCTTTAATGGCCCCACCTGGGAGCTGCTGGCCAGTGCCACAGCTGGCATCTCCCCGAGGATGAGCACGCACAGGAAGGCGCTGAGGGGCTAGACGCTGACCCGGGCATATTGCAGGGAGGCAGGGACACCTGAAAGGCTTTAATCCAAAGAATCTTCAGCTAGCACACCACAGATGGACCTCCAACACACGCCAGGCTCCATACTCGAAACCTGAGAGCAAAATCTGCCTGGATAAGAGCATTAACTAAGGCCCTTGTCAATAAAGCTCAATGTTAAACAACTCACTCATAATATCATGGGTTCCCGTCCACTTGCTGAAGTAAGGAATCACCCTGAGGCATGGCAACATGTCAAAATGTATTGAGATAAAAAATGTAACTTCATAAACCAAAAAAAATGGTGTTGCACATCACACCAAGTCTTCAATAAACTACTATGACCAATATAAAAGCACTAGTGAGAAACCCGCGGTGTGCCTAAGGTGCCTTAAATTTACATTTACGGGTGTTATGTCTAGGTGCTGTCTCCTCGCTGGCACTGGCATCTGAGACAGCCTGCCCACCGTGCTGTCCAGTTGGCTTGATGACCTTGGCAGACGTCCTCTAGCCCATGGAGCCTGTGCTGGCCCCGCCTGGGAGGGAGCTGCCAGTTCCACAGCTGGCATCACCCCAGTCATCACAGCCTCACTTGATGAAGCAGTCACTGGTAGAGGGGCGGAGCAGCTGCTGCCTTCATCTAGAGCACCCTGAAAGGATCCCACAGAGATGACAGGCAGCTGCTGCGCCGATGTGAGATCATTTCAGAGCTCCCTGTTCACCGTGGATGGATGGGCACCGAGCAGGAATACTGGGTGCCCAATCCATCTCCCACACTGGCACTGACCAGCTGAGGTCAATGCTGCTGTGAGGGCTTGCAGGTCCGAGCGTAACCCCAGGAAGCCCTGGTTATTCTCCTGGAGGAGCCTCTCCATGAGAGTCGCCACTCTCTCCATGAAGGAAGTATGGTGCTCAGCCATGAGGCTCGTTGCATCGGTGATGCTTCGTTTGGACTCCTCCAGCACAGGCTTCATGCCTCGCATTACCTCATGTATCTCCGCCAGACCATCCCGCATGCCCTGCTGCACTTCCAGCCTTTGCTGCCTCACGGACAACTCCAGAGGCACATCATCAGCCATTGTCCGAGCATGTGCCTGGTCCCCTGCAGTCCTCTGATTGCCAACGCCATGGGCGCCCTCTGTCTCCGTCAACACATCAAGCGAGTGTGAAGTGCCCTCACCGCTGTGCTCAGGGACACTAGCCAATGATCTAATTCCCACCGATGTGCTAGTATCTGAGCTGGTGCTTGCCTGGCAGAGATGGTGTGACGCTGGTGATTCTATTTGTTCTAGGTCCTCAGGTGTGAGAGGTGGCCCCTCTGCCTCCTCCTTCCGGCCCTGCTCTGGTGATGCTGAAAGGAAGAACAAGGACATTTGATTAGTTAAAGTGGAGACAATGTCAATGTGCATGCCTGTTCCCTGGATCAGTCTGCGCTCATCCTTCCATAATCAATGGTCAACCCATGTTGTAAACTTCAATCACTGAGCATTCAGCAGTGCCATGGCTGCTGGGACACACATGGTGACCTCAGTGCTCGGCAAACACACCTCCCCGTGGCACCCCAGCCTCACCACTGCCGATGGACCTGGGTGCATGGCACCTCTCCAGATCCATGGCCTGCTGTTCTAATGGAGTCAAGATGGCCAACTGGGCCTGGCCTCCGCCTGTTCGCATCCACTTAGCGTCATTGGGTGCAGTCTTCTCCTGAAAAGGAGAGAAGAGCGTTGATCAGTCCAGCCTGTACCTGGATTCCCATCGCATCCCTGCCACCCCAGCCAGAGTGGGACATTGCAGGACTCCAGTGATTTGTCACCCTGCAGCTGTCACACACTCACACCAAGAATCCAGGGCTGACCCCCCCACCCCGTTGCCCAAATGCTGCCTCCATCACATTTGCCACCACATGGTCTAACCTTGCAAAGCAAGGAGGCACAAGCACGTGGAATGCCAAGGGCAGCAGATGGATGGGTCAGCCTGACTTTGACATGTTTTGCAGTTCCAGCACTGCAGCTAGGTGCAAATCCTTGAGTTTGCCCCCACAGCAGTACTTTGGGTGTCAGTGTCACACGTGCTGCGGGTGCAGAACCCATCTCAGCATTACCCTCTCAGTGTGAACTAGGCATGGGCAATATCTGCTGGCCCACCCAGCAAGGGAAACATGCCGTGAATGATTCAATGCTGTAACTGCACTCAGAGTTGGAGGGGGGTGGTGCTGGGGGAAAGCCTACCTGCTGTGTTAAGAGACCTCTGCCAACATGGTACTCACCCTTCCTCAGTGCAAGAGGTCATTGAAACGCTTGTTGCACTGGACCCATATGTGTTGCACTACATCAAGGAGCTGACCATGTCTGCCACCTCCTCCAAGGCATATTTGGTCAGATGGGGGCCCTCCTCCTCCCGTCCCTAGTTACGAGGACCTCCCGCCATGCTGCCACCTCCTCCAGGAGAGCAGCTAGGCATTCATCAGAAGAGCGAGGGGCACATTGCTGACCTACCCTCCTGCCTGGCCTGCTCACCAGCAGCGCTCTGGGGAGCCCTTCTGTTTGCCATGATGAGCAGCCTTTGCAAGGCTGCCTGCGTGCTATTTGAACAGGCCGCCGGGTCGCCATTGGTCATTGCACTCCCACTGGCGCCCGCCCACTCCTGCTACCCTTAGGAGCCACATTTCACACTGGCCCGCCCACGTAAAATGGCGTTGCGGAGCCAATCGCGGGCAGTGATCGGCTCCGCGCCCACTCCGAAACAGCCCATCTGACAGGTGGAAAATTCTCCCCCAGGTCTCGCAGTCTTACATTTGCTTCTTCAATTTCAATGAGCAATATGAGGAGAGAAAAGAATACATGAGGTGGTTTCTCGTTGCCTTCCTTATGTGTACTTAAAGGAAACATAAGTCCTCATCCCGAAAGAGCCTTCGCACCTTAAGGCTTCCCAAAACACTTCACAGCCAATGGAGCTGAAGTGTTGTCACTGCTGTAAAGTAGGAAACATGGCAGCTATTTTGTGCACTAAAAGGCCACATAAATAATAACCAAATGACTTGTTCTCTTTTAGTGATGTTGATTAATGAATAAATATTGGGAGGATACAGGGGAGAACTCAACTGTTCTTCTTTGAAATAGCACCATGGAATCTTTTACATTCATCTGAGAAGACAGCTCGGGCCTCAGTTTAGCATCTCATCCAAAAAGTGGCCCCCCCTTCCTCTGCTATTGACAGTGCTGCACTCCATTAGTCTGCGCAGAATTTGTGCTAAAGATTTTGGACTGGATCTTGAACTCACAACCATGTGACTCAGAGGTGATGCGGCTACCAGTGAGCTGCAGATGACAGCGCAATGCAAACCTTTGTGGAACACTACTACTCCCTACCTTCTAGAAGTGTCTCTTCCTGCCCCAATATTTATTTTCTTCCCTTCAACCATTTCCCATCCCATCTGCCCATATTTCCTTCATTTCTATTTACCATTCTCTTTGTGTAAGCATTTTATGTGCTTTCTTACCAAATGCTTTCTGTAAATCCAAATATACCACATCTGCTGCATCTCCTTTTTTTATAAAATAAAATAAATATAATAGAATAAATATAAAACATATAACATAAAATATAAAATAATAATATAAATAATATATAATATAAATATATTCAATAAATGCTGGCTTAGCCACACCCTGTGAAAGAATAAAGAAACACAATTTGTAACCTCATCCACAACAATCGGTAACCTCATGGCCTGGCAAATCCCTCAATCTACCATTACCATCAAGCCAGGGGATCAACCCTGGTTCAATGAAGAGTGCAGGAGGGCATGCCAGGAGCAACACCAGGCATAACTAAAAATGAGGTGTCAACCTAGTGAAACTATAACACAGGACTACATGCATGCCAAACAGCACAAGCAGCAAGTGACAGACTGAGCTAAGTGATCCCACAACCAATGGATCAGATCTAAGCTCTGCAATCCCACCACATCCAGTTGTGAATGGTGGTGGACAATTAAACAACTCACTGGAGAAGGAGGCTCCACAAATATCCCCATCCTCAATGATGGGGGAGTCCAGCTCATCAGTGCCAAAGATAAGGCTGAAGCATTTGCAGCTATCTTCAGCCAGAGATGCCGAGTGGATGATCCATCTTGGCCTGCTCCTGAGGTCCCCAGCATTAGATAGCAATTCAACATGATATCAAGAACCAGCTGAACGCACTGGATACTGCAAAGGCTATGGGAGCTGACAACATTCCAGTGCAGCTACAGCACTGGCATCTACCCGGCAATGTGGAAAATTGCCCAGGTATGTCTTGTCCACAAAAAGCAGGACAAATCTAACCCAGCCAATTATCGCCCCATTGGTCTACTCTCAATCATCATTAAACTGATGGAAGAGGTCGTCGCCAGTGCTATCAAGCAGCACTTACTCAGCAATAACCTGCTCACTGATGTTCAGTTTGGGTTCTGCCAGGGCCACTCAGCTCCTGACCTCATTACAGCCTTGGTTCAAATATAGATAAAATAGCTGAACTCAAGAGGTGAGGCACGAGTTACTGCCCTTGACATCAAGGGAGCATTTGTCCGAGTGTGGCATCAAGGAGCCTTAGCAAAACTGAAGTCAATGGGAATCAGGGGGAAAACTCTCCACTGGTTGGAGTCAGCACGAAGGAAGATGGTTGTGGTTGTTGGAGGTCAGTCATCTCAGTTCCAGGATATCACTGCAAGAGTTCCTCAGGGTAGTGTCCTAGGTCCAACCGTCTTCAGCTGCTCAACGACCTTCCTTCCATCATAAGGTCAGAAGTGAGGATGTTCGCTGATGATTGCACAACGTTCAGCACCATTCGCGACTCCTCAGATACTGAAGTAGTCCATGTCCAAATGCAGCAAGACCTGGATAATATCCAGACTTGGGCTGACAAGTGGCAAGTAACATTTGCACCACACAAGTGCCAGGTAATGACCCTCTTCAACAAGAGACAATCTAACCAATTACCCTTGACATTCAATGGCATTAACATTGCTGAATTCCCCTCTATCAACATCCTGGGGGCTACAATTGACCAGAAGGTGAACATGACCAGCCATATGAATACTGTGGCTATAAGAGCAGGTCAGAGGCTGGGAATCCTACGGTGGGTAACTCACCACCTGACTCCCCAAAGCCTGTCCACCATCTACAGGCACAAATCAGGAGTGTGATGCAATATTCCCCACTTACCTGGGTGAGTGCAGCTCCCACAACACTCAAGAAGCTTGACACCATCCAAGACAAAGCAGCCTGATTGATTGGTATCCTATCCATCACCTTAAACATTCACTCTCCCCACCACTGATGCACAGTGCCAGCAGTGTGTATCATCTACTGATGCACTGCAACAATTCACCAAGGCTCCTTCAACAATATCTTCCAAACACATAACGACTGCCATCTAGAAGGACAAAGGCAGCAGATAGATGGGAACACCACCACCTGGAAGTTCCCCTCCAAGTCACTCACCACCCTGACTTGGAAATATATCAGCCATTCCTTCACTATTGCTGGGTCAAAATCCTGGAACTCCCTCCCTAACAGCACTGTGGGTGTACCTACAGCACAGGGACTGCAGCGGTTCAAGAAGGCAGCTCACCACCACCTTCTCAAGGGCATTTCGGATGCCCACACCTTGTGAAAGAACAAAAATAAAACCCTGCAATTTATCAAGTTATTTTCTTTAAAAGTGCAAAGTAGATTTGGAGCAAGAAGCTTTGCCTTTAAATCAGAAGCTGCAGATTGGAGATTAGACACCTGCAATGCCCCAGCATGGAGACAATACAAATCATTATCTCCCTGGAAACAAGTCTGGGAATGAGTTTATCATGACTTCAAAAAAATATAAAGTTCATAGCTGGCTCAGTTACATAGACGAACGTCTGCAACCTTTTGAATGATTCTGCCAGATAAGGTATTATAACAAATCTTGGCTATCAGTGGCAAAGAATAACAAAAACACACCAATTGGAGTCTTTTGAGCAGGGCTGAATCAAACAAAATAAAAACCTTTACAGAGAGGTAGATAGTTTTTGTTTGTTCTTGCAGCTCACAGAGAAGATAAGAAGTTGGAGGGACAGCTTTGCTGTCTGAGGAGATGCATGACAGAATATCTGTTCTGTATTTCCTTGTTCATATTTTGTGCAATGAATTTGCTTAATCGTTTAAAACCAGAGCTTAGTTTGGACTACAAACATCTTCTAGAAGTTTAAGGAATAATTCCACTAGCCTATAAATTAATTATAATCAAAATAAAAAGAGAAATTTTAATCACACATGCCTTCCTTCAGGCTCATGTGATGCCAGGGTTCATTAACAGTTCACAAAATATTTTTCAGTTCCATAACTCCTTCAAGGCCCTTGTAATTGTTACTGACACCCAGCACCAGACTAATGTATCCTGTATAGCATTGTTTGAATTCCATCCATTTGACTGCTATTTTCATCCGGTCATTTTTTGCATCCCTGCTTGTGGGATCATGCTGTGCACAAACTGACTGTCATGTTTCCTACATTATCATAATGACTACACTTCAAACAAATAAAGCTCATTGTCTGTAACATCCTGAGGTTGTGAAAAGTGCTATGTGAATGTCTTTATTCCTGACTCCCAGCACTACAACCATTGAACCAAACTTTTCTTCTTTGAATTCCTTCAGTTTGGTTTCTGCATTTCGCATTCTACCAAAGTAATTTTGCCAAAATCAGAAATATGGTCATGGTGCATTATCTCCCCTTGATCTCCCTGCAGTGTCTGATACGATTCACTATGCCATTCTTCTCCATTGTTTTGCATCTAGCTAAGTGGGGCTGCCCTTACATCCTGTCTAACTGAATAGGGAAATTATTGACGAAGATGCTTCGTGACAGGATTACTACCATTTGGAAGCAAACGGGCATATTAGTGAGAGGCAGCATGGTTTAGTGAAGGGGAGGTCGTGTCTCACTAACTTGATCGAGTTTTTCGAGGAAGTGACAAAGATGATCGATGATGGAAGTGCAGTGGATGTTATTTACATGGATTTCAGTAAGGCCTTTGACAAGGTCCCTCATGGCAGACTGGTACAGAAGGTAAAGTTGCACGGGATCCGAGGTAAGCTGGCAAGATGGATGCAGAATTGGCTTGGTCATAGAAGACAGAGGGTAGCCATGGAAGGGTGCTTTTCTGAATGGAGAGCTGTGACTAGTGGTGTTCTGCAGGGATCAGTGCTGGGACCTTTGCTTTTTTTAGTATACATAAATGATTTGGAGCAAAATGTAACTGGGCTAATTAGTAAGCTTGCAGACGACATTAAGGTTGGAGGAGTTGCAGATAGTGAAGAGGATTGTTAAAAGATACAACGACATATAGATCGGTTGGAGACTTGGGTGGAGAAATGACAGATGGAGTTTAATCTGGACAAATGCGAGGTAATGCATTTTGGAAGGTCTAATACAGGTAGGAATTTTACAGTAAATGGCAGAACCCTTAAATGCATCGGTGGGCAGAGGGATCTGGGTGTACAGGTCCACAGGTCACTGGAAGTGGCAACACAGGTGGATAAGGTAGTCAGGAAGGCATATGGCACGCTTGCCTTCATTGGCAGGGGTATTGAGTATAAAAGCTGGGAAGTCATGCTGCAGCTGTATAGAACCTTGGTTAGGCCACTCTTGGAATATTGCGTGTAATTTTGGTCGCCACATTACCAAAAGGATATGGAGGTGTTGGAGCGGGTGCAAAGGAGATTTACCAGGATGCTGCCTGGTCTGGAGGTTATTAGCTATGAGGAGAGATTGGAGAAACTCGGATTGTTCTCACTAGAGTGACGGAGATTGAGGAGCGACTTGATAGAAGTTTACAAAATTATGAGTGGCACAGACAGAGTGGATAGTCAGAAGCTTTTTCCCAGGGTGGAAGAGTCAATTACTAGGGGACATAGATTTAAGGTGAGAGGAGAAAACTTTAGAGGAGATGTGCGGGGCAAGTTTTTTACGCAGAGGGTAATGAGTGTCTGGAATTCGCTGCCAGAGGAGCTGGTGGAAGCAGGTATGATAGTGGTGTTTAAGAGGCAGCTTGACAAATACATGAATAGGATGGGGATAGAGGGATACAGACCCCGGAAGTGCAAAATGTTTTAGTTGACGGGCAATATGATCGGCGCAGGCTTTGAGGGCCGAAGGGCCTGTTCCTGTGCTGTACTTTTCTTTGAAACTTCTTTCTTTGAAACTTTGAATGCACCCAGTAATCTCCAGGAATGGATCCTTTAATCAGCACTGTAACATTTGGCTTCTCTTAAGGTCCCATTCTTGTTCTCTCTCTTCCTTATCTACATACTTGGCAACATCATCCAAGGGCAAATGTCAGTTTTCAATGCCTTGTCATGAATTCATTTTTTTAACATAATGAAAAGTAATGAATGAATTACTTTTTTAAAAGCTTTTTTTACACATAATACTGTCACTATAGGATTTATTGGTCCTATACACTGTACAGTGGGTCAAAAGACATGGAAGTGCCAAAGCTGGACATAAGGGCATGAGGGGCCATGGGAGGGGAGGGGGGTGGTTGTAGGTCCAAAGATTGGAATTGGGGTATGAGGGCCTATTGGGGTTTGGTTGTGGGCATAGCTTGGCTTTGGGGGTTTGAGGGGACAACAGGGGTGGGTGGGGGAGTATGAGGCAACATTTATGTGGTATGGGGAGTAGGTGGAGGGTGAGGGGGTGTGAGGGGTGAGGGCTGGAGCTCCTTCGTTTTTTTATTTTAACCGGGAAGGAGTCCTGGTTGGCTTTTTAAACAGTCCACCTCCGCACCTGGCAACTGCTGTGTCTGCCTCTGCCTTCTTTCCTGGGTTGGGTGGCCCCACTCCAGCCTGCACCCTCCCAGGGAAAGAAGATCCCACCTTTGCAGGTATTTTCTCCTGAGGTGGGGGGGCCGAGCTGGGAATTTTCTGACTCCTGTTACTCAAGTCAATGATGAAAATTTAGGCCATAGAATCAGTGTTTCCAATGTTGAACTGGAGGCATTGACACTTAAAAGGCAGTTATCTTCATGAGGGTAATTGGGAGGTGTCAAACGAGAAGGTGGGGTGGTAGAGCTAGAGCTTTTCAGTGTGGCAGTATAAGTGTCAATCATCTAGACTCCTTGAAGTATCAATAACAGAAACCATAAGCCCCTGAAACCACTTAAGCTTGTTTAAATAAACATTGTGAAATTGGTCACAGTGATCAGAGGGCTTGAGCTGTCAATCAAGCGAAGTTTTCCCTGGGAGACAACTGTTTCAACAGAGTAATGGATGCCTGGGCTCTCAGTCAAGAGTCTCTATGTATGCCTGAGGGGGCATGAGGCACCATGGACAGTGGGGGAGGGTCATAGCTTGGCATAGGTGACATGAAGGGCCATAGGCGTAGGTGGGGATCATAGCTTGGCATTGGGATAATTTGGGGCTTTGGGTGAATGAAGGGGCACAGCTTGGCATAGGAGCATGAGAGGCCATGCGGGGTGGATGGGAGGCATGGCTTTGCATTGGGGATATGTGGGGCCATAGAGTGTGTGTGGAAGGGCAGAGATTGGCATAGGAGGACTCTTTGAACTTACCTTTTAAAATGTCCCCTCTTGTAGACTAGGGTTCATGACTCCTCTAAGGGCCTTGAAACACGACTCTTTAAAAACCTGGTCTGACTCCGTGAAAATTGCTGAGGAGTAGGACATGCCTAAATCTGCAATGGAGCCAGCCAGGTCGGGAGTTCCCGTGTGGGCTTTTGACGGGAACCAGCTCCAAACCTTTAAAGGCACTCCCAAAAATCAGACAGCTTGGAAATAGGGACCTGGAATCGGAACCTGCTCGCCATTTTTAAAAGGGCCTATGTCATCCTGCCTGGGTGAAAATCCAGCCCTATGTCTTTGGTTACTGCCACTTAGATTTTTATGGCACTCGCTATCCTTCATTTGAATGAAGACTCAAGGGCCAGGAAATAATGAGACATTTGGTGAATAATTTTAATTAATAAATACACCATTTTGACTTTATTGCAAAGGGATTTATTCTCCAGTCAACCTAAAGGCCATTCAGTAATTGACAACCAATTCTCACATTCTGCTTCTAGCTGTGCTGGTGTCTATCTGCTTGATCTGTGTCTGTCAAAGTGCGTTTTAACCTCAATTAACCCTATTGTACTTTAGCTCAAAGATGAATGTAATTCTACATAATATCATTCTACTACAATGCTTATTTTATTTAATAATCTATACATGACTATCCTTACAATCTCAAAGACCATTCTGCTTCTCGATCATAGTCACTATGAACCAGACTCTCCACAATCCTAATGCTCAGCTTAAACCCCCACATCCTGCTCATATCAAAGTGATCAATGGCTCACATTCTGACTATTTAGAAAGCTCAAGTCAGGAGTGTGATGGAGGATTCACCACTTGCTTGGACAGTATAGCTGCAACAACACTCAAGAAGGTCGATACCATGCAGGACAGAGCAATTTGTTTCACTAATTACCCCTGTCACTGGGCTCAACATTGACATCTATTCATCACCAGTGTATTGTGGCTGCAGTCAGTATGTGCAATGTATTGCGCTTCAGCAACTCACTCAGCGGGAGATGGATCTCCTCAGTGAGATGAGCTTTGAAAGGGTGTGGCAGAAAATTAAACAGAGACAAAGGCTCAGGGCTAAGGAAAGGGAAACATTGGATGAGATTTGTCATGCTGGACAAGGGCAAGCTGAAGTAGTTGAACAGCAGCTGCATTAGTGTCACAATGGGTTTCCCCATGGGAATTCCCCTATATTCCCGTTTTTCTCAGAGAAAAGAAGGCTGAGAGGAGATTTGAAAAAGATTTTCAAAATCATGAGGGGTCTGGACAGTGTAGACAGGGGGGAAGCCATTCCCAGTTTTGAAAGGATCGAGAATGAGAGGGCACATCTATAAAATAATTAGCAAAAGAAGCAATAACGAAATGAGAAAAGACTTCTTCACGCAGTGAATGGTTAGGGTCTGGAATGCACTGCCTGAGAGTGTGGTGGAGGCAGGTTCAACTGAACCATTCAAAAAGGAATTAGACTGTTACCTGTAAAGGGAGAGTGTGCAGGATTACAGGGAGAAGGCTGTCCTGCGGGAGGAAATTGCTCATTCAGAGAGCCAGTGTAAATACAATGGGCTGAATGGCCTCCTGTGACAATTCTGTGATTTCTGTTTTCTGGAGCAACAACGGCATTTATGCATTTAAATCCATGCTTCAGAGTTTTCCCAAGATAATCCTAAAGGTGGAAGAGCTACACCAATCCACTTCCAGCTTCTATAGAAGCTGTTTGGACAATCCTGGTGGAAGTGCCAAATGTGTTTTGAGCCAATGACAGAAATCTGGGGGTGAAAGAGAGGAGGAGGATGGAGGTGAGGGGCTGTTACACACACTCCAGAGGTACCTCTTGCTCCATAGTGGGGATTGCAGTGACCTGGAGCCATCGTGCACCAACCAACGGAGCAAAGCCACACACATGTGAAACATGGGGAGCTCCACCTCTGCCAATACCTGCGGCACACTGATCTATGTGTCTCCATCTGTGTTTAATGCTCAGAGCCAGTCCTTCTTTTGAAATCCCACAGGACACCATGTTCTTCAGCCAAAGCTGTCTCTTTGGACAACAGGTTCCTCCTTCTTTACTGGCAGCAGATCCCATTCCACCCCCTCAGGTGATTCTAGTCAGTCCAGGAGATCACATGGACATTTTCATTCTATATAATGCCATCTCTGTCTCTGACAAGAAGCATTCTCGCTCCCTTTTAAAAGCATGGAGAGAGTGTATACCAGTGAGCACAGTACTCAGCACTATGGTGAAGCTGGGCAGACCTCCATTTTTGAGCTCCATATTCAGCTAAGTCTTTTTTTTTTGAACTGCCCCTTTTGAAGACAGCTTCACTGATCCCTTTAAGGATCACTAGTTAGGCCATGTCTTCCTGAAGACAGCTGACACAGCCTGTTGCATTCACAGCAGACCAAGATTGTAAAGGGGGCCTCAAACAAGCATTAGATCATACATTTGCACATGCAAAAAATCTGATGTATATTTCAGGTAGATGACCTGGCAGCCTCTTTTACTACCTTTAGCATTATGATGGTGGCACTGTTCTGATGTGTAGTGAGTGCACACTGTATCAGTCATGCTAGAATGCTTAGACACCCATTTTGCACCTGGAAACTAGGTGCAACACCATTGAATTTCCAAATCTTTAAGTTCAGGCTGTAATCCAGGAAGTAACTCACCAAGGCTGCTTCGGCAGCACCTTCCAAACCTGCAACCTCTACCAGCTCAGAGGACAAGGGCAGCAGACACATGGGAACACCACCACCTGGAAGTTCCCCTCCAAGCCGCACACCATTCTGACTTGAAAATATATCGTCATTCCTTCACTGTCACTGGGTCAAAATCCTGGAACTCCCTCCCCAACAGCACTGTGGGTGTATCTACACCACATGGACTGCTGCGGTTCAAGAAAGCAGCTCACCTCCACCTTCTCAAGGGCAACTAGGGATGAGCAGCAAATGCTGGCCCAGCCAGTGACACTCATACCCCATGAAAGAATAAAAATGAGCTGCTTCAGGTCAGACAAACGGTATCCACGTTATACAAATGGTCTCAGCACTTTGTGAAGTGTCAGTTATTTCTTACATTTAATGAAACAAAGTAATAGGAATGATAAAAAGCTGTAATTATCATGTTCCAAGCCATGGACCGCACAATATTAAGAGGGATTACAAATTGTCTACTCCTGCCCAGAGTGAATCCATTTGTAAGCACTTCAATTGGCAATTTCTTCCATCATTCACCTTTCAGCTTCTAATTGATGTCAGCACTAATAGATTGGGATAAAGTGAGGTAACCAAGAACCTTCATGGGATTTGTTTTTCCAATTTAAAATGCAATCAATTTCCCATCAAAAAATTACAGATATTTTCGTGAGTCAGGCACTTTAATTTCTTTTGGGAAACATTAATTCCTCTAAAGAGCAGCTTTCACTTATTTGCATGCTTTAGAAATCCATCCACCAAAATACATTCCTTCTAAGCTGCAAATGTATTTTATATTCCCAAATTTGCTTCCCTCCCACATCCCTCTCTGCGTTCCTGAAGATACTGACACATGTGAGGGCACACCTGATCTGAAGGTACTGACACGTGTGAGGGCACACCTGATCTGAAGATACTGACACGTGTGAGGGCACGCCTGATCTGAAGGTACTGACACGTGTGAGGGCACGCCTGATCTGAAGGTACTGACACCTGTGAGGGCACGCCTGATCTGAAGGTACTGACCCGTGTGAGGGCACGCCTGATCTGAAGGTACTGACACGTGTGAGGGCACGCCTGATCTGAAGGTACTGACACGTGTGAGGGCACGCCTGATCTGAAGATACTGACACATGTGAGGGCACGCCTGATCTGAAGATACTGACACATGTGAGGGCACACCTGATCTGAAGGTACTGACACGTGTGAGGGCACACCTGATCTGAAGGTACTGACACATGTGAGGGCACGCCTGATATCTTCCCACTGTCTTACCATTTTGCCAGTGGTGGATAAGTGGGCAAATCGGTTACCCACCTGGCAGCCAATGGAATCGTTTAAGTGAGCAATTATGGGCCACTTCCTGCCTCTGTGCGCATTTTGCCAGTGTTGGGGTGGGGTAGGGGTGGGGTGGGGGAGTGATGGCCTGCCACAGCGTGGGGAAACCATCCAGTTAAACCTAGTGGTCACCTAGCAGGCTCAGGGGGTACCCCTCTTTTGGTTCCCTATGTCCCATTGTAGGGTGTTTTGGTAGCAATGGCTGCCCCTCCCCATGGAAACAGTGCCAAATGTGCACCAAGATACCCTCTCCCCAATCACTAGGACCAGTCTGCCTGGTCCTGACATCACCCAAGCCCACTCACCCCTCTTCAAGGATGTCCATCCAAGTATCTGAAGCCTCAGCAATGGCACCACATTTGGGCTAGTCGCTCATGGTACATTTGGCCACTTAATTGGCCACCGCCAGGAATATGCCTTTCTAGGTCCTGCCATGGCCTGAACGGGGTATCCTCCTGCTTTCGGTCCCAGTGGTGGGACTTCAGTCTTTCCATTAAAATTCAATCCCACATTTCTTAGTGGAGATACCTGGAAGCCCCAGTGGTGTAGCTTTTTTAGACTACACTGTGCTGAGTGGATAACCCTCTCACCTCTTACTCAGAAGGCTGTTGGTTCAAATCCCAAGTGAGCACATGTCAAAGCAGTGCAATGTGCTGCAATGTCGGAGGTGCTGTGTTTTGGGTGAGACATTAAACCAAAGCCCTATCTGCCCTCTTGGGTGGATGCAAAAGAAGAAGAACCAGGTAGTTCTCCTGATGTATTTCCCAAAAGATATTCTTCACCAACACTCTAAAGTAAATTCATGGACCTTATCTCATTGATGTTGTGAGATCTGGCTGTGTGGCTGCTGTATTTCCTAAATTACTATAGTGACTACACTGTAAACCATATTGGAACAATTGGGGGTTATGAAAAGTGCTTTATAAATACAAGTCTTCCTTTTTTCCCTGCAAAATCTATCAGATAGTTTTCAGCTAAACATCAGGTGATTCAAGTATCCTTACAACACAGCGCATACATTGGAGGAATTCAGGGGCAGAATTTTACTCTTGGCGGGGAGGAGGTGGGCGGGGGTGTTAAGAAAGCTGACCGCCTCCCGCGATTGGCACCAGACCGTGATTTCACGCTGGTGGAGGGAGGGGAGGAATAAATGACAACTAAAAGACTGTACAGGAACAATTTGTACTGAGCTGCAACCTCTCGATTCACATCATCTCTTTTATCCTTTTCAATCTTAGTTGGTGCCCTGCGTTATGGGCATTGACCCTTCGTGGGAGTTGGATGGAGGACAGTATCACTACCGGGTCAGAGGCGCCGAGTATCTTGGTGAACTGGGATAGAATGGAAGGACGTTTGAAGTGAGACAGTGAGTGTTGCACTAACTTTAAATGGTGGTCATTTTAATCTGTTGAATAATCAAGTGTCACTTTGTTTTCCTCTTCTTGAAAACTAAAGAGCTATCAATTTTAAAGTGTATAAGGCCTTAAAATTAATCAGAATGCATTATTCTTACCATGAAAATTCAACACTTTCCTCAAGATTCTGCCTCTGGAAATAGACTGTCAACTTCACGAAAACTTTCCATACTCTCCTTTAATCTTCCTTCAATACAAAATGAAGGAACCTTGAGCACAATGACTGCTTAAGGTTCATGGCCTGTGGGGCTATTTGCTTCCTCGCATCATGGGCTGATAATCAACATCATTCTTGGGTTGTCAGCTTTTCAGAGCACTCTGCTAGTTTTCAAAGTAGTGTACTTAAAATAGACTACCCTCCCTTCACATTTATGGATTTAAACACAAGTTGTAAAGGTCAAAGAAGAGGGCCTGTGCCACCCAATTCTGTGTTGGATTTTCAATAGCTTTCATGGACAAAGAAATTAGGCAATGGTGAAAAGAACCTCAGAGTAAAAGTGATGTTGTAGATTTCTTCTGTCTATCAAGTTGGTGCAACAGGAAGTCCCAAAACTGCATGATCTCTCTGTTCAAATAACATGAGGAACAGTCCAGCAACAGGGACTGTAAGGCAATTATAGATAGAACTGGTGGCAGGGCTAATTAATGAAAGTCTCTTAAAGTTTTGCCTGTTTACTGGGGGAAAAAAAATCCATTAATCAAAAGTGAGATGTGGAAGAAAAATGCAGCAAGTCTAAATAGAGGAAAATAATTGAGGCTGCAGCTGTTTCTCAATTCAGGTAGAATTCAGGGGCAGAATTTTACTCTTGGCGGGGAGGAGGTGGGCGGGGGTGTTAAGAAAGCTGACCGCCTCCCGCGATTGGCACCAGACCGTGATTTCACGCTGGTGGAGGGAGGGGAGGAAGGCGAGCCAGCTGAGCATGAACTTTGCGCCAGCACGCGAGTGAGTGCTGCATAATCTACCTGAGGCACGGAGCTGCATCAGGGAGATGAAGCGTTTTTTAAAAAGAAAATGAAGAAAATAAAAATGTAATAAAACCTGTCCCCTTACATGACATGAGCAGGGACATGTTATTAATTTAAATTTTAAAACTTTTATTTTATTTTTATTTGCTTTTGGAAACCTCATCCCGCTCCTGAATGAGCTTTCCAAAAAAATGCAAAGGCCGCTTGGCCTTTTCACCTGCCCACCAACCGGGAGGACAGACAGCAAGGATTTTAATTTAATTGATTATTTAATGGCCTTAACAGGCCTTGTAATGGTGGGCTGGCGTGCTGCCAATTCTGGCGCATGCCCACCGACTGAACTATTGTGTGACTGCGTGTTGACATTGGCACACTCAGCCGACATCAACGTGCATCATTTTACACTAAGTGGGTCGAGCGCACACCCGCCTACTGAGCAAAAATTTCTGCCCTTAGATGTCAGTCTTATTGAACTTATTCTGATACTTGACCCAATTATAGTCAACTGGATAAAAGTGAAATGCTGTGGATGTTGGAAATCTGAAATAAAAACAGAAAATGCTGGAAAACCTCAGCAGGTCTGACAGCATCTGTGGAGAAAGAAACAGAGTTAACATTTTGAGTCCATATGACTCTTCTTCAGAGCATGAAGAGAAGTAGAAATGTGATGAAATGTATTCTGTTTAAGGGGTATGGAGCAGGTGAAGCTGGATAGAAGGCCAGTGATAGGTGGGGGCTAATGAGAGATTGACAAGGGTGTCATGGACAAAATGACAAAGAGAGTGCTAATGGTAATAATAAGGCTTAAAGGAGGTGCTGATAGTGCCATAAAGGTAAGAAAGCAGAATGTGATAATAGCAGGACAAGAGTAAGCACTCCATGAAAGAACAACATGGAACAAGTAAAAGATGGCCCTTTTGGGGGTGGGGTGTGTGTAGGTGGTTGAGAAAAAGGACGGTAAAAGGGATTTAACAAGGGGGATAAAATAATAAATAAATGAATACAATGAAAATAAGTGGATAAAAAATACCTATTTTTTTTTAAAAATGGGATTATAAAAGAATGTTCATGATCTGAAATTGTTGAACTCAAAGTTAAGTCCGGAAGGCTGTAAAGTGCCTAATCGGAAGATGAGGTGCTGTTCCTCCAGTTTGCATTGAGCTTCACTGGAACATTGCAGCAGGCCAAGTACGGACATGTGGGCATGAGAGCAGGGTGGAGTGTTGAAATGGCATGTGACAGGGAGGTCTGGGTCATGCTTGCGGACAGACTGAAGGTGTTCCAAAAAGTGGTCCCCCAGTCTGCGTTTGGTCTCTTCAATGTAGAGGAGACCACATTGGGAGCAGCGAATGCAGTAGACCAAATTGAAGGAGGTGTAAGTGAAATGCTGCTTCACCTGAAAGGAGTGTTTGGGCCCTTGGACGGTGAGGAGGGAGATGGTAAAGGGGCAGATGTTGCACCTTCTGTGATTGCATGGGTAGGTGCCCTGGGAAGGGGATGAGGTTTGGAGTGATGGTGGAGTGAACCAGTGTGTCCAGAAGGGAATGGTCCCTACAGAATGCTGACATGGGAGGGTGAGGGGAAGATGTGTTTGGTGGTGGCATCATGCTGGAGTTGGCAGAAATGGTGGAGGATGATACTTTGAATGCGGAGGCTAGTGGGGTGAAAAATGAGGACAAGGGAAGGACCCTATCATGAATCTGGGAGCGAGAGGAAGGTGTGAGGGTGAATGTGCGGGAGATGGGCCAGACACGGTTGAGGGCCCTGTCAACAACCGTGGTGGGAAAACCTCGGTTAAGGAAGAGGGAAGACATGTCAGAAGTGTTGTTTTGGAAAGTGGCTTCAGTGGAACAGATGCGATGGAGGCGAAGGAACTGAGAGAATGGGATGGAGTCCTTACAGGATGCAGGGCGTGAGGAGCTTTAGTCAAGGTAGCTGTGGGAGTTGGTAGTCTTGTGATGTATATTGGTGGACAGACTAGCACTAGATATGGGGACAGAGAGGTCAAGGAAGAGAAGGGACGTGTAGGAGATAGGCCAAGTGAAGTTGATAGAGGGGTGGAAATTGGAAGCAAAATTGATAAATTTTTCCAGGTCCAGATGAGAGCATGAAGCAGCACCGAAACTGTCGTTGATGTACCAAAAAAAGGAGTTGTGGGAGGTGGCCTGATCAGGACTGGAACAAGGAATGTTCCACATACCCCATAAAGAGACAGGCATAACTGGGGCCCATGCGGGTACCCATAGCCACACTTTTTATTTGGAGGAAGTGAGAGGAGTTTAAGGAGAAATTGTTCAGTGAGGGAACAAGTTCAGCCAGACGGAGGAGAGTGGTGGTGGATGGGGATTGTTCGGGCCTCTATTCGAGGAAGAAGCGGAGAGCCCTCAGGCCATCCTGGTGGGGATGGAGGTATAGAGGGATTGGACATCCATGGTGAAGAGGAGGTGGTTGGGGCCAGGGAACTGGAAATTGTTGATATGATGTGGGGTATCAGAGGAATCACGGATGTAGGTGGAAAGACACTGGATAAGAGGAGAGAGAATGGAGTCAAGGCCAGTTGAGATGAGTTCCGTGGGGCAGGAACCGGCTGACATGATGGGTCTATCGGGATAGTCCTGTTTGTGGATTTTGGGTAGGAGGTAGAAGCAGCTGTCCAAGGTTGGGAGGCTATAAGGTTGGAAGCTGTGGATGGAAGATCTCCAGAGGAGATGAAGTCAGTGGCAGTCCTGGAGACAATGGCTTGATGTTCAGTGGTGGGTTCATGGTCCAGGGGGAGGTAGGAAGAAGTGCCTGAGAGGTGGTGCTCAGCCTCTGCGAGGTAGAGGTCAGTACGCCAGACAATTAGTCGATTGGAGGCAGAGTCAGAAACATAGCTTTGTCCATCGCTTCTCCTTCATCTTAATGACTCGCTATCTGAGGTGGCCCTTATATTTCAGGTACTTTATCCTCCAATAACTTGCATTTAAAATGGGTTTTCTTGTTTTAAAAAAAAATGTCCCTGGGAATTTCCGGAGCAGATTTGTTAGGGTAATTATTCTGCCTGTGGGCATTAATGATATGTAGGGAGTAATTCAATTCTGATTGAATATAGTTACAACCTTTGATGTCCATCTGTTTTAGTCATTCATCGCTCAGCATCTGGAGTCTTATTATTTCCTCTGACCTAAAGAGAAAATTCTCCATCTTGGCCACTGCTAAGGCTGCCACCAAGAAATTAGTGTCCTCTTGATGAAATACTCAGAGAGCTCTGTATTTCTAACATACAGGGAGGGGTGAAGTCAATTATTATTGTGGCTTGATAGTACACATCAAAAGAACACAATCATTATATATTGTCTGTGTCTTGAGGTTACAGATCTCAATGTTATCTTGGGTTTGTGGTATAAATCCCATGCTCAACAAATAATTAGGAAATGAGAGGGCCAATGGCCTATTATTTCAAATAGGTGACACTGAATTAGCTACTCTTTAATATTTGGCTCCCAGGTAGGGGACATATCTGTTATTAAACTGATAAAGACAGATACTACGCTTGATCTTAGCAAACGCCAGGGCCAATTTGCCATTTAGTTGTGGTCGAGCAGCTGCTAATTTAGTATCAACCCATTTATACCAGCAGCAAAAGTTAAAATGAACTTCCCTGGACTTATTCAAGGAGTTTATTAACCACAAAACACAAGACAGTGTAAATGTAATGAACTATTCCACAGATCAATCACCTGATCAGTCACACAGAGAGTACTCATTGCTCTGCTGTAAGACTTGTTGATACCAAACTCCAAACTCTGCTTTAGGGAAATATAATTAAATCATGTTTACTATTCATGGGGCCTGGGAGATCAAGAATTCAAAAAATTAAACAATCTGCTTAAACAGTTAATGGACAGTAATTGAAACTTGACTCTTTTTTCTCAAATAAAGCAGAAATGAAGATATTGGTAGCCTGAAGCAGCTTTGCAATGGTTCTTAAATTGGAAGCTCATTAACGAGTGGACTGATCCATGTATATTGATGTGCTGCAGAATGCTACTGTTTGCCTCTGAGGGTCAATGAAGCTTCAAATAGGCAATACATTAGATGTCTAAAAGGTCTCATTCAATTATAAAAGATGGGGTCTCAAAGACAAAAGGTATTGATTGGTGATTTCTAGGCATTGAAGTTTCAGGTATGAGAAACCCTTCATCGCACCGGGTCACTGAAGCGCTGAAATATTTTTTTCAAGATATCAGTAATGGGGAAACGATAAGGGAATGAGTCCTACTGTCACTCAGATCCATAGGAATTCACTGGCAAAGCAGTTGATGTAGGTATCATGCTGACAGCCACCTTTCCTGATTTAAGAGAAGAAAGACTTACATTTATATTGCCCATTTCACAAACTCAAAGTAATTTACAGCCAGCCAAGTGTTTTTTGAAGTGTCTTCAGTGTTGTAATGTGGGAAACGTAGCAGCCAATCTGCACACAGGGTCCCACAAACAGGAATGTGATAATGAGCAGACAATCTGCTTATGTTGGCTGCGGGATAAATATTGGCCGGAGTGCTGGAGACAACTCCCCTGCTTTTCTTCAAAATGGGATCTTTTACATGCACCTGAGAGAGCAATGGGGTTTCAGTTTAATGTCTCTTCCAAAAGATGGCAAAATGAGACTTGACAGAGACAAGAGTGATACAGACTGAATCAATCTAACATTCCAGCTCAAAAATCACCATCCATCATGCTGAAGACTCAGGGCAAACTTTCAGGTAAAGGGTAACAGAGAGATTCTTACAGTAGCTTGGAGGTACAAACAGCAGGGATCCAATCTGGTATGTGGCAGGGATAAAGGTTTCAGCTGAGGACCATGACCAATGTTAGTTGGATTTTTAAAAGGGAGATTCCTGTAGATGAAAACTGTCATGTTCTGCAGGAGCGAATGAAATGAAGTGGACGAGGTAAATAAGGCAATTAGAAAGGAGCAGGACAAGTGAAATATTAGAGTTTGTGAAAGAGATTGCCAGCATTCGGAGTGGGTAACAACAGAATTCAGATCAAAATGGTTTGGTGGGGAGAATAAAGAATAAGGAAAACAATAATGAAAGAGTTTGGCTCAGATTGGGCTTTACACTGCATTTCAAAGTTCTTTCGAGGGGCAGTCACTCTAGTATTGTCGGAAAACGTGTCAGCCAATTTGTACACAGCAAGATTCCACAAACAACAATGAGATATATAGCATAATAGAATGATACAGGATAGACAGAGGCCATTTACCCCCCTCTACTGGCTCTTTCAAAGAGCTATTCTATTAGCTCCCCTGCTCTTTCCTCATAGCCCTGCAATTTTTATTTCCCCTCCATTTATTTAACAAATTCCATTTTCACAGTTATTAATAATTTTGCTTCCACCGAACTTTCAGGAATTACAATCTAAATCATGACAATCTGAGTTAAAAAGATTCTCCTCACCTCTGGTTCCTTTTCAAATTACCTTGAACCTGTGTCCACTGGTTAAAGAACCTTCTGCCATTGGAAACAGCGTCTCCTTACCTAAACAAAGACAGAATTACCTGGAAAAAACTCAGCAGGTCTGGCAGCATCGGCGGAGAAGAAAAGAGTTGACGTTTCGAGTCTTCTTGACCCTTCAGCAGAACTAGGTGAATCCAAGGAAGGGGTGAAATATAAGCTGATTTAAGGTGTGTGTGGGGTCGCCCCCTCCCCCCCACCCCCACCGCCACACACACCTTAAACCAGCTTATATTTCACCCCCTCCTTGGATTCACCTAGTTCTGCTGAAGGGTCATGAGGACTCGAAACGTCAACTCTTTTCTTCTCCACCGATGCTGCCAGACCAGCTGAGTTTTTTCCAGGTAATTCTGTTTTTGTTTTGGATTTCCAGCATCTGCAGTTTTTTTGTTTTTGTCTCCTTACCTACTTTATCAAAACCCTTCATGATGTTGAACACCTCAAATAAATCTCCCCTTAACCTACTTTATTCAGAGGAGAACAACCTCAGTTTCTCTAGTGTCTATATTACTGAAGTCTTGCATCTTTGGTACCATACTAAGAGATCTTCACTACCCCTCTAAATCCTTGACATCTTTCCTAAATTCTGAAACTTCCAGATGAGACGCAGTACTCCAAAGGTGGCTGAACTAGTAATTTATGAAGGTTGGACTTGCCTGATTTTGAATTTTATGCCTTTATTTATGAAACCAGGGTCCTAAATGCAGTTTTAATAACCATCTTAACTTGTCCGCTGCTTTTAAGGATCTGTGTATGTACAGCCCAGCTCTCTGCCTTCCTGCACCTCCTTTAAAATTATACCACTTAGTTTATATTGTCTCTCATCATTCTGCCTTACAAAATCAATCACTTCATATTTCCCTGGTTAAATTGCATCTGCCAAGTGGCCAAGAGGTTTGCCATTTTGAGCTCTATCCCCACTGCCCCCCACGGGCACCCCCCCACATCTATTCCTATCATGCTCACTGTTTAACAGATTTCTGAGCTTTATGGCATCTGCATTCTTTGAAATTGTGACCTCAGTGCTTTCTGTATTGTGCTTAGCTTTTGACATTGTAAAAATGACCTTTATCTTCCTTTTTCAGTTTTATTTTAATCTCTATATCCTTAATCATCCAGGGACCAGTAGCTTTCATTCTCCCTTGTTGGAATGTGTCTCGTCTGTACCTCAACTAACTCATCTTTGAAGGCCCCCCATTGCTCATTTCCTGTTTTATCTGCCAATCATTAATTCCTTTAGTATACTGGGAGAACTCCCCTATTGTTCTTTAAACAATGACACGGAATCAATAATGGCCACCTGAGAGGGCAGATGAACCTCAGGATAACATCTGAAAAGCCGGAACGTTCCTCAGTAAACTGTCAGCTTGGATTCTGTGCTCAACTTTCTGGGGTTTGAACCCATGATTTTCTGATCCAGGTCTGAGATTGTTACAAGTGAGTCACCACTGACATTGAGAAGCTGGTGGTGAGCCATTAGGGATGGGCAACAAATGCTGGATTTGCCAGCGATTCCCACATCCCATGAAAGAATAAAAAATATCAGAAAGAGGGGCGAAAGAATTCAGAAAAGGAAAGGAGATGGTTTAAAAATAAATGGAAAATTATGTTTGATGTAAGTAACTTGCAATCAGTGTTAGAAAAAGCCTGCGGGTGGAATTTTCGATGCCCGCTGGAGTCGGGCATGTTCGGTGGCATAAGCGGACAACATGATGAGAAGGCCAAAAATCAGTTTCACGATGTCGTGAAACCAGTTTACAATTGCCCGCTCTGCCTGTCAATGGCAGGCTGCATTTCCCACCGTCAGACATCGAGAACCTCATTGTAACACATCTGCATATCATTATAAGCCCAGCTTGCTGGAATCATTACCCCCCCCACCCCCAACCCCTCCCCTCCACTGGAACCATTCTCCGGAATCATTCCTCCCTCCCTCTGGATCATCCGAGCATGTCAGTGGGAAAACATGCCAGCGCAAAACAGGTCCTAACAAGTGTGATGTGCAGAAGTCGGGACTTACCTGCCAGGGCCTTGCTCACATTGTGGACATTTGAGGATCAGAAGATGCTGGAACACAACAGCAATGGGATCCTGGAGGAACATCCATAACATGCTGGGTGGATTCTCATGGGCATGGCTCCGCAGCGAAGCAGCTCACAGAAGGTAGAAAGTCACTGTTGAGGAACTGCTCACAACAGATGATTGTCGAGTGAATGGAAAGTAAGGTTCAGCTCTGTTTGGGAGAGGAAGGTACATGGGTGGGGGTTAGGAGGGTGGGAGAGGAAGGTCAAGGATTGACTGGGAGAGGAAGAGGTGTTAGAGGGATGAGATTGGGATGGGGGAGTAAGAAGGTGTTGGGGGAGTGAGGCTGGAGAGGAGGGAGTAAAGAGGGGGAGGGGTAATGGACACCGTTGTGAAACCAGTTTATGATCATCCACTCCACTTGTCAATAGCGGGCCGCATTTCCCACCGCTGCATGTCAGGAACCTAATTTCAATACTTTAGCATCTCATGATAAACCCTGCTCGTTGGAATCATCCCCCCACACTGGACCATAAGGGCACATTGGTGTGACTGTACACAGATGTGTTTCACAACTGTACATAAGTAACGTGCACCTGGCAAACTTCAAGGTTTGTTTGCCTACCTTGCTTCAGTCAGCACTTGCAGTCATCAGCACCAGGCTTCACAGGCAGCACCACCTCCCTTTTAGAGGGGGCTCTCGGGCAGGTCTCTACCTATCAGGGCACCATATGTGGGTGGCTTGTCAATTGTTGCAAGGCTAGGTCTTGCTTGGGGAAGGGGGAGAAGTGGCCTCAGGCAAGGGAAGAGGCTGCAGGATGAGGGCTGTACTGGGGAAGAAGGGTGTTCCAGGGTGTGTAGGGGGTCGCATGTTGACCTGTACAAGTGGCCTCAAGATGGTGAGGGCTGAGGTGGCAGTCTCCAGAGCCGATGAGGCCAGATGAAGATGTGAGGGTGTATGTGAGAGAGTGAGTGGTGATGTCCCTTGAGCTGGCAGTAAGTGAGATTCCAGTGAATGTGTGATGGGCTTAAGTGTGTGAGTTTAGAGTGATGAGAGCGTTGCCTTACCCTGGCGGCACAGATGAGATCATTCATCCGTTTTATGCACTGTATGGGCGACCTCAGCTTTGGCACTGACCATCCCTGCCACCACCTTCCAAGCCAGAGTGGTGGTTTCCTGCGACCAAAGCAGGGTTGCATGACATCAGGGCGAGCCTCCATGGCATGCAGAAGGCATCTTAGGGAGGCGTTACTAAATCAGGGGCTGCACTCTTCTTGGCTTTTGGGGCCATGTCTTCACTGGAGCAGTCCTGGGCTGCAAGCACAGAACTGTGTGCGCGGCTGCAGTTTAAATATGGTGCCCTGCATGAAGAAGTGGCGAAGTAATGGCATGGTGGGCAAATCAGAGACCGCCCGCCAGCAAGACAGCCTGTTTCCTGTGGCTGCATAATTATTGAGGTGGAAAGGGAATGATATGGCGCAAAAACCCGCCATTGCGGCCGGCGGGTAAAGCGCCTTTTTTCACGCCCACTACTGCACATAGTGCAAATCTGGGACAATTCCGTCCGGAGTACAAAAGCAAGGAAGTTACGGTGAATCTTTATAAAACACTGTTTCAGCCTCAACAAAAACAGAATTACCTGGAAAAACTCAGCAGGTCTGGCAGCATCGGCGGAGAAGAAAAGAGTTGACGTTTCGAGTCCTCATGACCCTTCAGCAGAACTGAGTAATATTAGGAGAGGGGTGAAATATAAGCTGGTTTAAGGTGGGGGGGTTGGGGTGAGAGAAGTGGGGGGGTGGTTTAGTTGTAGGGACAAGCAAGCAGTGATAGGAGCAGATAATCAAAAGATGTCACAGACAAAAGAACAAAGAGGTATTGAAGGTGGTGATATTATCTAAATTAATGTGCTAATTAAGAATGGATGGCAGGACACACAAGGTACAGCTCTAGTGGGGAGTGGGTAGAAAGACTAACAGGGCATAAAAGGTATAGATTTAATAATAATGGAAATAGGTGGAAAAGAAAAATCTATATAAATTACTGGAAAAAACAAAAGGAAGGGGGAAGAAATGGAAAGGGGGTGGAGATGGAAGAGGGAGTTCAAGATCATGTTGTTGAACTCAATATTCAATCCGAAAGGCTGTAAAGTGCCTGGTTCAGCCTCACCTGGCGTATTGTTCCCAGTTCTGGCCACTGCACTTTTAGAAGGATGTGAACGCTTTGCAGAGGGTGCAGAAAAGATCCACAAAAATGATTCCAGGGATGAGGGTATTTGAGAAGCTGGGGTTGTTCACCTGAGAGGAGAGAAGATTGAGAGGAGATTTGATTGAGGTGTTCAAAATCATGAGGGGTTTGGACAGAGTAGGTGGGGACAAACTGTTCCTATTGGTGGACAGATCAAGACCAAAGAACACAGATTTAAAGCAATTGGAAAAAGGAGCAATGATGACATGTGGGCAAAGCTTTTTTACATAGAGCGTGCTCAGGGCCTGCAATGCATCGTCTGAGAGTGTGGTGGAAGCTGATTCAATTGTGCCTTCCAAATGGGAATTGGGTAAGCAGCTGGAGTGAAAAAAGGTGCTGGGCTATGGGAATAGGATAGGTGGAGTGTGACTGTTAGAGTTGCCCTTGCAGAGAGCCGATATGGACACAACAGGTTGAATAGCTTTGCCTGTGCTGTAACCATTCTATGATCCGATGGTGCCAGAATGGCTGAGTATTTCCAGCCTTTTCTGCTTTTATTTCAGACTTCCAGCCTCTGCATTGCTTTGTTCTTGAATTAAACCATGGTTGTCGGACAAAGAGCTACAGGTTCCAACTACCGGAATAGATAATGAAGGGTCGGAGATGGAAATCCTTCCCCACAAAAAAAATCATCAACAGACTCCCTGTCGGCTTCCAAATCCAGTGGTGAAGGGGCACCACTCGCCACTGTGGTTTTGAAGCCTTGGCCTCAGTTATATGTAGCGGGCGAGCTGTAAGCTGTCAAACAGGCTTCCCCATGCAGCTCACTCAACTGAAGCTCTGGCAGCCACCAGTAAAGTAGATTGTTGTGAGGAGGTGTTGGTGATCATGAAGGGAGGTGGCCCCGGTTGGCAGTGGCCCAAATTAAACTGCCTCACACTTGGGGTGGAGTAGTTGACATCTCATAGCATTAATAACCCACTTTATCCTCCCTGGGCTGACTGTAGCCTGAGGCTCAGAGCACATCATTTAAAAATTCCAAATGCTGGAGGTCAACCAAGTGCAATTTTAATCACTGTTCTCAACAAGGGCAAGATATTAAACCTAAAAATTGTGTAAGTCTCCCTTATTTAACTGCTGTTCCATTTGTTTCACAGCGTCAGTGCTACTGACACTAGCTTCTCTCTTACTCTGTCTTAGTAATTGGTTTATAGATCTTTACAATGATTCTCACTATATTTATTATAATCTAGCTGAATGTGACTGCCATACAATCCTACTTATTTGCTTGCATTTGTCAACCTGTCATATTTAAAGTCTGCAACAAAGTAGGTTCCATGATTGATTAGTGTTGTAGGACTGAGCTCCACAGTGTGTGTGTGGGTGTGTGTGGGTGGGTGTGTGTGAGCGTGTGTGGGTTTGTGTGTATTTTCATGTGAGTGTTTATGGATATGTGTGTGTGTGTGGGGAATGTGGGTGTGTGTGTGTGGGTGTATATTTGTGTATTTTTGTGTGGGTGTGTGTATTTGTATGTGTGTTTGTGGGTGTGTGTGGGGTGTATGTGAGAGTGTGTTTGTGTGGATGTGTGTGTGTGTGTGTGTCTGGAGGGGGTGACGGTGTGGGTGTGTGTGTGTCAGAGGGGGTGTGTGTGGGAGTGCGTTTGTTTGTGTTTGTGTGTGTTTATGTGAGGTGTGTGTATGTACGTGAGTGTGCATGAGCAAATATGTGTGTGTTCTTGACATGAATGGCATCGCTGGATAAGATTGGCACAATGCCACATGTCTGCATGCACACACACAGGAGCACATGCAGTAGCAATTGTGCCAATTCCCCTCTCATGCTGCCATCCCCAACACAGTGCCATGCTTAGCTTTCTATCCAGTGTTTTCATTCAGTTTCTATGAAGAAGGATCTGACTTTTTGGTTAATGCTGCACCACAGCACAGCTGCTGCAACTGAGGAGTGGGGGACTGATGCCCCTCACTGGCCCATACTGGTGTGGGTTGTTGTTCAAATGGGCTGTGCCCAATGTATGAAATATTTCAATCTTTGATGCGCTATCCAGTGTGTGACTAAGCTGAGCCCAGAAAGATCCCAGTCTGTGCTGAGATAGTTGATCTCAGCTGGTGGGGCAGTGAGGATTCGACGCTTGACCTCAGCACACCACTGAGCCAGCCCATCATGATCACTATCAAGATCGAGGCAGATCTCGAAGTCAAAGGCTGCGAATTGTGCATAAGCAAACCTGGTTATGACTCTGCAGACATAATAGCCATAACTCAGTTTTAGATCCTTCAGGAGAAGAAGGGAGAAAATGAAAAATAAAGTACCACGAGCAGTATTGACAGGCTGATGCAACTAAACCAAAACTAACCTTTGTGGGACAAGCAAAGCAGTGTCTGTTTTTAATTGGGAAATCAATCTTCGGAGTTATTTATGGATGACTGACATGTTAGGTAATAGCGTTCCTGTTCTGGGTATATGGCTGCAGCCCACAGCCTCATCAGTGAATGTGTTATTATGCTTACATGATAGAAATATGACAGGAACATGAGGGATACAGCTGGAGGTCAGGGAACTGACATGACTTCTCAGAACTGGAGAATAATCAAATCTGAATTTCATTGATCCCCATAAAGCACATTCAAGCAGAATAAAAGCAAATATCTTCTGATCCTAACTGGGGATGTCTTCACCAAGGAGAAAATCAACGGTGATATTAAAAAAGCAGACAAACGAAAATGGATTAGAAACAGCCAATATCAGCTCTGTGCTCAAGGGGGATTACAGATGTTAAATGGAAAAGCTTTCATCTCCAACCATCAAAGGTTTATTGTACATATTGAATGGCAGGCTGAGCAGTGACAGCTCTTGACTCACTGAGCAGGACTCTTCCCCGGGTCAGAAGGTCACAGACTCACACTTCAGTGCAGGACAAAAGCACACCATTTAAGATGACTCTTCAAGGCCGTACTGAGAGAGTTCTGCAATGTTGGAGGTGCCTGCCTTCAAGTGAGATTTTGAAATCAATCCTCTCTTTGCCAACTCTGGCTGAATGTACTCCTGGAAGTTACATCACATGAGCTACTGCCTCTAACTATTAGGGTTGCCAACCTTCCAGGATTGACCTGGAGTTTCCACAAATTGAAGATTAATCTCCAGGACGCTGCTGTTTGTGACCCTGGAAAAAGATCATATGGACACTAAAAAGATTTTTAAAAATTTTCTTTGAATATTTCTCTTTTCCAGATATAAAAATATTGAAAATGGGGGGAAAAGACTGTTTGACTGAGAGTCAAGTATCATCTAATTGGGTACTGAGTCTTTCTGCTTTTGAATTGGCATGGGAAGGCAGGGTTGGATGTGTTGGCTGACTAATAGCTGGAGCATGGGGAAAAATCATGTGATGAAACCGCCAGGAATATATTGAATCACAGTTGGCAACTCCAATAACTGCCCTACCCCCACCCCCCATTCTCTCATTATTGATCACCCGACACCCCATCCTCACAGTGCAGACCCTTCATGCACCAGTTGGAAAACAAGAGTTTTCATCACTCAATTCGATAATTCAGTCAAACAGCCTTTTGTCCAATCTCCAATATTAATATAAGTAATAAACTGAAGTGTTCAAAATAAATGAAAAAATGTACAATTTGTTCTTAATGTCCCAATTATCTTTCTCCTGGGCTGCTTGCAGCAGAGCCCTGGGGATTAATCTTCAAATCCTAGAGACTCCAAGCAAATCTTGGAGGGTTGGCAACATTCTGCTGTTTAAAATCCATTGGACAGAAGCCTCTGCTGGTAGATTATTTTCAAGCATCAAGACCATTTCTGGCTCCTGACCTCACAGGAGACTGCAGTGTGCACTCCAATGCCATCTTCTGGGATGTAGTCTCCTAACTGGCTGCCTCTCTGTCCTCCCATTAAGGATAGTGGGTGGATTCCTGAGGCTGAAGGCACAATCCAGAGGTGTACAGCTGTGGTCAGCCAGCAGCCCCACTGGGGGAGGTGGGTGCTGCTGAAGCAGTTAGGAGTATGTATGGGTGCTCGGAAGCATGAATGAGATGCTGAAAATAAAGAGGCCCGAAGCTGATAGGGACATCAGGGTGGAGGGGACTGGTGTTGCCTGTGGCCCTTCCTCCTCATGGCCCTCTCATTGGGACATGGAGCCTCCAGCTCCAATGCCTCCCCAGCCTCTCACCAGGAGGCCACCTCTATTGAGTTCTGCAATTAGCAGGAGTCCGCTCCAATACCGGGAATATCCAGGCAAAGTCCTCCCATTGGACACGTAATTAGACTAATTGGCTACTCACTGCTGTCAGGCAGGCAGCTAGAGTTCCAAGCACCAAGCCTCCAGCAAGATTGCTGGGGGCGGGAATGCATCACGCTATTGACCCATGCCCTTATCTCTGATTTCACTCCTGGTCCCGCCTTCATACCCAACTCTAGTCAGGAGTCTAGACTAACATTCCTCACTCAATTAACTAACACTACTCAAAAATTTAGATTAACTGGTCAGTCATCTCACTGCTGCTTGAGGGATTTAGTGTGAACAAATTGAATGGCATATAGCAACAGTTACAGCAACTCCAACAATGAGATTGGGAAATGGTGGACTGGCCCATTCCTTTACGCATTGTTGTTCAAACAGTCTACACTGGAGTCATTTTCAATATATCTAGTGTAATACTGAAAAAATATCAGTCTGTACTGAATTATAACACAAAGGAACATTCAGCCCATTCAGCCTGTTCCATCATTAAATCATGGCTGCAGGATCTCACCTCAGCAAAGTTCTAGGTTTCCAGAACCCTTTTTGTAAAGCAGTTTGAGTCCTTGGTGGAAAATATTTCAAAGAAATATGTCAAATAAAAGCAAAGCTTTTATTTATTTTCTCTCCTTTGTTAGCTCATCCAAGCTTTGAGGGCCTTACTGGTCCCCACCATCTGCACGGGATGCAGTCTTCACTGGCTGGGCCAGCACTTATTGCACATCCCTAATTGCCCTTGAGAAGATGGTGAGCTGCCTTCTTGAACTGCTACAGTCCATGTAGTGTAGGTACACTCACAGTGCTGTTAGGGGGGTTCCAGGAATTTGACCCAGCGACAGTGAAAGAACGGTGATATTTTTCCAAGTCAGGATGGTGAGTGACTTGGAGGGGAACTTCCAGGTGGTGGTGTTCCCATATATCTGCTGTCCTTGTCCTACTAGATGGTAGTGGTCATGCGTTTGGAAGGTGTTGTCTAAAGAGCCTCGGTGAATTCCTGCAGTGCATCTTGTAGATGGTACACACTGCTGCTACTGTGTGTTGGTGGTAGAGGGAATAAATGTTTGTGGATGTGGTGCCAATCAAGCGGGCTGCTTTGTCCTGGATGGTGTCAAGCTTCTTGAGTGTTGTTGGAGCTGCACTCATCCAGGCAGGTGGAGAGTATTCCATCACACTCCTGATTTGTGCCATGTAGAGAGTGGACAGGCTTTGGGGAGTCAGAAGGTGAGTTACTCATCACATGATTCCTAGCCTCTGACCTGCTGTCTAGCCACAACATTTATATGGCCAGTCCAGTTCAGTTTCTGATCAATGGTAACCCCCAGGATGCTGATTGTGGGGGATTCAATGATGATAATGCCATTGAATGCCAAGGGGCAATGGTTGGATCCTTTCTTGTTGGGGATGCACTTGTGTGGTGCGAATGTCACTTGCCACTTGTCAGCCCAAGCCTGGATATTGTCCAGGTCTTGCTGCATTTGGACATGGACTGCTTCAGTATCTGAGGAGCCATGAATGGCGCTGAACATGGTGCAATCATCAGTGAACATCCCCACTTCTGCCGCTTGATAGCACTGTTGATGACCCCTTGCATCACTTTACTGATGATCGAGAGTAGATTGATGAGGCAGTAATTGGCCAGGTTGGATTTGTCCTGATTTTTGTGTACAGGACATACCTGAGCAATTTTCCACATAGCCAGGTAGATGCCAGTGTTGTAGCTGTATTAGAACAGCTTGGCTACAGGCGTGGCAAGTTCTCAAGCATAGGATCATCCACTCGGCACTTCTGGCTGAAGATTGTACCAAATGTTCCTGCGTTATCTTTTGCACTGAGTTGCTGGGCTCCTCCATCATTGAGGATGGGGATATTTGTGGAGTTTCCTCCTCCAGTGAGTTATTTAATTGTCCACCATCATTCACGACTGGATGTGGCAGGACTGCAGAGCTTAGATCTGATCAGTTAGTTGTGGGATCGCTTAGCTCAGTCTATCACTTGCTTCTTATGTTGTTTGGCAAGCAAGTAGTCCTGTGCTATAGCTTCACAAGGTTGACACCTCATTTTTTAAAATATTCCTCTAGACTCCTCCACAAGGGGAAACATCCATTTAGCATTGTAAGACAAGCATATTAAGATATATTCACAAGTCTGGTCCTACTTAACTACGGATACGATCCAATAAGGAAACAAATGCCTGTAATCATGAATCCATTGGTCTATCTTAAGCTTTACTCCATATAACTTTCAAAAATGCACTCCAAGATTAAATACAAGATGTATGTCTGGTTGCATAGGATTCCAGTAAAATAGCACTAAAATCTCGATTACTATACTGTAAAATCAATGTTACAAATAATACCAATTTGTGTTTTGATCATCATTGGTGTTTGTACCATTGCAATGTCTATAATAAAAACTAACACATACCTGACTTCTCATAACTCTTGGCTTTAGTCAATTATTGCCTATATCTAGCCTTAGGAATGCAACAGCACACACTCAGGACTGAAGACATTTCATACTGATTTCTGTTTAAGTACTTGTCTGCACAGGTGAATCGGTCATTATAATTTTTCACTCCCTTAAAAGATGAAGCTAGCAAATTCAACAGTGGCCAACTCAATCCAATCATGTCTTATATGTATTCGCACAGTACAAGTATAACTATAGTCATGGTGTGCAGCTAGAAATTGATCAGTACCCCGTCATTTGAATTATTTCTGTCCATATTACAGCATCAAGCTGCCTCAGGATCTTATATGTTTCATTATGATCACCTTCCATTCTTCTAAACTATAATAGGTACCGGCCCAACCTACTCAGCTTTTCATCATTAGATAACCCCTTTATCCCAGGAATCGGTTGAATGAACCTTTTGAATCAATGAACATTGCTTCCAATGCAATTCTATCCTTTCTTAAATAAGGAGATCAAAATTGTACACAGTACTCCTGATGTGGTCTAACTAAGGCCCAGTACAGCTGCAGCAACACTTCCCCACTTCTGTAATTGATTCCCATTGCAATAAACACTAACATTCCATTTGCCTTCCTAATTACCGCATACTAACTTTTTTGTGATTCATGTTCCAGGGCACCAGGTCACTCTTTACCATGGAGTTCTGCAATCTCTCCCCATTTAAATGTAATACTACTTTTCTATTCTTCCTGCCAAAGTGGACAAGTTCATATTTTCCCACATTCTACTCCATGTGCCAAACTTTTGGCCACTCACTTAACCTAAATCCTTCTGTAGATCCTTTATGTCCTCTTGAACAACTTATTTTCCTACATATCTTTGTATCGTCAACAAATTTAGTTACATTCAGTCCCTTAATCCAAGTCATTGACTTAGATTGCAAATAATCAAGGCCCCAGCAATGATCCCTGTGGCAGTCTTATAGTTCACATCCATTTAAAGGTGACGTGCACCAATTGGACACGGCTGTGCAATTGTGTCTGAGGTCAGCCATTTTCCTTGTTGACCTCTGCAGTACAAAGGAATGAGGTCAGGAGAATGATAGCTTGCATGGAGGCCCAGGACTGGCAAATGTGAGTCAGAGGTGAGGGTGATGGAATGGGAATTGAAAGATTGGGGCTCAGATGCATGGAGGAGTAGAAGAGGTATCCAGGGGAGGACAGAGGGTGGATTTGGGGGCATGGAGGAGTGAAGTGGGAAGGGTCTGGTACCCTGGGTGTGATGGGGATGTTGGGTATGAACAGTCAATCAAGTTTAAAAAATGAGGGGCCTAAAGAGTGGGGTCCACCTCAGGGCGTGGCTGGCAGAGACCTTACAGGGTTTGAGTTTACTTGCAACATTTCAATTACCCCCATTGAAAGTATGTATAGACAATGTCCTTTGCAATGTATAGAAGGGAGGGCCAACTGAGCCTGCATGTTCAGCCAAGTCTCACAGAGTGGTGAAAATAACATTAGGCACTAACAAGAACATTCAATAAAGAGTGACCAAAAAAGAACACAACATTGTTTCTTCCACAATAAAGGAAATGTCCCTAACTCCTCTGTGACCATCAATGTGTGCCAATCATGAGGCACACCAGTATATTTATGTATCTAAGTTAGTCTCAACAAATAACAAAGATGCACACATGAATAAAGTAAAGCCAATGTAATGTGAAATATTTACATGAAATTTAAATTGAAAACACCCATGCCACTGTAATGATTTGATGGAGCAGACAGGTTTCAACAAGAAACAGCTAAACTTTATGACAGAGTGCTTTTCAGGTGCTACATGCTCTTCAGGAAGCCTTATTCCCTGGATTGCCCGCGCAAAGGGCATCCTGGCCAGAGCCTCCACAGAACATCATGTGACCCTTGATAGACAGCAAGAGGGGCTACACCCTCAGTTACCACATGTCCTCTCCCTTCAGTTTTTTTACAATTTCTATTAACAGGGAAACATTTGAACATCCAACAACATATACATATTTACAGTTTCAGGTGATTAAAGGTCAAATCCCTGAGGTGGTCTCCTTACAGGGCTAGAGTGGCACAGCCCTACATGAAGTTCCTCAACAGGATCAACAGGATCTGGAACTGCAGCATGAGACATATCATCAGAACATGGCAGCTCAGTGTTTGGCAACTCTGCAGAGATATTGGGCATGTCTATTCTAGGTCAATTAGTCACCTCAGGAATTGACGGTTCAACATTAATCACAGGCGGAATAATTGGTTGTTGGAATGTCTGTCTGACACGAATATGATCTACCTGATTATGGACAATTCTATCCCCCAATTGTACTTGGAAAGATAATGGATCAGTCTCTGAATCAATGGTTCCATGAGCCCAACAGGGTACACTGCAAAATTTTGCATGAGTACCATGTCACTGACAATGAATGTGCAAGCTTTGCTGTGGATGTTGTGGTTAAATTTTGATAACTCTGATTCCACTCTACCTTCCACTCTAAATTTGGAAACATCAGATTTATGTAGGCAGCGTTTCATCATTAATTCAGATGGTGTTGTACCCCTGGTCGAATGTGGCATTGTACGATAATCACAGAATCACAGAATCACAGAATCACACAGTGCAGAAGAGGCACATCGGCCTATCGAGTCTGCACCGACACGTGAGAAACACCTAACCCACCTACCTAATCCCATTTACCAGCACTTGGCCCATAGCCTTGAATGTTATGACATGCCAAGTGCTCATCCAGGTACTTTTTAAAGGATGTGAGGCAACCCGTCTCCACCACCCTCCCAGGCAGCACACTCCAGACCATCACCCTCTGGGTAAAAAAAGTTTTACCTCACACCCCCCCTAAACCTCCTGTCCCTCACCTTGACCTTGTCTCCTCTTATGACTGACCCTTCAACTAAGGGAAACAGCTGCTCCCTATCCACTCTGTCCATGCAGCTCATATTCTTGTATACCTCGATCAAGCCGCCCCTCAGTATTCTCTGCTCCAGTGAAAACAACCCAAGTCTATCCAACCTCTCTTCATAACTTAAATGTTTCATCTCAGGCAACATCCTGGTGAATCTCCCCTGCACCCCCTCCAGTGCAATCACATCCTTCCTATAATGTGGCAACCAGAACTGCACACAGTACTCCAGCTGTGGCCTCACCAAGGTTCTATACAACTCCAACATGACCTTCCCTACTTTTGTAATCTATGCCTCGATTGATAAAGCACGTGTCCCATATGCCTCTTTCACCACCCCACTGACATGCCCCTCCGCCTTCAAAGATCTATGGACACACACGCCAAGGTCCCTTTGTTCCTCAGAACTTCCTAGTGCCACGCCGTTCATTGAATAATTCCTTTTCAAATTACTCCTTCCACAGTGTATCACCTCACACTTTTCAGGGTAAATTCCATCTGCCATTTATCTGCCCATTTGACCATCCCGTCTATATCTTCTTGTAGCCCAAGACACTCAACCTCACTGTTAACCACCTGGCCAATCTTTCTGTCATCGTACCCAGCACAGATCCCTCTGGTACGCCACTGGACACAGGCTTCCAGTCACTAAAGCATCTTTCTGTCATCACCCTCTGTCTCCCGCAACTAAGCCAATTTTGAATCTGCCATATCAACTTACCCTGTATCCCATGTGCCTTTGCCTTCTTTATAAGTATCCCATGTGGAACCTTCTCAAAGGCTTTGCTGAAGTCCATATAAACTACATGAACTGCACTAACTTCATCTACACACCTGGTCACCCCCTCAAAAAGTTAAATCAAATTTGTTAGGCATGACCTCCCTCTGACAAAGCCATGCTGACTATCCCTGATCAAACCTTGCCTCTTCAAGTGGCGATAGGTTTTCTCCTTCAGAATTTTCTCCAGTAGTTTCCCTACCACTGATTTGAGACTCACTGGCTGCAGTTCTCTGGCTTATCTCTAAAACCCTTCTTAAATAACAGAACCACATTACCTGTTCTCCTGTCCTCTGGCCCCTCCTCCGTGGCCAGAGAGGAATTAAAAATTTGGGTCAGAGCCCCCGCGCTCTCCTCTCTTGCCTCCCTCAGCAGACACAAATCATCCGGACCTGGATATTTGCCCATTTTTAAGCCTGCCATCACCTCCAATACCTTGTCACTCCCTATTTGCTCAAGAACATCGCAGTCTCTCTCCCTGAGTTCCATACCTTCATCCTCATTCTCTTGGGTGAAGACAGATATGAAGTATTTGTTCAACACTCTACTGATGTCCTCTGGCTCCACCCATAGATTTCTCCCTTGGGCCCGAATGGGCCCTGCTCTTTCCTTGGTTATATTCTTCCCATTGATTCACTTATAGAATATTTTGGGATTTTCCCTACTTTTACCAGCCAGCGCTTTCTCATACGCCCTCTTTGCTCTCTGAATTGCTTTCTTAAGCTCCAACCTGCACTTTCTCTACTCTACTAATGCCTCCGCTGATTTGCTTCCCTTGTACCTGCTAAAAGCCTTTCTTTTCCTTCTCATCGTAACCTGAATATCTCTGGTCATCCATGGTTCTTTGGGCTTGTAACTCCTTCCTATCACCCCAAAGGGAACATGTTGAGCCTGTACCCTCCCCATTTCCTTTTTGAACACCCCCCACTACTCTTCTGTAGATTTCCCCACAAGTAGCTGTTCCCAGTCTACGTTGGCCAGATTCTGCTTTATTTTACTAAAAGCCGCTCCCGCCCAATCCAAAATATTTTTTGCAACTTGTCTATTTCTTTGTCCATAACAAGCTTAAACTGTACCATGTTGTGGTCGCTATCGCTAAAATGCTCCCCCACCAACACCTCAGCCACCCGTCCGGCTTCATTCCCCAGAATTAGGTCCAGTACTGCACCATCCCTTGTTGGACCCTCTACATATTGACCTAAAAAGTTCTCCTGTACACATTTCAAGAAATCCACTCCATCCAAGACCTTGACACTATGTCTATTCCAATTAATGTTGGGAAAGTTGAAATCACCTGATATAATTACCCTGTTATTATTGTTTTTGCACACCTCCGCAAATTGTGCACATGTTTGCTCCTCAATTTCCCGCTGACTACCTGGGGGTCTATAATAAACACATAACAATGTGTCTGCCCCTTTTTTATTCCTAAGCTCTACCTCCAAAGCTTCATTCAATGCCCCCTCCAAGATATCATCTCTCCTTACTGCAGTAACTGACTTCTTAACTAACAATGCAATGCCTCCTCCTCTTTTACCCCCTCCCCTGTCTTGCCTGAAGATTCTATATATTCTATAGCTGAAGAGAAACCGGGAAAGTCGAGATTCCAGAGTGCCTTCCGATAATTTTTTCCTACCAGACTTAAAAGTTTGTGCTGCCCTCTCAGCCGGACCATTCAATGAGGGATGGTAAGGGGCTGTTTTAATATGTTGGATTCCATTCAGATCCATAAATTTCTGAAACTCGGTGCTGTTAAAAGCGATGCCATTATCTGAAACGACAATTTCAGGCAGGCCACATATGCAGAAACTGTGATGTAGCTTCTCGATAAGTAGCATTTGGTGTTGGCGACTTGACTTCATAAACATTTGGAATGTGCATCTACAATTAACAAGAACATGGTAGCCAAGAATGGTTCACATTATCGATGTGTAATCAAACCCAGGGTCAACCAGGCCACTCTCTTGGATGGAGGGGAGCCGGAACGGGCAACTTCTGTTGTTGCTGACAGTGGAGACAGTGCCTGACCAAGTTTTCAATATCTCCATCAATGCCTGGCCACCATAAATAGCTTCGCACAAGCATTTTCATTTTTGATGTGCCTGAATGGGCGCTATGGAGTTCTGTCAAGAATGACTCTCTGCCTTGTGGTGAGACCACCACTCTTGACCCCCACAACAAAATCCCATGTTGGCACCTCAATTCTGTCTGTTTAACATGGGTTGGTCTCAATTCTTCAGATATAGGTAAGTTTGGCCATCTTTATAAGATAAAGTCTCTGACTTTCGATAATGTTGGATCTCTGTTCTTCCAATTTCTAATTTGTTTCATGCACACAGATGAGCAGTCTAAGAAGTTCAATAATAGCACTAATTCCTGTGGAATGGGAGTGTGCTCAATACTGTCTGGCAATGAGAGACGACTGAGTGCATCTGCATTTGCAATGTGTAGGCCAGGACGGTACATAAAACTATACTCATACACAGATAATGTCAGAGCTCAGCATTGTCTCCTTGCTGATGCTACTGGTGGGATGGCCTTGTCCTTACTGAATAAACCCATTAATGGCTTATGGTCTGTGGTGAAATGGCGACCATGCAGGCACTGGCAGAATTTCTTCACCACAAATACCAGTGATAAGCCTTCGTTTTCTAGCTGGGAATAAACCTTCTTGGCTGTGAAGAGGGTTCTTAGAACATAGCCAATGGGCCTTTCAAACCCATTTTCCATTTTATGGCATAACACAGCATAAGGAGAGGCATCACATGTCAATACCAGCTCTTTGACGGTTCATAGTATACCAATAGACACGACGAATGTAACAATTCCTTTGCTTTCACAAAGGCTTCTTCCTGTTGTGACCCCCAAAGCCAATGGTGGTTCTTTTTTAGTAATGGATGTAATGGTGCTAGCACAGTTGATAGGTTTGGTAAGAAGCAGCTATAGTAGTTGAACATGCCCAGGAAGGACTTGTGTTCTGTTACATGGGATGGTGATGGTGCATCTTTTATTGCCTGAATTTTATCTTCTACTAGGTGTAGTCCCAAGGCATCCACCCTGTGGCCTGGATAAATCACTTCTGATGCCTGAAATGTGCATTTTTCCTTCTTTAACCATATGCCAGCCTCCATGAACCTTCTTAGCAACTCCTCCAGGTTGATCAAGTGTTCTGTCTCAGTTAAACCCATGATGAAGACAGCATCTAGATATGCAATTACTCATGGGAGTACTTGCAAAAGGTTCTCCATTGTTCCCTGGAAGATAGTGCACCCCGACGAGACCTCGAAGGGAAGACAGATGTACCGATAGAGACCCTTGTATGTTTTAATGATTATGCACTCCCTCGATGTGCTATCCAGCTCTAGTTGCTGGTAAATGTGGTTCATATCCAATTTTGTATAGGACTTGCCTCCGGCCACTTTGGAATATAAGTCATCTATCCTTGGGTTAGGGCACTTGTCTCGTTTGGCTGCCTTATTTACAGTCAATTTATAGTCTTCACTGGTATGTATGGTACGGTTGGGCTTAACCATTGGAGCTATGGGTGCAGCCCATTTGGAGAATTGAACAGGTTGGATAATGCAGCTTTTCTCACTGGCACAGCTCTGCACCAACCTTTTCTTTCAATGTATAAGGCACAGGTCTTGCCGTAAAGAAGCGATTTGTCGCCTGTGGCTCCACATGTATCCTGAAAAAACATGTTGTATATTCTTAGAGGTTCTGAAACTCCATCTCATTTTAGGTGAAATATCTCAGACCAGCCAAGCTTGGTCTTCTGTAGACATTCTTGGCCTAAAGGACTGGGGGTATCTTCTTTCACGTTTATTACATGCAACTGGGCTGTTTGTTACTTCTAAGAAATTGGTACTTTGGCTATTCCCTTTACCTGAATGGATTCTCTCATGTATGTCCTTGATTTAGCGGTTGTCTGCTCCAGGTTTGTTGGCTGTCTACCTTCATTTAGGTATTTGAAAGTGTGCTCTCCCACCAGTGTAGTTGAGGCCCCCGTATCCACCTCCATTATTAGTGGCTTCTCATTAACTTGGATTGTGACAGCAATAGATTTGGTTTTCACATCAGTTACGTTAAACAGGGAGTAAACGTTGGTGATGGCAGCTTCACTCTCTGCTGTATTCTTTAGCTTGACCATGTTAGTTTGCTGTTTTGCGGCTGCCTCAGCTTTTCCCAGCATTGCCTTACCATGTGATGTTTCTTATGGCAGTAATGACATTCTACCTCCTTGGATTTACAGGTGTCCGCTCCATGGTTACCCCCACATCAATAACAACTCACTCTTATAGTCGCTGCTGAAGTGTTTCTACTCTGCCTTTTCATGTTCCTCAGAGCGGACATTGCCTCTTGCTTCGATGCTGGGAGTCTGGTTTTCATGCCACGGTTGGAGGTATGTTCCTGCCCAGCATGAAATGCAGTTCCAGGTGTCACAGAGCCTGCGAGTCTTGCAGAGCGCTTTCCACGGTGAGGGAGATTTCTCGGCCTCGGCAAGTAAACAGTACTGAACGGCGTCGTCCTTAACTCCACAAACTAATCAGTCCTGCAGCATCTCATTTAATGTGGCCCCGAAGTTGCAGTGTCCTGTTAACTGATTGAGGTTCACTACATAGGTTGCAATGGACTCTCTCAGGGCCCTAACTCCGGAATTGAATTTAAAACGCTGCATTATTATGGAAAAGCTTCAGCTGGAAGTGAGTTTTCATGAGGTCCCCTAACTCATTATAAGACTTATGATTGGGTGCACTTGGGGCCGTCAGGTTGTGAATGGGGTTGTCTGTTTTACTGCCACATGCACTCAAAAGGATGGCTTTCTGCTTTTCCTCCGTGGTAATTTCGTCTGCTACGAAATAAAATCCAAGATACTCTACACACTTGCTCCAGCCTTCCATAGTTGCATCGTAAGAATCGATTCTGCCAAAGAGTTGGCATGACTGGTGAGTAGTTCTTTTCTTAAAATTTAATTACTCACTCTAATGGGGTGAGGTGCAGAGTCAGAGCTAATTTTATCCTTGTCGCCAAATGTAATGACTCGATGTAGCAGACAGGTTTCAGCAAGAAACAGCTAAGCTTTATTACAGTGAGCTTTTCAGGTGCTGCATGCTTGGCCAGGGCTCCCATCAGGAAGCTCTACTACCCAGATTGCCCGTGCAAAAGGCTCACTAATCAGAGCCTCCACAGAACATCACGTGACCTCTGATAGACATCTGGAGGGGCTATACCCTCAGTTACTACAGCTGCCTTTGTGCTCTCAATAATTCTAATGTTAATGGCACTGCAGTTGGGCAGGAAAGTTTTGGTCATGATGCAGCGCCTCCCTGTTTGTCCAGGGGGCTCTTTTATAGCCTGCCCATTGCTGCTGCATTGCCAGCTGACAGCGGATTTCACTACTGAGAAGCTTCCCCCCGCCATGGGAAAGCATGTCTCCCATGCACTCCATTGGTACGTTAAATTTTAACTGTAATCACATGGAAACAAGTAAAAACAAGAGAGTGGAAGTGGTGCACACTGTCAGAAACTGTGCACCACTGATAAAATTCTGCCTGCTCTCTCTCTCTATCTTCCTTAACAAATCTTGTTAACATTTTAAGCGCATTGATCAGATCAGCCCTTGACCTTCTCAACATAAGGGATAAGAACATACAAAGAAACCAAGAGCGGCACTAGCAATTCTGCAATTAGTTGCAGGGCAGAAGGAGGGATATAAACAAACTGGCTGCAGTGAGAAAGGTAACTAAAAGATTGAACTAACTTTGGATGGCAGAAACATATCCTGTGGAACATTGAGTCTTCTTGGATCTCTGATAGGTCCCTTGTAGTTCCTTCCAGGTACAAAAAAATAAGAAACAGGCCCAGCAGAATGTTGAAAATCATTGAGCTGTTGAGATCCTCAGAGTCCACTGGCAAAGAGAAACCACAAATTAGTGTTTGAAAGGCTTAGCACCATGAGAATATTGTTGGCCAATATGAAGAGAAGGCAGCACCACTGTTATGGATACTTGTCCAGAGGGGCTGAATAGATAATAAGCAAGACATCGATAGCTCAGTGATAGAAGGAGCTGGGCACGAATGCCAATCAGTCTAGCACAGCAACTGTAAGTGATAGCAATACCAGCAAAAGATCATGTCCAGATGTAAGAATGACAGGCAAAAAATGGCTCCAGACAAAATGGGGACTTAGAAAAGAGGAATTATTTTTCTGAAAAAGTATTTTTTTGGAGGAGGTTGAAATAGAGTGAACTAGATTTGTTTGAACTGTGTAAGCCCACGTCAGGTTATTTGCGTTTAAGGGAAATTCTTATGCTGGGTAAGGTGAGTTATGTATACATTGGCAAATAGAGTTTTCTCCTTTTTCTAACACCTAGCACCCCTTGATCAGATACAGGGAGAGTTAAGGCTGAGGAATTCCACGATCTCACACCTCCAACATGGATCCGATACTGACAAAGGATGGGTCTCAGGAGTAACTAAGGTGGCAAAAGGGTAAATAAGAGTTTCAGCAGAGGCCAGCAAGGGCCAGAGTCAGGCAAGATTATGAAAGTGAAAGTAAGTGGGCTCTGTAATGATGGGGATAAGGTATTGGGAGCTGGGGGTGGGGAGATGCAGGCAGTGGGTGGGTGATGTGTCTCACACTGTCAACTAAACTGGTGATAGGTAGCTGGTTCTCGCATTCAGAATGAAAACTAGAACCAGGTAGGTAGGGCTGTGGAACTCTAATACGAGGCAGTACAAACAGAAGACGCCAAGAGATGGTACAGATTTGCTCCTGTGTTCTTGGTCTGGAATGAACCTCCTGTGAAGTACATTATTTTCACTGGGGGGTGGAGGGAGGAGGGCGGAGGCGAAGGGTGGACATGCCAATACACATGATTTTAATGTTGCAGGGACACTTTGTCAGTCACGTTCTCATGAGAGGGCTCCTAAGTCTCGTGATTCCCTTGGGCAACATGTTTTCTAAGCTATATATATATATATATATAAATCAATGTTCTCAGGGAGGAGACTTCTCACAAAATATTTATTTAACTCCTGGAGGCACCATTTTAAATTGAAAATTTGGGGGCAAGGTTAAAGCTATTCTGCCAAGTTTATTACTGAGGAAAGCTATCTTTCCTTAAGGGACTCAACAATAATCACTCTAATTGGCAAGGAGGCACAGAAGTAGCAAACATCCCTACCTCTGGGTCAGAAGCTCCAGGTTCAAGTCCCACCTCAAAACTTGTTGACCATGGAAGGTGTGTCTATGACCCTGTTCAGTTATCTGATAATCAGCCTGAGAATCCTTCCAGAAACTCCCCATTATTCCCTAATAAAGTGAAGAAAAACATGTGAAGATGTACTTAAAAAAACCTTATTGACAGGTGAAATCGCAGGAGCTCATGGTGATTGGGATCTGTTATAGCAGCATGAAGTGCTAGCATTGGAATAAAGAGTGTTTGCTAGGTGCGATCATCAATTCATGGAGTGTATGCTCAAACAGTGACAATAATTTGCGGAGTTGATTATCAGAATAATGATTAGTTGAATTCACTTTGGTAATATTACAGACCGAACTGTTTAAATCTTCTCCGAAGTGGGGGTTGTTTGTGGATTCTGATGCTTGAAAAATCTCACTTTATCATGTATTAGACAGCGAGATAAGCCTGACGTACAAATTCCAATAAACAAATTTGATCTGTTTATCTGGCTTTCAGTTACTAGGATGGTTGATATTGATGGGGATGGACTGCAATCGATGGCATTTTCATATTAGCGGTGTAAAGCGTGGAGACTCAATAGCATCGGAAACCTTGGCTTGGATTTTCACTTCCGGGTCGATGATGCACAGGGTCAGGACATTTCCCAGCTCCACGATTCCAGCCCGGGAGAAAGAGGCCCAGAAATTGGGATTTTCACTCTGGGGCCAGTGGTGGGGAGCGGGCTGGATTAGAAGCTGGACCTCCCGCCCCCAGAATAAGTGTGGAAGCTGCCAGGCAGCCGAGCCTGGCTATGCCAACACTGTGTGAAAGATTGAAAAAAAAACAAAAAACAGCCCTCCAGCCCTCATCCCTTACCTCTGCACTCTCTCCAACTAGCATGTCAATGAAAGGGAGCTTGTATGTCAAAGAAAGGGGGCTGATATGTAGATGATACGCTTGCTATATTTGAATCTGGAGCAGCATGTAAGAACTTCTTTACACACCTCACACACCTTAATGGGCTCCATAAGGGAGGCAGTGGAAGAGTGGTGTAGTAATCCAGGGACCAAGGGTAACGCTCTGGGGTCCTGGGTTCTAATCCCACCATGGCAGATGGTGGAATTTGAACCCAATAAAAAATCTGCAATTAAAAGTCTGATGATGACCATGAAACCATTGCTGATTGTTGTAAAAACCCATCTGGTTCACTAATGTCCTTTAGAGAAGGAAATCTGCTGTCCTTACCAAATCTGAGCTACAAGTGACTCCAGACCCACAGCAATGTGGTTGACTCTTAACTGGCCTCGCAAGCCATCCAATTCTCAAGGTCAGTTGGGGATGGGCAATAAATGCTCGCCTAGCCAGTGATGCCCACATCCCATGAATTAATAGCAAAACAAAATCCTGAGCTCAAATTCACCTTTAAAATGGAGCAGCCAAAGGAGCTCCCTTTCCTTGATGTGCAAGTTGAGAAATCTCCCAATGGGTTCTTTATTACTGTCTACCGCAAACCTACCTCCCACTGGCGAATATACATTATAATATTGGCCTTATCAGAAACCTTGTAAATAAGGCCTGAGCCATTTGCTTACCATACAAGCTTGATGCTGAAATAGGGCATCAAAGCTATCCTGCGGGATAATGGTTCCCCTCTGCCCTGATCAGATCATTTCTTGCTGTATATTGCAGAGACTCATAAACTGGCTAAGGCCGCCACTTTCAGTCCTGAAAGGTGCCCAGTCTACCTCAGATTCATAGAATCACAGAATCACAGAGTGCAGAAAAGGCCCTTCGGACCATCAAGTCTGCACCGACACATGAGAAACACCTGACCAACCTACCTAATCCCATTTACCAGCACTTGGCCCATAGCCTTGAATGTTATGACTTGCCAAGTGCTCATCCAGGTACTTTTTAAAGGATGTGAGGCAACCTGCTTCCACCACCCTCCCAGGCAGCACATTCCAAACTGTCACCACCCTTTGGGTAAAAGATTTTTTCCTCATATCCCCCATAAACCTCCTGTCCCTCACCTTGAACTTATGTCCACTCGTGACTGACCCTTCAACTAAGGGAAACAGCTGCTCCCTATCCACCCTGTCCATGCCCCTCATAATCTTGTACACCTCGATCAGGTCGCCCCTCAGTCTTCTCTGTTTCAATGAAAACAACCCAAGTCTATCCAATCGCTCTTCATGACTTAAATGTTTCATCCCAGGCAACATCCTGGTGAATCTCTTCTGCACCCCCTCCAGTGCAATCACATCCTTCCTGTAATGTGGCAACCAGAACTGCACACAGTACTCCAACCATGGCCTCGCCAAGATTCTATCCAACTCCAACATGATCTCCCTACTTTTGTAATCTATGCCTCGATTGATAAAGGCACGTGTCCCATTTGCCTCTTTCACCACCCGACTAACATGCCCCTCCACCTTCAGAGATCTATGGACACACACGCCAAGGTCCCTTTGTTCCTCAGAACTTCCTAGTATCATGCCATTCATTGAATACTTCCTTGTCAAATTACTCCTCCCAAAGTGGATCACCTCACACTTTTCAGGGTTAAATTCCATCTGCCACTTATATGCCCATTTGACCATCCCGTCTATATCTTCCTGTAGCCCAAGACACTCAACCACCCTGTTAACAACACGGTCAATCTTCATGTCATCCGCAAACTTACTAATCCTCACCCCCACATAGTCATCTATGTCATTTATATAAATTATGAATAATAGGGGACCCAGCACAGATCCCTGTGGTATGCCACTAGGCACTGTCTTCCAGTCACTAAAGCATCCTTCTGTCATCACCATCTGTCTCCTACAACTAAGCCAATTTTGAATCCACGTCATCAAATTTTAAAAGATTACCTTGGAAGGATAAGGTGAGCAACATGTAAAGCTAGCTGTTGCATGCTGTTAATATGCAATGGCAACATTGTTGGCATTCTCCAACAACAGGATGCTGCCGTCAAGCTAAAATGACCTCCTGCCTATCACACAATTGAGCAATATGGCATATGAATTTCAGTGCTGGTGTGATGTCAGTACATAGGTCATGTGTCCCAAAGACTGGCGTATCATATCAAGCAGCATGTCCCTTCGACTGTTCGCAACAGGCAAAGTACTCACTGTACCCAACCAGCACATGCTTGCAAAACTCAGAACATAGTGTCCAACATTAGATGTGATTGTCTGATTAGATAACACCTGCTAAACAATCCTGATTGTGCTAAAAATTACACTGAAAACCAATTTAAAATTATCAGTAAGGCTTGCAATATGGTTCACTTACACATGCTAGAAGCCACATGTATTCACACACAGGGCCCTGTCCTTTGCAGACAGAAGGAACATGTGCACACTTTGCACATTTCATCATCTAAACAAAAGCTTAGGGAACAGTCATTCCCTGCTTCATTCCCCAGGGCAGTGCCTTGACCAATCAGAGCCAACCTTCTCAATTCGAATTTGAAAAAAGGTGGGCAACTAACTGATCCATGCTGCATTCTCCATGGCAATGCTTCCACCAATCAGAGCCCACTTGTAAACCAATCAGCACTCTCTTCTCATGCAGTATAAATTGTTGTTCTCCTGTTACAGTTTGGTAATTTCTTATGAGATAACCTGAAGGACTCAAGTTGAAAAGCTTAGATTGCATGTCTCTTTTTGCAGCAATACTCAAGTTCTGTACTACTAAATGATTAGTTTTACTAATGTTAACTTTAGGAAACCAATCCACAGAGTTCACTCTCCAATGATCAAAACTGCAGAACGAACAAATATAAAAGCTTGGAATTCAATTTCCTTCCTAATGGGAATGTTAATCAGGCTTAGGAAGAAAATTAAATGGGAAGAGGTGAGCATGCAGATCAACGATTTTGAGCGCCAGACTCTGCTTTTAAAACCATAGGGAACTGCAGGACTAAGTGTAGCTTCATATGAACTTGTTAGTGGTTAAATGAGCCACTAATGAGTTTTATAAACACCCAATCTATAGTGGTTTATGTTTGAAAAATACCGATTCATGATTTTTATGTCAAATCTCTTAATTTTTGTGTGCTGATTTACTATGTAGTGGGTGACTGGATATACTCCCATTACATTGTAATTGTGTTACTCAACAACAATTATACAGATCCTTGGGGACACCACTAGCTACATCCAGCCAATTTGAGTACATACCCATTATCCCTACTGTCTGCCTCTTCCTCCAAACCATTCCCTATCAAATAACAACTGCTCATATTTATATAACATCCCCAATGCAGAAAACATCCTAGGTCACTTATAAGAATTCTCAAAAAAAAAACAAGCAAATATGTTGCCTCCAATCTCATGCACCTTCATTTTGTTAAAAGTCTTCTTAGTGGAACCTTGCTGAATACCTCTGGAAGGCCAAATAAGTAACATCCAAAGACATTCCTTTATCTACCACATCAGTTGCTTCCTCAGAAATATTCAGCTAGGTCCATTTCATATGACCCAGCATCCACATAATTTTGAAGGGGGAGAGTTCCAGATTTCCACTACCCTTCTGTGAATAATCATTTTCTTTTAAAAATAGTTTCTCTGTATCTCCTCCGTGGAAAGTCTCAATCATTTCAAATCCTCAATTAAATTACTTCTCAACTGCTTCAGCTAAATAGAATGCAAACCTGTTTATATAACTTGTCCTCATAATTTAACCTTTTATGTTCGGTATCATTCTGGTGATCCTGCACTGTTTTTCCTGAGGTTCAGTGTAAGTGTTCTGAGCACAGTGGCTCCACATGAGTTATGACCAAAGCTCTATACAACTGGAACATAGCTTTTGAATTCCTGCCCTCTTCAGGTCAAGGTGAACACATTTTTTTAAAAGTCCAGCAGGAGTTTAGCCTTCCTTTTCCCATGACCTTGGCCAATTCTGCTCTCCAGGTGCAACTGTTACATCCTCACAGATTTAAAATTAGCCTCAGAGAAAGTTAAGGCAATCAGATCTTGGTGCCAGTAGAGCACCCATCCCCACTGCTTTGATCTAGTTGTTCCTGCACAGTACCGGAAGAGGACTGTCCTTATATATACAAAAGTTCTAAAGGTCCTTTCCCAGTGGCTGCACAGTATTTTTTTTAGGAACATAGAAACATGAGTAGGCCATTCAATTCCCCATATATGTTCTGCCATTCAGATCATGGCTGAATTATACCTTAACCCTATCTACCCTTCTTGCCGAATAATGACCTATTGATCTCAGTTTTGAAATTTATAATTAGTGTGGCTGCAACAGCTTTTCGTAAGTGATAAATAAAGTGATAGGTAAACAATGATTAAAAACTTAGTTGTCAAATGATCCTCAGTTCAACAATTGGCACTTGTTTTGCTGGATGATCATCAGAATTAAAACTTGTCACCACAGGTAGCTCAGTGGAAGAGCCACAGAGCTGGCGACCATCAATACCCTGCAAATCCACACATAAAAGGAAAGATCTCACATTTATACAGCATCTGTCACATCCTTGGGATGTCCTAAATTGCTTTACAACCAATAACCAATTTTGAAGTGCACTCAGTGTCATTTTGTAGGTAAACAATACAACCAGAGGACAAAACTTTCAACATGTGCTCAGGTTCTGGAATGGAGCTTGAATCCATGACCATAAATAGATCCATAGAAAATCTATAGGACAGAGGGAGGCCATTCAACTCATTATGCTGCTGCCGGCTGACAATTTCTTCAACTCCTCTCTAGTCCCTCTGTCAATTACGTTAAATCTATACCCCCTAGTTATTGACCTCTCTGCTAAGTAAAGCAAGTCTTACCAATTTATTTAATCTCAGCCTTTCAATTTTACACGCCTCAATTAAATCTGCCCTCGGCATCCTGTGACAAAGAAAACAACCCCAGCCTATCCAATCTTTCCTCACAGGTAAAATTCTCCATTCGTGGCAACATCCTCATAAATCTCCTCCTGATTCATCACCACTAATGTCATCAAATAAGCATCAAGTTGAAAGTTGCCAAAGTCCCAGAAGTTGCTCTCTCATCACAGAGAGATGACTGGTGGTGAGTTTAACCTAAGGACCACAATGCCTCAGGCAAGGGGCAAGGTTGAAAAGTTGGGGCCTTCATGGATGACTTCAGCCAATACAGGAATTGAACCTGCAGTTTTGGTATCACTCTGCATCACAAACCAGCCAACCAAGCTAACCTGACGAATGGGTGGTTGACCAGTTAATGTGAACTGGACCTTATTATTCCTAAGAAAAATGTGAAATATACATTCCTCTAAGACACAAAAACCCAACAAGAAAGGTGAATCGATATGGCTAATGAAAGAAGTTAAAGATTTTATTAGATCTAAGGAAGTGTCTTATAAGGTTGCAGTAAGTCTGACAATTAGGAGCAATTTAGAACCCAGTAAAGGAGGACCACAAAACTAATAAAGAAAGGGAAAAGAGAATATGAATGCAAACTAGCAAGAAACGGATTGTAAAAGCTTTCTTAGGTATGTGAAAAGAAAAAGATGAGCAAGGACAAGTGTAGGTTCATTACAGGCAGAGTCAGGAGAATTTATAATGGAGAATAGGGAAATGACGGAGAAGCTAAACAGTTACTTTGTGTCTGTCTTTGCAGAGGAAGATACAGAAAATCTCCCAGAGAAACTAGGGAACCAGGGGGCATGTGAAAATGAGTAACTGAAAGAAATTAGTATTAATAAAGAAGTAGTGCTCAAAAAATTAATTGGATTGAAGGCTCATAAATCCCCTTGACCTGGTGAGCCATATCCCAGAGAGCTGAAGGAGGTGGCTAGTCTAAATGAATAGGCAAGAACTTGGCAGATGAAATATAATGTAAATAAGTGTGAAGTTATCTGCTTTTGTAGAAAAACATAAAGACAGGATATTTCTTACATGGTGAGATGTTAGGAAGTGTTGGTGTCCAAAGGGACCTGGGTATCCTTGTTCATGAGTCACTAAAAACCAGTATGTAGGTGCAGCAAGCAATTAGGAAGGCAAATGGTATGTCAACCTTCATTGAAAGGTGATTTGAGTACAGGAGTAAAGGTGTCTTGCTGTAGTTGTATAGAGCCTTGGTGAGACCACATCTAGAGTATTGTGTGCAGTTTTGATCTCCTTATCTAAGAAAGGATGTATTTGCCATAAAGGGAGTACAACAGAGGTTCATCAAATTAACCCCTGAGATGGTTGTGTTGTATTATGACGAGGGATTGAGGAAACTGGGCTTGTATTCTCTAGAGTTTTGAAGAATGAGAAGAGATCTCATTGTCATTGAAACTTACAAAATTCTTAGAGGGAGTGACAGGGTAGATGTGGATAGGATGTTTCCACTGGCTGGTGAGTCTAGATCCAGGAGACACAGTGTCAGGATAAAGGTCCGGGAATTTAAGACTGAGATGAGGAGGAATTTCTTCATGCAGAGGATGGTGAATCTTTGGAGTTCTCTACCTCAGGGGGCTGTGGAAGCTCAATCGTTGAGCATGTTCAAGACAGAAATTGATAGATTACTAGATACTAATGACATCAAAGGATATGGGATAGTGCGGGAAAGTGGCATTGAAGTAGATGATCGGCCATGATCTAATTGAATGGTGGAGCAAATTCACTGGGCCAAATGGCCTTGTCCTGCTCCTATTTTCCTATGTTCCTAAAAATGTGGGCAAATGCTACAGCTCTTTAAATAGTGATGGACAAAATGATTAAAACTAATGCAAACCATATTTTGAGCACTCTGCAGTTGTATCTACAATGAGTGTTAGAGTCACAACTAAGCAACAGCCAGAAGGACCAATGATTCACAACGTCATGCAATGTCAATGAGACTAGAGAATCTAAGGCTAATTTTAAATTGAGATTTGATAGAGATGTTCAAAATTAAGGACCTTATAATAGAGAAAATAAGGAGAAACTGTTTCCACTGATATATGGGTTGGCAACCAGAGGACACAGACTTAAGGCAATTGGCAAAAAAAAATCAGAGATAACATGCGGAAACCTTGTTTTATGCTGTGACTTGTTAAAATCTGAAATGCAATGCCAGAAAGTGGAGTGGAAACAGATTCAATAGTAAATGTCAGAAGGGAATTGGATAAAATATTTAAACTAGAAAAATATACAAGGCTATGGGGAAAGAGCAAGAGGCTGGTACTAGTTCGGGAAGTTCTTACAAAGGGCCAGCAGAGGCAGAATGGGCTGAATAGCCATTTTCTGTGCTGTATGATTCAATGAGCAGAACTTTATTTCCCTCTCATCTTTTAACCCTCTTCTCTCTTCCTCCCCTTTCTTAATCCCCAATGTAATGTAAAGGGTTAACTTTAACTGTATGACATGCTAATAAGACAGTGTATATCATCACAGGAAGTGATACAACATCACATGATCTTGCACTCTTTTGTAGACCTCATGGTAAGATGAAGCCCCTGTACAATGTTTATAACACAGTTAAGTTTTCCTTACCTCAGCAGACTCTGTGAATATTCTGTGTAAGCACAACAAAACTAAAAATATTATATTGTGGCAGCAAGTGATATAACAAGTATGGAAAAGCCTCTGCCATTACCGGAAGCTTTGAGCAGGTCATATGTTGCAGGTCTCAACCACGTAGAAGTGTTGCTGAATTGACACAGATGATTTGCTAGGTATCGCACTGCATCGGGACTTGTGACAAAGCTGAGTGTTGATTAGGTCAGTGGCTGTTATACACAATAAGTGGCTGTGCAGATGAGGTAGCACAGGGATGGACAAAGAAAAAACTATGTACAATGATGTAATTAAATCACTTGATGCCTACTATAATCTGCAAAAGAATACTATTGTCAAGTGGGCTAAATTTAACAAAATACCCAATGACAAGGGGTAAGTATTGATACATTTATAAATGATCTTAAAGGCTTGCAGAGAACTGTAAATATGGCAGCTTAAAAGATGAACTAGCTAGAGACAGAATTGTTATTGGAGTCTTGGATGAAGTACTGACTGACCTCTTGCAGTCAAGAGAAGATTTAACCTTAACACGGACAATTCAACTGAGCAAGCAAGCTGTGGTCAGGAAGCAAAATCAATCAGTGATTCGGGATATCAGGGAGAAGCGTATCCCAAAAACAACTGGCTCAGTGGAGTATGTTAAATTTAAAAGCAGAGAGGTGGCTGTAAAAAAGCAGGGGAAGCAGGAAGAACATCCATTAACTACCGCAGCTAGCTGTAATCTGTGTGGTGGGAAAAAACATGGGCGGAAAAATGATATCGCCAAAGAGGCCCAATGCCATTTTTGCAGAAAAATGGGTCACTTCCTAGCTGTGTGCCAGAGCAAGAAGAAAAGCCTTTGGTGGCAATATCCATGAAGTATAAGATATCAACGATATTGAGATATCTTTCCTTAGAGAGATCCAGGAACCAAAAGGAGGCTATTGGAGGGGTGATATCCTATTAGAGGGAAATAAGACAGGCTTTAATTTAGACACAGGTGCAGTGTTTCACCTCTTCCTGACGCTGAACAATGGTTGGAGAAAAGTTTGCTCAGTCATCATGCAAGAGCCTATACGAGCCAAGAGGTATAGAACTCAAGGTCATAGGACAACTGAATGCAATCCTTCAAGATAGCCAGATAAAAATCAGTGAAACCTTATATATGATCTTGAACCAAAGTTGTTCACTCTTAAACAGGAAAGCCTGCTGATCTACATCTGATTTTCAGAGCGGAAGAAGGGAAAGCCGAGAAGATCAACCTAAAAATTTCAGAGCTGAATTTCTACAGCTGTTCACAGGACTAGGAAAGCTGAAGACAGCACACCACGTCACTCTACATCCACATCCGAAGCCAGTGTGCCTGTTTACACCCAGAAAAGAGACTCATTCACTCTTACCAAAGGTAAAGAAGGAAATTGACTCTATGTTGAAGCAAGGGGTTATTTCACCTGTGACAGAACCAACAAGTTGGTTGGTTCCCAGTGCCAAAGCCTGATGGATCTATCAGAATTTGTGTTGATCTTACCTAGCTGAACAAAGCTGTTCAATGCTAAGTTCATACTGTGTCACCTGTGGATGAGAGCTTAGCAACATTGGGAAAAAGTTCAATCTTCATGAAGTTGGATGCAAATAGTGTTTTTTGTCAATGACCCCTTGATGAAGAGTCAAAGTTTCTCACAACCTTCATTACATCATTTAGGAGGCTGTTTCAATAGATTAGCCTTCAGCATCACCTCAGGCTAGAAATCTTCCAGAGGCTATGGGAAACATCCTAGAAGGACTGGATGGAGTCATATGTCACATGGATGATATCCTGATCCATGGATCCATTCAGACAGAACATAACACGAGAGTGTGAGCTGTGTTGCAAAGCCTTCAGGAAGCATGACTTATATTCAGTAACAAATGCAAATTCTCACAGCCAAATTCTCACAGTCAAGTTCCTTGGGCATATTGTGGATGCATCCGGTGTCAGAGTTGATCCACAGAAGACAAGAGCAGTAAGGAGTTTCCAGCTCCTCACAACGTGACTGAGCTCCAGAGATTCATGGGTGTGGTAAACTAAGTTGGAAAGTTCTTGCCAAACCTAGTTGGCATCAATGAGCCACTGCATCAGCTGTTACAACAAGACAATAGATAGTACTGGAAGGAGACATGAGAGTTGTTCTGAGAAAATCAAAGGGATGCTAATATCACCTGATATTATAGCCCACTATGACCCAGAGCTACCCACTATCAATGCTGCAGTTGCATCTTCTTCAGGATTTGCTGTACTCATTCAGATACAGGCTAACAAAAAGCATAGACCAGCTTACTGATAGAGAATGAACAGAGATATGTAGCGATAGCGAAAGAAGCATTAGCTGCTACATGGGCTTGTGAAAAGTTTGCAAACCCTGAGTAACTCTTGAATTCTAAGGAGCTAGCAAACATGCCTCCACGAGTACAATGTTTCAAACTGAGGATGATGAGGTTTGATGCAAAGACAGGGATTGTTCTGAGAAAATGGCAGACAACAGCAGATGCTTTGTTCCATATCCCAGTGACAAGGCCTGAACAAGGTGACGCAGCCTTTGTTGAAGAGGTAGAAACCTTTGCATCATCAACAACTCTGCTAGCAACAACTCTGCGACTGAATGAAATCAAAGATATATAGAAATCTTTGAAGAATGTACTCATGTCTGAGAGTACTGCATCAAAGGATGGCCAGCCAGCATACATGCCACACAGTCCCATTCTTAGACAGTAACATAAACAGAGAGGACACTGCAGTGAAGATTATTATTTACTCATCTGTGATGAGAGAGTGGTCAAACTGTGTTCTGAGATGCGATATGCTTCAACAATTATATCAAGGACATCTGGGCATCACAAAATGTTGCATCAGAGGAAGATATTCTGTTTAGTCACTAGGTCTCTCAAAGTCTTCCAAAGAGATGATATCAAACTGTATTACTTGTGCTATTCATCATCAGGAGACAAGAAAACTCTTGGTGTCATCACAACCATGAGGATGTCTTGGAATGGACCTCTTTGAACACAGATGTAAAATGTTCTTGGTCATAGTAGACTCCTGATGGATAGAAATCATGTAACTGCAGGATCACACTTTGAAGCAGCAATTATATCACTGAGGAGATGTTTGCAACACATGAAATCCCAGCCCTTGTAGCTTGGACAACGGACCACAGTTTGCCAATGAATATTTTAAAGAATTCACCACTTTGTATGGATTTGTCCATAGTATAAGCTCACCAAGATACCCTCAAGCCAATAGTGAAGCTAAAAGAGGAATGTGTACAGGGAAGGCATTGCTGAAGAAGACTGATGACATCGAATGTGCGCTTCTGAGCAGTTGCTCAACATCACTCCAGAATGGTTTAGCATCATGGGAAGAAGACTGAGAACTCAACTCCCTTCCCTCCCACAGACACTCATGTCATGTGTACCAGCTGGTGATTTGGATGAGGTGATGGAGAAAAAGTATTGTTCTAGCCAGATATGGAACTATGACAAATATCACAAAGCATGCTACCTGCCAGACCTTCAACCAGGCGAACCAGTTTGGATCCGAGACCAAGGGTGCTATGAACAAGTATTCAGACAGCACATCCACAGTTCTACCTAACCCAAACAGATAATAGTATGGTGAGACGGAACAGCCGTGTACTAGTTGCAACACAGAAGCAAATTTCTACATGATTTAAACAGTCATCTATCAAATCGGACAGGCCAGAGATGCTGCATTCAGCTACCAATCCAGATGGCTATCCGATTGGTGAACCTGATCCATCTATTAATTCTCTTTTGGTCCAGCAGAATCTGAGAGATCACCCATAGGACTCAAATCACCAATCTGCTCCAAAGGAGCAGAAGTCCATTCATGTAGAGTAGTGAAACCACCACAGCAGATGTTCCTGTAACAAAAGAAATTGAAGTCAGAGACTTCGGGAGATGTAGTGTAAGGGGTTAATTCTTACTGTGTAGTATGCTAATGAGACATGGTATACATCATCACAGGAAGTGATGTAACATCACTATCCTTGTAGACCTCATGGCAAGATGAGGCCCCTGTAAGATGTTTCTCAATAAAGTTAGTGTTTTCCTTTCTTCAGCAGATTCTGTGAATGTCCTGTGTTGGCACAATGAGAACAAGAATATGATACTCATCTCCTCTTCTCCATTCCTCCCAATTTTCCGTCCATTTTTCTTTCCTTTCTGCCTCCCTTTCTCTCTTTCTCACCTACCCTCTTCTCCACTTATTCTCTCCTGCTCCTTTCTCTATCCTTCCTCTCACACCTTCTCCTTATTTGCTCTCATTTCTTCCCATTTTGACACTCACTGAGATACAGTTCCACAGGCACTAGACACCTTGCAATAACTGACTGAAGTCAGTCGTTGTGTTTTAGCATCGACAGGGAATGTTGGCAGACTATTCCCGATAGGGACCATCACAGTTCCGAATTCTCCCTGCACCCATGTACAGATCCACTATGCTGGAGGGATTTCTGGGTCGTGGTTTTAGTGCAGGAACCCTGGCTAATTTCTCTTTGTTTGTTTTTGCGCTTAAGCTTTGCTCGATTGTAATAAGGTGTTTGACTGTGCTATGAAGTGTGGCTTCTTTACTATTTTTTAAATTTCATATAGAAAGAAAAAAAAGCTGACCTCTACCAGAAAGAAAAACAAGAAAAATGGATATAAGCAACAATGTGTTTCCCCGTCTCCTTATTAAAGATTGTATGGGGCACTGTACTTTATCCAGCTGCACGAGATATTGAGGCTCAGGTAGGCATGGGGTAGACACCCATGGGCAGTTGATGGAGGGAAGGGGAATGGGAACAAAAGCCATGTAGAAGGCTTGAGTAAATAGTTAGAGATAACTGTTGGAATTAAACACAGCAAGAGCAAATCCACAATAAATGTAGTGAAGCTAAGGGCCGATTCCTGCTCTACATGATCAATTGGAAAGAAAATAGAAAATGAAACAGGAGTCAGGCCTCATTACACAGATCATCAATAACATCTGGGGCATTCTCCACTGGGCTTCAACAAGACAGCAAAACCATCAAAATCCATCAAGCTGGTGTAATGTGGGGAGGAGGAGGTTTCTACAACACTCAGTGGAGACCTGCTCCCTCATTAACTCCTCTGTCAGTGGTACAGGGATGCAGAATGCCATCTGTAGCTGCCTTAACTAAACACTGAAAAGTTGTGTAGCAACTTAACAGGGACTATCGATAATTATTGTAGGCTATCTCATTATTTTTCAAGATTTTCTAACTTGCCTTGGTTTATTGTTTATTGCATGTGTTCTGGTTTCAACCAACATCATTAATACAGATTGCCTGGTCATTATCTCATTGCTATTTGTGGGACTTTTCTGTGCAAAAGTTCTCTCTAAGGTCTTCACCCTAGGGCCTAGGAAATCATAGGCCCAACATTCTGACATAAAAAGTGGAATGTCCCTACTGGATGTTAATCCTGTCAAAGCTAGCAGGACCAAGGAGAGGTCTGGCCTAGGGAAGAGTTCAACAATTGTACCTTAGGGTTCCAGGTCTGAAGAGGGAGAGGGGAAGGTTCAGGTCTGGGGAAAACCAAAAAGATGCCTTATGCCCTCTGACTGTCTTTCTAAAATCAGTTTGCTTTAGTTTTTCTTTTAATTTTTCAGGTGGTGAAATTTGAACAAAGCCTAATTCCCAGAAGAGTCCCAGGTGGCCTCACTGGATGGACTGGTGCATTGGTTCAAGCTGGAAAACCATTCCACCAGTGGACAGCCAGTCTAGGGCTCCTCAGCCCTCAAAAATGCCCCTTCTTATGTAGCTGACACCTCTCTGAAGTGATCAGAGAATTATTCCTTTTGTTATGGACTGAGATAGAAGGAGTGTGCAGTTAATTTTAGCCCCACTTCTCCACAGGTCATAACAATAATCTAAATGTTTAATTCACCCACAAAACTGGTCAATTGTTTACGTTGGATATGGTTATTCCAAGCATAAAAAGTCCTTAAACAGGCTTCTTTCAGTAAACACAAAAAAATTGATTGATTATAAAACAAATTTTATTTTTAAAACAAGTTAATAAACTGGTTAACATACATGTTGTATTTTAGAAATGTAACAATTTTCCCTCCTTTTACAACCACAGATAGTTGAAGCTCCATACACTCACACACACAAACACAAAATAAGACAAAACAAACACAGTCCCTGCAGAGGCTGAAGTTTGAGAACGTTTCTTTTGAAAGGATAAAATGTGAAAAGATCTCAACACTGTTGATCTAACAGAATTCTGGTCATAATAGATCTGAACGTTCTTACAGACAGATTTGTTGGTAAAACTGTCCTTGATGATTCTTACTTATCACAACTTTGCAGACTTTCAAAAAAAAGATGATTCATTCCAATGAGACATTTCTGGGGAAGGTTTAGCATAAAGGTGGGGCAGAGAGAGAAACAGAGAGTCTTTTATTGTAACCTGCTTCTAAGACACATACCCGCACACTCATTGAAAGTTTTTTTTAAAAGTCTAAGATGTTCAAAGAATAGGCCAGGTGTTTTTCACCAATCAGCAAGAGTCTTTAGCCTGGCAACAGCAGTCTTTGTTAACTTAGATATACAAGGTATTTCTTCCTTCTCCAGGTCTTCTCTGCTGGACATCTATCCTGACCCATGGTTTTTGGAAAAATGGCATATTCATAGCCTCGACTTAATATTGCAAACGTATAAAAAATAGCGCAGGAGGAAGGATGTTCAAAATTCAATGTTCTTCAGATTTTTCCAAAAATGGGTCCTTCACAATTTACAAGGATCCATAGGAACTGCTGGAAAAACACCTACAACCAATGTCCTCCAGGCCTCGGCCTGATTTGAAGCTTTTTCACTGATTTCAATGGAGTCTGGGTTAGATGGGTTTTATAAATACTGGACAATTGGTGCTGTCAGATGATGAAGTGGAGTATCAATCCCAGTGGAACACGCAGGCATGTTAATACACTAACTAAACCATGGCCACAAAATTGATGAACAGACTGCTCCTATAGTCAGACTGACCTCAATGAGTCAATGAGGGTCAGGGCAGGGTTTAAAATGTCGAATTTGTGAACTCAACCCCAACTTATCATGTGCTTGCTTGTTGCCATTTTGATAGTGTGCTTATTATTGCAGACAAGTGTCCTGCTGTTAAGAGATGGGAAGTTCATTAGCATATTTAAACTGGGGACCTGAATTGAAGTTAACTGGTGCTTCACTGCTTTCCTGCAGACTAACGAGGTTAATGAAACTGAGATGAGATTTCCTATCGATCTACATGGCTGGTTAAAGATCAGAAGGCCCAATGTGGATAAACGTTAAGGATTCATAGGTCCTTCTTCATTAACATGTGGCTACAGTTTGATGAGAGTACTTGGTATGAGGGAGCAACTTGAAGAGTTGTTCAGAGAGAAGGTCATCTTGGGCGTTGCTATCATTACTTATGATTGAATGAGCAAGAGGACAAGAATGAGGATCATCAGTAGCATGGGCATGTTAAAGGGGGAACTACACCGAGACAGTGGAGCAGGATAAGGCTGGAAGTTCTACCCACCTAACGGGTTCTAGAGGCAGAGGCTAATCTTCTTTGACCTGCCAGAGGAGCAGTGTTTCTAAAGGCTGATATTGTGATGTCAGGTGGTGGCAGACACCTGCAACCTCCTGGAAGAAGACTTGTTCCCCATTGGATCAGATAGGAACACAAAATTCACAGTTTGGAAAGTCGCCAACACTCAATTCATTGCCTTAGGCTCCTTCCAAGCTATTACTGGAGACACTGTCAGGATCTCACAAATGGCTACACTTAAGTGCATAAGATAGGTGATGGACAATTTATTTGCCAGGGCTGAGTATAATATAAACTTTCCCTGTGTCAGAATGAGTAGGCACCGGTAGTCTCGTCTCTGGATGAATTCTCATGGGCGTAGGATGTCATCGACTGCATATATATGGCCATCCAAGCTCTCCCAGGCTAACCAGGAGCATTCATCAACTGAGACAGATTTCATTCCATAAATTTTCAGCTGATCGGCAACAGAGATGTGAAAATATTCTGAGAAACATACATATTTTCATCATCTTTATCACTATCCTCCATCTCCTGGGCCAGCGGCCTATAAATCCTTCCTCTCTATGGGAGACCAGCTTGGAAGAGATCAGGCATGTCTTGGAAGCCTATATCCAATTTACCTGCCATCCTGTGGAAGCTGATAGCAGCATTGCCTTGCATAGCATGCACGGCCACTGGCTGGGCTTGCCGGGACTCATCTGTGTGCCTCATATATCTTCCATAGAGGCTGCCAGTCTCTTCAATGGAAAGTTGAAAAGCTCTGTGACATAAATCCACAAATGCTGGAGCTGGACTTCTCCATTCTCTGTACTATTGTGGGCAGTGTGTTTGACAAAACAAAGAAAACCTTGTACAGTTGTTGCTGATCCAATATCATTCTCCTTTTTGTTAATAGCCCCCAGAGTTCAGCATCTCTGTTCAGCTGAGAATTTGGAAAGGGAGGTCTGGGTCCTCCAACACAAGTGCTCCAGACTTGTCCTTGCTACCATTCTCCGCTTGTGCTCACTTATGTCTTGCAACACCAGGTGACATAACACCTAAGTATCTAACAGGTCCGACAGACGTGCTCATATCTGCCCTGGAGTCTTCAGTACATGTCTCCTGTGGACCCTCAGCAGGAGTGAGGCCCATTCCAAGTATGGGCTTTTGTTTTTTGCATTGTGGGTCTGGAGGAGAGAATAGGCAAATCAAACGTACTCATGAAATGTTACAAATGTCGAAATGCACATGACTAATGTTATCATATTTGATAAGATGCTGATGTCAACTCAAGACGAATTTGTTTTGGAGGAGATGAGTCAGAGACATTAATGATACCACCCTGCTCCAGTGAACCACCAATTGCACCATCTCCGATGCTCAGGGGAGGTGGTGCCACTTACCTCGAATATTCCTCAGGTACACTTTAATAATCTGTGGGGTCCGCCTCTTGTCCTTCTTTCCCCTGAACAGATGTGTATCTGATGGATGCAGTGAGGTGAGAGTGACTGCCCTTAACATCATGGCAGCATTTGACTGAGTGTGGCATCAAGGATCCCAAGCAAAACTCGAGTCTATGGGAAGCAGGTGGACATCACTGCAGGAGTTCCTCAGGGTAGTGCCCTCGGTCCAACCATCTTCAGCTGCTTCATCAATGACCTTCTTTCCATCATAAGGTCAGATGTGGGGTTGGTCGCTGATGATTGCACAGTGTTCAGCACTATTAACGACTCCTCAGATACTGAAGCAGTCCATGTCCAAATGCAGCAAGACCTGGACAATATCCAGGCTTGGGCTGACAAGTGACAAGTAACATTCATGCCACACAAGTGTCAGGCAATTACCATCTTCAACAAGAGAGAATTTAACCATCGGGCCTTGACATTCAAAGGCATTATCATCATTGAATCCTCCACTATCAACATCCTGGGGGTTACCATTGACCTGAAACTGAACTGGACTAGCCATATAAATACTGTGGCTACAAGAACAGGTCTGAGGTTAGCAATCCTGCAGAGAGTAACTTGCCTCCTGACTCCATAAAGCCTGTCCACCATCTCCAAGGCACAAGTGAGGAATGTGATGGAATACTCCCCACTTGCCTGGATGAGTGCAGCTCCCACAACACTCAAGAATCTTGACATTTCCCAGGACAAATCAACGCACTTGATTGACACAAACATTCACTCTCTCCATCACTGACATACAGTAGCAGCAGTGTGTGCCATCTACAAGATGTGTTGCAGAAACTCACCAAGGCTCCCTAGCAGCACCTTCCAAACACATGAGCACTATCATCTGGAAGGACAAAGGCAGCAGATACATGGGAACACACCACCTGGAAGTTCCCCTCCAAGTCACTCACCATCCTGACTTGGAAATATATCACTGTTCTTTCACTGTCGCTGGGTCAAAATCCTGGAACTTCCTCCATAATAGCATTGTGGGTGTACCTACACCACATAGACTGCAGCGGTTCAAGAAGGCAGCTCGCTACCACCTTCTCAAGGGCAATTAGGGTTGAGCAATAAATGCTGTTCCAGCCAGTGAAGCCCACATTCCATGAATGAATTTTTAAAAACCTGGTGAAGATGACAATTGAACAGAGACATGATGAACGAAAGTGGCCTGTTTTAGAGGAAAGTGTTCCTGGTGCCATTTCAGAACATGTAGAGATAACTGGGGGGGAGCTGAATGAGGTGGTATCAGCTAACATGAGACTTGGGATGACTGCAGGAGTGAATGGAGGATGGGGGAAGTGAGGATGTGTGGAGATTGTGGATGGATGAAAGAATGTGCTTGAAAACACAACACTAGGGACTGATGAATGTGAAGTGGCTGTATTATTAATGGGGCATGATTGACAAAGCAGAGTAAGAGTGGCTGTACCACAGACTGTAGATACGTCTTTACATTTGCTGGCCTTTTCTGACCTGGTCAGGGCAGTGAAGCAGTTGTGGAACAGTATCCAAGAATTCACACTAATGTTCCTGCTTTTTCCCGAATTATTCACTTATGAAAAGTGGGTGTTTCTGGCTTGGCCAGCATGTGTTGCCCATCCCTAATTGTCATTGAGAAGATGGTGACTGGAGTCTGCATGATGTGCCCCCACTCACAGTGCTGGTAGGGAAGGAGTTCCAGGATTTTGACCCAGCAGCAATGAAGGAATGGTGAGATAGTTCCAAATCAGTACGGTCTGTGGTTTGGAGGGGAACTTGCAGGTAGTGGAGGGAATGACTGCTTAATGTGGTGGATGTGGTGCTGATTAAGTGGGCTGCTTTGTCCTGGATGTTGTTGGAGCCACACACACCCTGGCAAGTAGAGTATTCTATCACACTCCTGGCTTATGCCTTACAGACGGTGAACAGGCTTTGTGAAGTTAGGAGTTGAATTACCAACGGCAGAATTCCCAGCCTCTGACCTGCTCTTGTAGCCATAGTATTTATTTGGCTGGTCTAGTTCAGTTTCTGATCAGTAGTGCCACTTCCAGCTGTTGCTGCAGTGGTAGCAGGTTTCTTTTTACCTTGCTTCGGGAAGAGGAACTCCCTTCTGGCCACCACAGCACCGAGTAGAACAGCCAGGGAATACCCAATAATCAAGGAAAACTTTTATTCTCATCCAGACTTCTCTAATTGTGTCACAGTACTGCATGATCTTCTGAGCTCCAAAATACACCCTCTGTTTCTTCTGCAAGCGGATCTTTTAAATAGTTGAGGGAAATCACATTATGTGGGTCCACAACATGACTGTTTACACAGTTGAGATGGAACATTAAATAATAATGAGGTATCCCCTTTAGAATTGGCCATTCCTACACAGCACTCAATGTCAAGTGTTTACTACCTACCAGCTTCCTCACCCATCCCCAGATAACACATGGACACACTAAAAACCCCTGCGTACACTGTAACCCATGAATACAATTTTTGGAACATTGTAATACTATAGTGGGGATTGCTATAATCCCCATGTGGAAACTGTAGACAAAAATAATCAAATTTCCTGAATGATCACCAAATGAAGAAATCACACCAAGATTTCAATTTTTGTAACATATGTTTTAACACAAATCAGATTCAATATAAATTAAACATGAATTAACAGACAAATAAAACTCAGTATGAACCATAAATTACACAAGGGAGAGCAGATACAACAGCACCTATCTCACTGAGTTAGTAGGCAGCCCACTCCATCTGAATATCCCGTTTTAAGACAGGGCTTCCAAGCTGAGTTCTAGTCCCTTTCCTTCCATGAGCTAGCTTATTCTCCACAAGCAGCAACTTCCATATAAAAAAGTGATCTCCCCATGCAATCTTCTTGATATAGCATACTTCTTTCTGGAATCTTCTCAACTCCTCTCCAGCTCTTCTGCTTCTGCTTCTTTTTCTGTCTGCATCTGTGTGCTGATCACCTTATTGCCTCCAGCTCCCCTGCTTTGCAACCCTCCTTTGTGATTGACCATATGGCTTCCATGTCTTAACTTCCTTCCTGTCAGTACTGGTTCCAGGTCAAGTGTTGCCTGGACCAATATTTCTATTTATCCAAAAAAAAAATGACCCCTTTACAATTAATGCAAACTCTTAAAAGTCCTTTTCATACATTCTTAAAATCAATTACAAGATTCTCCAAACATTTTAAAGTGTTTACAAATGTTCTTATAGCTACTGCTTACAGGGCAAAGGTCTTCACAGGGTTCCCCAGGGGGTGGTGTTAAGACCCTTGTTTGTCTAGATATATATTAATGATCTTGACTTTGATTTACTAGGCACAAATTCAAAATCTGTGCATGACACAAAACTTGGAAATATTGTGAACCACGAGGAGGATAGTGTTGAACTTCAAAAGGACATAGACAGGGTGGTGGAATGGGCCAACATGTGGTAGATAAAATTTAATGCAGAGAAGTGTGAAACAATTAATTTTGGTAGGAAGAATGAGGAGAGGCAATTTAAAATAAAGGGTGCAATTCCAAAGGAGGTGCAGGACCAGAGCAGGGTTGTATGTGCATAAATATTGAAGGTGGCGGGACAGATTGAGAGTACGGTTCATAAAGCATATGGAATCCTTCCTTTAAAAATAGGAGCATAAAGAACAAAAGCAAGGAAATTTTGATAAACCTGTTTAAACACTGGTATACTCCAGGTCTGGGGAACAGGTTTTAGGAAGGCTTAGAGAGGGTGTAGTAAAGATTCACAAGAATGTTTCCGGGAATGAGGAGCTTCAGTTACATGGATAGATTGGAGGAGTTAGGGCTGCTCTCCTTAGAGAAGAGGAGGTTGAGTGGAAATTTGATAAAGGTGTTCAAAATTATGAGGGGTCTGGACAAAGTAGATGGGGAGAAACTGTTGACTGGCGAAGGATCGAGAACTGAAGGATGCAGGTTTAAGGTGCTTGCAGAAGAAGCAATGTTGACATGAGGAAAGCATTTTTCAAAGAGTGAGTGGTTAGGATCTGGAAAGCAATGATGGAAGTGTGGCAGAGGCAATTTCAATTACTGCTTTCAAAAGACAAGTGTATCACTATCTGAAGAGGAAAACATTTTTAGTGCCGTGGGGAAAAGGCAGGAGAGTGGCACTAGGTGAATTGTTCTTGCAACGAGCTGGCACAAACATTACAAACCAAATAGACTCCTTCAGTGCTGCAATCATTTTATGATTCTATGAAGGATACTATATAAATAGGTATTATTGTTGTTTAACACACAAATGTAAAGAATCGCAACGTGACCATTGGCAGTATTTAATAACAACGCTGGCAAAGTTAGAGGTTATGGAAAGAAATGGGAAAAGTTGTTTTCTTCATCAGACAGAAGTGCTTTCCTTAAACTAAGAAATTGACATTGGTCCTCGTTAACTCATTGTATTATTAACAGCAAGTTCCCTAATGGTGCCATGCCAACCAATACGGAGAGAGTTTAGTGGGAGAGGATCTTGATTTTGTTTGTGATGTGTTTCCTCAATGGTGCTGAAATGTGAAGATCTGCACAGTAGAGGCGTTGTGCTGTAAAAGCTGCGTTAAAGCATGTGGAGGCATGCCTCCCAATTCAGGCCTTCCAATCAGAACTGAATACATATCATTTCCCTGTTCCCATTCTATGCAGCAGCCTCAGCCCAAACTGTAAACTTTTAACTTTTATGTTTCATGTTGATGGGATCTGCCAATCCGGTTTCCCTTTTTTCCTAATGTTCCCATCTCCGGTACCAACGTTGCTACTTCAATAGGGAATATTACTTCATGACTGGCATTAACCACCTGGTACTGTATCAAAGATCATGTTTCTGTGGGAGTATGGGCAGTGGAGCCAGTGGAGTACTCAACCATGGAAGAGCATTACAGGGGAGCTTATTCCTCTCCTGAACCCAATGGCCACAACCCCAGTCTGTCCAAGAGGGGTCACAGGGTAGGTTCAGGAGTCAGAAACCTGGCTGAACGGTGAGGCCCCTTTGGGGATTTATCATTTCTGTTTTATTTCTGGTCCTGAATTTTATTTTTGCATCATGGGCTAAACAATTGTCAAGGAATCCTACTCCATATCTGTCTATTTAAAGTATTGCAGACAAGTTCATGAAAATATTGCCTCAAGGAACGTTAACTCAGCCTTCTTAATGAAAACAAAAGCAGAGGGATTATATTTAATTGATCAGTGTAAATTGGTTGCCAGTTTCAGGTTGACTAATGTATCAATCTGACTCATTTTATATTGAGCATCTGCGTGCTACTGAGAGCCTGTAGGGAGCTGTATCGAATTCTTGATACCAACACTGGAGATTGGCAGCGCAGGCTACAGATTGTACCTTATCCATCAGTATTAATGCAGAATAAAGACAAGAGCATTAGCCTGCATTTATATAGTACCGTAAATAATAGAAGTGTAGATTGGTACATCACAGAAGGAAGCCATTCGGCCCATTGAGCTTGTGTTAGCTATTTTGAAGAGCAATCCAGTTAGCTCCACCCCTCCCTTTTCTTTCCCCATATCCCTGCAATTGTTCCCCTTTCAAATATTTATTCAATTCACTTCTGAAAGCAATGATTGAGACTGTATTTGCCTTCCTATCAAGCAGTGCATTCCAAATTCTAAGCACTGGTGGTAAAACAAAATTATACTCATGTCACCTCTGGTTCTTTTGCCAATCACCTTAAATCTGTGCCATCTTGTTCTTAATGTAGTTTTTCATGGGATGTGGGCATCACTGACAAGGCCAGCATTTGTTGCCCATCCCTAAAACCCCTTGAACCGAGTGATTTACTAGAGAGGGCAGTTAGGAATCAACCACATTGCTGTGGATCTGGAGTCACATGTAGGTCAGACCAGGTAAGGACAGTAGATTTCCTTCCCTAAAGGGGCATTAGTGAATCAGATGGGTTTTTCTGACAATGAACAACAGTTTTATGGTCACCATTACTGAGACCAGCTTTCAATCCCTGATTTTATTAATTGAATCTAAGTTCCCCTAATTGCTGTGGTGGGATTTGAACCCACATCCCTAGAGGAATAACCTGAATACCTAGATTGCAAGCCCAGTGACATTACCAAAAAGCCACAGTCTTCCTTCAGCCATTGGGAACAGTTCCTCTCTATTTACTCAATTTTATGATTTTGAATACCTCTTTGCCTTCTGCTCTAAGGAGAACAGCCCAGCTTCTCCAGTCTATCCACGTAACTGTAATCACTCATCCCTGGAACCATTCTAGTAAATCTCTTCTGTACCTTCTCCAAAGCAAAATACTGTGGATGCTGGAAATCTGAAAATGCTGACAGAGTTCACAGTGAAAGGAGTGGCTGAGGTGAGTGACATTGGAAGGAGAAGAGCAGCATTATCCTCCAACTGACATGCACAGTGGGACAGTCAATGAGAGAGAAAGACAGATTAGCTGAGATTGCTGCTTTTATGGAGGTTACAGCAAATACCTCAATGGACCCTTTGGGGGATGTCAAGAGAGGCACAAGAGGTAACTGTGGGCTCACCGGCAGGATACTAAAGCTTGGAATGGATAGATGAAGCTGCAAGTAGTACCTGTCATATTGGTATGAGGTAGGGATTGAAGGTAAAGTGCCCGAAAGGGTTGAAATGAAAGGTGGCATGGATAGTGAAAGAGTCAAGAGGAGCCAAGAGAAAAAAAGACAAGGAGACAAAAATAATAGGCTCAAATCTGGAGCAGCAGCCAGAATATGGATGTGAATGCCTTCCACGTCTCAGCATTAATTCACAATTCTTCCACAAACAACAGTATTAATGAACAATACTACATACATATCAGTATCACTGCATGATGCCCCTATATGTCAGTATTAATCATGGTGCCCTGACATCCAGCAGTATTAATGCATGATCCATATCTGTATTAATAAATAATTCCACATTTTTTTCCTCTATTCTTCCATGGGATGTGGGCATTGCTGACAATGTCAGCATTTTGCTGCCCATCCCTAATTGCCCTTGAACTGTGTGGCTTTTTAAGCTATTGCAGGGAGCAGTTAAGAGTCATCCACATTGCTGTGGGTCTGGAGTCACATATAGGCCAGACCAGGTAAGAGTTTCCTGAGCATTAGTGAACCAGATGCGTTTTACAACATCAGTAATAGCTGTCATGGTCACCATTTGAGACTTCTAGATTTATTAATTGAATTTAGATTCCATCAGCTGCCATGATGGGATTTGAACTCATGTTCCCCCGAACATTAGCCTGGACCTCTGGATTACCAGTCCAGCGACATTTCTGCCATTTCCCCTCAATATACATCAATATTAAAGGAATGTGGGAACAAAGTGTGTTCTGGGCTCCTTTTCTGGATGATCACTGAGATGGGTTATCAATATTTGAACTGATAATCATGTCAGAGTCTCTGGACATGGTTGAGCATGGTACAAGGGTGATTTATGTCATTTACAGAATGATCAGCATTTCTCAGTTAGTTTGCACAGCCCCACAAATTAATCCTCTTGATGTTTTTGAGTGTGAAATATTTTCCAGCCTGATAAACTGACAGCTGAATTTGGAAACACGATGCAGCCAACATCGCAATTTGGAGAAGTACAGTTAGGAAGACATGCAGCATAAAGTTTGATATTGGGAAGCACTGGGCAAACAGAATATGGAATACACCTCTAGTTAAAACTGCATCTTAATTGTGCTGAGCTGTAAGCTGTTTGTGCCTTACAAAGGCACAAAACACAATCTCCCACCTGCTGATGCAATTCGGAATCTGCTAACATGGCTTTCTTGTTCCTTGTACTGTCAGTTGAACAAGCTGTTTGCCCTGCGTCCCATTAAATGCGACAAACAACAAACACTTAGCAAACCACATTCTTGCAAGATGCATGTTCACACATAGACAGAAGTTTAACTGCTGCTCTTTACCCTTTGTTCACGTGTGTCTTCACTCAGATTCTTGATTGCAACATATGTGCCTATTCTATTTGGAGGAGAAGACAGCGCGGAACAGTGAATGCAGATACCTGAGTCTTCAATCCTTATCATAAGAGGGTTCTGGAGATGCTGAGCTTGGAACTGAAAGAGGAATAGTGTCGTACCCTCTTCACGACTTCGATCTTTACTCGGATTGGCTCATTTGGACTTTTGTCACTTTTTACTAAGAGCAAAGACACAACAAGAGTGGAGGGAGCTGTTCCTTTATAAAATTGCACTCTGGGCATCTGGAGAGCTGTTCAGTGTTCCTGCTGCGTTACAAGACTCCACCCTAATTTAAAAATCCTAGGCCTTTAACAAGGCTTGTTAGCAACAAGTGTGGATTGGGCCTTTTGTTGACCTCAGTCCTCCACAAGGAGGCACTTTTATCAAAAGCAGTGATAATATGATGAAGAATACATCATTGGTCTCTGCTACCCCTAATTTAAAAGAGTCCCACTCACCATCTTTGAACTTTCCAATGTTTAACTGGAGTCCCTGGGGTTATTTCAAAGACTGCACCACAGCAACTCATGTCTATCCTCATAATTTGACCATAGTAACAGAGTATTGCTGAAGCAGTGCTTGATAGTGTGTCCTGACAATCTGTATGTTAGACAGAGATTTCCAATTAGCTTTGGGAAGGATCCAACAGCGAAGGATTCATCATGATATTGTCCTGTGAAACAGTTTTCAGTGGGTTAATTGGTATGGGACATATGTTGCTGATTTTCATAGTATCATAACATGAGCAGTATTGTGTTATCTTGCTGCACAGAAAGAGGACATTTGGCCCATTGTGCCTTGTGATAGCTCTATGGTCGAGCAATCCAATTAGTCCCACTTCCCTTCTCTTTCTCAATTGCCCTGCCATTTTCCACCTTTGAATATTTATCCGATTGCCTTTTGCAAGTTACTATTAAATCTGTTTCCACCATCCTTTCAGACAGCGGGTTCCAGGTCATTACAACTCACTGAGTAAAAATGGTTCCACATCTAGCCCTTGGTGCTTTCCCTAACCTGTGACTTTTGGTTACTGACCCTTCTGCTACTTATTTACTCTATCAAAACCTTTCAGGATTTTGAACACCTCTATCAAATGTTTCCTTAACCTTCTCTGCTCTAAGGAGATAAAACCCAGCTTCTCCAGTCCCTCTGCATAACTGAAGTCCCTCATCCCTGGCATTATTCTGCTGAATCTCTTCTGTATCCTGTGTAAGGCCTTGACATTGTTCCTAAAACGTGATGCCCAGAATTGGACACAGCACTCCAGCTGAGGCCAAGCCCATGTTTTCTAAAGGTTTAGCTAACTTCCTTGTTTGTGTACTCCCTTTCTTTATTCATAAAGTTTAGGATCCCATATGCTTTTTTAATAGCCTTCTCAACTTGTCCTGGCACTTTCAAAAATGTGTGTACATGCACTGTCCGATCTTTCTGCTCCTGCACCTCCTTTAAAATTGTACTGTTCAGTTTATATTGCCCTTCCTCATTCTTTCTTCCAAAGTACATTACTTCAGATATTAAATTTAATCTGTGTTTGCCCTTTTCACCAGCCCGTCTATGTCCTTCTGAGGCCTGTTACTATCCTCTTCACTATTTTGGATGTTTCCAGGTTTTGTGACATTTGCAAACTTTGAAATTATGTCCTGTGTCCCCAAGTACAGGTCATTATTCAGAAAGAGTAGTGGTTCTAATGGCAGCCCCTGGGGAACACCACTATATACTCCCAGCTGCCAGTCTAAAAAACAACCACTCACCATTACTCTCTGCTTTCTGTTTCTTAGTCAGTGTTGTATCCATGTTGTCACTCCCCCTTCAATTCCATGATCTTTAATTTTGCTAAAAACATTATTATGTGTATTTTATCAGACACTTTTTGAAAGTCCATGTACACAACATCAACCTCACGACCCTTATTGACCCTCATGGTTACTTAATCACAGAACTGAATCAAGTTAGTCAAGCTTGATTTTTCTTTAAAAATCCATATTGGCTTTCATTTATTAATCCACACTTTTCCAAGTTCCAATATATTTTCTACCAGATTATTATCTCTAAATGTTTACCCAAGAATGTTAGACAGATTGATTTGTTTACCCCAGGTTAATCTCTCACCCCTTTTTTGATGAGGAGCATAGCATTTGCAATCCTCATGACCTCTGGCATCACTTCCATGCCTAAAGAGAAAATGCCTCTGAAATCTCCACCCTTACTCTCCTCAGCAACCTTGTATGTATGCTTTCTGAACCGAGTAACTTTTCTAGTTTGAAGACTGCTGGTCTTTGAGGCACCTCCTCTTTATTTTTAATCTTATCTAATATTGCAACTGCCTCCTCCTCTACTGCAACATTGGCAGCATCCACTCCCTCCCATCTTTCAAGTGAGGCATTGAACCAAGGACCCATCTACTCTCTCAGGTGAATGGAAAAACCTATGACACTATTTTGAAGAACAGCAAGAGAGTTATCCCTAGTCTCCAGGCCAATATTTATCCCTTAATCAACATCCCAAAAAACAGATTATCCAGTCATTATCATATTGTTGTTTGTGGGAGCTTCCTGTGTGCAATTTTACTATCACATTGTCTACATTATAATAGTTGCTACACTTCAAAAGTACATAATAGGCTGCAAAACATTTCCTGAAATCATGAAAGTGACTAAAAAAATGCACATCTTTCTTTTGCTCATTCAGTATTTCAGCCATACCCTCTATCTCTCTCAAGAGGATATTTTTGGGTCTCTCATCAACCCGAACCTATCTTCAACTACCCCTTTACCTTTATATGTTTATAAAAGACTTTTTGCTTCCCATTTATGTTACCCCCTGTTAGGGTCCCGGACCAGACATCAAAGTGTTTGGTAAGATCCAGTTAGAGATCAATAACTTCTTTGTTATTGAAACTTTCTCATTCAATTCTCTTTCTCTTTCAATTCAACTTTCTCTTTCAATTCTCATTGAAACTTTGTCTCTTTCACGAGGATTGCAGTCTTCATCTTCAAAGATCCTACCTTGGAATTCTCTTGAAAAAGTTGCTTCAACTCAGATGGCCTCAAAGACGGCCAACCTCGCAGGGTTTCAAGCTCGTTTCCCAAGGTTCTGTTCCCCTGGATACCTGAGTCTGCACTCCAGCACCAACTCACAAGCACAACTTCAGCTCCTCAGCCTCTCACTCTCCACTTTCCCTGTCCCTCGCCTGGTGCTTTTCATTTTGGGACCTCTCCCCAGCCCGTGTCTGGGACTCCCTTCGATTATGGTTCTCCTTTTATTTCCACATTTTAAAAACACTGATTTCAAATTCCCAAAGTGCCATGGTGGGACATGAACTTACTTTTTCCAGACTAGTAATCCAGTGACATAATCATGACACTGCCATACCCTTATAAAGAGGTATAATATAACTAGACAGACAACTTGCATCTCGAGCTGTGCGTAGTGCAATGGAAGGTGACCAGTCAATGTGTAACTGGATGTTATCACTGCATAAACGCTCTTCGCAAATTGAAGCAGTGAACATATACCATCAAAGATTCTCTGGGGTGATGCTGGGAATATGAACAAGGCTAGGATCTTCTCATGTGGCATTGGATAATCCCAGGTTCATATAAAGAAAGCCCTGTGGTGGATTCAGTAGCAGGTGAAGGAATTGCCTGATGTTTAGCAACACAATATGAACTCCAGCTGGTGGAAAACAGGCTCTTTGCTCCTGACATTGGTTTCACCATCACCACAGAATTTGATGAGTACTGAGATTCAACCCTGCTCTTCCCCGAGAAGGTAATTGTCTCAGGGTTGGACAACTGTGTGATGATAAAGATCTGTGGAGCTAAGGATTGTAACATTAATTTTTTAGGACTGTGATTGTATTGGAACTACAAGGGCTACTGCAGATATCAGAGAGCTTGTATCTTTCCATGCTGTCGGAGAATACAAATCAAGTGTTATTTGCATCTGATTGCATGGATTTAAAGTTGATACTGACTAATGCTTTACGGAAGATGTTATTATGAGCATTACTTGCTCACCGTGACTGTGAAGGAGAATTACTTTTTCCATGAATGCATTTCACAAGCATTATAAAGTACTAACTCTGATAGGTGCTGTCTCCCTCATCAATGAATTTGAAATTCTTGCTTAGCAAAGTCTTCCACTAAGAGTCTTCCAAGTTTCCTTGCTTTTCTTTTTGCCACCTGCCCTTTGCAATTCACTTACACTTCATCTTTTTCAGCTCAATTTATATCTTTCCAACAAATCTCAAGGATTTTGCAGGTCTGCAGGATTAGTAGTTCCATGGCGGGGAAGAGGAAGGGTCAGCGATCGGTGTGAAGACCAGGTCATTTTGATCCCCAAGTCTTGTCACCGTAGGACTGAGTCCGACTTGAACCCCGCTAGAATCAGGAGGGTGCCTTTGAAAGCCAGTGGGACATTAGACGACAGGAGGCCACTGGCAGGGAGCTGACAAAATGATCCCGACAATGAGTTAACAGAGGGTTTTGGAGACTATTGTGCTCATGGCGGATGGAGAGGGGTGCAGAGGCAGGGGAGGCTTAAAGTTTTCTTGTGGTGCATAAAGGACAGTGATGAATTTTTAACTGAATCCGTTACTCACCTGCTAAGGGTTAAAACCACTTATTAAACTGATGTCCACTAAATTGAATGGAATTTAGTTGAGTGCAAGCGGTTAAGATGGAGCACAAAATCCTGCCCATCTCAATCTGAGTGCCACCATTCAATTATCAATGCCTTTACTAAATAAACCAATTGTTATAGTGTGAAATTATTTGTAAAGGGCTAGTGACTAATTGTTTTGTGAATATATATCCCTGGGTATCACATTCACTGTCACACTGCAGTCATGTGCTGAGTAACAATCGATCAATCTACCACATGGAGATCAGCAAGAAATACACTCGAGGAAGCTGCAGCACATTTTGAGTCTAAAGTGAAATCATTTTGAATTCTAGCAACCAGAAGGTATAACATGATGGCCGCAGGTTGCCTGTGAGTGCAAACTCAAACATTTTAAATGAATTTAATGCTGAATTAAATAGAAAAATTGACTCGAATTAGTGCCAGAGTAACAGAGAAAAACTCAGTGAATTGTGTAAACAGCGGCATCCCATGATGAATTGGAAGGCTAATGATGTTGTAGCGGCATTTGAGAAATTTAAACAAAAATGGGGTCTGACATTCAGTGAGGTGGTGAGGTGAGGTGAGAGTGACTTCCCTTGACATCAAGGCCACTTTTGACTGAGTGTGGCATCAAGGAACCCTAGCAAAACTGGAGTCAATGGGGATCAGGGGAAAAACTCTCCACTGGTTGGAGTCATACCTAACACAAAGGAAGATTGTTGTGGTTTTTGGAGGTCAGTCATCTCAGCTCCAGGACATCACTGCAGGAGTTCCTCAGGGTAGTGTTCTTGGCCCAACCATCTTCAGATGCTTCATCAATGACCTTCACTCCATCACAAGGTCAGAAGTGTGGATCTTTGCTGATGATTGCACATTGTTCAGCACCATTCAAGACTCCTCAGATATTGAAGCAGTCCATGTCCAAATGCAGCAAGACTTGGACAATATCCAGGCTTGGGCTGACAAGTGGCAAGTAACATTCGGGCCACACAAGTGTCAGGCAATAACCATCTCCAACAAGAGAGAATCTAACCATCACCCCATGACATTCAATGGCATTACCATCACTGAATCCCCCACTATCAACATCCTGGAGGTTACCATTGACCAGGAGCTGAACTGGACTAGCCATATAAATACTGTGGCTACAAGAGCAGGTCAGAGGCTAGGAATCGTGTGACGAGTAACCCACCTCCTGACTCCCCTAAGCCTGTCCACCATCTCCAAGGCACAAGTGAGGAATGTGATGGAATACTCCCCACTTGCCTGGGTGAGTGCAGCTCCCACAACACTCAAGAAGCTTGACACCTTCCAGGACAAAGCAGCCACTTGATTGGCACCCCATCCACAAACATTCACTCCCCCAACTACCGACATATAGTAACAGCAGTGTGTACCATCTACAAGATGCACTGCAGGAGTTGACCAAGGCTTCTTAGACAGCACCTTCCAAACCTATGACCACTACCATCTAGAAGGACAAGAGCAGCAAATACATGGGAACACCACCACTTGGAAGTTCCCCTCCAAGTCACTCACCATCCTGACTTGGAAATATATCGCTGTTCCTTCACTGTTGCTGGGTCAAATTCCTGGAACTCCCTTCCTAACAGCACTGTGGGTGTACCTATATCACCTGGGCTGCAGCAGTCCAAGAAGGCAGCTCACCACGAGCTTCTCAAGGGCAATTAGGGATGGGCAATAAATGCTGGCCCAGACAGTGAAGCCCACATCCCATGAATGAATGAAAAAAAAAACAGTAGCTTTCTAAAAGGCACTAGTGAAGATGAAAGGGTCAGCTACATCCTTTTATGGGCAGAAGAGAAAGGGCTAAATTTGTTTAACAGCTGCAAGTTGAGTGAAGACTCCAACAGAAACCCAGGCAAAAGTTTTGAAAAATTCAGCTTACATTTCTAGCCAAAGTCAAATCACTGGATCCACTGCTATGAATTTCAAGGCCTTAGGCAGGAATCAAGTGAAGCCTGTTGACAATTTCATAATGAGATTGAAAAATGCAGTCACAAAATTGGTGTGAGAGAAATGATTTTCAATTAAATGGCCATTGGTACCAGTACTGGGGAAAAGGGAGCTCTACCATTGGGACAGCCTTCACCTGAACTACATGGAAACCAATGTTCGAGAAAATCAAATAACTAGGACTGTAGAGATGGCTTTAAACTAAATAGTGGGACGGGGGGAGGGTTCATTTCAAGAGCTTTAGAATGTTAAAGGGAAAGGACGAGGCAATTGTTAAGGCAACAGCGTGGTTAATGGTAGCCAGAGTGTCAGGAAAGGACAGAGTGTGCAAACATAAGAGTTCACCAGCAAATAAGGTCAGTCAGAGAAGGCAAAAGCAGTAAAAAGACAGAATTAAATGCTTTTTATCTGAATGTTTATACCATTCATAACAGGATGAATTAATTGCTTGCACAGATAGAAATAAATGAGGATTATATGATAGCCATTGTAGAGACTTGGTTGCAAGATGATCACGGCTGGGACCTGAGTATTCAAGGGTAGAGACATTTTAGAAGGAAAGGGGAAAGGAAAAGGAGATGGGGTAGCTCTGTTAATAATGAATAAGATCAGTACAATAGTGACAAATGATCTTGGTTCAGAACAGCAAAATGTAGAATCAGTTTGGATGGAGAAAAGAAATAGAAAAGGAAAGAAGCTGCTGGCAGGAGAAGTTTATAGGATCCTTAATAACAGCTACACAGTAGGACAGGACATTCATCAAGAAATAATGTGGCTTTCAAATTATCTATCAAGCAAGATCTTCTGGTATACTCTGAGAAAGATGATGTTACTCTGTGCTCCTGTATCAGGCTTCTGCTTCAGATTTATGGTTGTGACTTTATTTCTCATCCTCTTCATGAGCTGACTGGTTGTGTGGATTTCTTTTCTCCGGAAACTGTTGTATCCAGCCATTTCATGTCGTTATGTCCTCTGCCTATTGTGTCCTCAAACTCATCGTCATCTTCCAGGGTATAGATGTTTTGGTCCTTTTTACTTCTCGTTTGCCCTGTTAGGCAGAAAAGTGGTGTTAAGGCCACAAACAGATCAGCCATGATCTTACTGAATGGCGGCAGCAGCCTTGAGGGCCTCTGCCCCTATCTCTGAGGCTTTTGCAGCCTGAAAATGTAAATTTAAAGACACAGATGAAAGGCTGCTAGATCAACTCATTTAGGGGCTATACCCTGAAGTACAAAAGGATTTAATTGGATAGGGAAAGCTTACAATATCACAGGCTGTAGGCATTGCCAAAGCACATGAGCCACAATTAGGCAGATGAAGACACTGACTATCTAAACAGCTAGCCTTCAGTTAAGTCAAGGGAAAGGCAGCAGGGTTGATGCAGTGAAACAGCAACAAAAGAACACAGACCGGGCAGAGGGAAAGAAGTACCAGGGCTGTTAAAGACCATATGAGTCCACAGACAAAAGGAAATGTCTGGCATTAAATCAAACTGTGGAAAACCCAATCACTGGGGAAAAAAATGTGCAGATCAAAGAAAGGCAATGGTAAATGACTTATCAGAGACAGAGCAAAAGGGTGAATGAGAAGTAAAAAGAACCAAAAAATCCTTATCCTGGAAGATGATGATGAGTTTGAGGACACAATAGGCAGACGAACCAGAAAACGGCATGAAATGGCTGGATACAACAGTCCCCAGAGAAAAGAAATGCACACAACCATTCAGATCAGGAAGAGAATGAGAAATAAAGCCTCAGCCATAAATCTGAAGGAGGAGCCTGATACAGGAGCACAGAGTAACATCATCTTGCTCAGACTATCCCAGAAGATCTTTCCCAAAAATTTGAAAGAAGATGGCTACCCACGGAAAGAGCCTTGGAAACCAAGCAACATTATGCTAATGACACACAGTGGAACTGAGATTCGACAGCTAAGAACAATATAATTCAGAGGAACACTTAAAGGAAAATATGTTAACTGCATGTTCAATGTCACTAAAACAGATGTGCCTGCTATCCTGGGGTAGAGCAGTTGCAGCTTACCTCAATAAACCACAAGATATTAGATGTAGGTATAAGATCTATCACCTAGTGAACGTAACCCTAAAATTAGAGGTTAAAATTAGAGATGAGGCCAGCAAAGGCAAAGAGTTACAAATGCTCTCTCATCAAGTAATCCAGGGATGACCTGATAAGATACAGCAAACACAGCCAGCAATATAGCAGGACTGGTCTGTCAGAAGTGACATCTCACTAGAAGATGGTGTTCTTCTGGCAGAATCCAGAATAATCGCACCCAAAATGATGCAAGAATAACTTCCCCAGAAGATACTTGAAGGGCACATTGGAATAGAGAAATGTAAGTGTGAAGAAATGTGGCTATAAACACACAGTTATAAAATTAAAAGACTGATTCTCCTATGAAGTAGGGATTAAAAATTAAAAGAAGAGTTCAGAGTAAAAACAGAATTCATCTGCTAGACAAAAGTTCAAAAAGTTTACAAACATGTCTAGGCATAATTGTGTGCTCAAGCAACAACATCCTGTAGCATAGAATGTGGCATATCCTCTGACACAAGGCAGTTCTGATAAAGAAACAGGAACTGACATTTACAGCATCTTAGTAAGGCATCAATAAATTGTAAGATACTATAATCTAACAATGGATAACATCAAGGGTGACCCTAAATAACCTGTCAATCTGAATCCTGGAGACCATGATCTGCACCTCTCAGTATAAATACTCAAACCACACAGCAGCATTCATTCCAGTGTCTCTCAAGGTAAAAGTGTCTGCTATAGTGTAGTGATGATAGTTTTCCCTTTAATTGGGATAGAGGTATCCTTGCAAGACACGATAGCTTTCTACTTGGGGATTTAAGGTAATACTACTTTAAAAATTGATGGATATCTTAAATATCTCTGAAACATTAATAAGACTTGGATTCAGTAATAACAACAAGATTATACTTACTTATCCTAGCACTGTCCGTTATGCGATTGAATTACCATCAAAAATGAATTGCACGTTCGGTTCTTTAATAAACTATTGTATAATTTAGAAAATATATTGTCTCGTATAGTCTTCTGTACCCAAACCCAAAAGGCCATTTCTATATACTGTTTTGTGGAGGGGTACATTGTTGTAGAGAGATGCCTGAACCCTTACGGTTTCCAGGTTGTTATAATCTGGCTAAAACTTGTTAACAAGGCTATCGAGAGCATAAAAATATTGTCTGGATGTTCCTTTCTTTCAGGAAGAGTTAGATCAGTTCTTCAGATCCATTTTAGTGTCTGTGTGGTCTGATCTTCTCAACCTTAAGTGAGAGTGACCATCCGAGGAGTATGCCTGATGTGGAATAATCCCAATAAAGGGGCTAGGATTATAATCCAATTCATAAACTCAGAGCCAGATCAACTATGTACTGGATTAGGCATCTACAAAAACATTAAAAGAATGGTGTCGGCATGCAATGCATGCCAGAAGTATGGAAATACACAACAGAAAGAGGAGACGATAACTACTGAAGTACCACCGATACCATGGCATACTGTGGGAGCCAATTTATGCTCAAACAATGGAGAATGGTATCTCATTGTTGCAGACTACTACTCAAAAGATCCCTTTATGCAGAAGGTGAAATATTTGAGAGCAACAACAATCATCTCAGCAGTATGAGTTCTGTTCACTGAGCAAGGGATTCCTGAAAGAATATGACAATGGAACCTAATTTACCTCCAGGGAATTTAAGAAATTTACTTTACCGTATGGATTCAACATCATCACCTCATCACTGCATTACCCAAGGGAACACGGGTTTATATATAAACAAGTTCAGACAGTCAAGAGAACCCTTACAAAATACTAAGATAAAGGAAGACCCAAACCTTACCTTATTGTCACTTCTATGTACACTTTTCAAGGCTGATACAAAATCACCTGCAGATCTGCTAAATGGAAGAAAGTATAAGACAACTCTGCCAAGCAAGGTACTCCCTCCAAGTGACCAGGAGGAGGTAAGACAACAATTTACTAATGCACGGGCAGAAGGAGGTAAATACTTCAACAAGCATGCCAAATTCTGCCTGAGGTGATGAAAGGACAAACTATACATGTACAGGATTTAATCATGAAAACCTGGAACCCAGCAAAAGTTGCTAGTGAAGCTGAGACTCCAAGGTCATGTGTCATTGAGACTGAAATCAGTAAGCAAATGAGAAGAAGCAGGATTCATATTTCATCTGCACCAGAGCTGGAAGAACAAAAAACATCATCAACAACACCAGCAACACCACTAACTAGTGAGACAACATCAACTGCAGTACCAGCAATGGTTACAACATCAACGTCACTAGCAAGTGACACAGCAACAGCAACATCAAGCATGACCCCTACAAACACCAGGGGCAAAATTTTGCCATTGGCGAGTAGGGGGCAGGGCCCGCTCATCGATGCATAAAATGATGCGGGATGACGTCAGGCAGAACCCCCAACATCATCCCGCCCCATTTAAATTTTCAGGAAGGCAGGGGGACAGTGTGATCAGCTGTGGACCCACCGACCTGTCAATGGCCAATTGAGGCCATTGACAGGTTTAATTATGCAATTAAAGGACCTGTCCATCCAACCTTAAGGCCAGGAGCCCCAGCGGCAAATAGAGAAAACATCAAACCTCATCCACCAGCAGGATGAGGTTTCATTCAGGGTTTTAAAAAGTTTAATAAAGTTATTCTGTAAATTATGAACATGTCCCATGTCATGTGACATTGTCACATAAGGGGGACATGTTAGGGAATTTTTTCTTTTTCTATTTTTCATATTTTTAAAAGTGGAAGTTATCTCCCTGAGGTAGCACTTAGCCTCAGGGTGATGTGCGCTCTTTTGTGTGGATGCATGAAAAACCACACTCTTGCTTTTGGGGAATGCCCCCCCACCCCCCCACCCACATGGGAAGTGCATAGCTTAATTGGCCCGCCCACTTAAAATGCAGGGAGAAGCAGGACCCGCTTCTCCGGCGGGGATCGACTCCCCACCCGCCAGACCATGGCTCGGGCCCACTCGTCCGATAGGCAGAAAATTCTGCCCCACGGCCTGAATTTTCAGGCGGTGGGCGGGCTCAGCGAGAGCAGGTGGGGGTTGTCGCGGAGCTGTTGGCCACCCACGATCGGATCCGCGCTGCCATTTTATGCGGGCGCCCAGTGAAAGATGAGACTGATAGCTCTCAGCGCCACCTGTGCAGCCGGGGGGAAGAGGGAGAAATGGGGCCAGTGCTCTTTCATGCATACACGCTAAAGAGTGCTTTAATCTCCCTGAGGCACGGAGCTGTCTGAGGGAAATTGAAGGGCTTCTGAAATTATTAAATAAAAGGTTTATAAATTTATTTAATCATGTCCCCTCATGTGATAAAAACAAAAAACTGCGGATGCTGGAAATCCAAAACAAAAGCAGAATTACCTGGAAAAACTCAGCAGGTCTGGCAGCATCGGCGGAGAAGAAAAGAGTTGATGTTTCAAGTCCTCATGACCCTTCCACAGAACTGAGCGAATATAAGGAGAGGAGTGAAATATAAGCTGGTTTAAGGTGGCAGGGGCAGGGCGGGGTGGTGGGGGGGTGGGGGTGGAGAGAGAAGTTGGGGGGGTGGTGTGGTTGTAGGAACAAGCAAGCAGTGATAGGAGCAGATAATCAAAATATGTCACAGACAAAAGAACAAAAGAATACAGAGGTGTTGAAGGTGGTGATATTATCTAAATGAATGTGCTAATTAAGAATGGATGGTAGGGCACTGAAGGTACAGCTCTAGTGGGGGTGGGGTGGAAAGACTATTGGGGCATACAAGATTTAAAAATAATGGAAATAGGTGGGAATAGAGAAATCTATATAAATTATTGGAAAAAACAAATGGAAGGGGCAAGAAACAGAAAGGGGCTGGGGATGGAGGAGGGAGTTCAAGATCTAAAGTTGTTGAATTCAATATTCAGTCTGGAAGGCTGTAAAGTGCCTAGTCGGAAGATGAGGTGCTCTTCCTCCAGTTTGCGTTGGGCTTCACTGGAACAATGCAGCAAGCCAAGGACAGGCATGTGGGCAAGAGAGCAGGGTGGAGCATGAGATGGGGTATGTTTTTATTTAGATGAATTTTTTTAATTTACTTAATAAAAGCTTTAGGAAACCTCATTCTGCTCATGGATGAGCTTTCCTAAAAAACGGGAAGGCTGCTTGGCCTTTTCGCCTGCCTGCCAACCTTAAGGTTGGACGGGCAGTGATTACGATAACCTTAATTTGATCCTTAATGGCATTTACAAATTGGCGGGCATTCAGCCGACACTGGTGCGTACCCGCCAAACAAAACATTGCAAATCAGTGCAATGATGTCGAGACACATGCCCGACGTCATTTTACACATCGGCATGTCAGGCCTGCTCCCACACGCCGACTGAAAAATTCTGCCCAGGAGCAACATGCGCAACATTGCCTGTGCAGCATGTTAACTCACCGCTGAGAGCAATGAATGCCAAAGGTATGAGTTGGAGGCACAATACCCTACCTAAGCGACATCATGAATAATGTTTTCCTGAAAAAAGAAAACAAGCCATAAGAGGCTCTTAAGTGCTTCCATTTATTTATAAAGTTGATTGTTAATCTTTTTTAGTTCAGAAAAGAAAGTTGATGATTGGAACAATCATATTGATATAGAGCCATTATATCTTTTAAAAAGAAAGAGGATTGGTATGAAATGTAATTTCATGATTCATATGTTTCAGCAATGTAATTTTTAGTTTGGGGATTGAACGTTTTAAATGTAAGATGGAAAACCCCTGGTTTGCGAAGCTGGTAAGCAGATCTAAAGAAATTGCAATTCAAAGGGCGGCCTATGTTTGGGTCAGGTCTAGAAGTGGGAAAACAATAATCAGCAGGTGGTCCTCTCTTGCCTCTGTAATGGAGCCAGTGAGTCTGGTAAGATTGCATACCCATTGTAGATGTAAGTTAATAATTTATATCCCCAGATCAAAGAAGGGTTGGAAAGCAACTGGCAAGTAAGGGAAGATATTAAAGTATTGACATATTTTTCAGATCAAAGGACAGCTTTGGGAATGGGAGATGCTTATTTTGAATTTCTATCAGGGAGATCCCAGAGCTGCCGTGTTGCCATGGGGATAGATTGCAGAGTGGTATGTTTTGGTGGTACGAGCTGGGGTGCCACATTGTGAGGTGGTTTAGGAGAGTTAGAGGGTCACCGAGCTCAAGGTTGATGTGGAAGGACCCCAAGAAATATCGTACATCAGAGAATAGAGGCAGGCAGATAATGGGTTTATAGAAAAATCACCAGGTGCCAAATTGTGATCACAATGCAAATAAAACATGTAATCATAATTCATAACATAATTATAGACAATCATTAAAACAGTGTATAAAATAATGAAAGGATTTACAGTTATGATCATTTCAGTATGCATATAATTACAATACATTGCAAAATGCAGGTCTCCTTAATTTACTGGATAGAAATGAAAGGTCTACTGCGCTCTGCATTTTATATTAAAGTCCACAGATCACATGTTGTCAAGTTAAGTTAATTAAATTCTCAATCATTTACATACTAATTATGAGTTTTATAAAGTATAGGATTGGGTGTATTGTAGTCTATTTATTCTTAGACTTATTTGTGGGATGGTGTTTTTTCTCCTTAATTCCATCGCATATTTACTTTCATGTGGTTGTGGCAAGAGATAGGGTGGAATTTTCCGTGACCATTGGCAGCGGGCATGTTTGGCGGCTTGAGTGGACAATATGGTAAGAAGGCCAAAAATGAGTTTCATGATGTTGTGAAACCAATTTGCAATTGTCCGCTCTGCCCATCAATAGCGAGCCATGTTTCCTGCTGTCGGACGTTGGGAACTTCATTGTAATACACCTGCATATCATTATAAACCCAGATTACCGGAATCATCCCCTCACGCTGGATCATCTGAGCATGTCGGCATGATTGCACACCAACGTCTCTCACAACTGAACATAAGCGATGTGTATCTGGTGATCTGCACTTCACTCAGGATTTCAAGGTTTGTTTACCTACCTTTCTTTGGGCAGCACTCGCTGTCATCAGCACCAGGCTTAACAGGCAGCACCACGTCACTTTTAGGGGGGCTCTCGGGCAGGTTTCTACCTACCAGGGCAACCGCAAGCCAGGGTGGCTTTTCAATGGCTGCAGGGCTAGGGCTTGTTTCGGGAAGGGGGAGATGTGGCCTCAGGCAAGGGAAGAGGCTGCAGAGCTAAGGCTATACTGGGAAAGGCGTGTACCCCAGGGTGTGTGTAGGGGGGCACAAGTTGATCTGTGCAAGTAGCCTCAAGATGGTGAGGGCTGAGGAGAAAGTCTGCAAAGAAGATGAGGCCAGATGGACATGTGAACGTGTGTGTGAGAGGATAGGTGGTGGTGTCCCTTGAGCTGGCAGTGAGTGAGATGTCAGTAAATGTGTGATGGGCTTGTGAGTGTGTGAGTTTAGAGTGATGAGATGGTTGCTTTACCTGACGACACAGATGATATCATTCATCCTCTTTCTGCACTGGATGACCAACCTCTTCTGTGCAGCATTGGCACTGACCACCACTGCCATCGCCTACCAAGCTGGAATGGTGAGTTTGCTGGACCTCCTTCAGCCAAAGTGGTGGCAGAGGGCATGATGGTAGGCATCCATTGTGTCCAAAAGGCATTTCCGTTACACGTCACTGAATGGGGGGGGGCTGCAGTCTTCTTGCCTTTCAGGGCCATGTGTTCTGTGCAGTAGCCCTGGGCTGAAAGCACTGAGAGGTGTGCGCATGGCTTTTTAAAAATTCATTCACGGAATGCAGTCTTCACTGGCTGGGCCAGCACTTATTGCACATCTCCAGTTGCCCTTAAGAAGGTGGTGAGCTGCCTTCTTGAACTGCTGCAGTCCATGTAGTGTAGGTACACCCACAGTGCTGTTAGGGAGTTCCAGGAATTTGATCCAGCGACAGTGAAGGAACGGTGATATATTTCTAAGTCAGGATGGTGAGTGATTTGGAGGGGAACTTGCAAGTGGGGTTTTCCCATCTATCTGCTGCCTTTGTCCTTCTAGATGGCAGAGGTCATGGGTTTAGAATGTGTTGTCTAAGGAGACATGATGAGTCGCTGCAGTGCATCTTGTATACACACTGCTGCCACTATGCATCGGTGATGGAGGGAGTGAATGTTTAAGGTGGTGTCGATCAAGTGGGCTGTTTTGTCCTGGATTGTGTTGAGCTTTGTGAGTGTTATTGGAGATGCACTTATCCAGGCAAGTGGGGAGTATTCCATCACACTCCTGACTTGTGCCTTGTAGATGGTGGACAGGCTTTGGAGAGTCGGGGGGTGAGTTACTCACCACAGGCTGAGTTTCTGACCATTCCTTATGGACACAGTATTTATATGGCTAGTCATGGTCAATGTTTCTGGTCAATGTTAACCTCCAGGACGCTGATAGTGGGGGATTCAGTGATGGTAATTGAATGTCAAGGGGAGATAGTTAGATTCTCTCTTGTTGGAGATGGTCATTGCCTGGCACTTGTGTGGCGCAACTATCACTTGCCACTTATCAGCCCAAACCTGAATGTTGTACAGGTCATGCTGCAGTTGAACATGGACTGCTTCAGCATCTGAGGTGAATGGTGCTGAAAATTGTAATCAGCGAACATCCCCACTTCTGACCTTATGATGGAGGGAAGGTCATTGATGAAGCAGCTGAAAATGGTTGGGCCTCAGACACTACACTGAGGAACTCCTACAGTGATGTCCTGGAGCTGAGATGACTGACCTCCAGCAACCACAACCATCTTCCTTTGTGCTAGGTATGACTCCAGCCAGCTTTGCTAGGATTCCTTGATGCCACACTCGGTCAAATGCTGCCTCAATGTCAAGGGCAGCCACTCTCACCTCACCTTGGGAGTTCAACTCTTTTGCCCATGGTTGCACTAAGACTGCAAAGAGGTCGGGAGTTGAGTGGTCCGGGCAGATTCCAAACGGAGCGTCAATGAGCAGGTTATTGCTGTGTAGGTGTGACGTGATAGCACTTTCGATGACACTTTCCATCACTTTGCTGATAATCGAGGCTGGACTGATGGGGCAATAAGCCTATTTCACTTATGTACCATTTCTAAACTGTTGCATCTTAATAGCTGCTTTGAAATCACCTAAGAGTTTGGTCCCGTTTTTGGATAACCTGTGACTCCAGGACCAAATCTTCCATTGGGTTTCAGCAGCAGATGAGTTGAGGAAGGGGTGGATGTGGGCGATGTTATTAATGTTATGTATAATCGGTCTGAACGATGGTGCAAATTTGTGGTTGGAAACTCATCTTGGGGTCAAATTCGACACCAAAGTTGTAACCAGTTTGGTTCAGCCTCAAATGGTTGCCAAGGGGTTGGATAGAGTCAGTAACTAGGGAACGGGGTTCCTAGTGAAGACTGAACACAATGGTTTCTCTCCTCGTAATACTTAATTAGTGGAGATTTTTGATCATCCAGTACTAGATCAGACAAGAAGTCTGACAACTTAGCAACAGTGGAGGAGTTGAGAGAAGTGATAATGCGGTAGAGATGGCTGTAATCAGCAATATTTGAAAACCAATGCTATATTTTCAGAGCTTGTCACCCTTTAAATATTTGTGAACTAATTAACAAGGTATCATGCAGGCATCAAAAACACCACCTAAATGTTTTCTCTCATTGTAGATTACTGTCTGTGAAACTCTGAGGGTTTCCTTAGTGAAGTTCTCCTCCACTGAGCTATCCATCAGACCTTAGCGAATACCCTTGGTTAACAGAGATAAAAACAAAAAACTGCTGATGCTGGAAATCCAAAACAAAAACAGAATTACCTGGAAAAACTCAGCAGGTCTGGCAGCATCGGTGCAGAAGAAAGGAGTTGACATTTCGAGTCCTCATGACCCTTCAACAGAACTGAGTGAATATTAGGAGACGGGTGAAATATAAGCTGGTTTAAGGTGGGGGGAGGGGGGTGGTGAGAGAAGTTGGGGGGGTGGTGGCTGTAGGGACAAGCAAGCAATGATAGGAGCAGATAATCAAAAGATTTCACAGACAAAGGAACAAAGAGGTGTTGAAGGTGGTGATATTATCTAAACGAATGTGCTAATTAAGAATGGATGGCAGGGCACTCAAGGTACAGCTCTAGTGGGGGTGGGGTGGAAAGACAAGTGGGGCATACAAGATTTAAAATAATGGAAATAGGTGGGAAAAGAAAAATCTATTTAAATTATTGGAAAAAACAAAAGGAAGGGGGAAGAAACGGAAAGGGGATGGGGATGGAGGTGGGAGGTCAAGATCTAAAGTTGTTGAATTCAATATTCAGTCCGGAAGGCTGTAAAGTGTCTAGTCGGAAGATGAGGTGCTGTTCCTCCAGTTTGCATTGGGCTTCACTGGAACAATGCAGCAAGCCAAGGACAGACATGTGGGCAAGAGAGCAGGGTGGAGTGTTAAAATGACAAGCGACAGGGAGGTTTGGGTCTTTCTTGCGGACAGACTGCAGGTTTTCTGTAAAGCAGTCGCCCAGTTTTCGTTTGGTCTCTCCAATGTAGAGGAGACCGCATTGGGAGCAACGAATGCAGTAGACTAAGTTGGGGGAAATGCAAGTGAAATGCTGCTTCACTTGAAAGGAGTATTTGGGCCCTTGGACGGTGAGGAGAGAGGAAGTGAAGGGGCAGGTGTTGCATCTTTTGCGTGGGCATGGGGAGGTGCCATAGGTAGGGGTTGAGGAGTAGGGGGTGATGGAGGAGTGAACCAGGGTGTCCGGAGGGAACGATCCCTAAGTTTTCCCCCTGATTCCCATTGACTCCAGTTTTGTTCGGGCCCTTTGACGTCACACTCGGTCAAATACTGCCTTGATGTCAAGGGCAGTCACTCTCACCTCACCTTGGGAGATTGTGTTTGAGTATAATTTTGCTGCTGCTGATGGCCCACAGTGCCTCATGGGTGTCCAGTCTTGAGTTGCTAGATCTATTTGAAATCTATCCCATTTAGCACGGTGGTAGTGCCACACAACACGATGGTGGGTATCCTCAATGTGAAGGCGGGACTTCTCCTCCACAATGACTGTGCTGTGATCATTCCTACCGATACTGTCATGGACAGATGCATCTGTCGCAGGGAGGTTGGTGAGGATGAGTTCAAATATGTTCTTCCTTCTTGTTGGTTCCCTCACCACCTGCCCCACACCCAGTCTAGCAGCTATGTCATTTAGGACTCGGCCAGCTCAGTCAGTAGTGGTGATGGACATTAAATTCCTCCACCCAGAGTACATTCTGCGCCCTTGTCACCCTCAGTGCTTCCTCCAAGTGATGTTCAAGATGGAGGAGCACTGATTCATCAGCTGAGGGAGGGTGGTACATGGTTATCAGCAGGAGGCTTCCTTGCCCATGTTTGACCTGATGCCATGAGACTTCATGGGGCTCGAAGTCTCTGTTGAGGACTCCCAGGGCAACTCCCACCTGACTGTATACCATTGTGCTGCCACCTCTGCTGGGTGAGTCCTGGTGGTGGGGCAGGTTATACCCAGGGATGGTGATGGTGGTGTCTGGGATTACCCGTAAGATGTGGTTACATGAGGATGATTACATCAGGCTGTTGCTTGACTAGCCTGTGAGACAGCTCTCCCAATTTTGGCATTAGCCCCCAGGTGTTAGTAAGGAGGACTTTGCAGGGTCGACAGGGCTGAGTTTGCCATTGTCATTTCTGGTGCCTAGGTCGATGCCGGGTGGTCCGTCCGGTTTCATTCCTTTCTTGAGACTTTGTAGCAGTTTGATACAACTGAATGGCTTGCTAGGCCATTTCAGAGGGAATTTAAGAGTCAACCACATTGCTGTGGGCCTGGAGTCACATGTCGGCCAGACAAAGTAAGGACAGCAGATTTACTTCCCTAAAGGATATTAGTGAGCCAGATAGATTTTTACAACAATCGATAATGGTTTCATGGTCATAATTTGAACTTTAATTCCAGATTCTTATTAAATTCAAATTCCACCATCTGCTCTGGTAGGATTCAACTCCCGAGTCCCCAGAGCATTACCCTGGAATACTAGCCCAGCAACAATACAACTATGCCATCACTTCCCCTTTAAGAATGGCACCTGGTGTCAGGAAGCAGCGAAGTGATGGCGTGCTTCCCAGGGATGCATGATTAATGAAACAGATTTGGGATGTAATGGCATAAAAACCCATCATTGCGGCTGGTGGCTAAAACCTTTTTCCCACCCATTACCGCACATAGTGCAAATCTGGGACAATTCTGCCTCGAGTGGCAATGGGAGTTGAAGCCCGGACAGAGTTTTATCTCCCTTTCAGGAAGGGGAGACATATTCAATTGTGTCAAAGTAGCTTTGATATGTGTTTTTCTTATTCTTTGGCAGGATGTGGGCATCACTGGCTAGGCCAATATTTGCTGCCCGTCCCTAATTGCCCTTGGTGGTGGATTACCAGGATAGCTTCAGCCTCATGTTTGAATGTTTCTGAGCTTGTTCACATGCTTTTAGGTGAGTCCAGCATTCCAAACAAGTGCTGCAGATTCAGCAATGGGTCTTACGTGACGATTAACACAGTGAAGATATCAGTTTAATCTATTGGTTCCAGGGGAAGTGAAGGAATATGAAGATCCTGTAGAGGAGAGGGAACTCTTCGGTGGAAATAAAAGTGTTCTGTTGAGATTTTCAGGTTTTAAGAATGTGTTTATGAAATATATTGTTACATTCGTAGCATTTACTTTGTTTAACCCTTAAGCAGTAAAGGGTTTTGTTTAAAATGTGAAATCTTGTGGTGTAATTCTTTCAGTTAATAACTGGAAGTTTGAATTTGTTTTTAAAAGTCACTGGTCTCCACTGCGATCATAACAATTTGATATTATTTGTGAAGAGCTGGGAGCTAATGGCTATGTGAGTATATATCCCGGGCTGCCACATTCACTGCTGCAATGCAGCCATCTGCTGAGTAACAATGTATCAGTCAACCAGCAGCCACATGGAAAGCAGCAGGAAATACGCTCGAGGGAGCACCAGCAGGTTGAATCTGAAGTGTGATTTTTCCAATTCCGGGAACTAGAAGACATAAAGAAAACCAATAAAGAGACGTTGGGCTGCCCCAGTGCCATTGAACAAAAAACAGATAAAAGTGGCCCCTTTTTAAAGAGGCACAATTCGAAAAAAAAGAAAAGGGAACTTCTAAACTTAATAATGTTGTTGCTGGTGTCCAGTAAATGCTCCACTTCCTTCGACGCCGCTGGTCACAGACAACCTCGAGTGTCCTTGAATTTTTAATGCTGCTCTCCTCTGTTTGGGCTGCATGAGGTTTGAACAGAAACTTTACGTACATTGATCTACCTCAGCTGCTGTTGTTCCCTTTAATTATTTAGTTTAAGATGTAAGTGGAAGGAATGTCCGCCCCGCACTAATTGAGCTACTTGGCTGTTGTACGGCGTTATTCATCAACTCGACATCCATCTCCCTAAAGAGATGCTGCTTATTAGGTAGCACCAATCAAGTGACATGTGGTGAGCTGCCGCTATTTGTGACACTTAGAAAACTTCAAGCTGAGACTTCACCAACTTCAATGGAAAGTCAAATCACTTGAATACAATTTTAGTACAGCCACTTTTTTCTCTCCCTCTGTATGTGGTATCTATGGTGATCTGGGCTCAGTTGTGTGGGAGGGGCAGTGGGATGAGATGAGGTGGCTGAGAAATTACTGAATGACTGGGACAAGAAAGCATCAAATGCTGCAGACAGCAAGAAAGATGGATAACAGCTGCACTATATGAATGGTGTCAAAGTATCTAAGGATGAAGATGAAGGAGACCTTAGGAAATTTGGCCTTAACTATGGCCAAACAATATAAAGCAACAATCAGTAGAATTAACATGAGTATTGAACTACATTGCGAAAACAATAGAATATAAATCATAGGAGCTAACTGTCCAAACTAAATAGTATTCTAGTCAGCCTGCTCTTAAATATAATTTGAGACATGACATTAGGTAAATGTATTATGCTTGGGAAGAAAATGCTGTCTCTGGATATTGTTTCCTAACGCTTTCCACCATTGGGGTATTCCTTATGCCATCTATGTGTGCTGCTCACCACCTGATAGGAGATTGGATATTATGATTAGTCCACAGCTTCGTTGTCATTGTGCCATGGCCACCAGGATGGCAGAAGGTGAACTTGATGGATCTTCTTCTGGCAAGCAATTCTCACCTGCTCCTGGCCCCTGACAAGCTCCACTTGTCAAGAAACAAGAGGTATATTCAATCCTGGGGACAATTTTTTTTTATTCATTCATGGGATGTGGGCGTCACTGACTTGGCCAGTGTTTATTGCCCATCCCTAATTGCCCTTGTTCATAGGGCATTTAAGAGTCAATCACATTGCTGTTGGCCTGGAGTCACATGTAGGCCAGACCAGGTAAGGACAGCAGATTTCCCTCCCTACAGGCCATTAGCAGACCGGAATCACAGAATCCCAGAATTTTAATGGCACAGAAGGAGGCCATTGTGCCCATCGAGTCTGACCAGCTCTCTAAATGAGCATTATGACCTAGAGTTATTGCCCTGCCTTTTCCCCATACCCTTGCACATTGTTTCTCTTCAAATAATCATCTAATGCCCTCATGGACCCCTCGATTGAACCTGCCTCCACCAAACTAGGAGGCAGTGCATTCCAGACCTGAACCACTAGTTATGTGAAAAAGATTTTTCTTACTTCACATTTAATTCTTTTGCAAATCACTTTAAATCTGTGCCATCTTGTTCTTGATCCTTTAATGAGTGAGAATAGCTTCTCCCTATCATCTCTGTCCAGCCCCCTCATGATTTTGAACATCTCTATCAAATCTCCTCTTAGCCTTCTCCTCTCCGAGGAGAACAGTCCCAGCTCTCCAATCTGAAGTTTCTCATCCCTGGAACCATTCTTGTAAACCTCTTCTGCACTCCCTCCAAAGTGTTCACATCCTTATAATGTGGCACCTCACAACACTCTAGCTGAGGTCTAACAAGTGTCTTATATATATTCAGCATAACCTCCCTGCTTTTGTACTTTATGCCCCTATTAATGAAACCCAGGATATTACATGCTTAATTAACTGCTCTCTCCACCTGTCCTGCCACCTTCAATGATCTATGTACATATACACCCAACTCTTGCTGCTCCTGCATCCTCTTCAAAATTTCACCCCTTATTTTATATGGGCCCGTAATGTGGACACGTTCTTCCTACTAAAATGCATCACCACACACTTCTCCGCATTGGACTTTGTTTGTCACCTATCTGCCCACTCCACCAACTTGTCTATGGCCTTTTGGAGCTCTATACTGTCCTCTTCGCAGTTTACAACATTCCAAAGCTTCATGTCATCCGCAAATGTTGAAATTGTCCCCTGCGCACCAAGATCTAGATCATTAACATATATCAGGAAACGGAAGGGTCCTAATACCGACCCCTGGAGAATTCCACTATGAGCCTTACTCCAGCCCAAAAAATATCCATTGAGCATTACTCTCTGCTTCCTATTTTTCAGCCAATTTTGTATCCATGTTGTTACTGTCCCTTTTATTCCATTAGCAATAACTTTTCTCAAAGTCTGTTGTGTGGCACTGTATCAAATGCCTTTTGAAAGTCTGTTTATACCACATCAACAGCATTACCCTCAATGACCTTTTCTGTTACCTCTTCAAAAAACTCCAGCAAGTTAGTTAAACACAATTTCCCCTTCAGAAATCCATGCTGGGTCTTCCTTATCAACCCATATTTTTCCACATGACAACTAATTCTATCCCGAATAATTGTTGCTAGAACCTTACCCACCACTGAAGTTAAGCTGACTGGTCTGTAATTGCTGGGCTTATACTTACAATCTATTTCGAACAAGGGCACAATGTTTGCAATTCTCCAGTCCTCTGGCACCTCCCCTGAGTCTAGGAAAGACTGAAAAACTATGACGAGTGTCCCTGCAATTTCTACTCTCATGATTGTCATAAAAACCAGGCGACAATGGTTTTGTGGTCATCATTAGACTTTTAATCCCAGATTTTTATCAAATTCAAATTTCACCATCTGACATATCTTATAAAGAGATATCAAGACAGTTAAAGGTATAGAAAAAGTTAACTCAAAATTAACTAAACTGCAAGAATAAAAGTAGGAGGAAAAGTGTTAAAAGATAATTTTAGAACAAGAGTCACAGAATTCTTCACTAAAAGGGAGGTCAATGTGTTGAATAAACTTGTAAGTAGACGAGTGCAGGCTCAAAACCTGGGAATCCCTTAAAAACAATTGGATGTGACAATGATAGAAAGTCTAGGACCTCTTTGGATAGATGAACGAAGAAGGGCCAAATGACCTCCCTTGTCCATTATGTCCAATTTATCAATGAGGTGGGCACATTCAATCCCAAAGTCACCGAGGACCTCAATACTTTTGTCTAAATGAGGTTTTTTGGGACTGGAGGTGGGACTGGGGGTGGGATTGGACCACCAATTAGGAATTACACTTCATGTGAAACTGGTACCACGCTTTCTGTATTTGGCATCATCACACTGAGTGTGGGGTCTCGGAGATAGCCTAAGTCAAAATGGTGTCAACAATGGAGTCAGCAGTCTTCATGGGAAACAATCTGATTCAAATAACCACCTGTCTCTTACATTACAATTCAGATATCAAATTATGTAAATGCAAACAAATAAAAAGTAGCCCAGAACCTTTAGGGAATAGGAGGCAAAGTTTGGAGAACAGAGGGTGAAAGTCTAGGGAGAGGGCATAAGAGATTAGAGGCAGGAGGGTGAGAGCTCAGAGGGGAGGAGATGAGGCTTAGAGGTGAGAGGATGAGAGTTTAGGGAGAAGGGACATGAGGGGTCAGACAGGAAGGGGAAAAGAGCTTAGAGGGAAGGGGGATGAGAGCTGGGGGAAGAGTGAGAGCTGAGAGGGCAGGGAATGAGCACTAAGAGGGAAGGGGGCTGAGAGATTAGAGGACATGGATGAATGTTGCTGTGAATGGATGGTTCTGTTCTGTCATTGACGCTCTCCTTCTTACCTCTTACCCATTATCGAAAGTCACAGACTAGCTTCACTCTAGCGAATTCTTTGCATAGAAGCTGTTGAATGATAAAAACTGACAGCATTCTCCACTCTGCATTTCCTCAGCTTTGCTGGGAAGTAACAGACCACAGAAATTCCAGGAGCCTCTCCTGTGATGCCCAAGCTTCACTTTAACAGGTTGGGCTTGGGATGGAGAATGTGACATAGGCATGGGACAGATGATCCATGGGCCTCTGGAGCTGGTCTTTTCTCTATGGGCTTTGAGTGCAGTACCATCAGCATACAGAGGTTCTCTGCTCAGGACATGCCACACTTTTGTCTTGCATTTCCATCTTGATAGGTTGAGAAGGTTCCCATCTGAGCGTGTGTGAAAGTGCACTCCTTCCATGTTGGCAGGGAAATCATAGGTCAGGAGGGTAGAGAAAAAGAAACAAAACAAAGCTGGGGCTAAGACATAGTCCTGTTTCACCTCACTCTTGATCCCAAAACTGTCAGAAGTGGATTGCTGAAGTGAATGGTACCACGTATGTTATCATGGAAGGACCATATGAGTCTGCAAAGCTTAGGAGGACAGCTGATTTTCTGTAGTATCTGGTAGAGATGAGTCCTGCATGTGGTGTTGAATGCTTTCATGAAATTTACAGTGTGCTCTCTGCACTCTTCTTGAAGCTGATATACGGAGAAGATCATATTTACCATCGATCTACATGCTTTGAAGCCACATTGCACCTCAGGTATATTCTGTTGGAGCCTCAGTAGAATAACTCTGGCAAAGGCTTTCCCAGTGATACTGAGGAGTGAGATGCGCTTGTAATATTGCAATCCCCTCGGTTGCCTTAATTCTTGTATAACCTGATGATGTCTGCGTCATGCATATCCTATGGGATGGAGCCTCCTCTCCATACTTGAGTAGCTCAGTTGGTATTCGATCCTTTCCATCTGCTTTGCTTGCTGTGAGGGAGTTAATGTTCTTTTCAAGCTCAAGTAATGAGGGTTCTGCATCAAGCTCATACATGACAGGTAGCTATAGATGATCATCAAGCACAAGCAAAGAGATGTAAGTATAGCTCAGGGTAGTCTCTACCCAATGGGCCATTTGCTTGTTCTTGTCAGTGAGTATTGCCCCATCTGTGGATTTCAAAGCAGTAACTTTGGTGATGGTGGGGCTGAGTGATCTGTTGATACCACGTGCAGGCCATAAGTAGAACAAAGATTACCATTGTCACTAGCAGTTGATATTTCTTCGCATAGTTTGATCCAATACCTGTTGGCATGGTATGTTGCTACCTTCTGTACAATTGCCATGTCTAGCATGAGCTGGTAACATATTTTAGGTTTAGGAGACAGGTTGTAAGCCAGGTGAATCGTGCTCTTCACTTCAATGACAGGAGTCATTTCTGCAAGGTGGGTCCTAAATCAATCTTTTCCGCTGTTTCTTTCTTTGCCAAACATGGTTACTGTAACTTCGAAGATGATTAACCACAGAGACTTCCATCAGCATTATCTGGTGAGTCCTCAGGTGGAAGGGGCTGCCCATGAGATTCTGAGAGCTTCTGACATTTGTCATCATTGCTCGTGCCTGAAATATTGGTATGCAGAGGCCTTTATGCTTGGACTTGTGTATTTTCTGTGGTTGCACCTTCATCCTGCTACTGTCAGTCAGTGCTCAGTATCTCAATCTGTACTGTGATAGGTATGGGTGTGAACAATGAGGGATAGATTGTATCTTCTGGTGATTATCGAGCCAAGTTGATGCCAGCTACCAGATTTTGAATAGCACCATGGCATCTCAATCCAAAGTCTACCCTGGAAGGAGGTGACGGAAACGTGAAGCCCACACTGTGCACAAAGCTCTAGTAGCCACTATCCCTTTTTATTCATCTTGCCAGCACTATGATGACCAAGGCACATTTGCCATGAAACTCTGTCTAATCCAACTCTTCTGTAAAAGTCCCCCAGGAGAAATAACTTTTCTCCAGGTGCAGAAATTGCACAGATGATCTTCGTCTTTGGCCTTGGCAGACAAGGTTGGTGTCTTAGCCCAGATGATATAAACAAAACCTACACCTGATGGTAGGCAAAGAGATATGAGGCATTCAAAAGTCACAACAGGCATCTGCGTCAATTTGATGTTGGCAAAGCCCACTTCATGTTTACTGTGGCCATCTGCACTTTCGCCAAGCCAGTAGAAGATTTAATTATCCTCATGTATTGATCCAGTGGTGGCCAATTTAGTCTCTTGGAGAGCAGCAATGTGGATATTGAATTTGTATAGTTGGCCAATGCCATTTTATGTGCATTGTCGGTTCACTGCAAGTTCCCATGCTTGCCAGGACACATAGCCCTGACATTCCAATTTCCAAACTGAAGAATTGTCACTTTTTATTTCATGGTTACCCATATACTGCCTATTTGTCGGGGTAGGACTCCTCATCTTTGTATATCCATAGAAGAAGGCAGATTTTGGCGGGCCTGTTCCTTATTGGCTGGTCACTGCCCAGCTTGTATGGGCTGTGACTGACCAATAAAATGCCACATTCCTTCCACCATTAGAGGCAATCTGTGACATGCTGCCCTAATTGAGCTGGAATTATAACGTGTATATTGTTACCTCCCATGTTGGTCCCCTCACTGAGAAGCATAAAGGTGAATTGTCCTTTTCATTTTTTTATTGGCTGCATAACCTGGGCAGGATTTGGAGACCACTGCCCAGCATCAGCATCTCCCTCTCAACCTTATAGACTGAATCCAGAGGAAGGTTGGGAGCACCGAGAGCTCACTGGGTTGCAGAAGTTGCTGGAATGTGGTTGCTTAAAGGGATCACCAGCCACTTATAAACCCCACTCCAGTGCCTATGACTCTCCTGAACCAGAGCCACAAGGCAGTGGTTACTATTTGGCCAGTAGCTGGGATCTGATTGATGGATGCTGGGACTGTGTATCACATTCCTTGGGGCCAGGGTTCCTCCAAGGGCTCCTTGGGGTTCATCATAAGGCCATAAGGTACCTAGTTGTCATGTGTCACTGTGAGGAGACACTACAGGGGGTCTTGATGATGCAGATTTGCGGGGAGACTTATGCCCTCTGCTCCCTCCATGTAGCAAACTAGCCAACTGCACTTGATGCATGACATCACCCTGTGCCAAAACCACTAACCTTGGTGCTGTAGTCCCATTAGCTTTCTGTAAACTCTGATTCTATACTGGCTAATTTGTACAGTTGCTAACTGCAAGACATCACATTTGTATTGAGCATCCTTTCAGTGTCAGTGAAAAGCTTAAATTTGCATAATGTTACTTATGCAGAAAATCTTGTGTTTTGGGCCAAAAAAGTCACATTCTAAAGACATGAATTTTTCATGAATATCACATAAATATTAAGTATTCTGGAGCTGAGAATACGCAAATAAATTGATGGTCCAGAATAATTGCTATCATATAAGACGGGGTATATCACTCAATACTTGAGGGAGCAAAACTGATTCTAGGTATGACAGCTCTCTGTGAATCCCCCAATCTACCAACCTAAATAACCACTCCCACCATGTCTCTGCACGATGTACTGCAGCAAATCACCAAGGCTTCCTCAGTCGCACATCCCAAGCAACAATATCTTTTGTTTATAGATGTAGAAAATATAGGATGACTACAGAACAGGAGGAGGTCCTTCAGCCCCGCTGTGTCTGTGCTGGCTCTCTGAAAGAGCAATTCACCTGGTGCCACTCTCTTGCTTTTTTTCCCAAGCCCTGCACATTCTCCCTTTCAGATAATAATCCAATTCCTTTTGTAAACCTCAGTTGACCCTGCCTTCACCACCCTCTCAGGCAGTACATTCCAGGCCCTAACCACTCGCTGCGTAAATTTTTTTTTTTCTCATATCACTGTTACTTCTTTTGTCAATTACCTTATATCTGTGCCCTCTGGTTCTCAATCCTTCTACTAAGGGGAACAGTTTCTCTGTCCACCTTCCTTATGATTTTGAACACCTCTATCAAATCTCCTCTCAATCTTCTCTTCTCCAAGGGAAGCGGTCCCAACTTTTCCAATCTATCCAGGAAACTGAAGTTTCCCTCTCTAGTTCTTTCACATCCTTCCTAAATATAAATATACATACATTTATGTAGTGCCTTTCATAGTAAGGTATCGCATAATTAGGAAAAAAAAATGGCATCGGGCCATATAGATCAGGTGAGCAAAAGAGGTAGGTTATACGAAGCAACTGAAAGGAGAATGAGGTGGAGAGGCAGAGAGCTTTAGGGAGGTAATTCCAGATCTTAGGGTTTAGACATTTGGAGGCACAACTGCCAATGGGGAGAGGGGAAAGAGCTGGTGAAGGGAATTAGGCAGGCGCAAGAGGCCAGGATTGGAGGGATGGAGAGATCTCAGAAAGCTGTAGGACTAGAGTGGTTTTGGAGATAGGGAGGGGCCAGGCTTGGAGAAGTTTGAAGTCTTTTTAAAACCAATAACTTCCACAAGATAGGAAAAGGGCAGCAGATGCATGGATGCACCAATAGCTGCAATTCCTTTCCAGGTCTCACACTACTCTGACTTGGAAATATATTGTTAATGTCACCCCTTAATTTTTTTTTCTCTCTCCACTGCTCCTTTATACTCCCACCTCTGACCTCTTGTCCCACTCTTAATGCTACTGCTGGTATGCAGCCTTCTGCATCAACCCGAGCCCAAACTCTTCCCATTGATTTGCCAGCAAGGATTAGTGGATAGTGATCGGGAATGGGAAGCCATGGGCAAGTTTCACTTGCTAAACCTGGACAATGAGGCCAATTTGTAACTTTCTCTTGCTAGCCCTTCTCTTGGGATCTGTTAACTCACTGCAGAGTGAAAAATGAACTTCAGACTTGAATGTCTCAGTGTAACCTATATTATGCTGGAAAACATCTGGGGACTTGCTTTTCATGATTAATTGTAAACTACCCTTTTCTCAAATATGAAACTCCAAACAGATTACCATTAATTCTGACAGTGTCTCCATTTTGACAGTATCTGGCAGAGACTATGCATAATGACTTCTGGCCCAGACATAATTACAAGCTGTAAGTAAATAAAACATAGCTTAATTCAAAGTTAGAGCATTTGCAGAACAATTTTAATAAACTTTCAAATTCACTGAGATTTCTTGACAAATAATAGTTCAATTAATGCCAAAATAGTGTTCCTGAAAATAGTGAATGCTTTGTGAGTTTTATTAAATAAGATAATTGTTTTAATTCCAAGCATGTGCTTGTTAATTTGTTAGCTATCCCCTCCAGTCCCTTTCTCCGATCTGTTTCGGCCTGCAGCTATTGAGGAGGTCACCCGAGAGCAATTTCAGATGACATTATGGCCATTTTATTGGAACAATTACTTGTGGGCCAGGTGATAGTTGGTTTGAAATATAGGCCTGAGTTTGAACATATCGTAGACTGAGAGAGTCAAAATTAAATTGGAACCAACATCCTAATTAGTCATAGTGTTAGGGTTCTGCTATCTTTACCACCACCGCACCGCTCCCCCCGCCCCCCAACATCCCAGCCCACGGCTAAGTAAATTTATTCAGTTGAACTCATTGTTAGCTTAAATCCTCAACTGAAAGAAATGTTAAATTATCATAAGAGCTTAATCGGCTATGCTAGCTATTGACATGGTCCTAAAATAAAAAATCCTTCCTTCCAGGAATGTTCAGACTAAACAAAGATGTCTCAGAATAAAGCATAAAGCATACACGGTACATTATAGCAGAATTATCGCTCCTATCTCTCAGAATTTAGAATCTTATAATTAAGAATTCTAGAAGAGTTAGGGTCCATGAGGTTTACAGACTGAATCAACAACCTTTTATAATGATTACTATATAATATTTTATATAATATATAATATTTTATTACAAGCTTAAATTTTGGATTACATTATAATAATGTTTTGAATATTACAGAGTATAAATGCAAGATAAACTAATTCATCTAAATATAACAAATGCATTTGTTATATCCATTTGTCAAATCCATTTAGTGAATAAGAGTAGGATATTCAAACAAAGAACAAACTAGTTTTATACCTAGAATCAAAAGTATAAAGTATAGTTTCTGCTGTCTTTGTCTCAGCTATGAGGAAACCTTTCTTAAGGTCTCGACTCAATGATGTTCCCGCAAAATCTGACTGACTCATTTGCTTAATTTTGTAATATAAAGAAAATCTGTTACATTTGAATAACAGGACTATTGTCTATTTTACAGTTGGACCTCTTTGTCCTGAGCAAATCTTTAAAAGTAGATGCAATTTTATCAGCTTCAACATGACTCCCAGTCTGGTAAAGCCTGTTCTCAAGGCCTTTGTGTCTGTGAATGTGTGTGTGAAATTAATGTGTGTGAGTTTCTCAAAGGATTTTTTAGCTGTATTTCACTTGAGTTAATTTTTTTTAACTCTTTCGTAGACTTGGTCTAACAATAGAGCGAAGGAAATTGAACTAACATGCTTGTATAGTTGAAATGGGCTTCTCACATATCAAAGCACGTTCAAAGATATTGTAAAATGGTTAAATATACTATCATAAGAATGTGGTGCTTCTCTAAATATTAACTTAGAGTAAGAGTTTAATTCAATGATAGTAATCAAAACATAGAGGCCTCAAGCCTCATTTCAAGACTTAAGTACATGATCCAGCCTGATAATTCGATACTATCTGAAGGGAGTGCTGCACTGTAAGCTTTTGTCCATCGAAATATTAAATCATGGCCTAATTTTATGCATCAGGTAATGCTCCTGTGAAGGACCTTGTGCTGTTTTATTATGTTAAAGACACTAAGTTGATGGTGTTGTATGTAAAAGATCCCATTGATTGAAGATTGAAGTAGATTAGGGCACATTTTCCTGGTGCGTTAGTCAACATTTTTCCCTTAACCAAGCACAAATTCTCCGACCATTTGTCCGATTTCAAAATGAGAGACTATAGCTGTTTGCAAATAGACTGTTACATTTATAAAACCATAGTTATTACTTCAAAAATACATTATCTGGAGGGTTTTGGAATGCCCTTAGGATTTGAAAGGCACTGTAAAAATGCGAATTCTTTCTTACCTGAAGGAAATCTGTTAAAAGTGTTTCATGTTTAAAGATCTGATGTTTTTAAATAGCTGAGCACGGTGTTGTATGCTGAAAGGATAAAGATTGCAAATAATGCTGGTGAGTGGTGATGATAATTAGAGGTGAATCAATCTTGATTTGGATAAACAAAGAGAGGTGTCAACTTGGCATTGGGAGGTTTATCATAGCAAAGAACAAGATGTGGAAATAGCTCTGCCCTTGGTTGGAGGACACCAGAATTGGCACAGAAACACTTACACCCAAGCCTGCATCCAGAACAACAGGAGATCAATTGGTTCCATTCTTGTCGAGTTTTACAATCTGGTACTTCCAATATCAGCAAAGCTCAACTTTAAAATTAGTTTTCAGCAAAACAAATATCTTAAAAATAGTTTTCCCATCCCAGAGGCGGGAATTCAGAGGGAGGATGGTGTCCAGGGTTGGGGGGGGGGTGTACTTTGGAGGGCGGCAAGTGTCTGGGGTGCAGGAGGGAGTAAGGGTGGAAGAAGGCATCTGGGGGGAGGAGAGAATAAGGGTGGAGCAGGGAGTAAGGGTGGAGGAGGGAGGAGAGACTAAGTGGGGGAGGCATGTCCAGGTGAACTTGCAAGGGAGGGGTCAATGGAGTCAATGACTGTCTCCTAGGGAACAAACTGAGAGTGGGCATTGTAGGAGGGGATGGTGAGTATGAGAGGGGGCAGAGGGAGCCAGTAGGCTGGGAGGGTGAGGGTGCATTGATAGCTGTAGAAGGGACAGTGAGGGGGGTTGTTGGGGACTCAGGGGCAGACATGGACCCTGGGCGTGGGAAGCAGGAGGTTGGGGATGTCAATGTGTATGGGGTTGGGATACTCAGGAAGGTAAGGGACGTGCACGTTCATCTGCACATCCTGGAAAGACAAGGGTTGGGTTGGTAGGTGACAGTAGGGAGGTGAAAAGTGATTATTGGGGTGCTGACAGTGATGGGGAAAGGACATGGGCGATTGGGGGAGTGGAAAGGATGGTAGAGATGATGGTATATTTGACTACGACCATGATTGTTGAAATTGAAAGTGAGTGGAACCTTTTGTTGGGCAGGCACAGGTGCTGCATGGGAGTGCAATCAGTGGGTGGGCGGAGATTCAGGTCAGTTTAGATGGACAAGTGAAAGAGAACCCCAGCAGGCAGCATTGAAAATGCTCAGGGCAGTGAGATGAGCGTGATGGAGGAAGGCTCCCTGGGCATGGGAGAGTGCTTGTACGAGACTCTGGAAGGCCCTGCCACACACACACACTTCTCCCTCCAGAATCACTCACTGTCTGGCTGAATTCAGCTGAACTGCTAGTTGGGGTGGTGGGGGGAAGTGGTAGCATAGGGTGAGGACTCATGTTACCTGTAAATGAAGCCCCGTTTCCCTCTTGAATTGCCACTGCAATGGAATGCAGACCTGCGCGCATCTCCGTGTTCTGCCAGACCAGGATCTCCATGACGTTCGCCATCCTTCCCATAGAGACCTCCATATGCACACATGTGGGCACCACTTCATCAGAGATTTGGTGGACACAGTCCTCCAACTTGCTCAGTCCTCCACTCTGCTGCGGGCTTCCAACAGCTCTGCATGATGTTCCCGCACCTTCTGCTGATCTCTGAGTTGGAAGGCCAAATCCAGAGACTCGTCATCTGACTCGGACCTCACAGATGCCTCTTCCCCATCAGCCCTCCGAGTGCTGGGGAGCTCGGCTGATCCTGCCTCCTGCTGCTGCGGATATGTGTCCATGTGGTGACCAACAGATTGTGAACCTGAGCCTGCTCTAGCTCTATGTCCCGCTGAGGAATGTGTCTCTGCGCTGGTGCAGGGTGTGGGTAAGCGCTGTGACAGGTCTTCCAAACTGCTTATTTACAGCTTTTCAATGGAGGACGTGTCCTCTCGGCTGGAGGTGAGGACATGGTTGGAGCTGAGGGACTGGCTGGCTGAGGGTGTTGGTCGCTTGGCAGAGTTTCCTATGAACTAAAGTGCGTATAATTAGTGCAAGGCAGCAGAGTCAAAAGCAGGAGGGAGAACACTCACATTTGCATCAAGAGAGGAATGATGTGGTGCGGATCCTAATGTGGATGTTTCCCACTGACCTCACCGCTGCCACAAGCAGAGTCCGCATCCTCACCAGTCATCTTAATGGCACACTCCTCAAAGTGAGTGAGGGGCCTAACATGGGACACTCCACCCCCAAGTCTGGGACCTCCCCCAGGTTGTGAGCCAGCTCCTCCTACATGGAAACAGATGGAGAAAGTGTGAGCGAGACGCATGGCACTGCATGGAATGCTTGTGTGGTGAGCGGAGCCATGGATAGGATGAGGATGCGAGATCCAGAGGATATGAGCCTGATGTGAGGGTGTGTGTGAGAGTTAGTGGTGTTGTCCCTTAACGTCTGAGATCCCTATGGATCTATGATGGGTTTGTGAGTGTGTGAGTTGAGTGATGAGATGGTTGATTTATGCTGGTGGAATGGATGAAAGCAGTCATCCTCTTCCTGCACTGGATGGCTAACCTCTGCAGTGCTCCGGTGGCGCTGACCACTGCTGCCACCACCTCCCAACCCGGATTGGTGACTCTGGTGGACCTCCTGCAGCCAGAGCGTGAGTACAGGATATCATGGCGGCCTTCCACTGCATCCAGTGGGTGCCTCAGAGAGGTAGCACTAAATTTGGGGCTGCCATCAGCTTTGGTTTTTGGGTCATCTGTCACGTGGAGCAGTCCTGGTCTGTAGACATGAAGTAGTCTGGCTCTGGTGCGCTTTAAATATGGCACCCAGACTGCGAAAGCGGTGAGGTCATGGCATAGTGGGTGAATCCGAACCTGTCTGAGAGCGATCTGGAGTGTATCCCATGAATACATTATTAATGAGGCAGTACGCGCCAGGAATACAATGATACAGTGTGAAAACCCACTATTGCGTCATTTTTCACGCCTGTTCCTGCACTTCATGCAAATCTAGGATGATTTTGCCAGGTGTGTTTTTGTTGTGGTACTCAATGGCCTTTTTTTTCATTTTTTTGGTTTTTATCTTTTAGCTCTCACCTTCATTTGGTAGTCTCCCTCGTGATTGCTTTTTGTTTGATCAATTTTTCTATGATATACTGGGCTGGATGGTTGGTTTCCCAACAGGGATTCCACTCCTATCCCTGCCTGAAGTCTTCTTAAATTCTGAGATCTTCAGCTAAATTGAATAAAGCCAGTGTGGCTGCAGGGCTTCCTACTTCTCCATCCCCTACATTTCGAGAAGATTTGGTGCCGGTTTCTCCATTGCCTCCTCCTCTTGGTGGATTCATGTGCAGATGTCTGTTGGTTCTGTTGCTGCTGCCTGGTATTCACTTGTATTATGAACATTTCTTGTTCCTGACTTTCCTCTGTATTTGATTCTTTTGCCGAGATAATGGGCTCAATCTTCGGCAGTGGCAATGAGCGTTCTTGTGCTTTCTGTGCTTTGTGTGTTTATCGCGCATTTTTATTGGCACCATCACATTTTGACAAACATTTATGCTTGACTTAGAATTTCAATAAACTGTAAATAAAAAGAGCCAATTTGCAAATCTCATGCAACAGTCCTTTCTGAGCAATCATTCACTCAACAATTCAGTAGAAACCAAAACAAAACTGATTGCATTTACTGTGCTCATCATTAACAGCACAGTAACGGGAACATATTATGCATAGATGAAGATTTTGAATTTAAGTGTTATGCTTCAGTAAAGTATTCCATTCAATCACTGAATGTAAAGTGGATCAGTCATCCAAATCTGACATAACGATGCTGTGGATCAGTCCTACACAGAGGTGTGGCTCTAATGGAGTTGAAGGGTATAGACCTGAACTTTGTGATTCTTCAGTCACTTAGCCAACCTCAGTACTGGGCAAAGGCTATGTCCTTTCCTTATATACAATGAAGGAGGAAGACACTCCTGTTACCTTCCCGTAGAATGTTATTGGGAGAAGCCTGTAAACAGGTCAACTTCTTAACTTCTCAGACCATATAAACAGGGGAACACAGCAATGGGTAGAAGAGAAAATACCTTAAATAACACGGGAGTCACAGTCGCAACAACATCTTTCTTTACAAGGGAAAGTGGTTGCTGTGAATGTGAAGAGTCTCAGTTCATTGTAGTTCTTTATGTTGGGAGTGAATGGCAAGGGGGCTAGCCTCCTGTTACTCAACAAGAGAACACAAGATGTATTTTCAAAAAAATCACACGATCGACTTAGACCAAACAAATTCCTTCACTGCATTTGATTCACTCTTCCAGATTAACTAACCCTATTACTCTCACTTTAATGAGCTCAATTCCTGACTACTTGTTCCAACCACCTACTTCCATCAGATCACGACATCTGTAATGAATTCTCCCTCCCTAACCCCTTCTGCCCTGTTACCTCATGTATTGACAAGGATTGTTTTAGAACAAAAACAGAATTACCTGGAAAAATTCAGCAGGTCTGGCAGCATCGGCGGAGAAGAAAAGAGTTGACGTTTCGAGTCCTCATGACCCTTCAACAGAACAGTTCTGTGGAAGGGTCATGAGGACTCGAAACATCAACTCTTTTCTTCTCCGCCGATGCTGCCAGACCTACAGAGTTTTTCCAGGTAATTCTGTTTTTGTTTTTGGGTTTCCAGCATCCGCAGTTTTTTGTTTTTATCTAAGGATTGTTTTAGGTTCACTTTCTCTATTCCATTAAGTATTACAAATAGATTTATAAGGTCTCTTCTAAGATATCCTCTCCAAGCTGAAGGGACAAAGCTGATTTAGTCATTCCTCTTAATTCTTCCAACACTGGCAATCAGCCTCATTAGTTTCTCACCACCGCTTATAGGCCCTGGGCATCTCATTGACAAATCAGTGACCTGTACTATAGCCAATGCTCCTAAGGGAGCCTGGCTAGAACATTATTGAGCCAGTTTATTGGGTTCTATATAATGGGAATGTGGCAGGTGGTGTGTGCCAGGTGGACCAAATCTACAAAGGAAACTTAGCTATGCTATCACAATGGTTTTGCATTTGTATTTATTACGAGAAGATTTGTGCACAGAATTCAGAAGTTGTGAGTCCACTTGCAACTTTAGAGATTTTAAAAATTAAACAAAAACATTTATTAACAAAAGAAAATAATTCAGACACAGACATAAGATTACAATTATTTGATATTATAACAAATCCCAAAACTCCTAACTAACCTGATTCCCAACTATACACCCCCTTTAAGGCAACAGTCTGAAATAGATTTTAAATTTAAATAGGCAATCAAGCAAGGCTACCAAACACACCCACTTGACAGTAGAATTCCAACGCCTTTTAACACATCTTTAGTTACCAGACACAGCAGACCTCTGCAAAAGTGGCTAGAGGCTTTTCCCCAGGGCTGCTTTACACTGTGTACCTTTCAAGATGTTACACGGTCACACCTCACATAATCTTCCATTCTACTTTATATATGTTTCTTTCTCTTTAATGCGTAGAATCCCATCGACCTACACATCTTTGGAAATGTACCTTTTCCATAATATAAAAATCTTTCATGTTGCCAATATGATCAGTACATTTGGGAAAAAAGAAACACACTGTTTGGCCTTGTTTATCTTCTTAGTTGTCAACATCCGAACATCCCTTTGAAAATCAAACACCCCTTCACTTACCTAAAAATGTAAATTTCATTCACACTTTATCTATGGGACCCTCGTCCTTGCTTGTCCATCTCTGTTTCAAAGTCTGCTTTACACTTTACTCTTTTGATACTATCAACCTTGCAACCTATCTGACTCTAATTCAATTAAATCGGTCACACAGACAGAACCGTCTACACTCACACCAATAAGCCTACAATAACATTATATTAGTTCTGTGACAGGGATTGAAAGATAAAGGATGTGATCCATAGGCTCTGTACAATGGGACTAAATGAGAAGGAATTTAGTTTATTGGGTTCAACGTAATGGGAATGAAAGCAGGTCACAATTAATAAGGTGACTGTTTAAACTCCTGACCCGACATTCACAGACAATAGCCTGCTCGCAGCCAATGTTTCCAGTTTTATGTTACAATCTCCACCTCTGATCCTCATCCTTACCTCTTTCTTGTGGACCACTGCACCCGCACCCCCCTCACCCACCGCCCCACCACCCCCCGCCCCCAACCCCATAAACCTCATTCCTGGCCAACACCTACTTCCTCATCAGATGGCTCCCCTCCCATTCTACCCCCTGCCCCTCCATTGCTTCACTGAGGGAAGCTGCTGTCTCAGCTCCATGATCTTCAGTCCTACTTCACCAGTGAGCTCTCTGTTTGTGTCCTCACCTCACCAACTCAATGGAAATGGGGCAATAGCACATATGGCTCAGGCCTCAGCACTCAGTCACAGGGATCATTCTTTGTCAGAAATGGGCATGCACAGATTTCTAGGCCAATGTTTCTGGGAAAACCAACCTACTCCTATCTGTTGATAAGTGCAGGCTAGAACTCAGCACCAGCCATTCTACCTGTCCCACCCCACCTTCACCAACTATAGGTACTCACAGTCCCCATGCAAGTGAAGCATAAAGTGTAGGATAACAGCTTTGTAGAGCTATACCCTGACATGAGTCAAAACTTTCGGATGAGGCGGCAAGACAATGGTGGAGAGAAAGTCAGTCAAAATCTAAAATAAATTAACGGGCTGAAATAAAGCCTGTTTTAAAGATAAGGATAACATTAATAATGATCAAGTCCTCACACTTGCTTCTCCCTCCTTGACCCAGTGGTTCTTTTATTCTTTCATGGAAAGTGGGAGTCGCTGGCTAGGCCAACATTTATTGCCCACTCCTAATTGCCCTTGAGAAGGTGGTGATGAGCTGCCTTCTTGAACCGCTTCAGTCCATGTGGTGTAGGTACACCCACAGTGCTGTTGGGAGGGATTTCCAGGATTTTGGCCCAGTGACAGTGAAGGAACAGCGATATATTTCCAAGTCGGGATGGTGAGTGGCTTGAAGGGGAACTTCCAGGTGGTGGTGTTTCCATCTATCTGCTGCCCTTGTCCTTCTAAATGGTAGTGGTCGTGGGTTTGGAAGGTGCTGTCTAAGGAGCCTTGGTGAATTCCTGTCATGCATCTTGCAGATGGTACACACTGCTGCTACTGTGCGTCGGTGGTGGAGGGAGTGAATGTTTGTGGATGGGGTGCCAAGCAAGTGGGCTACTTTGTCCTGGATGGGTTTTTTTTTATTCATTCATGGGATGTGGGAGTCGCCGGCTGGGCCAGAATTTATTGCCTGACCATAATTGTCCTTGTGAAGGTGGTGGTGAGCTGCCTTCTTGAACCACTGCAGTCCATGTGGTGTAGGTCCACCCACAGTGCTGTTAGGAAGGGAGTTCCAGGAAAGGTGATATATAGTCAAGCTTCTTGAGTATTGTGGGAGCTACACTCATCCAGGTGAGTGGAGAGTATTTCATCACACTCCTGACTTGTGCCTTGTAGATGGTGGACACACTTTTGGGAGTCAGGAGGTGAGTTACTCGTTGCATCTAGCCTCTGATCGGTAGTCACATGTAGTCCAGATCACGTCAGATTTGAACTCATGTCCCCAGAGGCCAGTGACATCAGCATTATGCCACCATCACCCCACACAATGCAATGTGTGACAGCAAGAAGGACCTGTTAAACATTTTGTACTTCTTTGAAAAATATAACCATTACCAGTCACCATGGACCGCCTCAATACAGAATGGTGCTTGGCAGCAAACTGAATGGCTGGAGTCAGACCTTAAACAGTACAGAGATGGAGATGAATTGTACCCCTGTAGCTTACTGTAAACAATGCTGTGGAGTTGGTTGTCAATGGCACTCTCAGTGCCCAGGACACGGTACAAACCTGCTTAAATAAGCTTAATGCGGAATTATAAAATATTGTGACTGTCTAACTGTGACTGATCAGAGCAATAATACGTCTTGTTACTGAAGGTATTTAACACTGACTTTTCTTGCAGCTGTACAAACCTCTCCTGGGTTATTACACTTATTCAGACAAGCAAGTAAAGAGTCCTCACGTTCTCATGAAAATCACTTTGAGCCGCATGCAACATCCTGGCAGAGCTCAAAACAATCAGGCAGTTTGTTTTGCTGCCAGAATTTGCCATTGGCATTCATTACCCCTGAGCAAGAGATAGGGCAGGAATGGAGGTGTGGGAGAGGGGTGAGCGGGGGTTGGGGTGATGTGTGCAGGGGTGTAATTTTAGCCAAAGGCACTCAATGGGAAACTGACAGGAGTAGATCATCATCTATTTTAGAGCCCACCCAATTTTGGTCTGCATTGAAATCAATAAGATGGTCAAATCAGGCAGGTGCTAAACTGGCCAGTCAGTTTAAACAATTGGGGTTTCTACAGCATGGGCTAGGTTACAATTACCTTCAGAGGGTGGAAGAATAAAATCAGCTGTTGGTCACGATCCAGTGACCTGCAAAGGGAAGAGGCTGTGATGCCTGCCAACATTACCAATCATGCCCATGTAAAATGGAGGCATTTCAGTGAGGGCTGCCTAAGGGTGTGCTACCCCTAGCCCTGCATGAGTTTCATGAGAGGGGGTGGAAGAGGAGGAAGAAAATTCCAAATAAAGAGGGAACACTATGAATGATATTAAGGATCAAAGGTTTCTCACATATGCAGTGCAAAGCTCAGATCCCAAGGAGATGACATATATACAAGCACACTCACTGAGCTCACACAGTCCAAAAAAAATTAATATCAGCTTTTGAGCAGATCAGGGAAAAATCCATCGGGTTCCCATGATGTCGATGCAAATCCTGGAGAGCTGTGCAACTCAATTGGGAAGGAGCATGACAGCCACAAATTCAACAGTATCACACGTATATACCAGATAAAACCATAAGATCAGCCCGTGGTTAAGCACCTTTACTGATTCTCCTGTGCGTTCAGTCTAATCAGACAGGGTGTCTAAGCATCAATGACTACTGCTTGTTTTGATACTGCATCAGTTTATTTTCACGCTTATATATCCACCCCATTTCAACTGGTTACACTTCAGAACATCAAACACTGGGGCAAAATGTTCCCAGACTTTCACTAAATGCAGTAGCGGGCGGGCAAAGCAATGTTCTACTGACTGCAATGATCATTTTTCACGCTGTTTCATCCCAAACCTGCCACATTAGTTATGTATTCATAGGAAAGACACCCTTTCCATGGCAAACAGGCTCTCATTTGCCCGCCACGCCATCGCCTCACTGCTTCATCACGCCGGGCGCCATATTTAAACTGCAGCCATGCGTACACCTCTCAGTGCTTCCAGCCCACTGCTGCTGCATGGAAGACATGCAAAGGCAAAAAAATGGAAGGCTAAAAGACTGCAGCCCCCAGATTCAATGACGTGTCCCTTGAGCACCTTTTAGATATAGTGAAGGCCCCTCACCCCCATGATGTCCTCTGCCCCTGCTCCGGCCGTAGGATGGGCAGCAACATCACCAATCCGGCTTGGGAGGTGGTGGCAGCAATGGTCAGTGCCAATGCCCTGCAAAAGAGGACAGCCATCCAGTGCCACAAGAAGATGAATGATCTCCTCCGTTCTGCCAGGGTAAGTCACTCTTCTCATCACTCTCAACTTACACACTCACAAACCCATCACACATCTACAGGGCCCTCACTCACTGCCAGTTCAAGGGACATCACCATTCACTCTCACACACACACCTTCTTGTCCACACCCCATCCACAGGACCACTCACCACCCACACAGGCCAGGTGTACTTATCATCTGGCCTGGCAGGCATCCTGCTTACATTCTCTCCATCTATATTCATGTAGGACAAGTTGGCACACAACAAGAGATAGAGTTCGCAGACTAGCAGAGGAATGTCTGAAATCAAGGTCCTCATGGACTTTGAAAACAGAGCCATCCAGCTGGCTGGTGAGGGTCTGGACCGTTCCTGCTCTGAAGGTGAGGTCGGCGCTGCTCTACCAAGTGAGGATCCAACAGTGCAACATCCATCAGACAACCATGCTGTGAGTGATGTGTTCTGTTTCACAGGCCTCTGCCATGTACTAATTATCTCCCCTTGCTTTCACAGGCACATCTGCCAAACAGCCGACAGAGTCCATGACCCAAGGCCTCCAATCAAGCCCCGAATGAAGCTCAGAAGACGAATCCACTGAAAGTCTCCCCATAGGCCTATCACACCACTCACCCACACCCTGACCAGTGCAGAGACACACACCTTGGTGGGCCCTGGCTTTAGAATAGCCTCGGGATAACAATCTGGTGAACGCATTGCACTTTCTGATCCACAGCAAATGGCGGCAAGGACTTCCCAGATATCCGGCACTCAGAGGACTGCTGGAGAACAGACATTTGTTGAGTCTGAGTCAGATGACGAGTCTTTGGGCTCGGTCATGTTACAGTTGCTAAAGCTGCAAAGGCAAGCTCGGGAACATCAGGAAGGGATGTCCGCTGCACCCCTCAGGTTGCAAGGCATGATGGAGGAGTCCATCCGCTTTCAGGCTGAAGTGATAACGCCGGCATGAAAATGTACCGAGGTCAACATTGGTAGGATGGTGACCGCTATGGAGACCTTGGTCCAGGACGTCGCTCTTGCACTGCTGCACAGGCTGAAGTACATCACTGATGCCATAGTTGTTCTCCAGCAATGTGTATGCTACAGGGGTGCAGAGAAGCCTGATCTCATTCCAGCTGCCCCTTCTCCTCAAGGAGTCAGCCAGGCGCCCAACGGGCACCCATAGGGTCGAGGATCAGCAGGTGTACATCCCCCGGGGTCAACTATCCTGGTAACCCTTGGAGTGTTCGGCCCATCCAAATCCTCTCTTCCTATGACCCCAGAAGCTCCAGCTCTACAGGCCAAGGAGGGTGCCACTGCTACACAGCAGGATCCCGAAAGCAGGCCGGGGCCCTCAAGGCTTTGGCCCTCCAGAGGACACCCAGTAAGGTTATCACAGACAGGGCGTGGCAGCCAGTAGGCTGCCTCCACCTCTGCTGTGGACGGCTGGGGAGCACCAAGACATAGCGGCAGGGTTAGGACAGTTAAGAAGATGTAATTGCGCAGCCTGGGCTTGGGTGTTAATCATGTACACAATGTACACTATTGTCAATAAACTCCCAAGACTGTCACCCTGCCTATGGCTCCTTGTTTTGATGAGCAGTGCTCATGTCACTCAGACGTGAAACCTTTCTGCACAAGATAAAGGCAGGTGTCTCAGTTCGGGGCCTCTTCCCTGCGCTCTGTGCGGCCTTCAGACCAAAGTGACGGTCCAGCCTCACATTCCCTGGACACTTTACTGATGCCTGCACCTCGGTGGTGCTGGTCATTGTTGCCAAAATTGTTGCAAGCAGGCGTGTGTCACAGAGTTCCAACATTCTCTCTGTATGCTCTCAGCACCTGTAAGGTGAGGCTGGGCCCCATCTCTTCAGCATCTGTGACCTATGATAATGTGCTCCAGCTCCTGATGGGTTCAGATGCTGAAGGCGGACAAAGGATCAGGTGCTTCTAAAGTTTCACGGCTGCACCTCTATGATATGACCCTGTTCACGGAGCATAAGCAAGTTGCCCTCAGCCAGACAGGAGTCAGACACTCAGAGGCTGTGTGAAGATCTATGGAGTGTCCTCACTGCATGTTGTCATCATCCTCCTGCAATCGAGTGACTTTTAGGGCTTCCACTGCGTCTCCATGACTGGAGCATTCTCATAGAGGGTATGTGCACTGCCATAAGCCAGAGTGGAGTCAGATGTTCACAAATGCGATGAGAGGATCTATGGGGTCACCTCCTTGCATATCGTCATCATCCTCCACAAATCTAACAGCTACGAGGGCCTCCCGAGTGCAACTGCCTCATTTGGCCAGTGCGATGGCCTCATTGCCGTCATCATTGCCTTCGAGGACCTGCTCACCCTCTTCCCTGTCAACGTCCTCCACATCCAAGGAGACCTCCAGCTCCTCCATCTCCTCAACCAGTTCCTCTCCCCGTTGGAGTGCCAGGTTGTGAAGGGCACAGCAGGCAACGATGATGCGTGACACCCTCTGTGGACTGTATTGCAGGGATCCACCACATCGGAAACTCATTTTCAGCATTCTGATGGTTTGCTCCACTAAGTTACGAGCTGCAGCACGAGCCTCATTATATCTTCGCTCTGCTGCAGTCTGAGGCCGCCTCACGGGTGCCATCAGCCACGTCCGCTGCAGGTAGCCCTTGTCCCCAAGGAGCCATCCCTGTAGCTTCCATGGACCTTGGAGGATGTCAGGGATCTGTGACCGATGGAGGATGTAGAAGTCGTGCGACCTCCCTGGAAACTGTGTGCACACCTGCAGTATGTGTTTCTGGTGGTCGCACACCAGCTGCACATTCAGTGAATGGATGCCCTTGTGGTTGACATAGTTGACTGTTTGCTGCGGTAGAGCTCTGAGCGTCCTGGTTGTATTGGTTCTGGGTGAAATACACAAAATTGTGTGCCCTCCCATGGCATCTGTGACCTCATGGATGCATTTTTGAGTGGAGGCTTCTAAAATCCCACAGTGGTTACCTGTGGAGCCCTGAAAGGGGCCACTGGTGTAAAAATTGAGCGCCGTGGTCACCATCATGGCAACTGGCAGTGGATGCCCTCCATGTCCCCTTGGCGCCAAATCCTGCAGTAAGTGGCAGATGTGACTGACCAGTTCCTTGGACATGCGCAGTCTTTGGTGACACTGGTTCTCGGTCGTCTGCAGGAATGAAAGGCGGTGACGCTGACCACCGACGGCTCACTGGTGTGTATGGGAGCCCCAGCCACCCCTTCTGCCAGAGGGTGTAACTCATCCCCCTGCACAGCCAGATATCTGTGTCACCCTCTCCTCCTTTGCCTCTGCTCTCTGTACACCATGAGGCATACAGCTAGTTCACCTGGCTCCATGCTCCTGATGTACCCCTGCAGAATGAAAGAGAGAGATGCATGGGTTAGTTTAGGTATACTAACAATCTCTCCAGGTTAAGTCTGAAGGCCCCTTTACGCTTCCTGGTAAGTGCTGCCCACCACTTGGATAGACAGATTTCATAGCGCTGCATAGCTGCCTGAAACCCCACCCATCTCTGCCCCACTCCACCTGACCGATTGGTGGCAGCTTTGCCCATTGGACTGCATGCTGTGCTCTCAGCTCTGGCACAGGCATTCCCCTAACCCGTGCTGCAAGGCTGTGCTGTTAGCTTGAACCATGGGAGAGACTGGTCAAACCGGAATGATGACATTGCAAAGGGGCTGTGAGCGCCTCCAGCAGTGACTGCTCCATGTTCAGCTTTCACAAGGTGGGGGGGCAACATTTCCGGCAGACTGGCCTTATAATGATATGCCAACGTATTACAGTGAGGCTCCCGATGTCTGACTGTGGGAAACACAGCCTGCCATCAGTGGGCTGAGCAGACAATCGCAAATTCATTTCACGACGTTGTGAAACCGATTGTTGGCCTTCTCGCCATATTATCTGCTCACACCACCGAGCATGCCCACCGCCAGTGGGCACGGATAGTTCTGCCCTGGGTAAGGCAAATTTCTACATTACACTTTAAAAAACAAAGTTGAATATTACTGAAAAGAGAGACATGTCACCAAAACACTCATCAGGACAAATGCAAGAATGTAAAATTTCAAACAATACAGCAATTTCTACCACAGGAAAAAAGGGTGCTTTCAATTGGCAAGTCAACTCTGGTTGGCCAAGGCCTTGCCATGGAGAAAGCAAGAGGGGAGTTTAGGCTCCACATGCTCTGGGTAAATCAAAAAAGATGCAAGGCCTGAGCATATTCCTTTTGTTTGCAGACACTGAGTCCCTCTGAATGAATATATGTCACTTCTAGCAAGCGTAGGAAAGCCACATTACATACTCAACTGATTATCTTAAATTGAAAACAAAATATGAAGAAATAAAGCCAAAACTCTCCATGGACAGGGACAGCAGAGGTAGAATATTTGTAAGCTCTTAAGTGAGCTTTTTTTCTTTATTTGTTCATGGGATACCGGCATCGCTAGCTAGGCCTGGATTTATCCCCCATCTCTAATTGCCCTTGAGAAAGTGGTGGTGAGCTTTCCACATGAGAAAGGCAGTTGCGATGTCCAGTCTGAAACCCTGAATGGATTTATCCAATGTTTACTGAATGCCAATTACATTTCATGGGCTTACAAGAACACACACCCATCTTTGAGCAGAAGATAAGTGCATTAGTGGATAATGTTCTGTTCCTTGTAAGACCAAGATCGTTTGACTTACCATGAGCGTCACTGAAGGAGATCAATCATATTGTGGATATTAAGATCAGCATTATGATGAAACTCCATGCCCACAAACATTTATATATTATCACGATCAAACAACAACTTGCATTTCAGTAGAGTGGCTGGCATTGTAAAAGATCCCAGGATACTTAACAGGAATATAACCAGACAAAATTTGACACTCAAATGCGAAAGGACAAATTAGGACAGGTGACCAAAGACTTGGTCAATGATATAGGTTTTAAGCAACAGCTGAATGGGGAAGAGAAAGGTAGATGGAGAGTTTATAGACTTGGAATCTCAGAGCGTAGAACTTAGGCATTGAAGGCATGGCTGACGACAGTGGAGCAATGAAAATGAGAGATATACTGTAAAGGAGGCCAAATTGGAGGATCACAATTCTCAACAAGTTCTAGGTGTGGAGAAGCTTCTAGAAGGGTGAGTCCATGGAGGGATTTAAACAAAAGGATGAGAGTTTTAACATCAAGGTGTTGCAAGATAGGAAGCCAATGCAGGTCAGTACACACAGGGGTGATGCGTGAATGAGACTTGGTGCAAGTTCGGGTAGAAGCAGCAGAGTTTTGGATGAGATCAAGTTTACAGAGGTTGTAAGTTTGGAATCAGAAATTGTGAGTGATAAAATAGTCAAGACTGGAGGTAACAAAGGCAAGGATGAGAGTTTCAGTAGCTCTCTAATTTCACAGTGTTGTAATTGACCCTACACATCAGGGTGGATGGCGATGAAATTGTGAGCATAACCCCACCAAAAATATCCACCCGTGTGCATGCCCACATTTTCCCAAGATACCCACATTGCAAACACCGATCCCTGCACTCGCTGTGAACAGCAATCCCTGCATTCCCTGTGAACACCAATCCCTGCACTCGCTGTGAACACCAATCCCTGCACTCCCTGTGAACACCAATCCCTGCATTCCCTGTGAACACCAATCCCTGCACTCGTTGTGAGCACCAATCCCTGCACTCCCTGTGAGCACCAATCCCTGCAGTCCCTGTGAACACCAATCCCTGCACTCCCTGTGAACACCAATCCCTGCACTCGCTGTGAACACCAATCCCTGCACACCCTGTGAACACCAATCCCTGCACTCCCTGTGAACACCAATCCCTGCACTCACTGTGAACACCAATCCCTGCACTCCCTGAGAACACCAACCCTTGCACTCGCTGTGAACACCAATCCCTGCACTCGTAGGCTTTAGCAACCCAATCTTGTAACCAGAAAGCCACAGACTCTGGGATTAAGGAACCTCTGGGTGAAGGATGTCATTGAATGGCTGCAGGGCATTCTAAAGGGGGAGGGCAAACAGACAGAGGTTATGGTATATATTGGGACCAATGACATAGGTAGAAAGAGGGATGAGGTCCTGCAAGCAGAATTTAGGTAGCTAGGAAGCAGATTAAAAAACAGGACCTCAAAGGTAGTAATCTCTAGTGAGTTAGTGTGTTAGTGTTAGTGTGCAGGAGGTTAGTCCAGCTGAATGCATAGCTGGAGAGATGGAGCAGGAGGGAGGGCTTTAGATTTCTGGGACATTGGGACCATTTCTGGGAGTGGTGGGACCTGTACAAGGCAGACGGGTTACACCTGAACCGGAATGGGACAAACATCCCTGCAAGGAAGTTTGCTAGTGCTGTTGCGAAGGGTTTAAACTAACTTGACAGGGGGATGGGATCCTGAGAGGAGATCCAGCAGGGGGAGATACACAGCCAAAATTAGAAGAGAGAGCAAATGAGTCTGGAAGGCATAAAAGTTATAGGCCAGTTAATGCACAAGGGAGTTTGGCAAGGTTGGATGGTATTTATTTTAATGCACGGAGTCTGACGAATAAGGCAGATGAGTTGAGGACACAAATTAACATGTGGAAGTATGATGTCATTGCTGTCACAGAGACATGGTTGAGAGAGTGGCAGGATTGGCAGCTTAATATTCCAGGATATAAGGTCTTCAGGTGAGGCAGGGAAGGAGGTAAAAGAGGAGGGGTTTTCGCAATATTGATCATGGAATCAATTGTAGCAGTAAGGAGAGATGACATCTTAGAAGGCTCCTCAAATGAAACCATATGGGTAGAACTTAAAAACAAAAAAGGAGCAATCACATTGCTGGGAATGTACTACAGGCCCCCAAACAGTCAGAGAGAAATAGAAGAGCAGATATGTGGGCAAATTTCAGAGAAGTGTAAAAATAATAGGGTAGTAATAGTGAGGGATTTCAACTTCCCCAACATTAACTGGGTTAGTCATAGTGTGATAGGTTTAGAGGGAGAGCTTTTTAAGCTAGTAGGTAGAAGGCCCTACAAGAGAAGGGGTGGTCCTGGACTTAAAATTAAGGGAATTTTAGGGAATGAAGCCAGGCATGTGGTAGAGGTATCAGTGGGGGAGCATTTTGCAGATAGTGATCTTAACTCCATTAGATTCAAGGTTGTTATGGAAAAGGACAAGGATGGGCCAGAAATCAGAGTTCTAAATTGGGGGAAAGCCGATTTTAATAAGATCATGTATGATTTGGCCAGAATGGACTGGGAGCAGCTACTTTTAGATAAATCTGTGTCAGAGCAGTGGGACTCATTCAAGAAGGAAATAGGGAAAGTATAGGGTCAACATATTCCAATAACAACAAAAGATGGGACCAACAAATCCAGAGAACCCTGGATGTCGAGAGATATACAGGATTGGATAAAGAGAAAAAGGGAGGCTTATGGCAGATACCGAGGGCTCAAAACAGCGGAAGCCCTAGAGGAGCATAGAATGTGTAGGGGGGGACTTAAAAAGGAAATTAGGAGAGCAAAAAGGAGGCATGAATAAACATTGGCAGGTAAAGTAAAGGAAAATCCAAAGTTATTTTACAAGTACATTAAGAATAAGAGGATAACTAGGGAAAGAATAGGGCCCATTAAGGACCATAGTGGTAATTTGTGTGTGGAGCCGGAAGACGTAGGTGGGGTTCTAAATGAATACTTTGTGTCGGTGTTCATAAGTGAGAGGGACGAAATGAGTATGGAAATCAGGCAGAAGGACTGTGACATAATTAAAGAAATTAGCATAGAGGCGGAGGAGGTTCTAAGTGGTCCGGCAGGCTTAAAAGTGGATAAATCTCCAGGTCTGGATGAAATGTATCCCAGGCTGTTAAGTGAGGCAAGGGAAGAGATAGCACGGGTGCTGGCAATGATTTTCAATAGTTCTCTGGCCACAGGAGAGGTGTCAGAGGACTGGAGGACAGCCAATGTGGTGCTGTTATTCAAGAAGGGAGGAAGGGATAAACCAGGGAACTACAGGCCAGTCAGTCTTACCTCAGTGGTGGGGAAACTATTGGAAGCAATTCTGAGGGACAAAATTAATGTACACTTGGAGAGGCAGGGATTACCAAGAACACTCAGCATGGTTATGTTAAGGGGAGATCATGTCTGACCAATTTGATTGAATTTTTCGAAGAGGTGATCAGGTGTATAGATGAGGGCAATGCAGTTGACGTAGTCTACATGGGCTTCAGCAAGGCTTTTGATAAGGTTCCGCATGGGATTCAGATAATGAAGGTACGAGCCGATGGGATCCAAGGCAATTTGGCAAATTGGATCCAGAATTGGCTGAATGGCAGGAAGCAGAGGGTAATGGTTGGGGGGTGTATTTGTGGAGGCCTGCGTCCAGTGGGTTTCCACAGGGATCGGTGTTGGGTCCCTTTCTGTTTGTGGTATATATAAACGATTTAGACTTGAATGTAGGAGGATTGATCAGTAAGTTTATGGATGACATGAAAATTGGTGGGGTGGTAAATAGTGAGGAGGATAGCTTTAGATTATAGGAGGATATAGACGGGCTGGTCAGATTGGCTGATCAGTGGCAAATGGAATTTAATCCGGATAAGTGTGAGGCGATGCACTGGGGCAGGACAAACAAGGCACGGGAATACACGATGAATGGTAGGACCCTGGGAAGTAACGAGGATCAGAGAGACCTTGGTGTGCATGTCCGCCGGTCCCTTAAGGTAGCGGGGCAGGTAGATAAAGTTGTTAAGAAGGCAAATGGAATACTTGCCTTTATTAGCCAAGGCATAGAACATAAGAGCAGGGATGTTATGCTGGAACTGTATAAAACACTGGTTAGGCCACAGCTAGAGTTTTGCGTTCAGTTCTGGAATCTGCATTATAGGAAGGATGTGTTTGCACCAGAGAGAGTTCAGGGGAGATTTACCAGGATGTTGCCTGGGCTGGAGAGTTTTAGTTTTGAGGAGAGATTGGATAGACTGGGGTTATTTTCCCTGGAGCAGAGGAGATTGAGAGGGGGATATGATTGAGGTGTATAAAATTATGAGGGGCATAGATAGGGTAGACAGGAAGGAACTTTTCCCCTTGGTGGAGGGATCAATAACCAGGGGGCATGGATTTAAGGTAAGGGGCAGGAGGTTTAGGGGATGTGAGGAAGAATTTTTTCACCTAGAGGGTGGTGGGAATCTGGAACTCACTGCCTGAAAGGGTGGTAGAGGCAGAAACCCTCATAAGATTTAAGAAGTATTTGGATGTGTACATGCGATGCCATGGCATACAAGGCTATGGGCCTAGTGCTGGAAAATGGGATTAGAATAGTTAGATACTTGTTTGACTAGCACAGACTTGATGGGCCGAAGGGCCTTTTTCTGTGCTGTAGACCTCTATGACTCTATGACTCTATGATTACCTCTGTGGCTCAGTAGGATGCACTCTTACCCCTGAATCTGATGGCTGTGTGTTCAAATCTGCCCCAGAAACCTGGATAAGTAATCAGTGCAGCACTGAGGGCGTGCAACCCTGTTGGAGATGCCACCTTTTAGATGAGGCGTTAAAGCGAGGCCCTGGCTGGTCCCTCAGGTGGCTGAAAAATCCCATGGTCCTGTTTTGAAGAGCGAGAGTTTTCCCCAGTGTCCGAGTAAAGCTTCATCCCTCACCAAAATAAAATTATCGCATGCTGTTTGTGGGAATTTGCTATCTGCAAAATGGATGCTGTGTTTCCTATATTGCAATGATTAATTGGCTGTAAAGGGCTTTGGGAGATCCTGAGGTCATAAAAGGTACTATGTAAATGCAATTATTTTCTTTTCTCTCCCCTACTCTTTCTTGGCATCTTCTGTTGCTGCCCTGCTAATGTGGGCCTCCTGGTTTCCTCAGTGAGAAAATGTTGCCAACATTCAGTCCTTCTGCCACGGCATGTCAGATGTGGCAATTCCCTGGGGAGCTTCTGCTGAAGGAATGAAGGAAAGGTGGCTGCTGCTGCTCAGCATTTCACTGCCCCTCACCTCTCACTGTTTCTGCTCTGACAGATTCTGAACCACCACCAAATACAAATGAGGTTAACCATTCAAATGAGCTCTGGCAGCCTGACAAGCCATACTGTACAAGCATGACTGAACATTATTACAGATTGACAGCACAGAATTGCCATGGATTTGGCTGCATTCCACAAGCTGGCACCCAGGCCAGCTGTACAAGCACAGAATATAGACAAGAGGAATCCCTGCATAGCACACGGTTCAGGTCTAACTACACACTGAGCTACCTGTAAATCTAAATACACTACACAGTGAGCTGCCTGTAAATCTAACAACATTACACAGTGGGCTGCCTGTAGGTCTTAACTATACAGTGAGCAGCCTGTAAATCTAACTACACAGCAAGCTGCCTGTAAATCTAACTACATAGCGAGCTGCCTGTAGGTCAAACTATACAGTGAATTGCCTGTAACTCTAACTACATTACAAATTGAGCTGCCTGTAAATCTAACAACACAGTGAGCTGCCTGTAAACCTAACTACACAGTGAGCTGCCTGTAAATTTAAATACACTACACAGTGAGCTGCCTGTAAATTTAACTACATTACACAGTGAGCTGCCTGTAAATCTAAATACACTACACAGTGAGCTGCCTATAAATCTAAATACGCTACACAGTGAGCTGCCTGTAAATCTTAACTACACACAGCTACCTGTAAATCTAAATACACTACACAGTGAGTGCCTGTAAATCTAATAACATTACACAGTGGGCTGCTTGTAGGTCTTAACTATACAGTGAGCAGCCTGTAAATCTAACTACACAGTGAGCTGCCTGTAGGTCAAACTGTACAGTGATTTGCCTGTAACTCTAGCTACATTACAAAGTGAGCTGCCTGTAAATCTAACAACACTGTGAGCTGTTTGTAAACCTATCTACACAGTGAGCTGCCTGTAAATTTAGCTACATTATACAGTGAGCCACCTGTAAAATTAACTACACAGTGAGCTACCTGTAAATCTAACTACACAGTGAGCTACCTGTAAATCTAACTACATAGCGAGCTGCCTGTAGGTCAAACTATACAGTGATTTGCCTGTAACTCTAGCTACATTACAAAGTGAGCTGCCTGTAAATCTAACAACACAGTGAGCTGCTTGTAAACCTAACTACACCGTGAGCTGCCTGTAAATTTAACTGCATTACATAGTGAGCTGCCTGTAGGTCTAACTATACAGTGAGCTGCCTGTAAATCTAACTACACAGTGAGCTGCCTGTAAATCCAACTATACAGTGAGCTGCCTGAAAATCTAATTACATTACACAGCGAGCTGCCTGTAGGTCTAATTATACAGTGAGCTGTCTGTAAGTCTAACTGTAGCCCCTGGGAAACCTGGCGGGTGAGCATTGTAATGAGGGCTGGCAGTTCTCATTCGGCACTGCTCACTGTGAGCTGAAGGTTAGGTTGGTGTTGTTGGAATGTGAAGGATGGGGCCACAGGCTTTCTGGAATATCTGCAGTGCTCAGAGGCAGGGAAAGTGGTGTTCATTTTTTAAGTTAGTCCCTGAGAATTTTTTGTGAAACAGATATATTACATATGTCTGTCATGCAAAAAGACCAAATGTTGACTAAATCAAAGTTGCTGTTAAAAGAAGCCAGGGAGGAAATAGCAGATACTTTGACCATCATTTTCCAATCCTCACTAGATGCAGGTGTGGCACTGGGACTGCTAACATTGTAGCTTTGTTTAAAAATGGAGAGAGGGATAGACCAAATAATTACAAGCCAGTCAGTCTAACCTCAGTAGTGGCAAATTATTGGAATCAACTCTGAGAGACAGGATAAACTGTCAGCTAGAAAGGCACAGATTGATCAAGGAAAGTCAGCACACATTTGTTAAGGGCAAGATCGTGAGGGTAGCGCAGTTAAGTAGTCTAGGTGGGTTTTAAGCAAGACTCTTAACAAGGTCCCACATGGCAGACTGGTTAATAAATAAAAGCCCATGGGACCCAGGGGAATGGAGCAAGTTGGATACAAAATTGGCTCTGTGGTAGGAAATAAAGGGTAATTGTTGATGGGTGTTTTTGCAGCTAGAAGACTGTTTCCAGTGAGGTTTCACAGGGCTCAGAACTAGGTCTCCTATTTTTGTGATATTTGTTAATGGTTTGGACTTAAATGTAGAGACATGACCAAGAAGTTTGCAGACGGCACAAAAATTGGCCGGGTGGTTGATAATGAGGAGGGTTGCTGTAGACTGCAGGAACTGGTCAACTTGGCAGAAAAGTGGCAAATGGAATTCAACCCAGAGAAGTGAAAGGTGATGCGTTTGGGAGATAAACATGGCAAAGGAATACACAATAAATGGGAGGATACTGAGAGGTGTAGCGGAAGTGAGGGACCTTGGAGTGAATGTCCACAAATCCCTGAAGGTAGCAGGACAGGTTGATAAGGTGGTTCAGAAGGCATATGGAATATTTTTCTTAGCTGAGGTACAGAATATAAGAGCAGGGAGGTTATGCTGGAGGTAAATAACACAATAGTTAGACCATAACTTGAGTATTGTGTGCAGTTCTGGACACCTTCGGCAGAATTTTGCCCTTGATGGACATGCAGGCCCCACCAGCTCGGCGGCGGGCGGGCAGACGATCGCCACCACCAAAACCGGCCCCACTGCCATTTTAAGTGGGTGAGCCAATTAAGGCCCACCCAGCGGGCCACCCGATGGGAAGCGCTGTGCTCTTCCCGTGCAGGGGGGAGAGAGGGATTCCCCAACTGTCAAAGTGCGCTCTTTCACGCATGTGTGTACTGCTCCCTGAGACTAAGTGCTGTCTCATGGAGAGCACTGAAAGTTTTATAAACTTAAAAAATAGAAAAATAAAAATAAAATTAACATGTCCCCCTCATGTGACAATGTCACACGAGATGGGACATGTTAATAAATATCACATAAAGTTTATTAAAGTTTTTTAAAACAGACATGAAACCTTGTCCCGCCAGTGGATGAGGTTTCATGTATTATCAGAAGCCCGCTGGGGCTCCTGGCCTGCCCACCAGCCTTAAGGTTGGACAGGCAGGGCCTTTTATTGGCTCAATTAACCTGTCAATGGCCTCAATTGGCCATTGACAGGTTGGCAGGCGGACAGCTGATTTCGCTGTCCACCCACCTTCCTAAATATTTAAATGGGGCGGGATGACGTCGGGGTTTCCTGGCCCTGCCCCCAACTCGCTGATGGAAAAAATCTGGCCCTTATTACAGAAAGGGTGTATTTGTATTAGAGAGGGTACAGGGGAGATTTACGAGGATATTGCCAGGTTTGGAAAATAGCAGCTATGAGGAAAGATTGGATAGGCTGGGATTGTTCTACTTGGAACAGAGGAGGCTGAGGGGAGATTTGATTGGGGTGTACAAGGTTGCCTGGATACAGTGGATGGGAAGGGCATATTTTCCCTAGCAGAGAGATTAATGACTCGGAGGCATTGATTTAAAATAATTAGTAGAAGGATTATAGGGTGAAGAAGATGAAATAAACCTCTTTCACCCAGAGGGTAGTTGGGGTCTGGAACTCATTACCTGAAAAGGTAGTAGAGGCAGAAACCCTCAACTCATTTAAAAGGTGTTTGGATATGCACCTGAAGTCCCACAACCTCCAGGGCTACGGACCAAATGCTGGAAAATGGGATTCAGCTGGGGGGGCTTGTTTTTTGGCCAGTGTTAACACGATGGGCAGAGTGGCCTCCTTCTGTGCTGTAAATTTTTGTATATTTTCTAACTCTTCTAAATATGTGGGGAGAGGGTGAAGGGATGGCAGTACGTGAATTAGTCCTTAGGAGAGCCAGTATGGACACAATGTGCTGAATGGCCTTCTTCTGTGCTGTAATGATTCTATCATCTACAAAGTCACCAGCCCTGAAATCCCCTCCCCTCACTACTGTCATGGTCTGAATGAGTCTGGTCGGAAACTTGCCGCCCTGTTTCTTTCTGACCTGAGCTACAGACCCCATGGTCTCTGCATCATCAAGAGCACCTAGTTTCACTTCTGTAACACCACATTCGCTACCACCAGATCTGCCACTGAAATGTTCATTCACAACTTGGGCACCTCCAGAGTCAACTATTCCAATGCTATTGATAACTTTCCATCCTACACCCTGTATGGGCCTCAACTCATCCAAACACCTCACACTAAAGTCATTCATTACCCCTGTTCTCACTGGCCCACATTGGCTCCTGGTTCCCTCAGTGCCTCAAATTTAAAATGATGATCCTCGTCTTTAAGTCCTACATTGTTCTTGCTCCTCTCTGACTCAAGGAAAGAGATAGGGAGCTCTTATACACATAGAGTAATGAGGAGAGACAGTGGCATAGTGGTAATGTTGATGGGCTAGCAATCTAGCGGTGCCAGGCCAATGGTGTGGGAATGTGGGTTCAAATCCCGCCACAGAGGCTGGTGGTATTTAAATGAAGCTAATAAATTTGGTTTTATAAGCCTGGTTAGTCATGCTGATCATGAAACTCTCATTGATTGTAATTAAAAACCCATTTGGTTTATTAAGTGTCATTCTGGTCCTTCCTTATTTCAGAAGGAAATTTGGTCTGGTGGTCATTCCAAATTGACAGCAATGTGGCTGAATCTTAACTGCTCTCTGAAATGGCCTCGCAAACCAAACCATTCAATTCAAGAGTAATGCCCACATCCCATGAAAGAAGAGAGAATTGCAATCAGAGATAGGGACAGATAACTGTAAAGTACTTCCTTTCTGCATTGGTGGGCCTCATTGATGGCTAAAGGCATGGCTATCAATTGTGTGAGAGGGGTTGCCTAAAAAGAAAAGATATAAATAAGGGTGAGGCCAGGGAGTGATTTAAACACGTGGATGAGAATGAGAATTTCATATTTGAATTGTGGCATCATTTGCCTTTGAGGACCTGGGTGTTCAGTTAGTGAGACTTGATGCAGCAAAGTTTGGATGAGGTGAAGTTTACAGAGGGTGGAGGGCAAGATGTTGGTCAGAATGGTTGAGTCTAGATAGGACACAGGTTCAGATCAATGGAGACAAATGTTGAATATATTAGGTTAAGGCACCATTCAGTCAAAATCGAATTGAATAGTGAAACAGACTCGAGGAGTTAAATAGCCAACCTCTGTTCTTATTATTCTATGGATGAGGGTTTCAATGGATTGGGTGTCAAGCAGCGGAAAGCTATAACAATATTAAAGGCTGAAGTAAAGAAGGACCAGGAGACCCTTAGTTTGTTTAACAACGTTAAAAGAGACAAATAAATTCAAGTTACTTGTTGTATTAAATGAACTGTCTGCACAGGCACTTCAGGCTCTGGTTACAACTACTCAGGATGCTCAGGAGAGGTGGTTGGTCTCACTGTTATGAAATTCTGCTTCTCATTCAAATTGTTCCTACAGCCAAGATCAAACATAAAGACAGTCTTGTCCGTTGCTTTAAAGGTCAGTACAACAGTAAAAGTTTACAATCCTCTATCCTTCCAAGTTGCCACTAGCAAGGCTTAACATATTAGTCAGGTTTTAGTCACATAAAACAAGCCAACCAGACCTTTTCACCAAGAGATATAGGCCAGGTCTCATTTTAAGAATGTGTGTAGCCACTGAGAGTAACCCCAGGAATGTAACCCAATTTCCTTCAATCCCATTGGCGTCAGAATGGAGAATACAGGTTCATGAGGTACTCTGACAGCAGCCGCTGTGAGTGTTCACCAAGCCACTGCTATTCAGAGCAGACAGGTCAAATGGCTGCCAGGTGAGACAACTGATTGCAACCCTGTCGCAAAGTTTAGATACGTGGGTGCTGGGTGTTGTGTTGCCTTCACAGCTGAATAGCTTTGTGTCACTTATTGTTCGCCCTGGGAAAAAAAAACAACCGTTTGGACAAGGTGTCAGCTAGTGATGGGGCACACGTTGTATTGCCCCTCAGCACCTTTTAACAGGATTAACAGGGAAAGCACCTAGGCAGTAAATTGAACATATTGTATTTAACTCACCATTAAGTGGCTTTGGGAGCCAGCATTTTTGCAGCCACCATGTAAGTGTGCAGAGTACAGTTCAAAAGGCCACAGTGAACAAGTTCATGTCATTATAGCTACCTAGGCCTGAACGTTACTGGCTCCTGGGTGGGCAAGCTGAGAGTTGGTGGGCTGTGAGCCAGAGGAGTTGGGGGAACAGGTAAAATCACAATGGTTAGGGTCATATTAGCTGCCCTACACAGTCTCACCACAATGCCATTTACTCAGTGATGGGATTGGCTGTGAAGCTGGTGCCCCCTCAGAGGAAGTGAGCAGCCAATTAGCATAGTTAAAGGTCAAATTAGGGGCTATTTTATAGCACTGTTGGTATTTTGCCAACAGCGGAGTAACCCTCTGCCGCACAGGGAGACTGCCAGCTCAATGGAGCCCAGATGTGGTTTCACCAATTCCCTATATACATGAAGCATAACCTTTCTACTCTTGCATTCAATTCCATTCTGTCTGTATTCTGTCTGATGTTGTAGCTCCAATATGTGAGCGCCTTGAGGCCACCATGGGAAGGTTGGCAATGACCATGGAGGCCTTGGTCCAGCAGGTTTTACCAGATTTGCACTCGGCCCTGAACTCCTTGGCCACACACACGGGTGGGCACCATCAATGTGTAGGGGAATGAGGCATCTTGACTCAAGGAGTGAAGGATGGCCATCGGGATCCTACAGAGTGGATGAGCATCAGTCAGACATGCCAGGGGCCTCCACTCAGGACACTCCAAGGGTGTCCAGTCACTCAGAATCCCCTCTGCCTGTGACCCCATCCACTCCAGCTGCTCAGGCCGAGGAGGGTGCATCAACCTTTGAGTACGAGACCTTTACCAGGCCGGGGCCCTCCAGGCCTTGGGTCACCAGAGGACATCTACCAAGGTCATCGCAGACATCAGAATGTAGCGGTCAGCAGGCTGCCTCCTCCTCTGCTGCAGGTGTTGAGGCTACACCCAGGCGTAGTGATAGGGTTAGGAAAGTTAAGAAATATTAAAATCACTTTTGGGTCATTGGTGTACAACCACTGTCAACATATTGCACTTTTGTTTATAGATTTGATGGCCAACTAAAGGTTTCGTGACTATGTACATTTAAATACTCTTATTTCAATGTTTCTCCATCATTCTGCTCAGTGACAGTCTCCTTCTGTGAGATTCACATTCATGTGATGTCATCCTCAGTGAAGATAGTTTCTGGACCCTTATGTGATGTCAGGGAGATGTGTTGAAATCTTTATTGAAAGTGTGTGATTTTTTTTATTCATTCATGGGATGTAGGCTTCACTGGCTGGGCCAGCATTTATTGCCCATCCCTAGTTGCCCTTGAGAAGGTGGTGATGAGCTGCCTTCTTGAACCGCTGCAGTTCCTGTGGTGTAGGTACACCCACAGTGCTGTTGGGGAGAGAGTTCCAGCATTTCGATCCAGTGACAGTGAAGCAAAGGTGATATATTTCCAAGTCAGGATGGTGAGTGGCTTGGAGGGGAACTTACAGGCAGTGGTGTTCCCATCTATCTGCTGCCCTTGTCCTTCTAGGTGGTAGTGGTTGTGGGTTTCGAATGTGCTGTTGAAGGAGTCTTGGTGAGTTCCTGCCATGAACTTGTAGATGGTACAACTGCTTCTACTGTGGGTCAGTGGTGGAGAGAATGAATGTTTGTGGATGTGGTGCCAGTCAAGTGGGCTGCTTTATCCTGGATGGTGTCAAGCTTCTTGAATGTTGTGGGAGCTGCACTCATCCAGGCAAGTGGAAAGTATTCCATCAGACTCCTGACTTGTGCCATGTAGATTGGGAAGTCAGGAGGTGAGTTACCTGTCACACAATTCCTAGCCTCTGACCTAATGCACTCGTAACCCCTTTTCCTCACGACACACCATTGTGTGAGGGCAGCTCAGCAGCATTGAGGAATCAGCTGCAGTTGTATTTCCTCAGTGGTAGTGCCAAAGGACAAGAGCTGGATGGGAGGCTGATAACCCCAACCATGTCCTCATCTCACTGGCCGCTGTCGTTTAATATGGCGATGGCTACATCATGTTAGTTGCTGCGGCATTCTCACTGTTATATCCACTCTCACTCCCCAGAGCGAGTGCCTACAGGGGTGCACTGCTAACTCAGAGATTATGGTCTGCTGAATCATGAGGCTGGAAGGTGCCTGTCTGAATTCTGACATTGTTACGCTTTCCACTGCATCCAGCGGACATCCCAGAAAGGCAGCACTAAACTTAGGGGCTACTGTCACCTTTGCTTTTAGGGCCACCTGTCACCTGGAGCAGTCCTGGCCTGTAGACATGAAGTAGGCTGCGCTCTGGTGCACTTTAAGTATGGTGCCTGAAGCACCAATTTATTCTTTCATGGGGTGTGGGCGTCACTGGCAAGGCATTCATCACCCATCCCTAATTGCCCTTGAACTGAGTTGCTTGCCACACCATTTCAGAGGGCTGTTAAGAGTCAACCACATTGACGTGGGTCTGGAGTCACATTTAGGTCAGACCAGGTAAGGACAGAAGATTTCCTTCCCCACAGGGCATTAGTGAACCAGACGGGTTTTTACAACAATTGACAATGGTTTCAGGGTCACTGAGACAAGCTTTCAATTCCAAATTTATTAATTTCTTAATTGAATTTAAATTCCAACAGCTGCCGTGGTGGGATTTGAGCCCTTGTTCACAGAGCCTTAGCCTGGACCTCTGGATTACTAGTCCAGTGACATTACCACTACACTACCATCTCATGGAAGACGGGAAGCAGATGATATGATGTAAAATCCCACCACTGCGGCCGATGGGTAAAACGTTGTTTTTCATGCCCGCTACCACACTTAGTACAATTCTGGGATGATTCCGCCCTTAACATCTCAAGAAAGTTTGAATGACATGCGTGACCGCACCTAGCTCAGTGCTCCAATCTCTGATCTGGCATATTAATTAACAATAAGTTGCTCATGATTAATAACTGGATGCCCTTTGGGCTGTTATGAATGCCAATTCTGGAGACCACATGAAAGCCTTTCATTATTGGGATGCAATAAATGCAACACTTGTACCTCCTTAATGCTTGCCTGCATTCCCAAATTTCACATTCCTGTGTGTGAATGTTGAAATGCAGTGACTGTGATGTTAAGCCAGTGACTGCTCCATTTCCTTGTTACAGTGAGGCAAAAGGCATGGGTTCCAATGGCTAGCTTCTCAAGGAGGTCCCCTTCCTTTCTCTCAGCTCTGACTCCACTTTAATCTTGTGGCAACAAGTTAGAGGGCATCCCCAGAAAGGGTCCCTTAGTACAGCAGTTCGTTCATCCCAGAGAACATCAGACCTCTATCGTGACGATTCACTTCTACTTTCCATTTATAACTGCGCCATTAGTTCGAGAATACAAGATGGTGATTCTCCACTTTTACATCAAGCCCAGTATCAACAATCCCTCTCTTACTGTCCGCATCCCAGATCTTTACCTGGAACCTCATGATGTGAAGGTAGAGCTCCCTCCTGTTATTCTTCAGCCTCCCCCAATAATATTGGAACCCATTGTTGTCGCCCTCCCCCTGAGCCCTTCACTGCTGACATGCCCATGCCCCATGTGGCCCTCTACCCTCTCTACGTAGAGGCTGGGAACGTGGTCACCGACAGAGAATACCCGCACCCCCTCACCCTCCACCACAAGAAAGCTTCACAAACCACCCCCTTTATTACGTTTTCCCCAAATACAGGCTACATATTCCTCACATAGCCATTACCACCCCATCTGCAGCCCAGTACAAACACAGGCAAGCCCATGAGCAGAGACTGTGAAAACACCCTGCACACAAAGTTGTGCATTATCCCAGTTGAGCACAAAGCCTTTGCCCCTCCCTAGAGTGGGAGTACAACATATGTGCCATGCACAGCCCTGTAGCATGGCCCACAGTGCCCCAGTACCATCTGTACTCTCTCACTCCTAACTGTGAGCCCAAGGATTGTCTCTACTCTCTGACTCTGACCTGCTGGCCCCAGACCAAGGACTGAGCTCCCCATTGCCCTCATGACTGAACACTGCACTGTCTCCCTTCCCATCTCACTCCCCCCCCCCCCCCACTTATGGTGCTCTTTGCGACCCACCTTCATGTGCCACACTAACACGCCTCCCCACCCTCTCCCCCTTTCAGTTTCAGTTTTCCTTGTCAGGCTCCAGCTTCCCCCCCTCGGTCTCCCCTCTGCCTGCCCCTCCCTCCACCCCTTTGAAAACCCTTCCTGCCACTCTGCCTTCCATCATTCCCCCCTCCTGCCAAACCCTTGCAAAGCTTTCCTGCCCCTTTGCCCCTTGTGTGTTTACCCTTCCCACAACCTCTTGCAATTTCTTCATGCCCCTTTGCCCTCCGATGTATGTATTATCCTAACCGCCCCCCCACTCCCCCTGTCTAAACGCTGGTCTCTGTCTGAATGTTCAGCCCTGCCTGAGTACCGCTGCACAGTGCTGTCCTTCAGGGTTATGGAGGTACCCAACGGGAGCAGACCAAACCGACAACGCCAGCAGTGTGGTGTTCCACTGACATCACAATGAGACCAGCGCAGTGTTGTAGCACGTCGGCTATTTGTGTTGCACTCATCTTGAAGTTGCGAACAAAGTGAGGCCGGTCTGCTGCACGCCACTCTTTTTCCAATGTGATTCAGACTGATGTGATTTCCCGCTGGAGTGATGCGCGTTTGGAAGGTGGCATGTGATTCCGGTGAGCAGCTGTTTTAATGAGCTTTCATGAGATGGCAAGAATGCAAATGGTGTTCATGCCACTAGTCTGAGGGATGCCCGACCCACCATTAACCCGCCAATCGGGGAATTGTAAACTGTTCTCATGCCAGTGGGGTTTCGATATCCCGTTAGATCCTCCACTCCTGCCTGCTACAAAAGCCGCTGTGGGCATGTTGCAAAAATTCCACCCACACACACACATACAAACATACACATACAAACATACACACACAAACATACACATACAAACATAAACACATACAGAAAAGCATACATGCATACACACATAGACACGCAAAACACACACACACTTTCTGACACATGACCCTTTGGTCCTATGCCCAGAGGATACTGGGAGAGTATTCCAAAGGCACAGTAGATGTCAGGATGTTAATGTGAAAATCAAACCATTGGACTGAAGACATACTTAAATTACCATAATCTATTATATTGTGACAGTTGAAGTTGGCAAGAGTATTTAAACCTACCTGTCAAAATGCTCCCGACTCCACAGCTGACTTCCCCCAAGATTCACAAACTGACTAGGTCAATTGCTAATTTGGAGAGTCGGTACAGACTCAATGGGCTGAATGATCCCCTTCTGTGCTGTAATGATTCTGCAATTCTGTGACACACACACATAATCATGCGCACACACACACACACACACACACACACACACAATCATGTGTGCACACACACACACATACACACACAAACATGGACTGCAGTGGTTCAAGAAGGCAGCTCACCATCACCTTCTCAAGGGCAACAAGGGATGGACAATAAATGCTGACCCAGCCAGTGAAGCTCACATCCCATGAATGAATTAAAAAAACCACGCAGGCCAGAATTTTACTGTACCATCGTGGCAGAACTGTGCCATAAAATGTGGCAAGTCATTCTAAACTCCATTGACTTCAGAGGGACCTTAATCCCGCTGGCATAAAATCCTGGCAATACACACACACTCACACACACACACACACACTCACACTCACACACACACACAAACACACACACACTTACACACACACACACAAACACACACACGCACGCACGCACACACGCACGCATGCACACACATGCACGCACACACACTCACACATACACAACCTCTGGGTACCTGTTGACCCAGTTGGTCCATTACACTGGATTCCATTTGCTTTCCACTGCTGGGGAATGAACTACCTTTTGTTCACATCAGATAGAATCAGGATGGAAAAGGGACAACAGCCAGACAGAATGTGGCCGTTTCAGAAATCTTTGAAAGCTCGTATCAGCCACAGAGAGCCCAGAAGTCATATTCCCTTCAATAAAACTGTTGTGGAGACTTGTAAATCAAAGGCACCAAGTGAGAGCCTGAACTCATTGGGCACCGAGAGCCAAAGAAAAACTTGCATTTCTATAGTGCCTGTTGCAACCTCAGGATATCCTAAAGTCCTATTAAAGCAATTAAATACTTTTAAATATAGTCACTGTGATGTAGGAAAGACAGCAGCCACTTTGTGCACAGCAAGATCCCACAAACTGTGATAAATGATCAAATAACCTGTTTTATTGATGTTGGTTGAGAGATAAATATTGGCCAGGGCAGCGGGGAAAATGTCCCTGCTCTTCTCCAAGTAATGCTGCGGGGCCTATGGCAGCTACCTGATTCATCACTTGCAACATCCGTTAGGGTGCTGTTTCTGGAGTTTTTGCACTCTGTTTATGACCAGACATGTGTCCACGTCCCAGGGGGGGATGGTGCTTCCTCTGTTGTCCCTTCCACCGTTAAAAACTACATGGTGATGCTGAGAGGACAGCAAAACTCCTGTCATTGCTGCAGCTCTCTTTATAGGTGACATATAACTGAGGCACTGAAAGCTACTAGAATCAACTGAGCTTGGTAGACTTGCTAGATATGCATGCTTGCACCCTGGACAACATTCACCCAGATCTCAGGCTTTTGGAAACTTGTTTCTCCTTGGGAAGCCATGAAGGGGGAAGATGAGGGAGTATCTGGTTACCTGTAGTTTTACAGCCCTCCACCCTCCTCATCCCCTACAATATAGGACATGATTAAGCAAAATTAGTTTTCCTTTGGGAATCCTCCTGTGTCCAACGTTGATGGAAGAATTCAAGGTGTTTCGAAGTATGCAAAGGAGAGTGTGACAGATTAAGGAAGGGTTGGATCCTGTGGATCCTCGTTGCCAGTTTGTTGTGAGAAGTGGCCGAGTTGGTCCTATTGATAAGAGTTGACCAGCAGACACTTCTTAGGTGGAAAACTTATAGTTTATTTACAAATGTACTCAGCAGCAAGTACATATGTGCTACTAACTACTGAGGTAGCCCATGCTACTCTCCTATTGGGTATTAAAGATCATGTGATCTTCCTTAATAAACATTCTTCTTAAAGGTATATTACACATTAAATAAAACCATAATTACTACATCCCTCCCCATTTACTTGCATATACATTTCATATTTACAAATGAAATTTTCTCAGGACAGTAAATTATATACACAGGTAAGTAATTTACAAATTCAGTCCTTCTGGGGGTTTCCTTAGGCGAGAAGAACGTCTCAGCTCTGCAACTTCAAATGCTTTGTCAGGAACCTCCTTTTTAGAAGTTGCCTGAACATCGGGTGTTTTGGTGGGCATCTGCAGATCTGTATCATCAATTCTTACAGGAACATCAGACGTTTCTGTACTGGGTTGAGTTCTCTCAACAGGAAACACTGACCCAGTTGTGACCACTGGTGGAATCAATTCTTGGTGACCTGTTTCTCTCTTTTTTGGATGATCCACATGTCTCCATATGACTCGGCCTTCCACCTCCGCATGGTAAGATAGAGGTCCAGTCACTGCACTTATTTCACCCAGTAACCAATTTGGTCTTTCCCCAAAGTTCTTCACGTACACTGTCTCTCCCAGGTAAATTTCCTCTCATGACTATGCCAGTTTTCTGACTTCCCTAACTCCTTTCCATCTTCCCTTCTAAATTCAGCATTATTAAACTCAGTCTCATTCTGAGACGGCGTTTCAACAATAACTCCACAGGTGTGACATCTGTTGTGTATGGGATGGTCCTATAATGGTAAAGAAAGTGTGTTAGTTTGGCTGCTTTGAAATCTCTGGTTAGATTCTTCTTGCCTGCCTTGAATGTTTAAACCGCCCTTTCAGCCAGTCCATTTAAGGAAGGCTGGTACGGTACAGTTTTTACATGAGTGATACCACTGAGGCCGATAAACAGTTGAAACTCAACACTCGTAAATGCCGTGCTGTTATCAGAAACGACCACTCCTGGTAGTCCGTGAATAGCAAAACTTTGACGTAGCTTTTCAATCGTAGCAGAAGATGTTGGTGACTTCACCTCATATATGTCCACCATTTAGAGTGGGTATCAACAATGGGCAGACAAATGCTTCCAACGAAAGGTCCCACATAATCAATGTGTAACCGCACCCAGGGTCTTCATGGCTACTCCCAAGTGTGTATTGGACCTGTTGCTGACATTGCACACAGTGCTTTACTAAACTCTCTATTTTGCCACCCATTCCAGGCCTCCATAGATAGCTACATGCTATGGTCTTCATTCGGAAAATTCCTTGATGGGCACTGAATTAAAAGCGGCTCCCTTCCCTTTGGAGGAACTATCACTTGTGCTCCCCTCAATAAGATGCCATCCTGGCTGGTTATATCATGTCTTCTGCTGAAGTACAGTTTCATTTTGTCAGATACAGGCTCTTGTGGCCAACCATGAAACACTTATTCTTGTATTTGAGATAGGACTGGATCCCGACTTGTCCATTTCTGATCTGCTGACCACATAGCGGTGAGGAATCTAAGAAATTTGACAATTAAACAAGTTCGTGTGGAATTGGGACATGCTTATCATTTTCTTGTAAAGGCAAATGACTAAGGGCATCAGCGTTTGCAATTTGATTGCCAGGCCTATGTACGAAAGTGTATTCGTACACTGCCAGAATTAAAGCCCATCGTTGTATTCTTGCTGAGGCTATGGGTGGTATAGCCTTGCCCTCGCTAAACAATCCTAGCAATGGCTTGTGGTCTGAAATAGCGACCGTGTACAAACAGGTGAAATATCTTGACACCAGAGATGATTGACAAGACTTCTTTTTCTATCTGCGAATGTCCCTTTTCTGCTGTGATGAGCGTTCTTGATACCTAACCTATAGGTTGTTCCATGCCATTGTCCATCCGATGAGAGAGCACTGCTCCCCTCCATAGGGGATTACGTCACATGTCAACAACAAGGTCAGGATTTTGCCCTCATCAGGCGGGCTTGGCGGGGGCGGCTGGGAGATGCCGGGAAGCTGACTGCTGCCCGCAACTGGGGCCCGGCCGCGATTTCATGATGGCGGGCCAGTTAAGGTCCGCCCAGCGTGAAACGTGTGCTGCAGCACTCAGCGCTGCCTGTCTGTGTAGATGGGGGAAGGGGGAGGTGCACAGAGGAGGGCGAGCAGGGAACTTCGCTCATACACATAGGTGCATGCAGGAAAAGCTCCCTGAGGCACAGAGCTGCTTCAGAGAGATGAAAATTTTAAAAATTAAAAATAAAGAACTTTAAAAGGTTACAAAACGTGACCCTGTGACTCTGTCACATGAGCAGGGACATGTTATTAATGAAATGTTAACATTTTCATCAAATTTTTAATAGCTGTTGGAAACCTCATCCCACCCGTGGATGAAGTTGCCTAAAAAATCCAAAGGCCACTTGGCCTTTTCGCATGCCCACCAACCGTAAGGTTGGATGGCAATGAAAAATTTAATTCAATTATTACTTTAATCGCCTTAATAAACCTCTTAATTGTCAGCGTGCACCTGCCGACCGAAATATCATGTGAGTGTGCAATGACCCGGGACGCTCACCGTACGTCATCATGCGCCATTTTACATTCGTTCGGGTCAGGCACATGCCCACCCGGTGAACTAAAAATTCTGGCCCAATTCTTTTGTCTGGTCATAATGCACTAATAGATTGGACGAGTGCAACAATTGTTTCACCTTTATGAAAGCTTCTTTCTGACGCACCTCCCAAGACCAACATTGGTTCTTTTTGAGTAGATAATGTAGGGGAGCCAGCACTGTAGACAAATTGGGTAAGAACTACCCATAATAACTGATCATTTCTAGGAATGATTTGAGCTCGGAGGTGTTCTTTGATGCAGGTGCCTCTCTTATGGCTCTCACTTTCCCCTCAACCGGGTGGAGGCCCTGTGAATCTACCTGGTGACCCAAATAGGTTACCTCCCTCACATGGAATGTGCATTTTCATTTTTTTAGACACACTCCAGCTTGCATGAAACATTTCAAGACTTCTTCTAAGTTTGCCAAATGCTCTTTTTCAGTTAATCCTGTCACCAAAACATTTTCTAAATAGACCTGGGGCAGTCCTTGCAGTAAACTTTTCATTGTTCTCAGGAAGATGGCACAAGCTGAGGAGGTGCTGAAAGGCAATCATGTGTATTGGTACAACCCTTTGTGGGTATTAATTGTGACAAATTCTCAGGAGGCATTATCCAACTCTAGTTGTTGGTAAGCATGACTCATATCAAGATTCATGTAGGTGGTTCCACCTGCCAGCTTGGCATACAGGTCTTAGATTTTTGGTATGGGGTGTCTGCCTAGTTTAGCTACTTCATTAACCGTCAATTTGTAGTCTCCACAAATTCGGACGCTTTGGTTGTGTTTAAGGATGGGGACTATGGGCGCTGCCCATTCTGAGAACTGGACAGGTTGTATAACACCTATATTTTCTCATCTGTCCAGTTTGGCATTGACTTTTTCCTGCAGTGTGTAAGGTACTGGTTTCACCTTCATGAATCAGGGAGTTGCCTCTGGATCCACATGGATTTTTGCCTGCAGCTCCTGGATCTTCCCAAGTTTGTCCTTGAAGATGGTGACGTACTTCCTAAGTAGCTCTGGTAGCCCAATTGCTCTCAACTGGAAAATTTCAGCCCATTCTAACTTAGCCTCCTTTAGCCAGTTTCACCCCGGGAAGCTTGGCGTCTCGCCTGCCACTACCACAAAGGGTAGTTTTGCCATTTGGCTTCCATGATGGACAGTTACTCTGCTTATGCCTCTGACTTGAATGTCTTCACCTGTGTATGTTTTTAATTGGGCCATTGTTTCTTCTAAATTTAATTGATGTTCCCATTATTCAGATATCTGAAGGTGTGTTCCCAATTACAGTAGTGAAAGCTCCTGTGTCCATTTCCATTCCAACAGGTTTACCATTCACTTTCACTGTTACAAATATTGGCTCTGTCTTTCCAACCTTCAAATTAAACAATGAGTAAATATCTGAAATTGTCGTTTCAGGCTCTTCTACATTGTAGATCTTACTGGGTTTTTTCTTTTGTTTAAAAGTCTGCTTTGACTCTTTCCTTACACTGCCTCATTATGTATCCATTTCTGCAACAATAAAACATTATATTTTCTTAAACTGCTTGTCTATTGAAATTATTCCCAGTTTTTGCTGCTAAGCCTTTTTTTCTTCATTTTCCAGCTAGTGGGGGCTGTTCCCTGCCTCTCGGCAGAGTCTTGCATTTTCATACCCTTTTTGACTGGGGTTTCCCGCCCAGTATAGAGGGCGGTGCCATTTTGCGCACAAGCCATGGCTTTTGAATCTCTTACTGCGCTCTCCATGGCTAGTGCGATCTCCAGCGCCTTCTTGAAATCAAATTTGCTTTGTTAAACAATCTCTTCCGAACACCTTTGGTCTGTCTGCAAGCATGACCCAGACCTCCCTGTCACTTGCCATTTCAACACTCCGCCCTGCTCTCATGCCCACATGTCCGTACTTGGCCTGCTGCATTGTTCCAGTGAAGCTCAACGCAAACTGGAGGAACAGCACCTCATCTTCCAACTAGGCACTTTGCAGCCTCCTGGACTGAATATTGAGTACAACAATTTTAGATCATGAACTCTCTCCTCCATCCCCACCCCCTTTCAGATCCCCCTTTTTTCCCAATAAGTTATATATTTTCTTTTCCCACCTATTTCCATTATTTTTAAATGTATTTCCATGCATTGTTTTATCTCTACCTTTTAGCCTATTTCGATCCCTTCCCCCCACCCCACCCCCACTAGGGCTATCTGTCCCTTACTTGTCCTGCTTTCTACCATTAATGTCACCTATTAGCACATTTCTTAGCTAATATCACTACCGTCAACACCTCTTTGTCCTTTTGTCTATGACATCTTTTGGCAATCTCCACCTATCATTGGCCCTCTATCCAGCTCTACCCGCCCACCCCACCCCCACCCCCACCCCCCACCCCCGCACCCTTAAACCAGATTATATTTCACCTCTCTTCTATTTTTCCTTAGTTCTGTTAAAGAGTCATTCGGACTTGAAACGTTAACTGTGTTCCTCTCCACAGATGCTTTTAGACCTGTTGAATTTTTCCAGGTATTTTTATTTTTGTTTTTGTTTTGGATTTCCAGCATCTGCAGTTTTTGGCTTTTATCTTCTGAACCATGTCCTCACTCACATCACACACTAAACAATCTCTGAACATGTCGTTCAAAGATGTACCAAACTCACAATGTTTCATTAACTGCTTCAAATTTGCCACATAGCATGCAACTGTCTCCCCCAGGGCTCTATTTCTAGAGTTAAACTTGAAACTTTGCATCATTATTGAGGGCTTTGGTTGATAATGGCCCTTCACGAGGTCCGCCAATTCATCAAAATTTTTCAAATCTGGGGCACTGGATGCTGTCAAACTTTGAATCAAGCCACAGGTTTTATTCTCACATGTACTTAAGAGGATCGCTCACCTCTTCTCTTTCCCCTAATCTTGTTCGCTTGGAAAAAAAACGTGAGGCATTCAGTATAATGAGCCCAATCGTCCATGCAGAATCCTGAGAGGGAATTACTTCTTCGATTCAAATGGAGCCTCTATTTACAATTACTGTGTGAGGAACAGTGCCAATTTCATTTTACTTAATTTCTTCTGTTAAACTTGTTTTACCCTCACCGCCAGTTTGTTGGATCCTGTGGATCTTCATTGCCAGTTTGTTATCAGAGGTGGCCGAGTTGGTAATATTGATAGAGTTGATCAGCAGACACTTCTTAGGCAGAAAACTTCTAGTTTATTTACAAAGGTACCCAGCAGCAACTACACGTGTGTTTTCACTTCAAACTCTATCTCTATACTACTAACTACTAATTATTGAGGTAGCCGGCTCTAATCTCCTGTTGGATATTAAAGATCATATGATCTTCCTTAACAAACATTTTTCTTAAAGCTATATTACACATTAGATAAAATCCTAATTACCACAGGAAAGATGAGGCCAACCCACGATGAATGCCTCCATACCAGTTTAAAGTTCCAGGTGATGGTCTTATGAAGGCCTGATGGGAATTGTAACTTTATTGTTTGAGGTCCATGATGGAGGTCCCAAGTCCCCTGTCCCAGCTTCTACACCCAGACCTTCAGCCCAGAGCAAGTGTTTAGGTGGCACTGTCAGTCTGGACAGCTCTTGTGTTTAATGCTATTACCTCATTCCTGACTGCAATGAGGCTAGGGAAGTGTGCCCATGTCAGGGTGGCATTTGGTGGCATTTGGTCTCATGGAACCAAGTCACCAATGCCACCTTTAGGAGAGCTGGGAAATTCATCCATTTTGGGATGAGGCCAAGGCAGCAGCACTTCAGGATAGAAAGGACAGAATTGAAAAGGCCTGGGTGCTATGGAAACTGAGGATTTGGAAGCCATCATCAGAGGATTCTTAACTCAATGGATGCCTTTATCCCAAATGCCAGGGAAATTTGAAGTCAGGTTATTACAACTGCATTAGAGAGGTTTGATTAGAGCACTCTTTGACCACAGTCCTATCATCACACCTCCAGTCTTCACACCTATGCCAAGCCTATCTTGAGAAAACCTCAGTCTTTGCACCTCAGCAAAGAACAATGACACTTAACCGCAACGTGACTTTGCAATCCTAAAGAGTGTGTGAACTGCAAAGCCAGTGCAAACACCAAAGGATGTTTTATTAAACACACACAAACTTCACATTCCAGAAAGCTTACTTCAGTTCACCATCAATTGGCATTTTGCCATGGCCCAACTTGCTTCTAGCTTCACCTGAGGGTTGCCATGAGAGTTAGTTGGTTACAAGCTCGGAGCGTGTGCCTGTTGCTGAGGTTGCCTTGTCTCCTGACACTGGGACATACCATAGGCTGTATTGCTTTTGTGATTGAACAGCCTAGCTTTGCCTCCTATTATCTCTTTGAGTAAGCTTCTCATGGAGTTGACATGGAGGCTTGACATTTGTTGAAAGAGATAGAGCTCCGTCGTGCTGAAAATCTCCAGCCACCGGCACTGAGACCAAATTCAGGGTGGTCACTGATGAAGAGGAATTCCAATATTAAGATGCCAATGGCACTGAGAGAGTGTCTGTTGTGACCTGCAGGCTCCAAAGGTTGGACTGCAGCCCTCCCTCAATCTATCCACCAGGGTCAGAGCTGATTCATTTTCACCATTTCCCAATATTTCCAAGGCAAATTTCACCCCTGACCCTTGGGTGTCTTCCCAGAAACTTGGCAAAAAGGGTCTCCCTACACTGCCTGTGCTTCAGCTGGAATCAGCATCCCAAATAATCAATTACACAGTGACATGATTCAAACATAAAGTGAGTGCTGATGTGTTCAGTATGGCCTGTGTGTGCCCATCCAGCCTCCCTGAAGTGAACCGCTTGCCATGTTAGTCAGGGTGCCCTGTGGTTGCCAAATGTATCTCCCTAAAACAGGCCTTGGGCCCATTGCCTTGCAAATATGGAGCCTAATGCTTGTTTCAGGTTCCCAGCTGGATGGGATATACCCACTTGAGGGACTGGGCATGCTGCAGTTAGCTTCTTAGGTGCATAGCAGCTAAATTAGTGATCTTTAACAGAGACGGTGGAAACTGCCATCATAACTAGAAGCACAACATTGCTTTACCAATGTGAATGTGGAGCCAGAATGAGCAGTGGTGCTCTCCCTCCCAGCTCCATATTGAAACTGCTGGCTTGTGCTCCCCCCCACACCCAACTCTTCTCACACCAGGAGTGCTATGCTGCCCTTGGGCTGCATGTGTCCCAATCTGATGATCTCACATCCCCCCATTGACCAGCAAGCTGCCTCTGGGAGGCACGGGGTGTGACTGACACTGCCTGTCTGTCAGCAATGTACCAATGGGTCCGGAAGACCGATTTCCCATGAGCTTGCCCTCCAGCCACTTACACCCCTGTAGCAACCGATCAGCAGGAACCAGTTCGAATTCAGTTTCTGGGCCAACATCTCCAGGCTGAAGGATGTATGACTCCTGCATGCAGGAGGGAGTGTAACAGACTTGATAATCCCAGCCCTCAACTTCGGATACACAGCAACAAGCATAAGAGACAACCAAAAGCACTGGGTTTGACATGTCGAAAGATTGTTTACTTTGTTAAGAAATAATAAGACGGTAACTTTCACGCACCGGCTTTATTATATTGAATCACTTAGGCCGTGCTTTTCCGGTCCTGCCATTGGCGGGCGTTGTTGCGGGCAGGACAGGAAAATTTGGAGAGCAGTGAAAACCTCTGGCCGCTCTTCAAATTTTCCGCACCCACACCCCCTACCCGCCCCCCCCCACCCCCAGCAACAATGCCCGCCACTGGCAGAGCCGGAAAATCCCGCCCTTAGACTTTACAGCACAGATTCAAACCAATCAGTCCTATCACGAGCTCCTCCCACCTACTTAATCGCACTCTCTGCATATCCTCCTATTTCTCTCTGTCTTATATTCTAGCTTCACTTTAAGTGCATCGATGTTATTCACCACAACCCACTCCATGTGCTAGTACATCTCATAGTAAAGAAGTTTCTCCTGAATTCTTCATTGGATTTAATGCTGACAAATATTTACCAGTATCAGGATAGCACAGCTTCATATTTCCTGGCTTGTGTTTCTTGACTATAAAAAAAAACAGAATCTGCTGCTTTGGCAGAAGTTATTTTCTTCCAGGTGTATATAAATCAAACCTAATAGGACAGGTCATGACTGTTGGCATCTCACAGGTACTGTCTTCCTGAGTGACACAGCTTTCCTGCTCCACCAACATCGTCAATACTAAAAATCAACTCACAAACAACCTGCAACAGCAACAACCTGCACTTATATAGCACCTTGGAAGTATCAAACCTCCTAAGGGTGCAAGAGAAGACCAAAGGCTTGATCGAACAGAGAGAGAGGAGGAGGGGAGGTTTAGGAAGGTAATCCCATGGCTTGGGGCCTAGTCAGATGAAGGCACAGTCACCATTGAGGAGGTGAAGGAAGTCAGGGATCAGCAGGAGATCAGAACTGGAGAGACACATAGTTCTCAGGGTTGTGGGGCTGAAGAAAGAACAGAGATAGGGAGGGGCAAAGCTATGGAGGGGTTTAAAGACAAGGATGAGAATTTTAAAACTGAGGTGTTGCTGTACTGGGAACCAATGTAGGGAGAAGACAGAAGTCACTGGCCAGTATCCGACAAATAAGGATCTGTACCAGTCCATAAAAGCACAATTGGAAATTATTGGGCAGAGAAGAGATTTGAGACTGTAGGTCTTATTGGCACAGAACTTTGAATGTAGTAAGCAATGAGAAGGATAGGAAACAACTTCAGGAGGACATAGTCAGACTGGTGAAATGGGCAGACACATGGCAGATGAGAGAGAAGTGTGAAGTGACACATTTTAGTAGGAAGACTGAGGAGAGACAATACAAACTAAATGACAAAGTTTAAAGATGCAGGAAGAGAGAGGCCTGGAATGTATGTGTACAAACCTATGAAGGCAGTAGGACAAGCTGATCAGGCTACTAAAAGAATTGCATACAGAATGTTTGGCTTTATTAATAAAGGAATCGAGCACAAAAGTAAGATGTTATGCTGAATCTTTAGAAAACACTGGTCACACATCAGCTGGAGCATTGTGTCCAATTCTGGGAACCAGACTTTCGGAGGGATGTAAAGTCCTTTGAAAGGTGTGAAAGAGATTTACTTGAATTAAACCAAATTTTCAGTTATGTGAAGTGTAATAACTTGATGGAGCAGCAGGTTTGGTGAAGAAAAGGCTACACTTTATTTTGGAGACATGTAGAGGGGCTTGCACGCTCAGTATAATCTCCCCGTCGGAAGTCCCGCCCACAGGATTACCCATTCAATAAGCTTGTTGGGTCGAAGCCCCTGTAATCATATCATAGGATGAGTGATTGACAGGAGGGAGGGGGAATACATCTAGTTGCTACAATTCCTCCCCCCTTTAAATTTCTTACATTTGCAATAAAAAAAATCAGAAAAACCTGCAAATATTTGTACAGTTTCTGGTGATAACAAATCAAGTCTCTGAGGAGCTTAGTGGAGAGAGTTAGAGCAGTGTAGCTCTACCAAAGGAGGTTCCTGAACAGGATTAATGAGATCTGGAGCTGCACTAGGAGATACATGGTTGGAACTGGGTGGTTTTGTATTTAGCAACTTGTTAGATACGTCTGGAATATCAGCTCCAGGACGATCGCACACCTCAGAAGCCAGCGGCGAAGCATCAGTTATAGGGTGTTCTTGCTTTCGTTGGGATGTTTCTCTAGCCCTAATATGATCTACATGTTTACGTATAATTCTATCTTCGACTTGCACTTGGGAAGATAATGGTCTCTGAAACGAAGGCTCTTGGACTCCAACAGGATCCACTTCCAAAATTATGCACATGCACAGGGTCATCATATGGAACGTACGAGCCTTGCTTTGTAGATTGTGGTTAAATTTTTGATTATTCTGGCTCTGTGTCACCTTTCCCTCTAGGTTTGGAAACACCAAGTGTAAATGCTTACGCAAATGGCATTTCATCAGTAACTCTGATAGTATATGGTGTCGTACGGTAACAGGAGAAATATGGGAAGGCGAGACTCCAAAGTACCTCTGAAGAACTTCTTCATACCAGCTTTAAAGGCCTGGACAGCTCTTACAATGAGACGATTGGATGAAGGATGCTAGGGAGCGGTCTTTATGTGCCGGATACTGTGCAGGTCCATGAACCTCTGAAATTCCACGCTAGTGAAAGCTGTTATATTATCAGAAACAATAATCTCGGAAACCATGTACACTGAAGGAATGATGCAGCTTTTCAATAGTTGCAGCTGAAGTTGACATTTTTACTTCGTGGACATCGAGCCATTTTGAATGTGCATTGACAATTAATAGGAACATGGTGCCTAAAAGGCGTCCCAAAGGTCAAAATTCAGTCTAACCCGAGGTCGGCCGGGCTATTCCCATGGGTGAAGAGGAGCTGAAACAGGCAGCTTCTTGTGTTGCTGGCAAAGGGAACAGTGTTTAACCATGCGCTCAATGTCACCGTCTATTCCTGGCCACCAGACGTAGCCACGTGCCAGCATCTTCATCTTCGATATGCCTAGGTGTGCACTGTGGAGCTCTGCCAAGAGTGACTCTCTACCATGTTTTGGGACCATGGCTCTTGAACCCCACAGAAAAGTTCCATCTTGACAACTCTTGACAACTTCTGGAATAAAATGGTCTTAAGTCATTAGGCACAAGTATTCTTGGCCATCCTTGCAAAACAGAGGCCGGGGTTTTCAGCCCTGTCGTGGGTGGGACCCGCCGCGGGCGAGGTGGTGCCCCAGCCTGAAGTCCATTGACTTGCGGCGGGACCAGAAGATCCCAGTGGTGGGCGGGTGCAGAAAATCCCGCCCAAAGCCTTTGACTTTGACTTTGACAGCACTGGGCGTCCGTTCATCCAATTCTTGATCTGTTTGGCCCATACAGGTGATGAATCCAAGAAATTTAACAATAACACTAACTCTTATGGAACGTGTGTATTGACAAGATTACTCGGTAACGGAAGATGACTAAGTGCATCTGCATTGGCTTTATGCGAACCAGGGCAGCACATGAATGTGCACTCGTAAGCTGCCGCCCGTGTAAGTATTGGTGAAACTTCTTGACACCAAATACAACCGACAATCCTTCTTTTTCCAACTGGGAGTAGCCCTTTGCAGCTTGGGAAAATGTCCTTGAAATGCAGCCAATAGGCCTTTCTTTCTGATCCGTCCTCTATTTGATGAGCTGGAACGGCTCCTACACCATAAGGAGGAGCATCACACGTCAACTCTAGCTCTTCAGATGGATCATAATGTACCACCAAGCATGGTACAAAGGTTTCTTCTTGCTGTGAACCCCATGACCAGCGGTGACTCTTCAGTAACAAATGTAGTGGTACCAGTGCAGTGGGTAGATTAGGTTAAAAACGGATGTAGTAATTAATCATACCTAAGAAAGATGTAAGCTCTGTCACATTGAAGGGTGTTCTTGCATCTTTAATTGCATGGACCTTGTCTTCAACAGGATGCAACCCCATAGTGTCCACCCTGTGGCCCAGGTAGGTTACCTCTGATGCTTGAAATGTGCATTTTTCTCGCTTCAAACATACACTTGTTTCCATAAATCTTCTCAGCACTTCCTCAAGGTTGGCTAAATGTTCAGCTTCAGTCAGTCCAGTGGTGAGAACGTCATCTAAGTACATGACCACACGTGGATGCCCCTGCAGGAGACTCTCCATGATTCCCTGAAAAATAGTGCATGCTGATGAAACTCCAAAAGGTAATCGGCTGTACTGGTAGAGGCCTTTACGGTATTAATTGTCACATATTCTCTTGACGTGTTATCCAATTCCAATTATTGATAAGCATGACTCGTGTCTAGTTTTGTATATGACTTGCTTCCTGCTAACTTGGCGTACAAGTTATCGATTCTAGGAATGGGGTATTTGTCTAACTTCGCTGCTTTATTGACTGTCAGTTTGTAGTCACTGCACATACATGTAGTCTGGTCTGGCTTGACATGTGGGACTATGGGTGAGGCCCACTCAGAAAACTGGACAGGCTGAATTATTCCCAGGTTTTCCAACCTGCACAACCCTGCTTCCACTTTTTCTTTTAATGACTAAGGCAAGGTCTGGCCTTGAAGAAATGTGGTGTTGCCTGGGGACTGGCATGTATTTTAGCTAGCATGTCCTTCAGTTTTCCCAATTCATCTTGAAAAACAGTGTCATATTTCTTCAAGAGCTCTGGAGTTCCATTGGACTGCAAATAGAATATTTCTGACCAGCCAAGTTTTATTTTCTGCAGCCAATCTCAACCCAAAAGACTGGGTCCCTCCCCCTTTATGATTATCATAGGCATTTGGGCTGTCTGTTGTTTGTAGCAGACTGGGACAGCAGCAATGCCTTTGACCTGAATGGATTCTCCAGTGTAAGTTCTCAGCTTGAGGAACGTCCACACCAATGTCAATGGCTGACCCCCTTCACTGAGGTACTTGAACGTGTGCCCCTCAACAACAATAGTTGAAGCACCGGTGAACACCTCCATCTGCAGCTGCTGCCATTCACTTGCACTGTCACTGTAATGGGCTCAGATTTAACAGCAGTCACATGATACAAAGAGTATACATCAGCCTTAGCCTTTGCTGTATCAGTTAGCTCAATCAGATTCATTTGTTGTTTTGCTGTTTGCTTAACCTTTGTTCCTTACTGCCTAACCAGGTGTCCTCTCCTGTGGCAATATTGCGTTCTGCCTCTTTGAATCTACAGATGTCTGCTCCATGATTTCCTCACATCTGTAGCAAATGTGTATGTCATTAGCTGACGGGTTACCATTCAGCTTCCTAAGCCTGCATGAAGTGGGCATAGAATAGTGTTAAATCTGCTGTTCTGTTTGTTACGCCATGCACAGCGACAGGTTCCCACCTAACATGGAGTATGTCGTCATTATCCACATGCTACAAAGCCTGCGAGTCTTCTGTGGCACTTTCCATAATGAGAGAAAGTTCCAGGGTACATTTGAAATCGATATCAGATTCGGCAAGCAAGCGGCACTGTGTGGCATCATCCTTGACTGCGCATACAAGTCTGTCCCGCAGCATATCATTTACAGCATCCCCAAACTCACTGTATTCAGTTAACTGTTTCAGATTCACCACAAAGGTAGCAATGGACTCTCCTGGGGCATGAACTCTCGAATGTAACTTGAAGCGCTGCATGATCACAGACGGTTTGGGCTGAAAGTGCGATTTCACAAGTTCCTATAAGTCTCTGTATGACTTAGAACTGGGCGTGTTTGGGGCAGTCAGGGTTCAAATCAGGTTATACATTTTGCTGCCACATGCACTCAGTAGGATATCTTTACATTTTTCTTCAGCAGTAATCTCATTCACAACAAAATAGAACCCGAGTCGCGCAACATACTGACTCCAATCTTCAATGTTAGCATCGTATGAATCGATCGTTTCAAACAGCAGAATGACTGGTAAGTATTGTTCAACTTCGTTCTACTCACATCAGCTAAGACAAAGTAGACAGTAAGAGTCTAGTTTTATCCTCGTCGCCAAATGTAATAACTCAATGGAGCAGCAGGCTTGGTGAAGGAAAGGCTAAACTTTATTTAGGAGACATATAGAGGAGCCTGCACACTAGATGCAATCTCTCTGTTGGAAGCCCCATCCACAGGATTACCCACGCAATAAGCTTATTAGTTGAAGGCCCATAGTCACATCACATGATGAGTGATTGACTGGAGGGACAATACTTGCTACGTGGAGAGACTGGAGAAGCTGCTGTTGTTCTCCTTAGAGCAGGAAAGGTTAAGAGGGGATTTAAAAGTGGTGTGCATTGTGAATTAGACCATATTTCCATTCGCAGAAGGATTAGTAACTAGAAGATACAGAGTTAAGATGACTGGCAAAAGAACTGGAGGCAACATTGTTTTTTTGCACAGCTAGTTGTCGTGCTCTGGAATGCACTGCCTGAAAGGTTGATGGAAGCAGATTCAGGAATTAGATGAATACCTGACAGGGAAAATAATACAGGGCTATGGGAAAAGAGCAAAGGGAGTGGAATTAATTAGATAGTTTGGCCATAGAGTCAGCACAAGCACAATGGGACAAACAACCTGCTTCTGTGTTGTATCATTCTCTGATTCTCTGATACGATAGCAATCACCTCTGTTAGCTGGATGTTCGGAAGTTAAGAATGAACAAGCAGTCTCATGATACCTTCTACTGTCACTTGCAGCTCATTGGTAGCACTCTCACCTCTGATTCACAAGGCTGCCAGCTTCAACCTCCACACAAGAGAATTGAGTATGTAATCTAGACTGTTAGGCCAGTGTTGAGGGAGTGCTGTACTGTTAGAGCTCACACATCTTTTTGGATTAGATGTTAAACTGAGGCCCTGTTTGCCTTCTCAGGTAGACATGGGGTTGTCAACCCTCCAGTATTGGCCTGGAGCCCACTGAAATTGAAGGTCAATCTCCAGGACATTGCTGTGTACAACCCTGGAGATAAATCATCGGGTCATGAGAAAATGATAGTTTTTTTCACTTTGTTTGAACACATCTCTTCACCAGCTATAAAAGTATTGAAAATGGGAATAAAGGCTGTTTGGCTCACAGCCAAGCATCATCCAATTGGGTGATGAGTATTTTTGCTTTCCAATTGGTGTAAGAAGGCAGTGAGTCACAAGGATGGATGTGTTGGCCGACTAATTGTGTGTAGTGTGTGGTGAAACCTCCAGGAATATACTTAATTGCAGTTGGCAACCCTATATTAACATGAAAGATCCCATTGCATCACACCTCAACTAACTTCACTAAAATAAAACAGGATATTTACTTATTATCTTGTTGCTGAGACAGTCCATTTTCCAGTGGGTTTTTACTGCTTGGATGGGGAACCTGGTGGCCAGCATTAGTTTGCAGGTTTTCAGATTGGAAAACTTACTTTAATAGGAGGACCACATGAAGGCTGCTGCCTGCCCTCCAGCTGGCTTGTTAACCTCAACATCAAACTATAACTGCTTCCCCAGTCGTACAAATAATACAGGAAAAAAGCTTTGTTACTGTTTCTGGAGCATGGCTGTGTGAAAATTGGCTTCCATGTTTCCTACATTGCAAGTAACTGCATTTCAAGAGCATTTAGTTGGCTGCAAAGCACCTGGGGACATCCTGAAGCTGTGAAAAGTGCTATATAAATGCAAGCTTTTCTTTCTATCCCACAGTAGAATTTTTTTTCAGTTCCGGATAGAGGCTGACTGTAAATTGCAAATTTATGATTGATTTATATTTGACCTTCTCTAAAGCTTGTAACAAGTATATTGAGGGCTAGGACAACATCATAAGTTTGTGCATCTAAATTCAATATTATTCTTCCATTCTTTTATGCCTGCACAGAATGGAAATACAAGGAATCTGTGTCAGTCAATTGTCCCAGTTGATATGATTCCAATTATTCCAGTGGATGCCGATTAGCATCATTTCTGCCCGCTAGGGGATTTTTAATTGAGTCTCTGTGGCAAGGCAATGGTGAGACGGTTACTAACATTCCAAACACATCACCCACCTTTCTATTACCTGTTGATCTGTTCTGTCATGCTCAAAGTGCTTGTCAAGGTTTTTTTATAAAATTCACAGCTTGTGTTGCCAATTTACTGTCAATTAGCCAGAAAACAAAGATTGATGTTCCCCTGTCCAAACTAATCAAAGTTGCCTTGAAATTAATTTATTTTCAATATTACTAAATTGAGACATGTATTTCATGCAGATCAACCTATTCAGAGTGGACGATACTCATTTCTGTGCGTCCGGTTGAGATCAAAGTTTGGTTCAGGTGAAATACTTTGGGGCCATCCTGCATGTGCAGGGCCAAGTGGGACAGCTCCTCAGACCTCTCAAGTTTTGCTGTTATAGCTGCCATTGGTGCACAGCCCTCCTATAACTTTGAGTCTGCTCTACAGAACTTATTGCAATGTATTTGTCATTAGAGTGAGAGATTTTCTTTCATTCTTTCATGGGATCTGGACGTCACTGACAAGGCCAGTATTTGCTGCCTATCCTTTATTCACAGGGCAGTTAAGAGTCAACCACATTGTCATAGCCATATGTAGGCCAGACCAGATAACAATGGCAGATTCCTCTCTTTACAGGACATTGGTAAACCAGATGGGCTGGCATGGTCACCATTACTAAGACCAGCTTTCAATTTCAGATTTATTAATTGAATTTAAATTCCACCAGCTGCTGTGATGGGATTTGAACCCATGTCCCCAGAGTGTTAGCCTAGGCCTCTGGATTACTAATCCAGTGACATCACCATTATGCCACCATAGGGAATAAGAAACATGTTCCCTTCTCAAACCATCACCTAAGGTCCACCTGATGATTGTGTCCTAACTCAGCTAACAACTTGCATTTAAATAGCACTTATAACACTGTAAAATGTCCCAAAGTTAAGTATTCCCTCATCTGATGGGCAAGTGTCCAAACTCTCCATCATGTGCTTAACCCCTCAATCCCCCAGTTTATAGATTAAAGATTGAAATCTGGGTTGGGGGGGGTGGTTACTTTACGAGGAAAAGTTGAGCAGGCTGGGCCTGTATCCATCAGAGTTTACAAGATTGAGAGGTGATCTAATTGAAACATTTAAATCCTAAGGGCACTTGACAGGGTGGATGCTGAAAGGATGGCACCCCTTGTGGGAGAGACAAGAAATAAGGGACAATGTTTAAAAATAAGGGGCCTCCCATTTAAGATGGAGATGAGGAGAATTTTTTTTCTCTCAGACGGTTGTGAATCTTTGGTGCTCTCTTCCTCGGACAGCAGTGGAGACAGGGTCAATGAATATTTTTAAGGCAGACGTAGATAGATTTTTGACTAACAAGGGAGTCAAACAGTTATCGGGGTAAGCGGAATGTGGAGTTGAGGCCACAATCAGATCAGCCATGATCTTATTGAATGGCGGAGCAGGCTTGAGGGGCCGAATGGCTTACTCATGCTCCTAATTCGTGTGTTCATTCTTATGTTCACATGAGTTGCCTTCACCCACCTATCAGCTTCTTGTTACCATATTGTCTTTTATAGCATTGCATCCATCCTCCAGCCTGTTTGGATTCCTGTGATTAGTGCTACATTTTGTTTTGAAAATGCTCTTCCCTCAAAAAATTGGGGTCAGTTCAGGAAGAGAGGTGCTGACACAAGAGTGACGCATTTTTGTTTTCCTTCAAAGCATGGTGTTTCTTGTACAACCTGCTGCTCAAACCCAGTGAGCTAACCCCTGCCATTGCATTATGTCAGTTCTCTCTTTATTTATTGGTTATCTTTTGTGTGTATGAAGGTGAGACAAGTTGGTGATGAAGAAGGAAGGCATCTTGGGCCATTGCCAAGCATTTGCAACTAGAGTTAGGTGTAAAATGCCCCCTACAGCACCATGAGCAATCTCTGTGGCCTCACTATGTAAGATTGCCAATTTTGTGCTAACTTCAGCACAGTATTTCACTCTAGGTGATGCTCAGTAAAAAGAAAAGCTTCTATTTACATAGTACTTCATCACGGCCCAGGATATTGCTTGAGGGGGTAAATATTCACCAGGGCAACAGAGGAGCTCTGTTGCTCTTCAAAATAATGTCCATCTGAGAGGGCAGACAGAGCCTTGGTTTAACATCTGTCTGAAAGACAGCATCTCTGACAGTGCAGAATTCCCTCAGTCCTACACTGGATTGCCAGTCCAAATTATTGCTCCAATTTCTGGAGTGGGACCCCAAGCTCTGACTAAGAGTGCTGCTACTGAGCTGCAGTTGACAGATATCTGTGTATAAGACTTCTAGAGGTGGTTTGGGCCACTTCTTTCTGCTATTTCAGTGGGGCTGTCAATGTGCTAGCTCTAAATCAGTTGATGGCTTTGTTTGATCAATGTGATATCATTAGATGAGACACCAGCTCTTTACCATAACTCAGACTCCACAGAATGAACTGAAGATTCTTATGAGAGAGATACTGAGGTGTTAACCAAGGGTATTCACTAATGTCTGATGGATAGCTCAGTGGAGGAGAACTTCACTAAGGAAACCCTCAGAATTCCACAAGCAGTAATCTACAATGAGAGAAAACATTTAAGTGGTGTTTTTGATGCCTGCATGACACCTTGTTAATTAGTTCACAAATATTTAAAGGGTGACAAGATCTGAAAATATAACAGTGGTTTTCACATATTGCTGATTACAACCATCTCTACCACATTATCACTTCTCTCAACTTATCCACTGTTGCTAAGTTGTCAGACTTCTTGTCTGATCCAGTACTGGATGAGCAAAAATCTCCACCAATTATGTATTGCGAAGGGAGAAGCCATTGTGTTCAGTCTTCACTAGGAACCCCGTTCCCTAGTTACTGACACTAACTACTTGGCAACCATTTGAGGCTGAACCAAACTGATTACAACTTTGGTGTCAAATTTGACCCCAAGATGAATTTCCAACCACAAATTTGCACCATCATTCAGACCGCTTATACATAACATTCATAACATCGCCCACATCCACCCCTTCCTCAACTCATCTGCTGCTGAAATCTAATGGAAGATTTGGTCCTAGAGTCACAGGTCATCCAAAAACGGGACCAAACCCTTAGGTGATTTCAAAGCAGCTATTAAGATGCAACAGTTTAGAAATGGTATGTAAATGAAATAGGCTTATTGCCCCATCAGTCTACCCTCGATTATCAGCAGAGTGATGGAAAGTGTCATCGAAAGTGCTATCACATCACACCTACACAGCAATAACCTGCTCATTGACGCTCCGTTTGGAATCTGCCAGGACCACTCAACTCCTGATCTCTTTTCAGTCTTAGTGCAACCATGGGCAAAAGAGTTGAACTCCCAAGGTGAGGTGAGAGTGGCTGCCCTTGACATTGAGGCAGCATTTGACCGAGTGTGGCATCAAGGAATCCTAGCAAAACTGGCTGGAGTCATACCTAGCACAAAGGAAGTTGGTTGTGGTTGTTGGAGGTCAGTCATCTCAGCTCTAGGACATCACTGTAGGAGTTCCTCAGTGTAGCGTCTGAGGCCCAACCATTTTCAGCTGCTTCATCAATGACCTTCCCTCCATCATAAGGTCAGAAGTGGGGATGTTTGCTGATTACAATGTTCAGCACCATTCACCTCAGATGCTGGAGCAGTCCATGTTAAACTGCAGCAAGACCTGAACAACATTCAGGTTTGGGCTGATATGTGGCAAGTGATAGTTGTGCCACACAAGCGCCAGGCAATAACCATCTCCAACAAGAGAGAATCTAACTATCTCCCCTTGACATTCAATGGCATTGCCATCACTGAATCCCCCACTATCAGTATCCTGGAGGTTAACATTGACCAGAAACATTGACCATGACTGGCCATATAAATACTGTGTCCACAAGGAATGGTCAGAAACTCAGCCTGTGGTGAGTAACTCACCCCCCGACTCTCCAAAGCCTGTCCACCATCTACAAGGCACAAGTCAGGAGTGTGATGGAATACTGCCCACTTGCCTGGATAAGTGCATCTCCAATAACACTCACAAAGCTCAACACTATCCAGGACAAAACAGCCCACTTGATCGACACCACCTTAAACATTCACTCCCTCCACTACCGATGCATAGTGGCAGCAGTGTGTATACAAGATGCACTGCAGCGACTCATCAAGTCTCCTTAGACAACATATTCTAAACCTGTGACCTCTGCCAAGGAGAAGGACAAAGGCAGCAGATAGATGGGAAAACCCCACTTGCAAGTTCCCCTCCAAGTCAGTCACCATCCTGTCTTAGAAATATATCACCGTTCCTTCACTGTCTCTGGGTCAAATTCCTGGAACTCCCTCCCTAACATCACTGTGGGTGTACCTACACCACATGGACTCCAGTGGTTCAGGAAGGCAGCTCACTACCACCTTCTCAAGGCCAACTAGGGATGGACAATAAATGATGGCCCAGCCAGTGAAGCCCACAACCAGTGAATGAATAAAAAAATTATGTGGGAAAGTGGTCTGTAATGTGACTTTGAGTCTAAGCACAAATGCAAAACCACTGAGGTAAATATCTCTGTGCTGGTGGAGGGTGTGGGGGAATGACATGATGGTGTCTGGTTCATCATCCTCAGAGGTGGAGATTGGTTCTGTTATGGGCTGCTTTTGCCATCTGTGACTGTGATTGTGCGTACTTGCAGTGAAGAATGCAATGAATTAGCTGACAATTCTGCACATTCCCTTTTCCCATCAATGTATCCTCTCTGTACCTCTGCGTCCAGTTCTGAATACCAGACTAGAGAAATCCTCACTCTGAAGGACTGAAACTCTGACCTCTCTGGCAGCACAGGATTGGCTGCCTCCCCTGTCAGTTCTGCAGCCTGTTCTTCTGTGAGGTACAGGATTCTGGTTTCTGGGAAGCCTTCCCCCTGTCTTTGCCACTCTCTGGTGTGACGCACTCTTTTGTCCTGCAAGCAGAAAGAAGGATTGAGTGTCATTTCAATGGGCTCTGAATGAGCTGCATGACAGTGCACGGCCAGCCATCCCACCTACCAGCACAGTCTGTTTTAAAGTTCTCCGCCATGTTGCAAACTCTATATCAACGTCTTGTGCTCATTAAAACGAGCTTTGTTAGTTCTGGCTATGAAGAATTGTTCTGTTGGTGATGTGAGCATCAAGCATCAGGTTCGGTATGAGATAGAGTTAAATGCAATATGAAAAATGATAGCCAAGTTAAGACCTTCCATTCAGCCTGCCCCCAACACTCACGCTGCCCACAGTTATGATGCCTTGTGCTTCATAAAACACACACCCCCCCATACATCAAAAGACAATCAATGTTTGTGGGAGAGAGGATAAACCAGATGGTTAGACAAAATAAACTGGGAAATGCCTTTCAGCCACTCTTGGGGGATCAAGACTAGTGTTGCTCGCTGAATAACTGTATGAAGTCACTGTTTATTTAGCAATCTAAGGATGACTCATTGTATAACTGCATAGAGTCACTGTTTATTCAACAGTTGAGGTTATCTGTAAATTGACAATCACTGATCCATTTCAATCAAGTCAACCAAAAAGAGCTCAATGCGAGAATAGGTAAACATCATCAGCTTTCAACCAACTGGAAAACATTTGGAACAGTAAAAAGTTTCCCATGAAAACAAAGTTTAGGTTTTACACTGCAAGTGTGCTCTCCGCTCTCCTGAAGGGTTATGAAACTTGGAACTGGAAAACTTGCCCAAGAAAGAAAACTGGATGCCGAGATACTCGACCTACATGGACGGATTCTAAGCATGCACTGGCAGGATTTCACACCCAACACTGAAGTAAGAAAATGCTCAGAGCAGCCTCCAGTTATATCCACCATCTGTAAGACGGCTCACCATGTCACCCAGCTCCTGTCATCACGGCCTGCCCATTAGGTCATCCAGTGCACTCCTACTGAATGAAGAAGAAGAAGGCAACACCGCCCCCCCCCCCCCCCCCCCCCCCCCCCCCCCCGCCCCCCCGGCCCCAAAGATGAACTGCTGCCAGACTGTCACTCAAGATCTCCAGCTGGCCAGCAGACGCTGGAGCGACTGAGATCATCGGCTGCAGTCAGGAGGCAATGGAATGCTTTGTCTGTCTCTAGATGCAGGAGCTACTAAAACTAAATAAATAAGTAAAGGTTACTCACTGTGTAATTGTATAGAATCATTGGCCAGAAATTTCCACCCCCACTGGCATCAGGCGTCAAGGCGGACAGGAGTGGACAAAATGGCGAGAAGGCAAAAATCGGTTTTATGCCATTGTGAAACCATTTTATGATTGTCCACTCTGCCCGTCAATGGCGGACCGCCTTTCCCACCGTCCAACGTTGGGAACCTCATCACCTTGCCTGCCCAACAGAATCATTCCCCCACATTGAATTTACCTCCCATGCTGGCATGACTTCACAACAAGGTATTCACAACAGCATTTAAAAAGCGTGCACCTGGAGAGCTGAGCTTCAAGAGGAACTCGGGAGGTGAGTGTGCAGAAACGTAGTGCAGCGCTCACAAGGGTCACCCACTTGATTTCAAGGAAGAGATGCCCTGCAATCAGGCGAGGGCACAGGCAAAACACTTTTTCCCAGCTGGCTGACAGTGCAGTGCCGGGGCAAGGGCTGCACCGCGATTGGGTTGAGGTGGGAGGAGATGGGGGTGGGGGAGCAAGGCAGCACAGTCTGATGGTAGTACACAAGCACATGCGATAAGGGGGGTGGGAAGCAGCCAGGCATTAGGGAAACCTTGTATAAAGTCAGCATTATTCCACAGCTGAGACAGTTCAGGAGCAGCCACATTGACGTGCTTGGAGTCAGGCCTCTAGATTCTCTGCCCACTCAAGCAATGCAGAAGCATGAAAGTACTATCAAATGTTCCTGAACTTTGCACCCCTTGGGCACAGACTGCAAACTAATGAGCGTTTTAGTGGACTGTAGTACAGTTGGGCGACTGGGCATGTTGTACAATCTCCTTGTGAAATCTGGTCATGGAGCAGTCACTGGTGGAGGTGCTCACAGCCCCTTTGCAATGTCAGCATCCCATTTGGACCAGTCTCTCCCATGGTTCAGGCTAACAGTGCAGCTTTGCAGTGTGGGTTAGGACAATGCCTGTGCCTGAGCTGAGAGCACAGCATACAGTCCAATGGGCAAAACCGCCACCAATCGGTCAGGTGGAGTGAGGCAGGGGTGGGTGGGGTTTCAGGCAGCCATACAGCGCACTGAAATCTGGCCATCCAAGTGATTCATCAGTATGTTGTCTGGGCTGGAGTGTATCAGCTATGAAGAGAGAATGGATAGTTTGGGATTGTTTTCCTTGGAGCTGAGAAGGCTGAGGGGGGAACTTGATTGAGATGTACAAAATTATTGGGGGCATAGGTAGGGTAGATAGGAAGAAACTTTTCCCTTTAGTGGAGGGGTCAATAACCAGGGGGCATAGATTTAAAATAAGGGGCAGAAGGTTTAGAGGGGATTCGAGGAAAAAGTTTTTCACCCAGAGGGTTAGGGGTATCTGGAACTCACTGCCTGAAAGGATGGTAGAGGTGGGAACCCTCACAATGTTTCAGAAGTATTTGGATGAACAGTTGAAACACCATAGCATACAGGCCAAGTGCTGGAAAAGGGGATTAGAGTAGATAGGCGCTTGATGACCGGTGCAGACCCAATAGGCCGAAAGTCCTCTTTCAATGTTGTAGATTCTATGACAGCGCTCTCCAGCATGCATTAAGGAGCCTTGAGATGGAGCTGGAGCCACACAGGTAACCATGAGAGGCCCCTAGGAGGTCAATACTAATCCACACATCTCTCTCTTTTATCCTGCAGGAGGAGCACATCAGGAGCATGGAGCCTGGTGCACTAGCCGTGAGTCTCATAGCTTACAGAGAGTGGAGGCAAGGAGAAGAGAATGATGGAGGTGCCTGGCTGGCCAGAGGGAGAAGCAGCACCGTCAGGAAGAAAGGGCCACTGGGGATCCCGCGCATGATGCTGAAGAGCTACAGTGAGCATCACGAGTCAGCGTCTAGCTAGACCCAGAGTATACAGATAGTGCTTGTCATTCCTGTCAGAGAACCAGTGTCACTGAAGACTGCGCATGTCCAGGGAACTCATCAGTTACATCTGTCACCTGCTGCAGGATTTGTCACCACAAGGACATGGAGGGCATCCACTGCCAGTAGCCATGAAATTGACTGCGGGTGCTCAATTTTTATACCAGTGGCTCCTTTCAGGGCTCCACAGGTGACCTCTGTGGGCTATCACAAGCCTGCACACAAGTGCACGCAGGAGGTCACAGATGCCATCTTCGTGTGGGCTCACAACTTTGTGCATTTCACCCGGGATCAGGAAAGCCAGGAAGCAAGAGCGCTGGGATTTGCCCACATCTCAGGTTTCCCACAGGTGCAGGGTGCCATTGATTGTATTCACGTGGTGCTCAGATCTCCATGGCAACAAGCAGACAACTATGTCAACAGCAATTGCTTCCACTCGCTGAATATGCAGCTGGTGTGCGACCACCACAAACACATCCTACAGGTCTGCGTATGGCTCCTAGGGAGTGTCCATAACTCATACATTCTCAGTAGTTTTAGATTCCTGACATCTTCCAGAGTTCACAGAGGGTTGGCTCCTTGGGGACAAGGGCTGAGGACATGGCTGATGACACCCATGTGGCAGCCTCAGACTGCAGCTTAGAGAAGGTCCACCAAGGCTCATGCTGCAATTCACACCTTGGTGGAGGAAACCATCAGAATGCTGAAAATGAGGTTCCAGTGCCTGGGATGGTCTGGTGGAGCCCTGCAATACAGTCCACAGAGGGTGTCAAGCATCATCATCGTCTGCTGCACCCTTTACAACCTGGCACTGCAACGGGGAGCGGAGCTGGCTGAGGAGGAGATGGAGGAGCTGCACATTTCCTCCAATGAGGAGGATGTCGACAAGGATGAGGGTGATGAGGCCCTCGAAGGCAAGGATGATGGCAAAGAGGCCATCACATTGTCCAGATGAGGCAGGCGCTCACGGGAGGCCTTCACAGCCACTAGATTTGTGGAGGATGATGACAACACGCAGTGAGGAGACACCATAGATCCTCACATCACATCTATGAATATTTGACTCCAGTCTGCCTGATGGCAGTGCACATATCCTCTGTGATAAGGCTCCTGTCATGGAGATGCAGCGGCTGTCCATAGTCCCTACATTCTAGAGAGATGGTGATGACATGCAGTGGGGACACTCCATAGATCATCACGTAGCTTATGTGAATGTCTGACTCCTGTCTGGCTGATGGCAGCTCACTTGCGCTCTGTGTCATAGAGTCATAGTCATAGAGGTCAGAACAGAAAAAGGCCTTTTGGCCCATCGAGTCTGTACCACTCAAACAAGTACCTAACTATTCTAATCCCATTTTCCAGCACTAGGCCCATAGCCTTGTATGCCATGGCATCGCAAGTGCACATCCAAATACTTCTTAAATGTTATGAGGGTTTCTGCCTCTACCACCCTTTCAGGTAGAGAGTATCAGATTCCCACCACCCTCTGAGTGAAAAAATTCCTCCTCACATCCCCTCTAAACCTCCTGCCCCTTACCTTAAATCCATGCCCCCTGGTTATTGATCCCTCCACCAAGGGGAAAAGTTCCTTCCTGTCTACCCTATTTATGACCCTCATAATTTTATACACCTCAATCATGTCCCCCCCTCAATCTCCTCTGCTCCAGGGAAAAAAAACTCAGCCTACCCAATCTCTCCTCATAACTAAAACTCTCCAGCCCAGGCAACATCCTGGTAAATCTCCTCTGCACTCTCTCTAATGCAATCACATCCTTCCTATGATGCAGATTCCAGAACTTCATGCAATACTCTAGCTGTGGCCTAAACAGCATTTTATACAGTTTCAGCATAACCTCCCTGCTCTTATATTCTATGCCTTGGCTAATGAAGGCAAGTATCCCAAATGCCTTCTTAACCACCTTATCTACCTGTCCCACTACCTTAAGGGACCGGTGGACATGCACACCAAGGTCCCTCTGGTCCTTAGTACCTCCCAGGGTCCTACCATTCATCGTGTATTCCCGTGCCTTGTTTGTCCTGCCCCAGTGCATCGCCTCACACTTATCCGGATTAAATTCCATTTGCCACTGATCAGCCAATCTGACCAGCCAATCTATATCCTCCTGTAATCTAAGGCTATCCTCCTCACTATTTACTACCCCACCAATTTTCATGTCATTTGTGAACTTACTGATCAACCCTCCTACATTCAAGGCTAAATCAGTTATATATACCACAAAGCAAGGGACCCAACACCGATCCCTGTGGATTCCCAATGGACACGGGCACCCAGTCACAAAAACACCCCTTGACCATTACCCATTGCTTCCTGCCACTCAGCCAATTCTGGATCCAATTTGCCAAATTGCCTTGGATCCCATGGGCTCTTACCTTCATTATCAGATTCCCATGTGAACAGGGTCATATCATGGTGATGCAGCGGGGAAGCTTTAACTTCTCCTGATCCTATGGCATCCTTCGTGATCTGCACCCTTTAGGACCACACTGTCACTGGACACAGATGCTGATGAGATAGAGGGGCAGCCACACCTCGAAGGTGCTGAGAGCACAGAGAGAATGACGGAATCCTGTGCTCCGGCCCAGGGCAATCTGGCAGCAATGATAAACCCCATCGAGGTGCAGGCATGACTGATGCGGCCAGTGACAGTGAAAGCCACACCATCAGTGAGCTGGGAAGGCTGCACAAAGCACAGGGAAGAGGCCCTGGAATGAGACACCTGCCTTTATCTTGTGCATGGACTAAGATTTCACATCTGAGTGACAAGAACACTGTTCATCAGGACAAAGAGCCATAGGCACCGAGACATTGTTGGGAGTTTATTTACAGTAGTCAACATTATGTACAAATGATTACCACCTGTGCCCACACTGTCAAAAACCATTTTCTAAGCCCTGATAACCCTGCCTACATCTTGGTTTTTCCCCGGACATCCACAGTGGAGTGGAGGCAGCCTGCTGACTGTGACCTAGGTCTGTGATAACTTTGGCAGGCGTCCTCTGGAGGGGTGAGGCTTGGAGTGCCCCGGCCTGCTTTCGGGGTCCTGCTGTGTGGCAGTGACACTCTCCTCAGCCTGTGGAACTGGAGCTGCTAAGATCACAGAAAGAGGGGAGCCGGATGGGCCGGACACACCCGGGGTCACCTGGGTGGATGACCCCGGGGTGTGCACCCGCTAATCTTCCTCCCCATGGGTCCCAGGGTCCCAGGCTGACTCCTTGAGGAGCAGGCGTAGCTGGAGTGAGATTGAGCTGCCCTGCACACCTCTTGCGTAAACACTATTGGAGGCCAACTATGGCATCAGTGATGGAGTTAAGCCTGTGCAACAGTGCAGGATCAATGTCCTGGACCAAGGTTACCATTGCGGATGCCATCCTACCAGTGTTGACCTCAGTGCATTGGCATGCTGGTGCTATCACCTCAGACTGAAGGGGAACGGACTCCCCCATCATGCCTTGCAACCTGAGGAGTGTAGTAGACATCCCTTCCTGATGTTTCCTATCTTGCCTTTGCAGCTCCAGTGACTGAGTTATCACTGAGCCCAGAAGCTCCTCATCAGACTCAGACTCAGTCAATTTCTGGCCTCCAGCAGTCCTATGAGTGCCAGAAACCTTGGAAGTCCCTGCCTCCGCCTGCTGTGGCTCGGGAAGTGCAATGTGTTCCCAGAGTGTGATCCAGAGTCTACTCTAAAACTAAGTCCCACTGAAGTGTGTGTCTCTGTGCTTGTCGAGGGTGTGGGTGAGTGCTGTGATGGGTCTTCGAGTCAATGGTCTGGGTCATGGGCCCCCTCAGCTGCTTTCGAGATGTGCCTGCAAAAGCAAGGAGAGATATGCATGCCAGGGAACTGCGGAACAGGGGAACTCACTCACAGCATGGTTGTCTGATGGCTATTGTACAGCTGAATCCTCTCTTGATTGAGCACTGCTGATCTCACCATCAGCACAGGAATGGTCCAGATTGCCGCCGGCCAGCTGAATGGCTCTGTTTTCAAACTCTGTGAAGACCTTGATGTCAGGCATTCCTCAATCAGTCTGCGACCTCTCCCTATTGTTGTCTGCCAAGTTGTCCTGTTTGAATACAGATGGAGAGAGTGTAAGCAGGATGCCTGCCAAGCAAGATGGTAATGATGCCTGTCACGTGTGGGTGGTGAGTAGCACCATTGACGGGATGAGGACACAATCTGCAGGGCAGATGAAGGTGTGTGTGAGAGTGACTGGTGACTGATTATGTCCGTTGAACAGGCAGTGAGTGAAACCCCTGTGGATGTGTGATGGATTTGTGAGTGTGTGAGTTGAGAGTGATGAGGGGAATGACTTACCCTGGTGGAACGGAGGAGATCATTCATCCTCTTTCGGCACTGGGTGACTGTCCTCTTTTGCAGGGCACTGGTGCTGACTACTGCTGCCACCTCCTCCCAAGCTGAATTGGTGACCTTGCTTGCTGGCTTTTGCCCAGATTGCGAGTAGAGGCCTTTGTTTCCTCCCTTTGGCAGTCATGGCTTTCCAGCAGCTACTAGTGCCTTAGTGAGAGATAGCTCTGTGCAAGGGCATGCTTTAAATATGACGCCCGGATTACTGAAGGCCTGAGGTGTCAACAGGGCAGGCGAACCCTGGGAATGCATTATTAACGAGGCAGGAAGCATCAGGAATGGGATGAGATGGCACAAAAAGCCACCATTGCAGCCGGCGGGTAAAATGCCCTTTTTCCTGCCTGCTACCACACTTAGTGCAAATCTGGGGCGATTCAGCCCACTGTTCATTCAGCACAGTGAAGGTTACTCACTGTGCAACTTTATAGAATCACTGGCCGGAATTTTTCAGTCCCTCGGGCCAATGGGATCTTCCAGTCCCACCCATGTGAACGGTGATTTCAATGGTTCACTGGCCCTACCACAGCAGGGCTGGAAAATTCCGGCCACTGTTTATTCAATAGGATAAAGGTTTCTGACTGTGTGACTGGACAGAGTTCCAGTTTTAAAAATATCCTCAAAGCACATTTTTTAAAGAAGCTCCTAACATCTCTAAATCCCTCTTCTCAGCTCAATGTTTGTATTTCTCATGGGGAGTTGACGTGACTCAGGATAGATTTTAAATTAAAAGCTCTAAATAAATGGAAGATGTTGCTGTTGAGAGCAAGGCAGATTTCATCCTTTCTTTACTAAGCAGACTCCTGCCCCCATATATTGCTGTGTTTGTGTTCTCATCTTTTTGAAACTCCATTATATTAGCGTGGGCTGCTGGGAGGATCAGAACCCAATCTGAGCTTCCTGATCTCCCCTCAGTCAGATAGCAAGGAAACACCATTTGCCTGGAAGCGATTTGACTGGTGCTTAAAATTAAATTGTAAATATCAAAGAAAATCATAAATGGCTTTGCAACTACAATCAGCGCCTCGCTCTGACTAACCAACAAGAAGCAGGATAAGCCCCTGACTGGGACTTCTGAAGGCATTATTGTCAAATTAGTCCCAGCTGGGTTAACAGGGTGGGCAGGTCAGCGTTAGAGGATTAGGAACTGTATTGTAACAAGCAGTTAACTGAGTCTCTTAGTCACCATCCATGCTATCCCTCTCAATGGTCTTAAATTTTATCAGCCCCCGGGAGCCGGGCTTCCAGTGCAATCATGGAGATCTGCATCAGATTGACTTCCCGACACCTTCCTGCTGGTGGGGCATTTTACCGATGCCGGTATTGGAAGGAGGCAGGCAGCTTGCTGCAAGGAGACATGCGGCCAATTTCCATCATTAAACGTCCAATTCGGGGCCATTTTACCTTGCTGTCAGCATTGTGCCAATCGTATTGTACCAGTCCCCCTGACCTCCCATCCACTACAACAACGCACCCCACTACTGTATGAAGAGGCCACCTAGTAGGAGTAAGGATTTATGAGGCAGAGAGCGACAGACAGGGAAGACAGCCCCCATGGCCCCAGTGATTTTCCCACAGGAGTTTCCCCTCCAGCACTTGGCTCCTTTGTAACTTTAACACTTGCCTTCACCTACCTGCTGTAGGCTCCAGGTCTCCGGCCTGCCTCAGCAGTTACCATTGCTCCTGGTGGCGCTGCTGAGCTGCCAGCCCTCTGATTGGGCCAGCAACTCTATGAGGTGGGCCGTTGTCATTAATTAGTTGCCAGCTGTGAAATGCGAGGGGAACCTCCCCCCACCGCCCATGCATGACATCCACATGCCTCTGCACCTGACTGCAGGACCTCCACACATGAGGTAAAACCCTGGCCAATGTTCCTCTGCAATGGGAAACAGAGCAATACGGGTCGAGAGACAGGGAGACAGGCTGAGAAGAAAAAGGACATAGAGCGGATGAGGGATTGTGAGAGCAGGAGAGAGAGAAGATGTTTGAAGCCCAGAAATTGGATTCTGTCTGAAAAAATGAGTGCAGCAGGACTGCAGTGCAGCAGAATGTCAGTTCAGCTCCAGCAACTGGGAAATCTTAACATTGGCGGTCATCAAGACCCAGCAATGGCCTTGGGCTGCATTCAGCCTGACCTATTGCACCTTTCCCTGCATTCCCATATTGGGCAATACTCCTTTATCAAACCCTGTGTGCACAGCGATAGATGTGACGTGTGCTGAATGAATTAATGTGGAGGCCCAGGCTGACTAAAGGCTCACAGGAGTGAATGAGGGAGACAAGGAATAAATAGATCAAGAGGCAATTATAGAAAGACACCAACATATAGAAAATATTTAGTGTTGAAGTGCCACAGAAACAACCTGGAACAATGTTTTCAGGGACAGAAAGATAAATTACCTTAAACCTAAGCTTTCCGATTCTCAATATTTCCACCTATGGAAACACTTTCTCCCTATCTACTCTGTTCCAATCCTCCTTGATTTTAATGTGAATGTTGAAATGTTACATGCCCACAGTCAACACCAAGATTACAGATTGGCTGTAGCAGTGACTGGGCAAAAATTTGGCAGATGGAATACAATGTGGGAAAATGTGAGGTTGTCCACTTTGGCAGAAAGATTAGGAAAGAAGAATATTATTTAAATGGGGAGAGACTGCAGAATTCTATGGTACAGAGGGATCTGGGTGAAAGGAGGATGAAAGTAGGGAAGTCTTGCTACAACAATACAGGACATTGGTGAGATTGCACCTGGAGTACTGTGTGCTGTTCTGGTCTCCTTACTTAAGCAAGGATATACTTGCATTGGATAGCGGTCAGGGAAGGTTCACTAGGCGGATCCCTGAGATAATGGGGTTGTCTCATGAAGAAAGGTTGAACAGGTTGGGCCTATGCTCATTGGAGTTTAGAAGAATGAGAGGTGACTTTATTGAAACATCTAAGATTCTAAGGGAGCTCAACAGGGTAGATGCTGAATCATGCAAGAATCTAGAACAAGGAGGCTCAGTATTAAAATAAGGGGTCTGTGATGACTCAATGGAGCAGACAGGTTTCGCGAAGAAACAGTTAAACTTTATTACAGAGACATTTTCAGTGCTTGCATGCTCGACCAGATCTCTCACTGGAAAAAGCCACCCGCCCCCGGGTTGCCTGCGCTAAGAGCTCACTGGTTGAAGCCCCCACAGTCCATCACATGACCCGTGATTGGCAGGAAGGAATGACTGTACATCCAGGTACCAGATTTCCTCCTCCTTTAGTTTTTTACAATTACTCTTTACAGAAAAACATTTAAACAATCTAACAAACATATAGACAATTTCAGGTGATTATAAATCATGTCTATGAGGTGCTCTTTGTATGTAGCTAGGGCTCTACCACTGGAGGTTCTTGAACAGGATCGACAGGATCTGGAGCTGCACCTGAGACACATCATTGGAACTGGACAGTTCATGATTTGGCAACTCTTCTGAAACATCTGGAATGTCAGTTCTAGGTTTATCACACACCTCAGAGGTCAATGGCTCAACGTTAATCACCAGTTGATCAGTTAATTGTTGGAATGTCTCTCTGGCATGGATGTGATCTATGTGCTTATGGACGATTCTATTTCCTACTTGTAATTGGAAAGAAAATGGGCCAGTCTATGAAACAATGGCTCCTGGTGCCCAGCAGGGTCCACTGCTGAAATTTCACATGTGTACCGTGTCCCCTACACTGAATGTGTAAGCTTTACTGAGTATGTCATGGTTAAATTTCTGATTAGTTTGGTTCTGCGCTACCTTCCCCTCTAATTTCAGAAACACCAAGTGTAAACAGGTACACAGACCGCGTTTCATTAATAATTCAGACGGCGTTGAACCTGTAGTCAAATGTGGTATTATATGATAACTGAAGAGAAACTGGGAAAGTCGAAATTCCTTCTGATAATTTTTTCATGCCAGACTTAAAAGCTTGTACTGCCCTCTTGGCCAGACCATTTGATGAGAGATGCCAAGGGACTGTTTTAATATATCAGATTCCATTCAGATCCATGAATTTCTGAAACTCGGTGCTGATAAAGGCTGTACCATTATCAGAAATGATAATTTCAGGTAGGACATGATTGCTGAAACAGTGACATAGCTTCTCAATCGTTGCGTTCGATGCTGGCGATTTATCTTCATACACATCCATCCAATGTGCATCTACAATTAATAAGAACATGGTACCTAAGAATGGACCTACGTAATCGATATGTAGTCTAACCCAGGGTCTGCCAGACCACTCCCATAGATGCAGAAGAGCTCAAACAGGTAACTTCTGTTGTTACTCACAGTGGGGACACTGCTTGACCATGCTTTCAATGTCACTGGCCATCACATACATAGCTTCGTGCAAGCATTTTCATCTTTGATATGCCTGGATGCGCATTGTGGGGCTGTGTCAAGGGTGGCTCTCTACCTTGTGATGATATGACAACTCTTGATCCCCACAACTCCTCCGTCCCCACCCTTTCTTCCAATCCCAAACCCAGCCGTGTATTCACTATACCCCCGACCTTCCCCTCTCCGATGTTGAACGTTCAGTGCTCAGCAAAGGACTTAGTTTCATACCCTTACGCCCTCACCTCAATGAATTTCGGGCTCGGCATGATACTGAACTCTTCTTCCGCTGTCTTCGTCTCCAGGCTCACTTCTTTGGGCAGGAGTCCTCTCCCAGTTCAACGGATCCTTTTACCCATCTCCAATATTCTCCCTCCACCTGGACCCCTCCCTCTGGATTCTTACCTTCTCTCGATCTTTTCATTGAGAACTGTCGGCGCAACATTAGTCGTCTCAATTTCTCTGCTCCTCTCACCCATTCTAACCTGTCTCTCTCTGAACTTACTGCACTCCATTCTCTCAGGTCCAACCCTGACATTGTCATCAAACCCGCTGACAAGGGTGGTGCTGTTGTTGTCTGGCGCACTGACCTCTACCTCGCGGAGGCTGAGCGTCAACTCGCAGACACTTCCTCCTACTTCTCCCTGGACCATGACCCCACCACTGAACATCAAGCCATTGTTTCCAGGACTGTCACTGACCTCATCTCCTCTGGGGATCTCCCTCCCACAGCTTCCAACCTGATAGTCGCCCAACCTCGGACGGCCCGCTTCTATCTCCTAACCAAAATCCACAAACAGAACTGCCCCGGTAGACCGATCATCTCAGCTTGCTCCTGCCCCACAGAACTCATTTCTCGTTATCTTGACTCCCTTCTCTCTCCCCTTGTCCAGTCACTTCCCACCTACATCCGTGATTCCTCTGACACCTTACGTCACATCAACAATTTCCAGTTCCCTGGCCCCAACCGCTTACTCTTCACCATGGACGTCCAATCCCTCTACACCTCCATCCCCCACCAGGATGGTCTGAGGGCCCTTAGCTTCTTCCTCGAACAGAGGCCCGAACAATCCCCATCCACCACTACTCTCCTCCGTCTGGCTGAACTTGTTCTCACACTGAACAATTTCTCCTTCAACTCCTCTCACTTCCTCCAAATAAAAGGTGTGGCTATGGGTACCCGCATGGGCCCCAGCTATGCCTGTCTCTTTATGGGGTATGTGGAACATTCCTTGTTGCAGTCCTACTCCGGCCCCCTTCCACAACTCTTTCTCCGGTACATCGATGATTACTTCGGTGCCGCTTCATGCTCTCGTCAGGACTTGGAAAAATTTATTAATTTTGCTTCCAATCTCCACCCCTCCATCATTTTCACGTGGTCCATCTCTGACACTTCCCTTCCCTTCCTTGACCTCTCTGTCTCAATCTCTGGTGATAGACTGTCCACCAATATCCATTACAAACCCACTGACTCCCACAGCTATCTCGACTACAGCTCCTCACACCCCGCTTCCTGTAAGGACTCCATCCCATTCTCTCAGTTCCTTCGCCTCCGTCGCATCTGTTCCGATGATGCTACATTCAAAAACAGTTCCTCTCACATGTCCTCCTTCTTCCTTAACCGAGGTTTTCCACCCACGGTCGTTGACAGGGCCCTCAACCGTGTCCGGCCCATCTCCCGCGCATCCGCCCTCACGCCTTCTCCTCCCTCCCAGAAACATGATAGGGTCCCCCTTGTCCTCACTTATCACCCCACCAGCCTCCGCATTCAAAGGATCATCCTCCGCCATTTCCGCCAACTCCAGCATGATGCCACCACCAAACACATCTTCCCTTCACCCCCCTTATCGGCATTCCGTAGGGATCGCTCCCTCTGGGACACCCTGGTCCACTCCTCCATCACCCCCTACTCCTCAACCCCCTCCTATGGCACCACCCCATGCCCACGCAAAAGATGCAACACCTGCCCCTTCACTTCCTCTCTCCTCATCGTCCAAGGACCCAAACACTCCTTTCAAGTGAAGCAGCATTTCACTTGCATTTCCCCCAACTTAGTCGACTGCATTCGTTGCTCCCAATGTGGTCTCCTCTACATTGGAGAGACCAAACGTAAACTGGGCGACCGCTTTGCAGAACACCTGCGGTCTGTCCGCAAGAATGACCCAAACCTCCCTGTCGCTTGCCATTTCAACACTCCACCCTGCTCTCTTGCCCACATGTCTGTCCTTGGCTTGCTGCATTGTTCCAGTGAAGCCCAACGCAAACTGGAGGAACAACACCTCATCTTCCGATTAGGGACTTTACAGCCTTCCGGACTGAATATTGAATTCAACAACTTTAGGTCATAAGCTCCCTCCCCATCCCCACCCCCTTTCTGTTTCCCCCTTCCCCCTTTTTTTTTCCAATAAATTATAAATATTTTCCTTTTCCCACCTATTTCCATTATATATAAAAAAAAACCCCACTAGAGCTATACCTTGAGTGCCCTACCATCCATTCTTAATTAGCACATTCGTTTAGATAATATCACCAACTTTAACTTTAACACCTATGTGTTCTATTGTACTATTGTCGTTGACATCTTTTGATGATCTGCTTCTATCACTGCTTGTTTGTCCCTACAACCACAACCCCCCCCTCCACCTCTCTGTCTCTCTATCTCTCCGCCCCCTACACACACACCTTAAACCAGCTTATATTTCAACTCTTTCTTGGACTCGAACACAAGTTCTGTCGAAGGGTCATGAGGACTCGAAACGTCAACTCCTTTCTTCTCCGCCGATGCTGCCAGACCTGCTGAGTTTTTCCAGGTAATTCTGTTTTTGTTTTTGTTTTGGATTTCCAGCATCCGCAGTTTTTTTGTTTTTATCTTTGTATCCTGGCTGATGCTTTTAACGGAATGGGCTTTATCCTCACTGAATAAACCCACTAATGGTTCATGGTCTGACACAATGTCGCCCATGTAGGTACTGGTGAAACATTTTTACACTGAGTACTACTGATAATCTTTCTTTCTCTAACTGCAAATACCCCTTCTTGGCTTGGGAAAGGGTTCTCGAGATATAGCCAATGGGTCTTTCTGGTCCATTTTCCATTTTATGTGATAACACGGCTCCTACACTGTAAGGAGAGGCATCAAATGTTAATACCAGCTCTTTCGATGTGTCGTAGTGTAGCAATAAACAGGGTGAATGCTGCAATTTCTTTGCTTTCACAAAAGCTTCTTCCTGTTGTGCCCCCATGAACAATGGTGATTCTTTTTTAGCAGCGAGTGTAATGGTGCCAAAACAATTGACAGGTTGGGTAAGAAGCAGCTATAGTGGTTGATCATACCCAGGAAGGACTTGATTTTGGTTACATTGGATGGATATGGTGCATCTGTTATTGCCCAAACTTTATCTCATACCACATCATACCATGAAGTCCACCCTGTGACCCAGGTAAGTAACTTGTTGCACTTGAAATGTGTACTTTTCCCTCTTTAACTATACACTGGCTTCCATGAAACTTCTTAGCACCTCCTCCAGGTTCGCCAAGTGTTCGGTCTCGATTGACCCAGTGATGAGAGTATCATCCAAATATACTACCACTCATGGCAGTCCTTGCAAAAGGCACTCCATTGTCACTCTGGCAAATAGCGCATGCTGACAAGACTCCAAATGCTAGACAAGTGTACTGATAGAGGCCCTTGTATGTGTTAATAGTCATGTATTCTCTCCACGTGCTATCCAGTTCTAATTGTTAGTAGACCTTATTTATGGTCAATTTATAGTCCCCACAAATGCATATGGGGTGGTCAGACTTAACCACTGAAACTATGGGTGCGGCCCACTCTGAGAATTGGACAGGTTGGATGATGCCCAGCTTTTCTAGCCTGCACAGCTCTGCATCCACCTTTTCTTTCAATATATAAGGCACAGGACTGGCCTTGAAGAAATGTGGTGTCTTCTGTGAATCAACATGTATCTTGATTGCAAGCCTTTTAACATCCCTAATTCATCCCAAAACACCATATTGTATTTCCTTAAAAGTTCTGGGATTCCATCTGATTGTAGATGAAATATCTCAGTCCAGTCGAGTTTGACCTGTAGCCAATCCTGACCTAAAAGATTGGGTCCCTCTCCATTCACTATTATTACAGACAGTTGGGCTGTTTGTTGCTTGTAAGAGACTGGGACAGTGGCAATGCCCTTTACTTGAATAGATTCTCCCGTGTCAGTTCTTAATTCAGTGGTTGTCCGCTCCAGATTTATTGGCTGTCTTCCTTCATTAAGGCACCTGAATGTGTGCTCTCCTACCACCATAATGAGGCACCAGTATCCACTTCCATTGTCAGTGGCTTCTCATTCACTTGTACTGTCACTGTAATAGGCTCAGTCTCCACAGCAGTCACATTATATAAGGAGTAAACATCAAGAGCAGCAGCTTCAGCCTTTGTTGTACCCGTTACTTCTCTCATGTTTGTCTGCTGTTGTGCAGACTGCTTCAATTTGTCTGGCATTGCCTAACCACGTGACTTTCCTTATGACAGTAATGACATTCTGCCTCTTTGAATTTACAGGTATCTGCTCTGTGGTCACCTCCACTTCTATAGCAATTTTGTCTTGAAGCTATTGATGAAGCGTTTCTGTTGGGCTTCTTAATGTTTTTCAAATGGCCATTGAATCACGCTTTAATTCTGCAGGTCTGGCTTTCGTGCCACGCTCGGCGGTGGGTTACTGCCCAGTATGAAGTACGGCACCATTATCCATGTGTCACAAAGCCTGCGAGTCTCTCACAGTACTTCCCATGGCCAGGGAGATTTCTAGTGTGTGTTTAAAATTGATATCAAACATGGCAAGCAACCAGCGCTGTATGGCATCATCCTTGACTCCACAAACCATTCAGTGCCACAGCATATCGTTTAAGACGTCCCTGAAGTCGCAGTATTCTGTTCACTGCTTGAGGGTCGCTACGTAGGTTGCGATGGTCTCTTCCGGGGGCCTGAACTCTTGAACTGAATTTAAAGCACAGTATTATCACGATGGCTTCAGCTGGAAGTGTGTTTTCATGAGGTCCACTAATTTGCTATATGACTTGTGTCATGAAGCTATTAATGTATATTATATTATCGGAAATAATTTTTTTAAAATAGAGATTTAGTCTGTGGGTGTGTCTTTGTGTGCTTCAATTGGATTAAAGCCAGCTAGCCTGGGCTCTTTGATGTTCCCCTCCATGTCACTCACCATTCTGACTTGGAAATATATCGCCATTCCTTCACTGTCGCTGGGTCAAAATCCTGGAACTCACTTCCTAACAGCACTGTGGGTGTACCCACACCACATGGACTGCAGCAGTTCAAGAAGGCAGCTTACCATCAACTTCTCAAGGGTAACCAGGGATGGGCAATAGATGCTGGCTCAGCCAGTGAACCCCACATCCCATGGATGAATTTTAAAAAAACTGTGTACTGGTTTTGAGATGGGAATAGTAAGGTAGAGTGCATTTACATTTTGTTGAATAGAGCATTCAAGAAGGGCAGTGAAATCTGGTACCTAGCTAGCAGAGACCAAGCAACGTTTATATTACTAATAACATTGGTACTATGAAAGGGATTTTATTGTTAGAAGAGATGGAGTTCAAAAGGATTGGTTATACAATGAGAATTTACATTCAATGAGCTGTGCTGGATATAACCAAAAACAGTTTTTTGTGTACAGAGCAGAGGCAATGTAAGATCAAAGAAGCTGTAAGCCTACAACTGTCTGCACAGGAACCAAAGTGAAAGGAACCTCATTTTGAATTTACAAAATACCTGGAAAAACTCAGCGGGTCTGGCAGCATTGGCGGAGAAGAGTACAGTTGATGTTTCGAGTCCTCATGACGCTTCAACATGAGGACTCGAAACGTCAACTGTACTCTTCTCCGCCAATGCTGCCAGACCTGCTGAGTGTTTCCAGGTAATTTTTATTTTTTGTTTTGGATTTCCAGCAACTGCAGTTTTTTGTTTTTATCTCATTTTGAATTTATAAGCTGAAAATGCTTTGCCTGGTGTCTGCTTAAAGTCTATGGGTTGTTGTTGCCTTAATGGAGATTAGTTTGGAAATTTGTTAAAAGTTATGATAGTAGTAATTTGTAGCCATGTTTAACTTGTGTAAATTAATAAATGCCTCATGTAGTTTGATATAAAAACCTCTCAAGAACTGGTGGTCTTATTCCTGAATTTAGAGCTGCAACTCAAAACATGCCACGTGAAAATATAGGTTATGACAGTTGTTTAAAGTTTCCCTCATGGGATTTTAAATAATAGCCTTTACCAATTGCTGTGCCATAACACTTGGAGCTGGGTAGACTCGGGGCAGTCAGGTTAAGAATCGAGTTATATGTTTTACTGCCGCATACACTTAGGATCGCTTTCTGCTTTTCTTCAGTGGTTATTTCATTTGCTACAGAGTAAAATCCGAGGCACTCAATACACTGGCTCCAATCTTCAATATTAGCACCATACTGATCGATTCTTCCAAACAGTGGCATGGCTGGTGAGTAGTTTTTTTAAAATTCGATTTACTCACAGTAACAGGTTGAGGTGCAGAGCCCAAATTGATTTTGCCCTCATCACCGAATGTGAAGACTTGATGGAGCAGACAGGTTTTGTCAAGAAACAGTGAAACTTTATTACGGAGTCATTTTCAGCGCATGCACGCTTGACCAGATCTCTCATTGGAAAAAGCCCCACCCCCACGGATTGCCCACGCTAAGAGCCCAGTGGTCAGTGCCCCCGCAGTGGCAGGAGGTGTTGACTGTACATCTAGTCTACAGGGTCCCTCAGTTAAGACAGAGATTTGGAGGAATTTCTTCTCTGAGTGTTGTTAATCTGTGGAATTCTCTCCCCCAGCAAGCAGTGGAGGCTGGGGCAATGAACATATTCAAGACTGAGTTAGACAGGTTTTTGATCAACAAGGGAGTTGAGGGTTATGGGGGGACAGGCAGGAAAGGTCACAAACAGATCAGCCATGATCTCATTGAATGGAGCAGCAGGCTTAATGGGCCAAATGACCTATTCCTGCCCCTAACTGGGAGAGACAGTGGTATTGCGGTAATGTCACAGGTCTGGTAATCCAGAGGCCCAGGCTAATACTCTGGGGACAAGGGTTCAAATCTCACTGCAACAGCTGGTGGAATTTAAATTCAATGAATAAATCTGGAATCTAATGCTAGCCTCAGTAATGACAACCAAGAAACGACTGTCAATTGTTGTAAAAACCCACCTGGTGCACTGACGTCCTTTAGGGAAGGAAATCTGCCTTCCTTGCCTGGTCTGACCTACAGGTGACTCCAGACTCACAGCAACATGGTTGACTCTTAACTGTCCTCTGTAATGGTCCAGCAAACCACTCAGTTCAAGGTCAATTAGGGATTGGTAACAATTGCTGGCCTTGGCCTTGTCAGCAATGCCCACATCTCATGAAAAAAAATTCTTGTTTTATGAGCATATGCTCATAGGCAAGCTCAAGTTCTAGCTATTTCCTTTTTAATCACCAAACCCCACATTACAAGTGTCTTGCCTTTAAGCAAACCTAAAAGGCCATTATATCACCTCCTCCGCAACCTTCACTCATGATTTTGCATTAGATAATTTTCGTTCAACATGTCAAAGGTGCAAGAAGGCTCCATAGCACACTCTCAGGACATAACATAAAATGCCAAATCGACTCATGTACAAGGAAAACAATAAATACAGAGATGTATCCATGTGAAGATTAAAACTATTCAAGATCCTGTTATGCGATGACAGTTACAGCCTCACAGTTATCGCCAATCTGCTACACTTGTACGTCTTTCATTCCTGAGACTTTACAGAACTAATAAAGTGAAAGTAATAATGCACATTTCATGGGCCACAGAGCAGACCAAGTGAAACAGCAATAATACAGAGCATAAAGCAAGGGCAGACTTGGGTGCTTGGAGTCCAGCTGAAGTGATGACTAGTTATCCTGGTTCAATGGGTTGGACTCTCACCCCTGAGTCACAGGTGTGTGAATTCATGTCTCACTTCAGAGGCTAGAGCACAAAATCCAGGCTGACACTCCCTGTTTGGTACTCAGGCGTGCTGCATTGTCAAAGATTTGATGTCCCATCTGCCCTCTCAGATGAACCTGAAAGATTCCGTGGCACTATTTCAAAGAAGAGCAGAGGAGTACTCTCTGATGCCCTGACCAATGTTTATCCCTCAATCTGAAAACAGGTTGTGCTGGCTGCCTTCCAATTTGCGAGACAATAGCTTGCACCACGGTGGTCAACTTTGCGTTAAGCGTTGATTGGTGTGGCTCAGGAGCCCCACTCTGGTATGACAGCCTCTGCTTCATTTTGCTCAGCAGAAAGACAGTTGACTGAGAAGGTGCAGGAGCCGCTGACAATTTTCTTTTTCATCTGGGCTCTCTTCTGAGACAGCTGAGCTGTCAGTTTCTCCTCATCCCTTCCAATGTTTCACAGCCTCTAGAATTCACAGCCATTGGTAACTGTTTCCCAGTGGTCAGCGTCTGCCATCTTCATATCTTGCCTTGCAGATGTCCTTGCGGCAGAGGTAGAAATGTCCAGGAGGTCGTGACCAATTGCCAGTTTGCCGTACAGGAGATCTTTGGATATATGGCTATCATCCATCTGATGGGCGTGGCCAAGCCAGTGCACATATCATTGGCTCAACAATGAGTGCATGCGGATTAAAATTAGCACACCCCAGGATCTCTGAGTTGGTGACATTGTCCTACCAAGAGATACCAAAGGTACATCCTGCCTAGCATACGTTGTCCAGGTCTCACTGCTCTGGAGGAGTGTGCTGAGGATGCAGATTTGACAGACTCATAGTTTAGTGTTCTCAGTCAGGTTGCTGTTGTTCCACACACTTGGACATGACAGCTGCACCTTTTGCAATCCATGTTGATTTCAGCATCAAGTAACAGATTGTTGGTGCTTGTGGAGCTTAGATATGTGAAGCCTAGATATATCCATAACCTCCAGCATCAGACTGTCAATAATTGGCAACATCCTAGACCATGACATTTGTCTTCCTGATGCTAATCGTGAAACAAAACTCTTTACAGGGGTAAGGGAGTGTCTATTTGCTTAAGATGTCCCTTAGTATGGATTGCTAATGTGGCATCATCAGGTTATCTGGCCATTATCACATTGCTGTTTGTGGGATTTTGCTGTGTGTAAATTGGCTGTCACATTTTCTCCATTACAACAGCAACTACAATTCAAAAAATGTATTTCATTAGTTGTAAAGGCTTTTGGGAGATCATGAGAAAGGCGATAAAAATACAAATCGCTCTTTTCTCTGTTAGCTTCTCCAAGTTTAGAGGGAAAAGCTGTTGAGAAACATTGTGAGACAGCAGCATGAGGGGGAACAAGGGGGTTAATAATTTATTCTTCTGGAAAGAAAGAAATGGTTCTGTTGCATGTGCCCATGGGCATGAGTAATTGAGGGGTGCCTGCACTGAGATAGCCCACTAGCCCCATACATACCCTGACAGAGTCAGTGCTGGAGGGTAGCAAGTATGATACAGGTAAATTGATGGATCACATGTTGAAGTTGAGGGCCCCATGTGGTGCCTCATTCCCATTTCCCAGCCTAGAACACAGCCTAGAAATACTGCTGCTGCAGCCTTTACGATTCTCTAATATCTGTTCCAGGTGGGTGAGGTTCCTTGCCGGGAGCACAAATGGGAAATCCATCTGGCAATCATGTCAGTGAGGGGAGGGCTGCGCTGTTGGAACTGCCATCTTTGTATAGTAGAGAGTAAAATGAGGACGTACCTGCCATTCAAATGAACAACAACAGCAACAATTTGTACTTATGTAGCACCTGTAATATAAAAAAAATCCAAGGCATTCTGCAAAAAATGTTATCAAACAAGATTTGCCATCAAGCTAAAAAAGGAGATATGAGGTAAGGTGATGAAAACTTTGGTCAAAGAGGTAGGTTTTAAGAGTTATATTAAAGGATAAGAGAGAGGGAGTGGGGTTCAGGGAGCAAATTTAGGGGCTTAGATGGTTGAAGGCACAACTGCCAATGGTGAGGTGAAAGAAGTGAGGCACTCATCTGTGGAGGTTTAAAAGGTCCTATGGCACTAATGGAAGAAGATCTTCCTGCCAATATTCCTCGAGAAAAGAAAAACAAAATAACTGAGCACTCATCACAATTATTGTTTTGGGGATCTTGCTGTGTGAAAAACTGGCTCTTGCCTACATAAAAAAAACAGTAATTTGTTGGCTAAGGAGATGATTGGGTGAAACTTCTCTACACCCGGAAGGTGATGGCATAGTGGTATTGTCACTGGACTAGTAATTCAGAGACCCAAGGTAATTCTCTAGGGACCCTGGTTTGAATTCAGCCACGGCAGATGGGAGAATATGAATTCAATAAAAACCTGGAATTAAGTCTAATGATGACGATGAAACCATTGTTTACCTGGTCTGGACTACATGTGACTCCAGACTCACCCACTCTGAAATAACCTAGCAAGCCCTCAGTTATATCAAACAGCTACAAAATCTCAAAAAAGAAATAAAACCGGATGGACTACCCAGCATTGTTCTAGGCACTGGAAATGACAGCAGCAAACTCAGCCCTGTTGACTCTGCAAAGTCCTCCTTACTAACATCTGGGGGCTAGTGCCAAAATTGGGGAGCTGTCTCACAGACTAATCAAGCAACAGCCTGGCACAGTCATCCTCACGAAATCATATCTTACAGATAATGTCCCAGACACCACCATCACCATCCCTGAGGTGGCAGCACAGTGGTATACAGATGATGGGGGCATTGCCCTGCGAGTCCTCAACATTGACTCCAGACCACATGAAGTCTCATGGCATCAAACATCGGTAGGAGTGATCACCACACAGTCATTGTGGAGATGAAGTCCCACATTGTGTTGTGTGGCACTACCACCGTGCTAAATGAAATAGATTTCAAACAGATCCAGCAACTCAAGACTGGGCATTTATGAGGCACTGTGGGCCCTCAGCAGCAGCAGAGTTCTACTTGGACTCAATCTGTAACCTCATGGCCCAGAATATCCCCCACTCAACCATTACCATCAAGCCAGGGGGTCAACCCTGGTTCAATGAAGAGTGCAGGAGGGTATGCCAGGAGCAGCACCAGGCATACCTAAAAATGAGGTATCAACCTGGTGAAGCTATAACACAGGACTACTTGCGTGCCAAACAGCATAAGCAGCAAGTGATCAACAGAGCTAAGCAATTCCACAACCAATGGATCAGATCTATGCTCTGCAGTCCTGTCACATCCAGTCATGAATGGTGGTGGATAATTAAACAACTCACTGGAGGAGGAAGCTCCACAAATATCCCCATCCTCAATGATGGAAGAGCCCAGTGCATCAGTGCAAAAGATAAGGCTGAAGCATTTGCTACAGTCTTCAGCCAGAAGTGCTGAATGGATGATCCAAGTCAACCTCCTCCAGAGGTCCCCAGCATCATAGATGCCAGTCTTCAGCCAATGCGATTCACTCCATGTGGTATCAAGAAATGGCTGAAGGCACTGGATGCTGCAAAGGCTTTGGGTCCTGACAATATTCCGGCATTGGTACTGAAGACTTGTGCTCCAGAATTACCAAACTGTTCCAATACAGCTACAACACTGGCATTTACCCAGCTATGTGGAAAATTGCCCAGGTTTGTCCTGTACAGATACTGAAGCAGTCTAAATGCAGCAAGACCCAGGCAATATCTAGACTTGTGCAGACAAGTGGCAAGTAACGTACATGCCATGCAAATGACAGGTAGTGACCATCTGCAACAAGAAAGAATCTAACCATTGCCCCTTGATGTTCAATGGCATTACCATCACTGAATCCCCCACTATCAAAATCTTGAAGGTTATCGTTGATCAGAAACAGAACTGGACTGGCTATATAAATACCGTGGCTACAAGAGCAGATCAGTGGCTCAGAATCTTGCGGTGAGTAACTCACCTCCTGACTCCCCAAAACCTGTCCACCATCTACAAGGCACAAGTTAGGAGTGTGATAGAATACTCCCCACTTGCCAGGATGAGTGCAGCCTCCACCACACTCAAGAGGGTTAACACCGTCCAGGACAAAGCAGCCCACTTGATTGGCACCACATACACAAATATTCACTCCTTCCACCATTGATGCACAGAAGCAGCAGTGTGTACCATCTACAAGATGCACTGTAGGAATTCACCAAGGCTCCTCAGACAGCACCTTCCAAACCCACGGCCACTACCACCTAGAAGGACAAGGGCAGCAGATATATGGGAAGACCACCACCTGGAATTTCCCCTCCAAGTTACTCACCATTCTGACTTGGAAATATATCACCATTCCTTCATTGTCGCTGGGTCAAAATCTTGGAACTCCCTCCCTAACAGCACTGTGGGTGTACCTACACCACATGGACTGTAGCAGTTCAAGAAGGCAGCTGACCACCACTTTCTTAAGGGCAATTAGGGATTGGCAATAAATGCTGGCCCAGCCAGCGAACCGCACACCCTGTGAATGAATAAAAAAATGTCAGAGAGAGATTTACCAAAACAGACAATGAGCCAGACAGATATTAGAGCACAAGAGAGACACAGATGCTTACAATTTCCTCAAGGTTTTTCTCGCAGATTCCTCAAAGTTGTGGCAGAAGATCGGAAGATGTCTGCGGAAATGCTACCCCACGTAGACAAAGAGAGTGAGTGTGACTGTTGGGGAGAGATAAGATGATTGAGTCATATGAAGGAGTTGTTATTCTGGCACGGACTCAATGGGCCAAATGGCTTCTTTTTGTGTCATAAGTGATTATAAAACGTCGGTCCATTGCACCCTGGAATGAAAAACATCAACATATGTGCAAGGAGCAGAGCTCAAGACAAGTGCCATAGAAACTATAGTTTTGAAGAGCAGATTTATTCTTTGAATAATGCAAGTGTTAAATGTGATTAGCTTCATCATTTTAAAAGTAAATGTGGTTAAAGGGCCATTGGCAGCAATTCCCCAAAGACATTACTCAGGAAAATTAAGTGCTCATTAGCATGCAGGCCTCAACACAGGTTATGTGTTAACATGACTAGTAGTTAACTTTTCACAAACTGGGATGTAATTGGGGAGCTTCTGATCAGCTCACTTCTCATAAGCACTGTCTTTCTTTCAGGTGAGATGCTAAGTTAAGGTCCTGTCTCCCCTCACAGGCAGACACAAAAAGTCTCATGTCACTATTCAAAGACAATACTGTTTGGATTGAAATGCAATCATGTACTAAAGGTCTACTGACTTGCTGTAGTCATGTGACCTTTGCCATCATCCAGGGAATGACTGGAAGGAGCCATCATAAAAGCAGTTCAAATAAAGGCACAGTACAAGAAGCATTGTACTCTTTGAGCTCGTAACATGGTGTCAGAAGTGAATCAGAGGTTGAGATTTGAAGAGCTGTAAAGAAGCACAACTGCTAAAAGAGGAACAGAGAAATGTTCAGAGCTGCTGAAAGCTGCTTTAAAAAGCCACTAAAGCGGAACAACAAACAAAGGAAGCAAGCTTCAAGTAAATCATTGGGTGGGTCACAATGGCCAGAATTTTCCGGCTGATGTGCGGATCGCGTAGCCCACATGTCAGTGTGTAAAATGTCGCGCGCTGACCTCACACGACAAATGCCGATGTCAGTGCGCAGTATCATGATATTTCAGTGGGAAGGCGTGCTCAGTTTGCCCACCATCAATTGAAGGCTCGTTAAGGCCCTTAACTTTCCAATTGTCCATGATTTTGAGGGGCCCGTGTGAACTTCGGGTCGGCGCACGGGCCCAACAGGCAGGCGGGTAGGAGATTATTTGAGAAAACTTTTGCAATGCCGGGATATGTGGACTCAAAGGGGTTGTTCATGTTTTACATGAAGTTATAATTGATGAAAGCATTTTAAAGTTGCCTGTATGATTGTTAGCAATTCTCATCGATTTCCAAGAGCTTCTTGTGTATTTTGAAACCAGTCTGCAGACAGTAATCTTTATCGTGCCTGCAGATTTCAGGACGCCTCCATGTAGCCTGGGGATATGAGTTCTGACCTCTCCACTGCAGGCAACTCCCCTGAGGAGGAAGGGAGGGATAGAATTAGGAGGAGGCCAGAACTGGACAATCATCCTCCAGGGGAGCCACCTTTAGGAGGACAGACGCAGGCACAAGGGGTGCAGAGCCAAGAGGTTGTCCAAGGTGGAAGGGGTTGCAGAAGACGCCACTATCCTGCTGCCAGGGTATACAGACGGCGAAGCAGCTACCTCGATATGACTGAGGTGCAGTGCCAAAGATGGCTTCGACTCTCAAGGGAGACAGTGAACTATATCTGTCAGATGATTGGGCTTGAGATCTCCAATAAAAGTGTGGGTGGACACCCCATTCCAGCAGCTCTGAAGCTCACAGTTGCCCTCAACTTCTATGCCTCTGGCTCCTTCCAGGGCTCGGTGGGTGATCTTTGCGGTGTCTCCCAATCAGTTGTCCACGGTTGTCTCAAGCAGGTTACAGATGCTCTGTTCAGACGGGCATTGACCTTCATCCACTTCCGCTGTGACCAGGCAAGCCAGACACAGTGAGCCAGAGGCTTTGCGGCCATTGCTGGCTTTCCCCGTGTCCAGGGTGCTATAGACTGCACACATGTGGCCATCAAGGTGCCAGCAGGTGAGCCCGGTGCCTTCATCAACAGGAAGGGCTTCCACTCCATGAATGTGCAGATAGTGTGTGATCACAGGATGCAGATTCTACAAGTCTGTGCAAGGTACTTAGGCAGTTCCCACAACACCTACATCCTCAGACACTCCCAGGTTCCGGGGCTCTTCAGTAGTCTGGCTCGGCTGGATGGATGGCTGCTGGGTGACAAGGGCTATCCCCTGCGAAGGTGACTCATGACGCCTCTCCACCATCCAAGAACAGCAGCTGAGGAGCGCTACAATAGGAGCCACGCCTCCACAAAGGCTGTGGTGGAGAGAGCCATCGGCCTTTTCAAGATGCGCTTCCGTTGCCTGGACCGCTCAGGTGGCGCATTTCAGTATCCCCCAGATTGCGTCTCTCTGAAAGTGGTAGTCTGCTGCGCTCTGCACAGTCTTGTGCTGGAAAGGGGGGATGCAGTTGATGATGAAGACCTTGACGCAGTGAATGAGGCTGCACATGATGATTCCAGCTGTGCCTCAGAGGATGAGGAAGCACAGGGTGATGATGAGGGACAGAACGATGATCAGCATTTACACCAAGGAGGCAGGGACACCAGGCACAATTTAATCCTGCGAACCTTCAGCTAGCTCCACACACACGGATCAGCAGGACCAGCATTGCCTGGCACTTCCACACATCGCACTTAGGTGCTACATCTTCCACCTGTTCAGTTGCAAATAATTAGTACAGAAACATCAGTGTCCACTCAAACACTCATGATAAATCTGTGAAAAAGAAAAATGCACCACAAACAGAAGACTCTCAGCCACGGTTACATAGGTGGAAGCACTAAGATAAAAAGCAAAAAACTGTGGATGCTGGAAATCCAAAACAAAAATAAAAATACCTGGAAAAACTCAGCAGGTCTGGCAGCATCTGCGGAGAGGAATACAGTTAACGTTTCCTATTTTTAAGAATCCTATTTTTCCTTAATTCTGTTGAAGAGTCATACGGACTCGAAACGTTAACTCAGCAGATGCTGCCAGACCTGCTGAGTTTTACCAGGTATTTTTATTTTTGTGTTATATAGGTGGACTTTATTTTGCTCAAAACAAAAACACACACCACTTGTTAGCGATCACAAAAATATGAGTCCCTATTCTAAGGCCAACACAAAATCACCAGTGACATACCCGTGGAGTGCCTAATGTGCTTTATGCTTATGTTTTCAGTTGCTACGTCTAGGTGCCGCCCCATCGCTCAGTGTGGCTTGTGAGACAGCCTGCTGACTCTGCTGTCCTACTGGGCTCGATGACATTGGCAGGTGTCCTCTGGCCCATGGAGCCTGTGATGGCCCCGCCTGGGAGGGAGCGGCCAGTTCCAGAACTGGCACCTCCCCAGTTGTCGCAGCCTCAATGGAAGAAACGTTGACTGGCAGAGAGGCAGAGGAGCTGCAGCCCTCATCTAGAGCACCCTAGGAGGAGCTCGCAGCGATGACAGGCAGCTGCTGCACTGATGTAAGGTCCAAATCTACCTCCCTGCTCACAACAGATGCATGGGCACCGAGCGCCGACGCTTGGTGTCCTCAGCATCTTCCACAATGGAAAACACCACCTGTGGCCAGAACCACTGTGAAGGCTTGCAGGTCAGAGCATAACCCAATCATATTTTGATTCATTTGGCGGAAGCCCCTCTTTATGAGAGTCGCCAATCTCTCATTGAAGGAATCCTGATGCTCTGCCCTGAGGGCGGATTCTTCACATGCACTCTGTCTAGACTCCTCCGTTGCAGAGAGCAACTGAACCATTACCTCATGCAACCCTGCCAGATGCAAATGCGCTTCCAGCCGCCTGTCCTGCAGCTGCTGCAATAGGGACAACTCCAGAGACACGTCATCAGTGCCGGACTCAGCATCTGCCTGGTCCCCTGCAGCCCTCTGGCTGCTGGCACCATCGACACTCTCTGCCCCTACCATCTCCTTCAGCGATTGTGATGTGCCATCTCCACTGTGACCCGGGACACTAGCTGATGGTAAAGTCCCCATTGAGGTGTGTGTGTCTGCGCTGGTGCCTGGCTGGCTGAAATGATGTGCCGCAAGTTGCACATGTTGGCCCTCAGGTGTGGAGGGGGTGCCGCGGGGTCAAGGTGCGGCTCGGTCTGGTGGTGACGCTGAAATTAACAACAAGGACACTGCATCAATTCATGTACATTCAGTTCAACCTTTTATTCCTTTCTCCCCGCCCCCCAGTCTCATAAGTCGCTCACCCTTCAAGACCCTAAGGAGACGAACATTGGTGAGGTGAGAAAGAGTCAAGAGGAGCCCCAACCATTAAACGCACCATGCAGACAGGCTGGTCAGATGGCCTCAGGAATGCCACATGACATGTTATGAACCATAGGAGTGGGGAGAGTGCAGAGGTACCTGACCTGGATGCATTCTGGCCTGGATAGTTGCGGGGCTGAGGAAACATCACAAACAGTAGCGACATTTGCCGTTGATCACAAGAGATTGAGAGGCCATATTATTGGTCTTCATTCCCTTAGGTGGGGCATAGACTGGGTGTGCAGAAGGCAACATTTCCCCTTGGCGCAGGGATGAGTAATGTGATGGCATTTATCTAAGTTGAGTGCCATGAGGTTCACAGCTGAGGACCTTTTGGACAAAGTAATGTGGGGCACACTGGCTGAAAGGGTGCTGAAGGCCCCAAACCCCCTAGGATTCAATAACTCTTTGACTGTGCAGCAGCAATCCAATGGCATGTTAGACCATGGTGATAGTGGTCACAAATGGGATAGGGTGACTTTAGAAGGTGGAGGAGATACAATTCCACAAAGGGACGCGGCTCCCTTCTCTATGACCCACACATCGGAATGTCTCAGTCTGTGAATGAGCAATGTTTCAGTATTTACGATTGCAGCAACCATCAGTGGTTTGGATGGTGGGCAGACAGAGCGGATGGGACTGTGGACCTCAAATACCTGCCCGCCGGACCCCAGCCTCGCCGCCCCCGGCTGCCCTGGCCTCCTGAATGCTGCCCAGCTCCATGGCCTGTTCTTCAAAAGGCATGAGGCACTGCAGGAGGGTGCGCCCACCTCCAGTCCTCTGGTGCTCCCAGGCATTGTAGTGAGTTTTTGCCTGCAAAACAGAGAAGAGGGTTTATTGGGGCTGCTCACTCATGTACTCTGCATGCACACGCTGCACCCCAGCCACTGTGCCCCCTGATTCTCAGATGCATGTCTTGCTGTCCTCCTGCAAGAGGTGTCTATCCGTCGGCATGAGCTGTATCCGAAGGATGGGAGGAGGAGGGCCCCCCCCATGTCACCAGCCAGACGTGGGAGGTGCAGCTCCTGTCCACACTACTGGTGATCAGTCCCCAGAAGATAGTACAGCTGGTCCTAACCCCCTCCCCCAACGACCACCTTGGACACATTCGGTTCCATCACTTTGAATATCACACGACTCTTAGCACCTATGGCAAGGAGGCGCAACTAGGTGTGGTGCCGATTCCAGCAGATGGCACTTGCCCAAAACACCTTGAGGCACCCCTTGCACCATCTCATTACCATCAATATGACATGTGTTGGAGTTCTGAGTATGTGTTGTGTGGCTTCCCCTGCAGGTTGCCCCCAGACTACTCAAATGCAACAAAGACCAACATATGCTGCTGGGAGAACCCTTCTTCTCCTCAACCACTAAGGCTGGTGTAAGCATGGTCAGTACCCGTTTGTCCACCCAGTGTGCGCCAGATGTCCTATGTAGTAATGACAGCAAGACATGCTGGGTGGGGGTCAAAGGCTATGGCTGCCTTCTGGGTCAAATGGCCAAGACAGACATGGTGCTCACCCATCCAGAGCACAGCAAATCATTGAATCGTTTCATGCGCTGTGTGCCAGTGCACTGCACATCATCATGGGCACTTACAGCGTCACCCACCTCCTCCCACGTCTGGCTGGTGACATGGGGGGGGCCCTCCTCCTCCCATCCTTCGGATACAGCTCATGCCGACGGATAGACACCTCTTGCAGGAGGACAGCAAGACATGCATCTGAGAATCAGGGGGCACAGTGGCCCCTCGCTGGCCTCTCCTGCAGCCTGCCTCCCTCCTCTTGCTCATACAGCTGTCCACTCAGACCTCCCTCCCTCTCTCCACGAGTGGCCATGGTGCACTGCCTCAAGCAGGCTGCCTGGCCATTCTTTATACATTCTTTATACTGGAACCGGCAGTCTGAGGCCGCCCGCCTCTGCGACTATTTTCCCATTCTCTATGGGAGTTGCTTACCCGCTGGTGGGCCTTAATTGGCCCACCCACCGAAAATGGCGGCGCAGCCCATTTCTTCAGCCGTTTCTTCCACCTGCTGCTGAGTAGGTCGGGCAGTCCCGACCAATGAATGTAAATTTCCGCCCAATAGCTCTCAATTTTCCTCTTCCTTGCTCCTGTCAAAATGAAAGATGGTATGTGGCAGAACTGGCAGTGGCAAAACTATGAGATTGTTAATTAGACAGAGTTAACTAACAAGCTGGAGCAAATACGAATAGCAATGCTTTTAACATTATTGGGGAGAGTCTGCTACAAATTGCATTCCACCCTAAATTTCTCCGAAGAACAGACTGCAGAAATTTTGAAAGCCTTGAAGTCATGCTTTGAACCCCAAGTGAATGTAACTAATGAACATTACGTGTTCAACATTAGCACTCAAGGAGAAAAAGGATCTATTGATCATTATGTGACTGCAATAACACAGCTCACAGAATCCTATGAATTCTGCAACTAAAAGATGATCTCATTAAAGATAGGATTGTCTTAGGCATAAGAGATGCTGCAGTGAGAGCACATCTACTGAGAGAAAACAAACTTACTCTCAAAAAAGCAATTTACACGTGCAGAAGCACTGAGGTTTTAAATCATCAGCTGGAGCATATGTATGGCAGAACTGACCCGGCTTTGCATGAAGCTGGTAGACATTCCAGGCCAAAAGAGCAGAATGATCACAGACAAAGGGCAGGATGCAAATACTGCAGAGGACATCACACAAAGGGAAATAAGGCTTGTCCAGAGTGGGGAAAGTAGTGTCCTAACTACAAGAAGCTGAATCATTTTGCACACAAGTGTTTGGCTAGACAGAACTAAAACAAGCCTATACAGATGGCCACTGGAGAGATATCAGCTTGGGAGTCTGACGAATCACTATACACCATACAACAGGTTGGCTCCATCATGTCTATAGGTGATAAATGGTTTGTGACTGTTAGAATGATAACCGCAAAAGGAGAGCATTAAGTGAACATGAAGTATCAGATAGACATTGATGTGTCATGAAACATCATGGCCTTCACAGATCTGTGTGAAGTGGATCAACATGGCAATCCAAAAGTGAAGCCTTCGAAGGTAAGGTTGAATCTATGTGATGGCACAATACTCATACCGAGAGAACAAAATTAACCTGAGACCCAAATGCAATGGCAAGAAGGAAGTTATGGGGTTCCAGATCATAGACGGTAAGCAACAGCACTCATCTCAGCTGGAGCAAGACTAAAGCTTGGACTAGTAATCGCAAAAATGCCAGAAGAGATTTACAATGTGTCACAGCAAACAAAACCATTGATTGCTGAACAGATCCTAGAGGAATAGAAAGATGTGTTTACAGGATTGGGATGTCTTCCAGGAGAATATAATCTCAAAGTAGATGAGAGTGTAAGACCAATTCAGCATCTGCTGAGAAGAGTTTCAGCTGCCCTCAAACCAGCATAAAAAACATGATGGAAGAGTTGGAAAAGAAGGAGGAATCAAGAAAGTGACAACTCCTGCTGGATTAGCAGGATGGTAGGAATGAAACTAGCCAGAAAACTGCGAATATTCATATATCCAAGGGACCTAAATAAAGTGCTGAAGAGGTGTTACTGCTCCATGCCAACCATTGAAGGAATTTTGGCAAGGCAAAGATCTTTGCTACCCTAGGTGTGAAGGATGGTTATTGGCAAGTGAAGCTGGATGAAAGCAGCAGCTTTCTAAATACATTCTGGATGCTGTTTGGGAGGTACAAGCGGTTGCACGTGACGCTTGGCATTTCCATGGTTCCAGAAGAGTATTAAGGCAGGCAGCATGAGATAGTCAGTGATCCTCTGGAGTGGAAGCCATAGTGAATGATCTACTAGTCTATGGGTGTGGAGACACAATGGAAAGAGCCATTGCTGATCATGATCAGAATCTAGTGCGACTGCTAGAGAGAGCTCACCAGGTAAAGCTGAAGCTGAACAAGAAAAAATTGCAATTGAAGATGCCTGAAGTCAAGTACATAGGTCATGTACTGACAGCAAAATTTCTCCACCCAGATCCTGACAAGGTGAGAGCTATAGCAGTGATGCAGCGAGCAACAGCTGTGAAAGCAGTGCAACAATTTGTTGCATTCATGGACTATTCAGCAAAAGCTTTTGTTGGGGTGTGAACCATTAAGCAAGCTCACTTGCCAAGGATGTGAAGTGGTATTGAGGCACGGAACAAGAAGCAGCTTTCACTAAAATCTAACAACAAGTGACGACACTGCCAGTGCTAAAGTACTATGACATCAATGATGAAGCCACCTAGCAGTGTGTTACCAACAAGACAGGTCTTGGAGCAAACGTAATACATTAAAAGACAACCAGTCGCATTTTAATCCAAGGCGTTAACTACGCTCAGATCGAGAAAGAGTGCCAGGCTATTGTCTTTGCTTGTGAGCATTTTCATCAATACCTGCTTCCGAGAGACAAAGTGACATTGCAGTCCGACCACAAACCACTTAAAAGCATTTCCGTCAAACCGCTACTATCTACTCCAAAGCATCTCCAAAGAATGTTATTTTGTTTACAGAGATATCATCCTAATGTGACATACAAGCTAGGGAAACAGATGTACATTTATGAGAGCAGCATGCCCTATAAAGAATGTTGAGGATGCTAAAACAGAATGTGAAATCTTCCAGGTTCAACATGAAGCAGCAGCTCAACATGATCTGAAAGTCATCAGCTCAGCAGTGACATTGGGCGGGATTTTCCAACATGGATACCGGGCATCATCACGGGTAAGATTGGAAACTTTAGGGAGCCATTAAAAATCAACAGGTCTCCAAATTTTCCCGTCCCACCTACAACAATGTCCACCAGTGGCAGGGCCTGAAAATCCTGGCCATTGAATCTGATAGACCAGGCACCTTCCTCAAACCAAGTGAACAACCCAACAAGGTGCAACTCTCCAAGTGCTGCAAGAAGTGGTAATGAAAGGGTGGCCTGAGAGCATCAAGGACACACCTGTGGTCACGAGCATATTGGGCATGAGATGTACTGACAGCCCAAGATAGCATCTTGTACAAAGGAAATAGAGACATTATCCCTAAGGAGCTGAAAGGAGGGATGCTGAAGGGCATCCATGCAAGCCATCAAGGAATTGAGTCAAGTCTAAGGAAGGCAGGAGAAGTGCTTTACTGGCCAAACATAAGCAATGAAATTAAGGATCACATCAGCCAGTGCGGTGCTCATAACGAGTACCAAGCTAAGCAAGCTAGAGAGATGTTCATGATATATGACATCCCAGACAGACCATGGATAAATCTGCGAGTAGACCTCTTCACTCAAGCAGGAACTGATTATCTTATCACCATAGACTACCATTCTGACTACAGGAAGTTAGATCAGCTGACTTCAACGACTGCTGGTGTGATTGTAGAATGCCTGAAAGCATACTTCAGTCATTACAGCATTCTAGACATTGTGATGTGTGACAATGGACCCCCATTCGTGAGTGAAGAATTCAGCCGCTTCACAATAAAACAGATTACCTGGTCATTATTGTATTGCTCTTTGTGGGATCTTGTATGGAAATCAGCTGCCACATTCTCTACATTATAACACTGATTTCATTTCAAGAATCCTTCACTGACTGTGAAGCACATGGGTTGTCCTGAGATCATAAAAGGTGCTACATAAATGTAAGTTTGTCTTCCTTTCTTTCAAGTCATCTTCCTGTATACGAATCGAGTCAATCCTAATATAAAACTGGCACAGAGGAAAGTGGACATGGGTACATTGACAAAACAAAAACAGAATTACCTGGAAAAACTCAGCAGGTCTGGCAGCATCGGCGGAGAAGAAAAGAGTTGACGTTTCGAGTCCTCATGACCCTTCGACAGAACTTGAGTTCGAGTCCAGGAAAGAGCTGAAATATAAGCTGGTTTAAGGTGTGTGTGTGGGGGGCGGAGAGATAGAGAGACAGCTGTCTCTCTATCTCTCCGCCCCCCACACACACACCTTAAACCAGCTTATATTTCAGCTCTTTCCTGGACTCGAACTCAAGTTCTGCCGAAGGGTCATGAGGACTCGAAACGTCAACTCTTTTCTTCTCCGCCGATGCTGCCAGACCTGCTGAGTTTTTCCAGGTAATTCTGTTTTTGTTTTGGATTTCCAGCATCCGCAGTTTTTTTGTTTTTATCTATGGGTACATTGAGTCCATTTAACACATGTTGTATCTCAGGTTAGTTCTGGAGATAGTATTGTTTTAAAAGCTGGGGCTTCCCTCATGATTCATGGGACTGAATCATAGTTAAAGGGGAGGCCCAGCCCCAGTGGCAGCACTAGGACTGCTGGTAGGGAGGGAACGCCAGCAACAGGAGTTGGGAGGGGGACAGCCCCTCCGCACTGGGAAAAGAGCATCAGCTCTGGACCTCCATTAGGAGGACTGAAGGAGGCTAGAATTTGGGGTTGCGGGGGTTGGGTGGGGTGGGAGGTCAAAGGCTTCCTTGAAGAGCCTGGGGGAATACACCTGCTTCTCACCAGGGATATGGCAGTTCCCACCTCAGATCAGCTGTGGGGAATCACACAACTCAAGACTTGCGGACACCTACTGTTAAATTTAAGTCATTGTTATAATCAGCCAAAAACTTTGCGAAGAACTGACTGCAGAAAATGAGGTGATGCCTAAGTTGCCTCCTTTGTGGGAAAATGAACAAAGAAGAGATCTTTCCCTTTACCCTTGGAACAGAAGTTAGTCTTTCAGTACCTCAAGTTGTTCTGCCAGTATGTTGTGTCATGGCTGATCTATACCCCAACTTTATTGGCTTCCCCTTGCTGCATGTCCCTGGTGCCTTTACCTGAGAAAAATAGTTAATAAACATTTCCACACCTCCAACAACTCCAACTATTCCTGCAAGTCAGATGATTGTTCTGCCGAGGCACATTGTTCCTCAATTGCCACATATCAAACTCTACAAAGAAGCTACAGGCAAGTTTTAATGACACCCCCCCCCCACCCAACTGGAAGCAGGCTGGGAGATGGGGGGGCTGCATAATAGGGTGGAATATGCGGGGTGGACAACCTGTTCCTTTCCCAGTTGCCCTGATAAATTCAGAGGCAGGGGCAGGTGAGGATAGTCTTCCTGGCTCTAGAACAATTGAGGTCCTTAAGTGGCCAAGTTAAGGGCCATTCAAGGGGCTCTTCCTGCCACTGTTGATATTCTACCAGTGGCAAGGGGTACCCATGCCTTGTGGGCAGGCTGTCAGGTATACCAGGGAATCCTGGGGGCTCAGGCAAGGACCCTCCTGATCAGGCACCCTGGGTCTCCCCTGGACCCCAGCAATAGCAAGAGCTGTCTCCACCACCATCCAGAGTGACCAACCTTCACTGGGGCCTGCCTGGCCCCAGCAAGCTCAGCTCTCTTTAGGGTGCTCCTTCATAGCTACTTATCCAGGGCCTCCTGCAATCCCAGCAGTGGCCATCGCTCCAGGTGGAGCTGCTCGAGTTGAAGAGCTCCCATCCCTCTGATTGGTCAGCAGTTCTTGGAGGCGGGATCTTCATCTTTCAAGGCACAGGAATCCCAATGGCAGACAGCTAACTGCCTGATGAGCATTTAATTTTGTGAGGGCTTTCAGAAATGGCTACAGCAGGGTTGTCACTGGTTTTCCAGCTGGTGGACGTAGGCCACTGCATTGGCCATTAAATTAAGCTCTTTCAATTTGCAAAGTGAACAGGTTTCATCCTTCACCTAACACCACATTGTGCACCCTCCTAACTGTGGGTGTATCTCCGGAAGCACACATTCAGCATAAGCCTGATGTAACAGAAGCAATTCAGTGCAGACTCTAGTCTACAACTGCATCTTCGTTTACCTTTATTTTAGTCTCTCACTTCTTACTAACCTGTCCATTCAGCCTGGGCTAATTGGTTGTCTTGTCTTTTGGGTCATTCTAGAATCCTCTGACGATTGTAACACTCACCTTTGGTGAAATGAGAGAAGCTGGGATTGTTCCCCTTAGAGCAGGGAAATTTAATGGGAGATTTCATAGAAGTGCTCAAAATTCTCAGTGGTTATTCTAGAGTAGATAGGGAGGCAGGAGGCTCCATAACCAGGGGATACAGATTTAGGATAACTGGCAAAGAAGCTGAGGGGGAATGAAGAGAAATTATTTTACACAGCAAGCGTTTTTATGAACTGGAATGTGCTCCCTAAGAAGGTGCTGGAAGCAGATTCAAAAGTAACTTTCAAAAGCTGAATACTTGAAAAGTTAAAATTTGAAAGCCTGTGGGGATTGAACAGGAGAATGAAACTATTTGGACAGCTCAGCTTTCAAAAAGCCAGCACAGCCACATTGGTTAATGGCATCCTCTGTGATGTGTGATTCTCTGAACCATCCCATCACCATAAATTTCATGCACATGCCATCCAGCCCTACAACACTCCAAGATATCTGCACTCCTTCAATTCTAGTCTTTTGGTGCACTATTGGTAGCCACTCTTTCAGCTGCTAGGCCCTAACTATTCCCTTCTTTTGAACCTCTCCACTTTGCTCTCTCTCTGTCTCTCACTCGCCCTCTCACTTCACTCTAGCTCTCACTTGCTTGTCTCGCTCTCTCCCTCCATCTCGCTTGCTCACCCTCTGTCTCACTCTCTCGCTCTCTCACTCTCTCCCTTTAAGACACTCTTTTAAGATCAACATCTTTGACCAAGCTTTTTCTTACCTGCCTTAATATCTCCTTTCATGGTTTTGGAGTATTGTCAAACAAAATTTGACATTATGAAGCACCTCAGGACATTTTTCTACATTGAAGATGCCAACAAGTTGATGTTGTTGAGCTCCACATATCTGGCAAGATATGTGTTTACTGCACACAGAACCGTAATGAAAATGAGCTGACGCAGGAAATTTGAATGCTATCAGCACGTATTCAGGCAGGATTTGAATTTTAGGAGAAAAATTGGATCAGCTCCAAAAATGGGAGTGAGGGCCACAATGGGCGATTAACACGCACCAGTTTGTTCAGTCGGCACACAAGGAAGCACAAAATTGTGAGATGCTATTCTGAATTTAATTTGGCCTATACGGTTTAAAGCAAGCCTGCATCTTTTAAAAGGAGCTGCATTTTGATGCTGCAGATCCTGGAATTTATTGTACGAGTGACTTTGTAGGAAAGATACAGGGATGGCACCACACTGCAGAGAGCATACTCCAAGGTCCTCTGCCACAGCACTACAGGCCTAGCTGGAGGGGGTTGGCAGTCGGAAGGTTTTCCTCAACCTACATGGGACCAGGAGGCCCTCCAGGCAGACATTGAGGGGGCAATTGGACATGATGGCTGATGGGACCATGTTGGTTACAGAATGGTGTCTCTTAAAGAAGCCTTTATTGTCTTCAGTAGGTTAACTGTAAGTCTTTAGTAACAAGTTGAACTATTTACACATGTACAGTGAAGGGTACCAGCTAGGAGCTACCTCCATGCTTGGGTCTTTTCCCATCTCTGCTCAGCGTCACACTTACCTCTAGCTCTGGGTCATGTGTCTTCTTACATCACTGTGTGGGCGGTGCTATACTCGGTCCCACATTAACCCTGTATGTGCCAGACCCTTATATTACAATGGCCTACAGATCAATGCCAGCAGCCTAGACCTGAGGACTTGGAGACAATGATGAAAGAAGTACAATGACCTCAAAAGAAACAATAAAGGCTAGCGAATATATCTCTAAATGCCATATTTCACCAACAGGACCACTAGCCTCACCCATGCCCAATGTAACACATCCCCATCACTCACCTACTAACATGATTACTCATGATCCATACCTCACAATCATAGCTTCACCTCACTCTCACACCTTATTACTGCTACAAGCCTCACTTGCATACCTCACACTGTGCCCATGCAGCCAGCTATTTAACCATGATAGCCACATCATCCAAACTCATGATGCCGCACTCTCTGACACTCTTCCCTCTCTCTTTCAGGACAAAGTGGCCCATAATTGGTTACAGCAACAGCTAAAATAGGAGGACCAGCAGCTGCTAGTCTTAATGGAGAAGACTATGGTCACTATCACTGATGCAGCCATGGCCAGTGAAAGGGCTAAAAGCATCAAAGATGATGGTATCCTCATAATGAGTCTTTCTTCCCACATCCTACTTCCCCCTCATCCCACAATTCCTTCTCATTCCCAAGCTGCAGCTGGTGTAAGAGTACATCTCTTGCTTTACCCCCTGCCCTCCCTCACCACATCCTTACCTATGTGTCTTTCTCCTTTCAGATCTCCAAGAACTGCCACCTGGATAGGCAGTGGTGCCAGAAGATACAAGAGCAGAGAGATAGTGATGACCTCACACTTGCAGTGACCAGCTCAGATGCTGTGTGAATTTTAGAGAATTGCTTAGAAGTGAGTGGCCTGCAGCCAGAGTAGGGGCAGGGTGGCAATGGAGTGAGCTCACCAGAGTGGGAGGTTGCATAACAGTTCTGCTACAGAGGACTCGAGTGAATTCCTCTGGAGACAGTGAACAGAAAACGGCTGATGGATTTGCACACTGATATGCTTAGTACATTGGTAGATATGTCAGAAAACATGAAGTCAAGGAGCCTGGAGTCTAGCATCAACTTGGCACAGGGTTTTACAAAGAGGTTGGAGATCTATCCTTTCCATGGATAAAATGGTGGCTAACTCCACAAGAGAGCTTATGGGACAAACAATGAGAAAAGGAGCTGATGGGAGAGGCACCCAGTTCATGAGTGAAGCAAATTTCCTATGCGTGGGATACAAAACCTATGAATGAGTATCATAGCCAATAGCTGAGGTACATATATATTGGCTAAGGCATGTAGAATGGGTGAGATACATAGCCAATAGGTGAGCTGTGTGGTAGTGAGTAACTGATTACATTATTGCTTAAAGGAAGTAATTTACAGGGCGGATTTCAAATTCCAAGATTAAATTTAACACTACTGAATAACTATGAATGTGTACACTCCTTCAGTATGGCTAATATCTGATGTTTAAACTCCCTCAGTATGGCTAATATCTGATGTTTAAACTCCCTCAGTATGGCTAATATCTGATGTTTACACTCCCTCAGTATGGCTAATATCTGATGTTTACACTCCCTCAGTATGGCTAATATCTGATGTTTACACTCCCTCAGTATGGCTAATATCTGATGTTTACACTCCCTCAGTATGGATATTGAATGTCTTTGTACTGTCTCCAGACAGGATTGTGTGCCTGATATCTCAGCTTGCTGACTAGTACGAGCTCTGCTGATGTTCAATTGCTGTGGTGAGGGAAAACAGATATCAAAACACACAGCAAAAATAGAAACCTGTTCCTCACTGACCTCAAGCCACAAAATCTGACACATTTCTTATGCTGCTTGATTATCTCGACTCTGGATGTAGGCCACGGAATCTCTGAGGATTAGCGATCCAGCTCAAGGAAACATTTCAGATAGATCCTGAATTATTAAGGGATATAAAAGTATAACATTGCAATCCTGCTGCATGAGTCTCTCCTGAGCTCTCATTAGCCACTTGGCTTTTAATGATGGATCACTTTGGAGCAGCCGGGGTCAGAAATTGTATTCTAAACTCACTGCTCCCTTGTTTTACATAATTATGATTGAGCTAACCTTGCATTACTGGGGGGAAGATTTTAATTCCTAGCCTTCCTGAAATCACTCTGCTCTGAGAACTGCCTGGGGGGAGCACAGCTTGTTAAAGAAAAACTTATCACATCTCTTGGAAATGTTTCAAGCCTTTTTTGTAAGCAAATATGATAGCTGACTACAATGAAATGACAAAGAAATCAAGGGGTTCTTGGTGATGTTGGTCTAGGGAGGGATGTTGGTGAGGACCTTAGCATAATTCCACTGCAATAACTTTGGCTCCTTAACTCAACAGGCAATAGGAAGGGCCTGCTTTTAGTGTCCGATCTGAAGGGCAAGAAATGCATATGTGTTTGTGCATCACATGTACATGTGTGTATGCCTGCAACTACATATGTACAGGAAGAGGGGTATGATGTGTGTAAGTGTACAGGTAAGTGAGTGTGCAAGTGCCTCTATCTGTGTGTGTGTGACACTTGGTGTGAGTGTCTGCATGTGCATCTGCATGTACATATATGTATGTATGCATGTGTGCATGTGTGGGTATATGTGTGCACAAATGCTTTGGTGTGTGAAATTGTGTTCATATGTCCTTGTGCCTGTGTGTGTGAGGCATATGTGTGCATTTGAGATGCCTTGTGTGTGCAGGAGTGTGTTTGCATGTGAGGGTTTGCATGTATGTGTGTGATAATGTATGTGCAATTTTGTGTTTGTGTGTGTGTGTAAGCTGTTATTTCAATTGCTTCTTTCACACCATCTCTGAGCCCATAGGGTGTGTTTCTGGGTTACCTTCCCCTCGGGTGGGTGGAGTGGAGTCTGGCTGGTCCAGTGGAGGCTGTTTGCGGCCTGGTCGATAGTCAGAGTCAGGCCTCATTTCCATTCTAAGAGTGAGTGCAGTCAGGGTAAGGGAACTCAACACAGAGCAGGAGCTCCCCCTCACTCTGTGTAGCTCTGTGCATGCCAGGCAGATCAGATTCAAACTGATTCATCCAGGTATCTCATTCACAATAAGATATGTGAATTCTTCTCTCATGGTATTTGCTGTTTTTCCTTTAAAGCCCTGAGTACTGGTGGAAACTATATTGGAGATGGTAGCAGATCTGACAGTGCAGTGGGGAAGGGGGTGTTTACACACACACACACACAGACACACACACACCACATGCTAAAACACCTCTGTTCCCATCGTCTGTTGGAGTGTTAGGCTCCTCATACTGCCAGCATCAATAGTGTTATCATTCACACAAAATGAAAAAAAAACAAAATTAATTATTAGTCATTGGAAATAATTTATCAAAGCATCCTTAATGTGATTTGTTCTTTATATTTTATCCATGATGTACTGCCCATCTAAAAGATCTGACACTGAGATACACGCAGAGGCCACTAGGCAGGACAGAATTGTTCCATTTTACATGTACTGGAGCTGACACTGAGACACACACGCACATTGTACATGATGTGAAATTCTTGTTGAACTGTTCAGGATGAATCAATGCATCTTCTTGAGCTGAACTAACACTTTGGTTCGTTTACATTCCCAGGGACTAATGCCATTAAAATCTATTTTTTTGAGGGGCTGCAGAGCTCAGGAATCTGGCGGACAGGATTACTATAACAAAACAAGAACACCTGCACTTCAATTCAGAAACAATGCTGGGCCTCTTGGGCTGTTTAAATCCCAAACTTAATCAAATCCTTGCCAACATAAAAGACAACTTGCAATTCTTAAAGATTTTAATTAATCACCCTTTGTAAATGTTGCACACTTGATGCAATGCAACTTAAAATGAGCAACAGGACAATGGAAACAAGGTCCGATAGGCTGTGGCGAAGGACACATTATTTTGTCTGAACAAGGCTCCTTGCATCCATTTGACCTTTAACTGGGTCCCTCAGGGGTCATTTCCCCAGTTCACTCTAGGCAAGGGCACAGTCTAGCCAATCAGGACAGCAGGTCAGAAATTAGGCTGGTCACAGAGTACCTTTTTCCAAATATCCAGGTTTCTGTGACCAAACGATAGACTGTTGGCCAGTGAAAGGACAGGCAGGCTACCTGATCCGAGGTATGTTCTCTGTAACTGGCTGTAAAAGTGTGGGCTGGATTTAATTCTCCCCCGCTTGTGTTTGAAGGTGGGGAGTGGTGAGGCCATTAAGTCCAGCGGGTGGACTGCCTGCCGCTGACCCACCTGCCCCTGCTCCCACTGCAATTATACCAGAGGCGTGGGTGACATCAGGCAGCCTGCCCGCCAATGGACAAAGTGAAACTCTTAAATGGGCAATTAATGCCCACTTAAGGGCCTTAGCCCGCTAGCATTTACCCAGCGGCGGGAGAAGCCCATGCCAGGTGACCAGCCCAGCAAGTTGCCCCATGCAGGGTGGTGTTGGCAGGGGAAGTCCCTCCTTAACTGGCCCCTGGGCCCATCAGAGGTCACCCCAAGTTGTAACACCCCACTTCTCAGGTTGACCTCCCCCATAGCCTCTTCAAACACCAGCCCCCATGCTGCTTGCCTGATCCATCATGGCTGGACTCCTTATCGCCCGAGTGCAGTACCGGCAATGGCCACCGCCACCACTGGTGCTGCCAGTACATTGAGAGCTGCTGGCCTCTGATTGACTGGTAGCTCTCTGAGGCAGGACTTCCTGTCCCTGAGGGGCGGAAGGGCGGAAACCCCACTTACAGTCCAACAACAGCCGATTGGCTGTTAAATGGCTGTGAGGAAGCCGTTTTTCCCCTGGGCAGCTCCCCACATTTTAGTCGGAGGGTATGGGAACAATGGTACCCCCTGTAATACTCAGCCCTCTGTAACACTTGCCTGGCATTCCTAAGCTGGCAGGATTCTCTTCTGCCCATCTCAGTGTGAATAGCTCTGAAATCTCTGAGAGGGTCAAAGTCTGTGCAGAGGCCTTGGGCTGAATAATATGTAGGGGCAGGTGGCACGCACCCCATCCCCCCACCCCCTGATTGGCCAACAGCTCCCTCAGTCCCGGCAGTGTTGGGAAGGCACCAGTGGCAGCTGCCAGGGCTGCAGAAGAAGAAGATGGACCCCCGGTCGGGTAAGTCCAGGGTCTTGAGCCGGGAAGATTTTGGCAGATTAGGGGGAGGGGCAGTTGGGAGGGGGCTGGATAGTGTGGGTTTAAGGGAGGGAGTTGGTAGGAGGGAAGGAGGAAGGGGTGTTCAACTTAAGGTGTGGTTGCCCCAAATCAGCAAAGGGAGCCCCCGAAGAGCGATGCCTACCCATCCTTCCTGCCCTTTAAACACTTGGGTTACAAAATCAGACTTCCAGCTCCCCCCACACCCTGCGCTTAGAAACATTGGAACAGGAGAAGGTCTGCCAGTTCCTCAGGCCTACCCCTCAACTCTATTTTCCCATCTTTGTTACATATCCCTTGACACCGTCACTTAACAAAACTCTATTGTCCTGATGAAGAGTCATACGGACTTGAAACGTTAACTGTATTTCTCTCCGCAGATGCTGTCAGACCTGCTGAGTTTTTCCAGCTATTTTTGTTTTTGTTTCTATCAATCTCAGCCCTGGAACCCCTAATTGTTCCTGGGCATCTATGACCATTTGCGGGAGAGAGTTCCAGATCTTGTGAAAGCATGTTCTTTGTTACAGAAAAGGAAAATCACATCCATCGTAACTATTTGCAATTTCCTGTTCAATTATGTGCTTATTCCTTGCGCACGTTTTGCATTGAAGAATATCAATAGCGAAAATGGGTGAAAATAGTTCCCATTCAACTACATAATACCTACACAAAAACAGAGTATTTTCTCCTACTTGGTCTCTGGACTTGTGTGTTGCATTTCATTTTATAACTGAATTTTCCAAAACTGTTGACTGTCAACAGCACAAAACCTCAGCACTACCTGAATAATTAACTGCTGACATGCCCCTGGAAATTTGAGGACAGTCCAGGTTAATGAATCGGAATATCGGGCATTTTGAATCATTGTCAGTCTGCAGTGAGGCAGCCTGTTGGGAAACCACAAACGTAAAAAGTCTGAGCATTGCACTGCCAGGGCTCGGACTCCTCGCTCTTCACTGGACCTGAGGTCTTCGACGGATGATGTGAAAGAACCCTTGGCTCTATTAGAAGAAGAGCAGAGGAGTTCTCCCCCCTGTCCTGGCCGATATCTTCCTCTCGCTTAATATCACTAAAACAAATTACCTGGTCATTTTATCATTGCTGTTTGTAGGAGCTTGCTGCGTGCAAATTGGCTGCTGCGTTTCCTACATTACGATAGCGATGACACTTCAAGACAACTTCACTGACTGTCCTGAAGTCATGAAAGGTGGATATTAAATGCAAGTCTCTCATTATCAGTGTGAATGAGTGTGTGTGTCTGTGTGAGTAGCATGTACCTGTATGTAGCTGTGATATGCATACCCGTGTATATTTCTGTGTGCATATACTTTTATATGCATGTTTCATATGCATGTATATTTGTATACATATGTATACAAATGTGTACAAACATCTCCATGTATTTGTATGTGCAATGTATATGTATGTGTGCATATGTATGTGTGTTTGTATGTAGGTGTTCATGTGTGTATCTATATGTGTGTGTGTGTCTGTGAGTGTGTGCATATGTGCCTGTGCATGTGTGTATATATCGCATGTGTGTAGAAGTACTTGTGTGACATATATTAGCGTTTGTGTGTATGTGCATGTGTATGTATGTGTGTGTGGAAGGTAAGGTCCCAGTTCTCTTTATCAAGATGTATATCCAGTTCCAGAGCACAATACCCATAGCATCACTTGGTGATAGAAGGATTACGAGAGAAAACACAAACCCCCAGCGGAACCTCTGAATACACTAAGCCGGTGTTCACTGCACTGATCCCGAGGTCGAATAGCATGCATTAATCTGTGCTGAATAGTTTTGATTCTTTGTCAGCAGACACTGACCAGAGAGATTTGACCTTCACCTTAGCAATGCCACACTTTCCATTACTGCCACTGAATTCAGGTCACAGTCAAATTTAAATAACAAACTCTTTGGTTCTACTCAATTGGGTTCTGAAAAAAGCCAGACGGTATAGGGTACTTACCTTTCTACCCTGGTAACTGATCAATGATTCACCCGCACTGATCAGCACACTGTTGCCTTTCATCGTCATAGTTTTTGAAAGCTTTTCTCATTTAGTTTATCATGGAATTCTATTCCGCTTTGATTTTCGCAGCCAGTCGCTCTCTCTCATCTCAGTGTTCACTCACTCTGTATCCCACAGCACTTCTCTCAGTCAGAAATAGAACTATTCACATTAGGGAGTCTAACATTTGCAGCTGGTTTAATGTAAGCTCATCAAGATGGTCAGTCATCTTTCATAAAGAATCTCTCATTGATTCCTCACCAGTATGTTTCTGGGAGCATTCATGTAGGAAATGATTCCTTTGCTTAAATAATGACGATAGTCTTGGACTTCCATGATGTTGAGCATTGATACAGATGTGAAACATTGACAAGTGCTACTTCTGGCCCCACATTAAATCCCTGGGGCTCTAGCAATTTCTCACTGTAGCCTACCCTCCCTCACAATCACTGCCTCCCTCCTGTTGTAGGGTGTTGAATACAGTTCAGTAGGCCTGAGGAAGTCTTTGTCATCAGACATAGATTAACTGTAAGTCTTTATTAACTACTAGAGCTTTTTACAGATACAGTAAATGGTACATGATAGGAGCTGTCTCCATGCTTAGGTTTGCACATGGCTTTGTCCAACACCATACTTAGCCCTAGGTGTGGGTCATGTATTCTCTTATGACACTGTGTGGGTGGAACTGTACTCAGTCCGTATTAACCCTATATGTGCCGGACCATTATAAGACACCTCCTACAAGTTATTATCCAATGTATTTTAAGTGAGTATTAATTGCCTTATGTCTTACATTGTTATTACAATCATACATTTACATTGTCATTATTGCATTATCACTACCCCATCAAGCTCTTGAATTCGAAGGTCCAGGCAGTTTGGAGGCCTTATAACCCTTCACATCTCGTTCGTACTGCTGTTGGAGGAATGGCAGGCTCTGTCACTGCTGATTCTCCCTGTAGGTTTGGAGGTTGTTCTGGCATCTGGATATGTTTTCATTCTTTCATATTGAACTGCACTTGGTCGATTCAGCTATTGCTACCATAACTCAGAATTTGCAATTGTCAAACAGGTTTGAGGTGCTTACAACTTGTGTGGATGAAAGCAAGGTCTGCAAGGTGGATGAACAGACTGACCATGGCACCAGGGTGGGACAAATGGCTTCTGGTTCATGGGGCACCAGCACCACACTAGGAAAAGTGGGAGCTGCATCGTTGGGATGGTCTACACTTGAACCGTGCTGGGACAAGTGTCCTTACGAATTGTATAACTAGGGATGTACAGAGGGCTTTAAACTAAACAAGATGGGGTGAGGGGTTAAGCTTGGGTAGATGTAGCAAATCAAAGGGTTGATCCAAGGCAGGAGACCATAATGGTAATATGGGAAATGAGGGTCATAGAATAGCAGGAAGGGACAGAGAGATAAAATCTAAAAATAAACCAACAGTGAAAACTAGACATTACAAAGATAACAAAAAGCCAAAACTAAAGGACCTGTGTCTGAATGAGTGTAGCATTCATAACAAAGTGAATGAATTGATAGCATCCAGTGAAGTAAATAAATATGATCTGAAAGCCATTATGAAGACATGGTTGCAGGATGACAAGGATTGGGTCCTAAATATTGAGGGGTATATGACATTCAAGAAGAATAGGAAGCTAGGTAAAGGTTGAGGGGTAGCATGTTGATCAAGGATGACATTTGTGCATTAGTTAGAGATGATCAGGATGTAGAATTGGTTTGGGTGGAGATAAGGAATAGACAGTCACTAGTGGGAGTGGTCTACAAGCTCCCTAACAATAACCACAATATAGGACAAAGTATACAAGAATAAATATTGGGTGCTTGTGATAAAGGGATAGTAATAATCATGGATAATTTTAATCTACATTTAAACTGGAAAAATCAGATTGGCAGTAGTAGCCTGGATGACGAGTTCATAGAATACTTTTGCTATAGGTTCTTAGAGCAGCACATTCTGGAACCCAACCAGAGAGCAGGTTATATTAGACCTGGTATTGTGTAATGTGACAGACTTAATTAATGACCTCAGAGTGAAGGCAACCCCTAGGTAGCAGCGACCACAATATGATTGAATTTTACATCCAGTTTGAAAGGGAGAAGAATGGGTCTAAGATTAGCTTTTTAAACTTAAATAAGGGCTACTATGTGGGCATGAAAGCTGAGCTAACTGAAGTGAACTGGAATACTAGGCTAGGGGATAAATCAGTAGAGAAGCAGTGGCAGACATTTAAGGGGATATTTCAGAAAAGTCAGAATAAGTATACTCCTACTATAATGAAAAATTCTAAAGAGAGGACCCATCATCCGTGGTTAACTAAATAAGTTGAGGAACCATCACACTTAAAGGAACAGCATTTAACTGTGCAAAGCTGAGTGGCAGTTGAGATGATTGGTCAGAATATAAAGAATGGCAGATAATGACTGAAATGTTAATCAGGAAAAAGAAATTAGAGTATGAGACGAAGATAACTAGAAATGTAAAAATGGATAGTAAGGGTCTCTGCAGGTATTTGAATAGGAGAAGAGTAAGTAAAGTGAGTGTTGGTTCTCCAGAGTGTCTAGAAAGTAGACAGTGGGGAGTTAATAGTAGATAATAAGGAAATAGCAGATGAAATGAACAAATATTTTGCTTCAGTCTTCACTATCGATGATACAAAAAACATTCCAGTAATAGCTGTAAATCAGGAGGTGGAGGGGAAAGAGGAACTTGGTGAAATTACAATCACTAGGGAAGCGGTACTGAGCAAACTGATGGAGCTGCAGGTTGACAAGTCTCCAAGTCCTGATGGACTTCATCCTAGGGTCTTAAAAGAGGTGGCTAATGAGGTAGTAGATGTGTTGGTGTTAATTTTACAAAATTCGCTAGGTTCTGAAAACGTTCTATTAGACTGGAAAGCAGCAGATGTAACCACCACCCCCCCCCCCCCCCACCTATTCAAGAAGGGAAGGAGGCAGGAAACAGGAAACTATAAGCCAGTTAGCTTGACATCTGTAGCAGGGAAGGTGTTGGAGCTGATCATTAAGGAGGTCATAGCTGGGCACTTAGAGAAACTCAAGGCAATCAGGAAGAGTCAGCATGCTTTGTGAAAGATAAATCATGTTTAACCAATTTATTGGAGTTCTTTGAAGGGACAACATGTGATGTGGATAAAGGGGAGCCTGTAGACGTGCTGTACTTGGATTTCCAGAAGGTATTTGATAAGGTACCACTTTGAAGGTTATTGCAGAAAATAAAAGCTCATTGTGTAGGGGGATCATGTTAGCATGGATAGAAGAAACCATGCTGCCTCTCACTAATAAGCCCATTTGCTTCCAAATTGTAGTAAATCCTGTCACGGAGAATCTTCTCCAATAATTTCCCTACCACTGACGTGAGGCTCACCGGACTATAATTTCCTGGATTATCCCTGCTACCCTTCTTAAACAATGGAACAACATTGGCCATTCTCCAGTCCTCTGGGACCTCACTCATAGCCAGTGAGGATACAAAGATTTCTGTCAAGGCCCCAGCAATCTCCTCCCTTGCCTCCCTGAGTATTCTGGGGTAGATCCCATCTGGCCCTGGGGACTTATCCACCTTAATATTCTTCAAGACGCCTAACACCTCCTTTTTTTGATCTAAACATGATCCAGGCTATCTACACACTCTTCCCTAGACAAATCGACCGCTAAGTCCTTCTGTTTGGTGAATACTAATGAGAAGTACTCATTTAGTATCTCTCTCGTTTCTTCAGGCTCCATACACAGACTCCCACCTCTGTCCCAGAGTGGGCCTATCCTTTCCCTGGCTACCCTCTTGCTTTTTACATTTGTATAAAAGGTAATGTCCAATCATGTTGCACTGAAAGCAAAGGCCTGAAATTGTATGACATTTATCTCGCCTGTGGGGGTGTTTTGCTCCACAGCATTGTCATGGTTGCTCTGCTGGCTGGTTCGGGTATTGCTTTCCCTGGCCTAGAGTGCCCCTGTGTCTTGTTGCTAGCTGAACTGTGGGTTGGCCTCTGCACCAAGGTTTATTTTCTCCCTTTAAAATGGTTCTGTACTGCTCAGGGGAGTTCTGACTGCTGAACTATCTGGATTGCCTTTTCCAGGGTCAGATCTGGATGCAAGATGTCAGAGAGTGCATCATCCACTACTCCTACCTCTATTCTATCTCTGATGAGTTCTGGTTTCAAGTCTCCGGGAGTTGCAACCTCCTGCCATCCTGTAAAGATGATTGATGAATGAATCGACAGGTTCTCTTGGCTGCTGGACTCAGTTGTTAAATTTAGCTGTTTTGAGCATTTTATTGCTTTTTAGATTAAAATAAACATTGAAAGATTTTAGTACTTCTTCAAATGTAGCCGACGATTCATTGATTCCCCGTCTTGCAATAATGTCATCCGAAATCAGGCCTACCGAGTGATGCAGCGTGTTAACCTGCTGTGCTTCTGACCTTTTATCTAAACCTGAAGCAATGCTGTATCTTAGGAATCTTTTTGTCCAACGTCCTAAATTATTTGATTGATCTGGGCCTTGGATTAACGAAAATTGAGTTGGAAGTGTGTAATTCTGATCAATGGTTAAATTTGTATTAATGTAGTTTGTGCTTTAAGAGTTATCAGAAATTCAAGATGGTGTTGCCCTTCACTTAGAGACAAAGGGTATACCAGCACCTGCCGGTCGTGGCAGGCTTCCGCTGGAATGGCGCTCACACTCAGCCTTGAAAATATTTTAAACAATAGCCGCTTAGATGAACTAGCTGCAGAATTTTCCATTTCCACGCTATGCTTCAGGGTCATGAAAGCACCGAATCCTGGCTGCTGCAAGTCTTTAAAGCTGATCCTTTAGTCATGACTCTTCCAAATTAGTTTATTTTTCCCTTTCACAGTGTGACTCAAGGATAATGTTTAATGGCGGATTTTTTCAAATCACATTTTTGACTCCGAATTATTTAAAGATTTCTCAGGACTTGCTATAGCTGGAGTTTTAAAAGCTTTAGCTCACCCTTGCTTGGCCATCTGACTTTTTGCACTCTGGGATGTAAAGCTAGACTTCCAAAGGATATTCAATGGACTATTCATTGCAGTGAGGGATTTTAAATTTCTGCTTGCAGCTTTGAAGACTTTCTTTGGAGCTGTTTGCTGGCAATTTTTCCCCTGTGTCTCTTCTCCCAGAGCTTCTTTTCAGGTCAGGCTGCTTTGCTGAATTTTTCCTCAGTCTTCCATTATAGTTTCCCTCTGCATGTTGTGTGAGGTCCTGGGTTTTTCCACACACTGCCACCATGTTGCACAGGGTGTTGGATACCATTTGGTAAGCCTGAAGAAATCTTCGTAGTCATACGTAGGTTAAATGTAAGTCTTTATTGTCGCTTAGATTTGTTTACAAATACACAGTGAAGGGTACAAGATGGGAATTGACTTCATGCCAGCTGGTACACATGGCTCTGTTCCAAACCAGACTGACCCTGCATGCAGATCATGTGCCTCTTATATCACAGTCTGGGTAGTACTATACTCAGTCCCACATTAAGTCTAGATGTGACAGACCCTTAGACTCCACTGCCCTCTCTCCCAGGCTTTTCATTTATTTGTTCCTGGGATGTGGGCATCGCTGGCTAGGTCAGCATTTATTGCCCATCCCTAGGTGCCCTTGAGAAGGTGGTGGTGAGCTGCCTTCTTGAACTGCTGCAGTCCATGTGGTGTAGGTACACCCACAGTGCTGTTAGGAAGGGAGTTCCAGGATTTTGACCCAGCGACAGTGAAGGGACAGCAATATATTTCCAATTTCAGGATGCTGAGTGATTTGCAGGTGATGTCCCCATGTGCCTGCTGTATTTGTCCTCCCAGGTGGTAAAGGTTTGGAAGGTGTTGTCTAAGGAGTGTTGGTGAGTTGCCACAATGAATCTTGCAGATGGTGCACACTGCTGCCACTGTGCGTCAATGATGGCGGGAGTGAATGTTTGGTGCTGCCTAACCCCTTCGCTATGCTGGCCTCCCCCTCTCTTTTGGGCTGTGCCTAACCTGTCCTCAGTTCTCTGTGGCAGCCAGTTCATGTTGTACTGCAGTTGATAGGAAGCAGCTGCCTTGGTTTTTACCTGCCCCAGGAACACTAGGCACTGCAATCCTCAACCCCCTGCCCCCAGCATCCTGGCTGGCCTGTTTGCTTAATATTAAAGAGCTGCAAAGCAATGAGGTCTGGGTGTTTCAAATCACGCCAAAGGCTGGGTTTAAAAAAAAGTCTTCTCTTGTCCCTGATATGACCTCAAGCTGACCCTGGGATCCCTTCTGACTCTTTGTTCCATTGGAGTCAAGGCTCTTGGGTCAAGACTGTCTTGGGATAATTGGATGTCCTAGCATAAGTGCAGAAAAATGGGTCAAGAGGCCAATAATTTTCCTTCTGACTCATTATAATTGCAGCACAGAACCTGTAACAACACTCAAGCTTCACTGCTTCAGAATTCCATGACATGTGTGCACTTAGGTGTCAATCCCCAAGAAATTCCCCACTTGCCAACTTAAAGCGAGCAGGGAGCCAACATCATGGAGGAAAGACTCCCATCTCACCTCCCCCCACTCCAGTCCAATTCTGTTACAACAAACATTGGTTTTATACATAGTCACACAGAACTGAATCAGACCATTTGCCCCATCATGACGTACCAGCTCTTTGAAAGGGTTACCCAATTCGTCTCACTGTCCTACTCTTTTTCCCAGTCAACTGTAAATTTTTGCTTTTCAAGTTTACCCAAATCCCTTTTGGAATCTATTTTTGAAGCTGCTTCCACCAACCTTCCAGGTGGTGCAAACCTGAACTCAGCAACTCACTGTGTAAAAACAATTCTCATCGTGCCTCCTCCTTTCGCCAATTTTCTTAAATGATTGGCAAACTAGTTCACGCAGCAGAGATGTGCATAGCATTTGACAAAATACTCGTAATCCTCTTGCCAATTAATCATCATCGCTCCTGAGACATTTGGCCCTGTGCATTGTGCTTAATGAAGGAAGTAATAAACCAGGTTAAGCCAGCCCCAGCTGTGATCTCTTTTATTGGGACCTTTGCACAGATATTTGCAGAGTTTTTCTAACATTCCCAACATGTTTTGCAGCACCTGCAAATAAAATTTGGAATCAAGTACCTTTGAAGTTCATTGGGCAGTAGTGGGCTTCAGTTTGACTGTCCACCACCTGCTGATGAATCTATGGTCAGTCACTCATCAGCCATCTGCATCATTTTCCCTGACTTCAACGAGCTTCTCTTCTCCTTATTTTGTTGAACATAGAATTCGATTCCGGTTTGATTTTCCCAGCAGGTTGTTCTCTCACAGGCTCAGTGTTCACTCGCTCTATATCTCAAAACACATCTTTCAGAAGAAATAGTGCTACTCACATCGGGGAGCCTAAAATTTGCGGCTAGTTTAACATAAGCTCATCGTAATGGTCAGGCATCTTTCACAATGAATTGTTCATTGATCCTTGCCAGTATGAGTTTCTGGGAGCATTCATGTAGGAAATGGCTCCTCTGGGGATGATGGTCTAGAAATTCCATCTCACTGCAGCACTTTTACAGGCACAAAACTGGAGTAAAAGAATCTAAAATGTCAGCTGGCATGAACATACCCATTCTGGGCTGGGAGATCATGTCTGTCATTTTGGCATAGGCACCCAAAACGGAGCACAGGGCCAACATCAGAAACAGACACTAAGCCCTTTGCATATTGAAATAATAGCCTCCTTTTGTTAATTTCTTTGCCCTGATGCAGTGAATATCAGGTCACACATTGATGATTCTCCCAATCAATGGCTTCATCCAGCAAGAAATGCGGTGAGGCATCAGGCATTTTAAGCTTCATTTCACCTGTAATATATGCATATACAAATGCTCTCACCCATCCGAGTAACTCACCCCCAAAGCCTGTCCACCATCTACAAGGCACAAGTCAGGAGTGTGATGGAATACTCCCCACTTGCCTGGTTGGGTGCAGCCTCCACAACACTCAAGAGGATTAACACCATCCAGGACAAAGCAGCCTGCTTGATTGGCACCACATACACAAATATTCACTCCCTCCATCACCGACGTACAGTAGCAGCAGTGTGTACCATCCAAAAGATACGCTGCAGGAATTCACCAAGGCTCCTTAGACAGCACCTTCCAATCCCACAACCACTTCCATCTAGATACATGGGAACACCACCACCTGGAATTTCCCCTCCAAGTCGCTCATCATCCTGACTTGGAAATATATCGCTGTTCCTTCACTGTTGCTGGGTCAAAATCCTGGAACTCCCTCCCTAACAGCACTGTGGGTATACCTACAGAACATGGACTGCAGCGGGTCAAGAAGGCAGCTCACCACCACCTTCTCAATAAAAGCTGGCCCAGTCAGAGAGCCTACATCCCAAGAGTGAATTTTTTAAAATCCAGTTTGCTGGTAAACTCGAAGTGACGTCCATTTAAAGCGACCGCCGGGTGGTCACACTGATCACCTAAACAGCAGAAAAACACCAGATTCATATTGATCAACATGGTCTCCTACACAATGGCTTTAATTGATAGTTTGGCAGGATTTAAATATGGGATTGGCTTCTGCCTACTGTGACACTCCTTTAAGTGGGTGTGGTTATGTTTTCTGTATACGTTACCATGGGGAAATGATGCAATGTATCATGTGAGTCAGACATAGCCTCAGTCTGCTGTGAGGTAGCAACCAGATCAAACATGTGCACAAACCCTTCAACTGTGTAATACCGTCACCAACTCTCCAACTCCTTAATAAATGAAACTGCATAATTTTGTGTTAACCAGTCCCTTGTGTGTGGTTGGTGCCCTGATATTTATTTGTTATTAAGCATGAGGAGAAGAAAACACAACAGTTCCAACCTGTGCCTACGCTGTCTGGAAGTGAGTGCAATGTGTCCCTAAGGGGCGGGATGTGCACTCCATGTAACAACAACTTGTATTTACAAAGCACCTTTATGTCAGAAAGAGATCTTAATGTATATAATATTATTGTAAATTATTATTTTTTTTAAATAGGGGTTTAGTCTGTGTGTGTGTTAATTGGATTAAAGCCAGATGGTTTGGGTGTTTTGATGTTTAGTAGTTTTGAGATGTAAACAATAGGTAGAGGAGACATTTGCATTTAGTTGAATAGAGCATTCAAGAGTAGGAGTGAAATCTTGCACCTAGCTAGGAAACACCAAGCAATGTTTATATTACTAATAAAATTGGTACTATGAAAGGGGTTCAAAGGACCTGGTGATACAATGAAATTTTACATTCAAAGAGGAACGCTAGGTATAACAGAAAGGAGTTTTATGTGTACAGGTCTAAACCTGTAAGCCTATGATTGTCTGCAAAGGAACCAAATTGAAAGGAACCTTATTTTGAATTCGTAAGGTGAAAATGCTTTTCTGGGTGCCTGATTAAGTCTATTGGTTACTGTTGCCTTAATGGAGATTAATTTGGGAATTTGTTAAAATTATGATAGTAGTAATTTGTAGCCATGTGTGTGTGTTTAATTTGTTGTAAATTAATAAATGTTTCATTTAGTTTGACATAAAAACCTCTTGAGAAGTGGGGGTCACATTCCTGAACTTGGAGCTGCAACTCAAAACATAATAATTGAAAGTATAGGTTATGACAATTGTTTAAAATTTCCCTCTGGGATTTTAAATAACTCAGCCTTTATCAACTGCTGTGTCATAACACTTTAACGTAACAAAATAATTCAAGGCATTACATGGCAGCATTATCAACAAAGCTTTACACAAAGCCACATAAGGAGATGTTAGGGCAGATATCCAAAGAGCTAGATTATAATGAGAAAAGGAGAGGTGGAGAAGTTCAGAGAGGAAATTTCAGAGCTTTGGGCCTTGGTAGCTAAAAGCATGGCCACCAATGGTGGAGTGATTAAAATCAGGGATGCTAAAGAGGCCAGAATTTGATGAGTATAGATGTCTTGCGGGGCTGTGGGGCTGGAGGAGATTATGGAGTTAAGGAGGGACAAGTCCAAAGAGGGACATGAAATCAAGGATGAGAATTTAAAAAGCAAGCCACTGCTTAACCAATGTCGCTTAGTAAGCACAGGAGTGATGGGCGAACAGGACCAGGTGCAAGTTAGGACAAAAGCAGCAAAGCTTTGGATGACTTCAGGTTTAAGGTGGGCAGAATGTAGGTGGCTGACCAGGAGTGTGTTGAAATAGTAAATACTGAATAAAGGCCTGGATGAGGGCAAACAGAATCTTTCAACTAGGTATGGATTTTTCAGTAGTTTGGATTGGAGAAACACAGAGAGGCCTCCATATTTTATATAACCAGCTAAACACAAAAGTGTGTTTGGCTGGAATGGAGCAGCTGGAAGAGTCTCAAGCTGCTGAAATCTGCTGTCTTAGAGTAACTCCCATCTGTCAGCCCAAAAATCCAGGCCTCATCTGTGCTCAGATGGTCAAATTAAATTTAATTCTTTATTGGAGGAATTAACTGCTCTGTTGGCTCATGTACTGTAAGTGTCTCTGCCAACAGGTGGGATTCCCATCTGAATGATAACACCAGGTTCTACACCTCCACAAACATGATTATGGTACACATATTCCCAGAGTTAAAGTGTCAGCACCAAGTCGCAAGAAACCTAAATGAGCAAAACTTTGTGCGATATCTCAGTCCCGCCAAACTTGTACCTGACCACCATGTGGTGAGAATGTGGAACTCTTTACTGCATGGTGCAACGCCCTGTTCACTACTTATAGGTATTTGACCTTAATTTACCGAAATTGTGGGCAGAATTTTGCACTTGACGGGAGTGCTCGGAGAGGCGGGTGGAGTCGGCCAGGAAGCCGACCGCAGCCCGCGATTGGAACTGCTCCGCGATTTGACGCGATTAAGGCCTGCCCAGCATGATACATGAGCGGCAGCGCTCAGCTCTGCCTGTGCGGGTGGTGGGGGAGTGTGAGCAGGCTTAGCGTGAACTTCATGCATGCGCATCCAAGAGTGCTTCAATCTCCCTGGGGCACACAGCTGCTTCAGGGAGATGAAACGCTGTTTAAAAAAAAAGAACAGAATAAAAATGTCATAAAACATGTTCTCTCATGTGGCTCTGTCACATGAGTAGGGACATGTTTTTAATTGAAGTCTGCAATTTTAATTTTATTTTTATTTGCTTTAGAAAACCTCATCCCGCCCATGGATGAGGTTTCCTAAAAAGTGCAAAGGCCGCTTGGCGCTTTCACCTGCCTGCCAATCGTAAGGTTAGATGGGCAACAAAAATTTGAAATGAATTACCTTTTTATGGCCTTAACAGGCCTTTTAATGGTTAGCGGGTGTGCTGCCGACTCCAGCAGGCACCTGCCAAACAAAATATCGCGAGACAATGCGATGATGCCAGGACGCTTGCCCGACGTCATCGCATGTCCTTTTACACTCGGCCGGGTCAGACGAGCGCCCGCCTGCCGAGCTCAATATTCTGCCCTGTGTGTCGAGCGTTTTCTGGTAAAATCCATGCGTGTGGCTAAAACTGTGTAACCACAGCTACACCTGTTGCTAGGCAGAGATTCCTACTGGAGAACACTGGCTTGCATTAACTATGTTCGATGGACCCTTTGGACATGATCAAGTAATAAAGCCAACGGGGGAAATGTTTTCAAAGCATCGATTAAAAACTCCGCCTTCAAAACCCCACAACAAAAGCAACGAACAATTTCATTCAGGAGCCAGCATTTCCATGCAGCAGAGAGAGCTCCCCAGACCAACGTCTGTCAACCTTTACCGTATCCAATGAATTTCTTCACACGCAAGAATCTCTGCATGGAGATCGGTTCATTAGGCATCAGAGCTGACAAGAGGCATCAATAGTGATCTTTCAATTAATTCATAGACACGAGGAGTTGTTTCACTTATTGGCCACAGGAGATACATGACTGAGATAAATGCTCAGCAAGTTCAATTTGCAGATCTCTTATGTCTCAGCCATCATTATAAGTGCTACTTAATAATTTTTAAATAGTTTCAAAGGCTCAATCTAGCCAATACATGAATAAAATCTTAACTTGGTCATGGACATGGCAAAGTAGGAAGGACAGTTGCTGACATTCTAACATAGTCACAGGCATCAGGTTACTTGTTGTGAGACCATTACAATTAAATAAACTCATGTTTATATCAGAAAAGAAGAACTTGCATTTATATAGCATCTTCCATTAAGTCCCAAAGTACTTTAAAGCATGGAGCATCAGCCCACAGAAGGATGAGGGGTAGCCTAGGGTTTATCGCAAGGCTACCTCCAAAACAAACCTACCTGAGATACAGCTTTCCCTATCAAATATTCATATCTCATTCATTGTAGGTTTTCAGGTTCTAAACTGCACTGTCTGTTATGAAAGCACTTTGTCAACATTCATAATATCCATTTGACACAGTATAAATGCCAATATTCCGTTCACCCTGTCAATCAGTTTTATGTTGATATCAATCTATTTGGTTTCATTTGACACACAAAACAGCATAACATGGAAGAAAAAATTAGCATTTAAATAGCATCTTTCAGCACTTCAGGACTTCCCAAGACACTTAACAACGAATTAAATACTTCTGAAGTGTAGTCACTGTCGTAATGTAGGAAATGCAAGTCAATTTTAGTACAACAAACTCCTGCAAACAGCAACAAGGCAATGAGCAGAATTTAATGCTCTTTCTTGTGCTGTGTTTGGTGCTGAGGGGCATTTAATTGGGTGAGAGGATGGCGGGTGGGTTCCCATTGCCTTCCTGCCTCTTCCCCGATTAAGTTTGTGGTGGAAAGGCCTGTGGATGGCCTTCCCGCTCCCACTGCCAATTGAGGCCCTTAATTGGACAATTTATGACCATTCAAGGTGCTTATCCTGCCGCTGCTGTTAATAGGCGGATGCTGGCCATACGGGGAGCACGACAAGCAAACTGTTTGCTTGTGGGATTCTGGAAATACCTCATTTAAAGGCCCTGAGTGCCTGATCGAAGGACCCTGTATTAGGAAAGGGGAGGGGTTGTCACTGAATGACAGCTCCTGCCCTTACTGTTGACCCCTCTTTGCTCTCCACCACTGATTGGCTGGCAGTTCTCAGCTTGCAGGACCTCCACCCCATTAAGCTTGATCCAGGAGCCAAGCCCGCCACTGGACAAGGTGCAGCGGACCGTCCCAAAAAGAGGAAACATGGCCCTCTCCCAGGCTCTCCAGTCAGCAGCTGAGAACCCGTCACCTCCAAAAAATTCAGCCTCATGACCAAGTAATCTGTTTTGCTAATGCTGGCTGATGGACAAATGTTGGCCAAGGCACTGAGAGAACTTTCTTGTTGTAATTCAGATAGTGGCATAGGAACTTTTACCTCCACCTGAGAGAGCAGATAGATCTTCAGTTTAAAACCTCATAAAAGTTGGCACTTCTGATAGTGTAGGGCTCACTCAGCACTGCACTGAAATGTCTACCTGGATTATATGTCCCAAATTATGTAATGGACCTTGAACCGACTACCTTCTGACTCATAGTTAAGATGGGATTGTTCATGGCACGTCCACCACATTTTGATGTCCATTTGGAGCCAACATTTGTATTTCAATGTTGTCAAAATAAGCTTTGGTGTTTGAAGGTGCAATGGCAGGTTTTGCAATCACAGATGACAAAAGGAAAAGGCCTTACTTCTCCACGATGGAAGTGAAGAATTGGAAGATATTTTTAGAAAAATTACACCTGAGTGGAATTACTACAATTCAGCAAAAACTACACTAATAACCTATTTCAAGTGCAAGAAATACAATGGAGGAAATGATTGTCTTCCGACATAGTAAGCATCAGTAAACAAGACAATTGAGAGCAGAGATGGAGAGTTTAGAGAGCATAAGGAGGAGCGAGACTGAGAGAGGGGACAGAGAGTTAAAAGCGTGAGAAGGAGCGATACTGAGAATGGAGTTGGAGACTTAAAAGTCCACAAGAAGGGGTGAGACTGAGAGCGGAGCCGGAGAGTTAAAACAGCATGGGAAGAGGCGAGACTGAGAGCAGAGTGAGCGAGTTAAAAGTGTGAGAAGGAGTGAGACTGAGAGCAGAGCTGTGAGGTAAAAGAACGTGAGAAGGGGCAATAAACACAGTAAATTGGAGCATACATAAGAATTATTCTAAATTAAGATAATAATTAAAATAAATTAGTAAGTACTGTAATAAACACTTTATATAAATTTTAAGGTATGGCAGTGCTGCTCAGCCATGTGGAATGTGCATCTTGTGGGATGTGGGAAGTTGTGCAGGCACAAAGTGCCCTTGATGACTATATCTGCAGGAAGCATCACCAGCTGCAGAAAGCTAAGGTCCATGTTGAAGAGCTTGAGCGGCGGCTGGAGTCACTGTAGTGCATCTGCAGGGCTGAGGATTATGTGGATAGCATGTTTAGAGAGGCAGTCACACCACAGCTAAGAAGTACATAGGCAGAGTGGGAATGGATGACTGTCAAAGTATCTAAGAGAAACAGGCAGGTAAAGCAGGAATCCCCTGAGGCTATCTTGCTCTCCAAACACTTTTCCATTTTGGCACTGGTGAGCAAGATAGTTTCTCAGAGGACTTTAGCAAGAGCCCAGTTCATGATACCACAGGTGGCTCAGCTGCACAGGAGTGGAGGAGGGAGAGTGGAAGTACTATAGTAGTAGGGGATTCCATAGTGTTTCTGCAGCCATAGACGTGACTTAAGGATGGTATGTTGTCTCCCTGGTGCCAGGTCAAGGATATCACAAAGCAGCTGCAGGATGTTCTTTTGAGGGAAGATGAACAGCCAGAGGTCATGGTCCACATTGCGACCAATGACACTGGCAGGAAAAGGGATGAGGTCCTGAAAGCAGATTTTAGGGAGTCAGAAAGAGAATTAAAAAGCAGGAACTCAAGAGCAGTAATCTCAGGATTACCCACAGTGCCACTTGCTAGAGAACATAAGAATAGGAAAACTGAGCAGCTTAACACGTGGCTGGAGAAATGGAATAAGAGGGAAGGCTTTATATTGCTGAGGCATTGGTGCTGGGGCAGGTGGGACCTGTACACAAAGGATGGGTTACATCTTAACAGGACTGGGACTAATGTCCTCAGAAGGAGGTTTTAAACTAGATTGGCAGGGGGATGGGAACTGAGGGGAGATTCAGAGTGGTGAGAAGAAAAACTGGCAGTGAGAAGTAGTGAAGTGTCAACTGATAACAACAATATATCAGACAGCAGTATCAAGGTAAATAGAATATTTGGAGACTTTGATAGGATTAGAGTAGGTAACAGTGAATGATTAGATGGGGTCAGAATAAGCGGGAAAGTAAAACAGCCTAAATCAGGGTTAATGTGCATGTTTGTGAATGCACGGAGTGTGATTAATAAGATTTGTGAACTGCAGGTACAGGTTGGCAAATGGAGTTATGATGTTATTGCTATAACAGAGACATGGCTCAAAGACAGGCAGGATTGGGCATTAAATATTCCTGGGTACAAGATGTTTAGGAGAGACCGGAATGGAAGAAATGGAGGCGGGGGGAGCGGAGTGGCAATATTGATTAAAGATGGCATTGTGCTATTAGAGAGATAGGATATTCCAGAGGGCCAAGGGCATAATCTCTCCGGCTAGAGGTAAGGAATGGGAAAGGTGCAATAACATTGATTGGTGTAGTATGTAGATCACCAACTAGTGGAAGGGATGTAGAGAAACAAACTTGCGAAGCAATTACAGAGAGGTGCAAGAGCAATGGAGTAATCATAATGGGGGACTTTAATTCTCCAAATGTAGATTGGGATAAGAATAGTATAAAACGACAAGAGGGGTGAGAGTTCCTGGATTATGTTCAAGATAGTTTTCTGCAACAGTATGTTTCCACTCCAACGAGAGGACATGCACTTTTGGGCCTGGTTCTGGGGAATGAGTTGGCCTAAGTGGATCAAATATCAGTGGGAGAGCCTCTTGATGACAGTGACCATTGTATCATAAGGTTTAGGTTAATAATGGAAAAGGACAGGGAACAATCCAGAGCAGGGATAATTAATTGGGGAAAGTTAACTTTGATGGGATGAGAATGTATTTGTGTTGAGTGAGTTGGAATCAAATATTGGCAGAAGAGATGGTGGCCATCTTCAAAGATAAAGTATTGCAGGCAATGTCAAGGTATATTCCCTTGAAAGGGAAAGGTAGGACAAATAAACCCAGAGCGTCCTGGATGATGAGAGAGATAAGGGTAAAGGTGAAAAGGAAGAACTGCGTGTACGACAGATGTCAGGCAGAAAATACAATGGAGAATCAGGCTGAATATAGAAGGACCAGAGAGGAAGTGAAGAAACTAATAAGAAAAGCAAGGAGAGAGCAAGAAAAGAAGCTGGCAGCAAACATGAAAGATAATCCCATGGTCTCCCTTAAGCATGGAAACAATAAAATGCTGGTAAAAGAAAGCCCATTAGGGACAAAAAAGAGGACTTGCATGTGGAAGCTGTAGAAATGGCAGAGGTGTTGAACGAGTACTTTGCATCTGTCTTTACAAAGGGTGTATTTGCTACCCAGGCCGAAGTGAGAGAGGAGGTAGCTGGTACACTAGGAGAACTCACAATCGAGAGGAAGGTGTTGGAAAGGCTATCTTTACTTAAATTGGATAAGGTACCAGGACTGGATGAGATGCAACTAAAGGTACTGAGGGAAGTGAGAGTGGAAATTGCAGAGGCACTAGTGATAACCTTCCAGTCTTCCATAGACATAGGGAAGGTACTAGAAGACTGGAGAATTGTGAAAGTTACACCCTTGTTCAAAAGGGGGTGTAAGGATAGAGCTGGCAACTACAGACCAGTCAGCTTGACCTCAGTAATAGGAAAACTTCTGAAAACTATAGTTCAGGATAAAATCAAAAGTCACTTAGACGAGTGCAGGATAATTAAGGAAAGCCAACATGGATTCAGCAAGGGAAATTCATGTTTAACTAACTTGCTGGAGCTTTTTGAGGACATAACAGAGAAGGCTGATAAAGGAAATGCTGTTGATGTGGTGTATATGGATTTTCAAAAGGCATTTGATACAGTGTCACACAACAGACTTGTGAGCAAAATTCTAGCTCATGAAATAAAAGGGAAAGTAGGCACTTGGATACAAAATTGGCTGAGTGACAGGAAACAGAAAGTGGTGATAAATGGTTGTTTTTCAGATTGGAAGAAGGTTTGTAGTGGAGTTCCCCAGGGGTCAGTGTTGGGACCCTTGCTCTTTCTGATATATATTAATAACCCAGACTGTGGTATACATGGCATGATTTCAAAATTTGCAGATGATACGAAGATGGGAAACATTGTCAACTATGATGGGGATAGTCTTGAACTTCAAAAGGACATAGACATGTTGGCGGATTGGGCAGACAGGTGGCAGAAGAAGTTCAATGCAGAGAAATATGAAGTGATTCATTTTGGAGGAAAGATATGATGGGATAGTATAAAATAAAGGGAGACCCTCTAAAGGAGGTGCAGGATCAGAGTTACTTCGGTGTATACATGCATATGTCAAGAAGATGGAAGGGCATGTTGAGAGAGCAGTTAATAAAGTATATAGTATATTAAGCTTTATTAATAGGGCATTGGAAGAAAGAGTAAGGAGGTCATATTAAATTTGTATAAGATGCTAGTTAGGCCTTATCTGGTGTACTGCATCCAGTTCTGGGCACCATACTTGAGGAAAGATGTGAAGGCTTTGGAGAGAGCACAAAGGAGATTCACAAGTATGATTCCTGGGATGAAGAACTGTGGCTATGAGGATAGATTGGAGAGGTTAGGACTGTTTTCTTTGGAGAAAAGAAGGCTGAGAGGAGACTTGATAGAGGCATTCAAAATACTAAGGGGTATTGACAGGGTAAATAGCGAGAAACTGTTCCCACTGAAGGGAGCATCAAGAACTAGAGAGTACAGATTTAAAATAATTGGCAAAAGGATTAAATTTAATGTGAGGGAAAGTTTTTCACCCATAGGGTGGTTGGAGTCTGAAACAAAATTCCTGAAAGAGTGGTGGAGGCAGGTTCTATCGAGCTATCAAAAGGGAATTGGACTTCTACCTGAAAGGAGAGAATGTGCAAAGTTATTGGGATAAGGCAGGGAAATGGGACTAGGGGGAATGCTCTTTCAGAGAGCCAGTACAGACTTGAGCCGAATGGCCATAATGTGATGGTGTGTAATATTGCATGTAACCAGCAACGAAATGTGACTTTGGTAATGTTGAGCATGTTGAACAGGAAATCAGAGGACAAATAATTGAAGGTCGCCTTTCTTAGTCAACTACACTGAAAGGCACTTGAGAAAGACAGAAAGCTGTCAGAACAGCTGGAGTTAGCAAGAACACTATCGCTTTCAGAGGTCAGACCTACTGAAGTTGAGGCTGCCTAAAGTAAGCATTATATAAGATATTCAGCTCCTGTGAACACAGTTCATTGCTCAAGTGCCAGGAAACAACTGAGCAACAACAATCGTCTCACAAGCAGAGTTGCAACTTGTCCAAACAACAGATGGAATCGCCCGGTCCCACTGGTGACAGGCATCATGGTGGGTGTGAGAGGAAAATATGGTGAGACAGTCAAAATTGGTTTCACGTCGTTGTGAAACCAGTTTGTGATCGTCCACTTCGACCTTCAATGTCAGGCAGCATTTTACGCGATCCAATGTCGGGAACTTAATTTTAATGCATTTGCATTTCATTATTGCGCCCTCATACCGGAATCAGACCCCAAAACAAATTTACCTCCCACATCAGAGTGACTTCAGAACAGCGTACTTCACAACTGCCTTTAAAAGGCGTGAGCCTGGCAAGCTGAACCTCGAGGGGAACGTGGAGGTGAGCGCACACAAACTTGTGCAGCACTCAAGAGCATCCCCCGTAGGACATCAAGGAAGAGGCTCGCGCAATTGGAGTGTGGGGATTGCACAGGCAAGTCGCTTTTCCCGGCTGACTTTCAAAGCAGTGCTGGGGACAAGGGCTCCAGTGTGGGTTGGGCCGGTGAGGGAGGTTGGGCGTGCAAGGCAGCACAGACTGAAAGAAGTACGCAAGCACGTGCCGGGTGGGGGTGTGGGATGTGGTGGGGGTGGGGAAGGGGATGAGGGAAGCAACTATGCACTTGGCAAAGCTTGGCAAAAGTGAGCATTCTTCTGCAGCAGAGTTGGGCCTCTGAAGATTTTCTGCCCACTCAAGCAATGCAAAAGCATGAATGTGCCACCAAATGCTTCAGAATTTTTCACCCCTCAGGCACAGGCTGCAAATTAATGTGCGTTTTAGGGGGCAGCAGAACAATTGGTTGACTGGGCAAGTTGTACAATCCTCTTGTGAAAGGTAACCATGATGCAGTCCCTTGCAATGTACTAAGGTTTGGACCAGTCTCCCCCATGGTTTAAGTTAACAGTGCGTCCTTGCAGTGTGGGTTAGGAGAATGCCTGTGCCTGAGCTGAGAGCACAGCATGCAGTCCAGTGGGTAAGGCTGCCACCAATCAGTCAAATGGAGTGGGGCAGAGGTGGGTGGGGTTTCGGACAACTGTGTAGCGCACTAATCTCTGGCCATCCAAGTGGTGGCTAGTGCTCTCCTGCATGTATGAAGGGGCCTTCGGACTTAACCAAGAGAGGTACATATATGCTAACCTACTCGTCTCTCTCTTTGATCCTGCAGGAGGAGAACATCAGGATCATGGAACCTGGTGATTTAGCAGTATGCCTCATGGCTTACACGGGGCAGAGAAGAAGAACAGCAGTGCAGCGGAGGCACCTGGCTCAGCAAAGAACATAAGAACTAAGAGCAGGAGTAGGCAATTCAGCCCCTTGAGCCTGCCCCACCATTCAATACGATCATGGCTGATCTAATTTCTACCTCAACTTCAATTTCCCGCGCTCTCCCCATAACCTTTCAACCCGTTACTAATTCAAAATCTGTCTATATCCTCCTTAAATTTATTCAGCGTCTCAGCATCCACTGCACTCTGAGGTAGTGAATTCCACAGATTCGCGACCCTTTGAGAAAAGTAATTCCTTCTCATCTCTGATTTAAATCTACCAGCCCTTAGCCTAAAACTATGGCCTCTTGCTCTAGAATGCCCGACAAGGAGAAACATCTGCTCCACGCCTACTTTGTCTATTCCCTTTAGCACCTTATATACCTCAATTAGATCTCCTCTCATCCTTCTAAACTCTTGCGAGTATAGGCCTTAACTGCTCAATCACTCCTCATAAGACAAGCCCTGCATCTCTGGAATCAATCTAGTGAACCTCCTCTGAACCCCAATGCAACTACATCCTTCCTCAAGTAAGGGGATCAAAACTGTGCACAGTACTCCATGTGCGGTCTCACCAATGCCTTGTACAGTTGCAACAATACTTCCCTATTTTTAAACTCTAATCCTTTATCAATAAATGCCAAAATTCCAATTGCCTTCCTTATTACCTGCTGTACCTGCATACTGGCTTTCAGCCAAACGTGCACAAGGTCACCCAGATCCCTCTGCACTGAAGCATTCTGAAGTTTCTCTCCACTGAAATAATAAGTCGCCTTTTTATTCTTCCAACCGAAATGGATAACCTCACACTTATCCACGTTAAACTCCATCTGCCAAATCTTGGCCCATTCACCTAACCTGTCCATATCTATTTGTAAATTTCTTATTTCTTCATTGCAACTTACTTTCCCACCTATTTTGGTGTCATCTGTAAATTTAGCTACTGTACCTTCTATCCCTGAATCCAAGTCATTAATATAAATTGTAAATAGTTGGGACCCAAGGACCGAATCCTGTGGCACCCCACTAGTTACAGCTTGCCATCCAGACAAAGACCCATTTATCCTGACTCTCTGCTTTCTGTTGGTTAGCCAATCCTCTATCCAAGCTAATATATTACCCCTAACTCCGTGTGATCTTAACTTGTGTATTAATCTTTTGTGCGACACCTTATCAAAGGCCTTCTGGAAGTCCAGATATGCTACATCTACAGGATCCCCATTATCCACTTTGCTTGTCACATCTCCAAAGAACTCTAGAAAATTAGTCAAACATGATTTACTCTTCATAAAACCATGCTGCCTCTGATGGATTGCATTTTGACTTTCCAAATGCCCATTAAACTAACTGGTCTAGTTTCCTACTTTCTGCCCCCCCCCCTTTTTTGAACAAGGGTGTTATATTAGTATTTTTCCAATCCATTGGAACCTTTCCAGAATCCAGGGAAGTTTGGAATATTAAAGCCAATGCATCCACTATCTCCACTGCCACTTCCTTTAAGACCCTGGGATGTAAGCCATCAGTTCCTGGGGACTTGTCACCCTTTAATCCCAATAGTTTACTCAGTACTTTTTCTCTAGTGATGGTGATTGTTCTAAGTTCCTCCTTCTCTATACCCTCTGCACTACCTGTTACTATTGGGGTGGTACTAGTGTCCTCCACCGTGAAAACTGAGGCTAAATATTGATTAAACATCTCTGCCATTTCTACATTCCCCACTATTAACTCCCCAGTCTCATCCTCCAAGGGACCAACATTCACTTTAGCTACTCTCTTTCCTTTTATATACTTGTCGAAGCTTTTGCTATCAGTTTTTACATTTTGCACTAGTTTTCTTTCATAATTTACCTTTGCTCTTTTTATTTTTTTTTTAGTAACCCTTTTTTGATTTTTAAAAGTTTCCCAATCTTCCAGCCTGCCACTGACCCTTGCAATTTGGTATGCCTTAGTTTTTGCCTTTATGTTATCTTTAACTTCCTTGCTTAGCCATGGATGCTTTATTCCCCTCTTACCACCTTTCTTCCTCTTTGGAATATATTTTACTTGGGAGGAATTGTTCATTAACTGTCCTACCTTGTAGTCTTCCTGCCCAGTTCACCAGGGCCAAATCTGCCATCATGCCTAAACCTCTGTTTAACTCCAGAACACTAGTATGTGACTCAAATTTCTCGCTCTCAAACTAAGCTTGAAATTCTAGCATGTTATGATCACTTTTTCCTAGAGGATCCTTTACTATGAGGTCATTAATTAAGCCCATCTCATTACACAAAACCAAATCCTGGTTGGTTCCACAACATATTGCTCCAAGAAACAATCTCTAATACACTCTAGAGAGTTGTAGGTGCCGAGCTAGACCCTGGGTCGATAGACAGCACCTGCCCTTCCTACAGATGACTGAGAACCAGTGTTGCCAAAGAGTGTGCATGGTCTGTCACATCTGTCACCTGCTGCAGGATTTGGCACTATGGGGACATGGAGGGCAATCACTGCCAGTGGTCGTGAAAGTGACTGTGGTGCTCAATTTTTCTGTCAGTGGCTCTTCCCAGGACTTCGCAGGTGACCTGTGGGGGGATCTCACAAGCCTCTTTGCACAAGTGTATCCAGGAGGTCACGGCCACCACCTTTGCGAAGGCACAGACCTTTTAGCATTTCAAGCAGGATCAGGAAAACCAGGAAGCAAGAGTCCTGGGTTTTGTACAGATCTCTGGTTTCTCACAGGTGCAGGGTGCCATCGATTGCACCCATGTGGCACTCAGATCTCCATGGCAACAAACAGTGCAGTATGTGAGCCGCGAGGATTTCCACTTGCTGAGTATTCAGCTGGCCTGTGACCACAGCAAACACATCCTACATGTCAGCGCGCAATTCCCAGGGAGCATCCATGACTATTATATCTTTAGCAGGTCTCAGATCCCTGACATCTCCCAGGTTCTACAGAGGCGGCAGGGCTGGCTCCTCAGGGACAAGGGCTACTCATGGAGGATGTAGCTGATGACGCCTGTGCAGCGGCCTCGGACTGTGGCAGAGCGACGCTATAATGAGGCTCATTCCGCGACCCGGACTTCGGTGGAGCAAATGATAGTCATCTTGAACACGAGGTTCTGGTGATTTGACAGGTCCAGAGGGTGTCGTGCATTATCGTATCTTGTTGTGCTACACAACCTGGTGCTGCAATGGGGGAAGAACCTGGCCGAGGAGGAGATGGAAGAGCTGCACACCTCCTCCGATGAGGAGGACAGAGAAGGGAATGACTGTGGTAAAGCCCTCAAAGGCGAGGATGCCAGCGATGAGGCCATCGCAGTGCCTAGACAAGGCTGCCATGCTTGGGAGGGTTCATTGCCTTAGGATTCATGGAGGATGATGACAAGATGCAGTGAGGACAGTCCTGACATCCTCACCGTGCATCTGTGAAGGTTTGACTCCTGTGTGGCTCATGGCAGCGTACAAACCCTCAGTGCCTTAGGCTCATATCATGAAGACACAGCGGAGGCCTCAATAGTCGCTAGATTCCAGGAGGATGAAGACAACATGCAGTGGGGACACTCCATAGATCTTCACATTGCCTCTGGGAATGTCTGACTCCTGTCAGACTGAGGGCAGCTCGCTTGTGTTCCGTGATCAGGGACATATCATAGAAACGCAGCCAAGAAACTTTAAACGCATCTGATCAGCACCTGTTCCCATCAGAAGTTACCAGTGTCATGACCATAGATCATAGCCCTGAATTACTTAAGGACATATTAAACTTTTAAGTAAGACAAGTGTTTTTTAAAAAGGACACACAAGCAAAAGCTGGCTGAGACTGTAAAGTAGCCACTTGCTAGAAAATTCCTATGTGGATTAAACTTGACCAACTAGCCCAAAGAATGGAAAGTCAAACCTAAAAGGTGTCAATGCTTACTTCAGACAGAGACATTTCAAAGGAAATGATGCAATGCAAAAACTGAACTATAAACTCCTGTGGTTGTGGCAATAATGAAGGCTGATTACTAACTCTTCTAAGTTATATCCCAGACTGTGGACATGATGTGAGTTGAAAAGAAAGAAGATCTGGGTGAAAGACATGTTTGTTTCTTCCCCTCCAGGAATACACAAAAAACATGGTTAAAAGCCAACTGCAACCCTGATCTCTGTGCGCTGGTCTGGTGTTCTGTTCTGGTGTGTGTGTGCGTTGTGAAGGTTACAGCTGAAGAACATCAACTAGGCATCTCTGTGCTTGCAGATGTATGAAAAGTGTCTCTCTGATTGCTGGATACAAGTCACAAGTCAGCAAAGCCACAATCGAAAAGGAAATAGGACAACTCCTTTCAGCTAACCTGCAGAACCAAGAATCTCCAAACTAGAGATAATAACAAAAAAACTGCGGATGCTGGAAATTCAAAACAAAAACAGAATTACCTGGAAAAACTCAGCAGGTCTGGCAGCATCGGCAGAGAAGAAAAGAGTTGACGTTTCGAGGCCTCATGACCCTTCGACAGGACTTGAATTCGAGTCCAAGAAAGAGTTGAAATATAAGCTGGTTTAAGGTGTGGGGGGGGGGGGGGTGGGGGTGGCGGAGAGAGAGAGAGAGAGAGAAGTGGAGGGGGTTGGTGTGGTTGTAAGGACAAACAAGCAGTGATAGAAGCAGTTCATCAAAAGATGTCACAAACAACAGAACAAAAGAACACATAGGTGTTAAATTGGTGGTATTATCTAAACGAATGTGCTAATTAAGAATGGATGGTAGGGCACTCAAGGTATAGCTCTAGTGAGGGTGGGGAGAGCATAAAAGATTTTAAAATATTTAAAAATAATGGAATAGGTGGGAAAAGAAAAATCTATATAATTTATTGGAAAAAAGCAAAAGGAAGGGGGAAACAGAAAGGCGGTGGGGATGGAGGAGGGACCTCAAGACCTAAAGTTGTTGAATTCAATATTCAGTCCGGAAGGCTGTAAAGTGCCTAGTCGGAAGATGAGGTGTTGTTCCTCCAGTTTGCGTTGGGCTTCACTGGAACAATGCAGCAAGCCAAGGACAGACATGTGGGCAAGAGAGCAGGGTGGAGTGTTAAAATGGCAAGCGACAGGGAGGTTTGGGTCATTCTTGCGGACAGACCGCAGGTGTTCTGCAAAGCGGTCGCCCAGTTTACGTTTGGTCTCCTCTACACCAATTTAACACCTATGTGTTTTTTTGTTCTGCTGTTTGTGACATCTTTTGATGATCTGCTTCTATCACTGCTTGTTTGTCCCTACAACCACACCAACCCCCTCCACTTCTCGCTCTCTCTCTCTCTCTCCCCCCCGCCCCACACACCTTAAACCAGCTTATATTTCAACTCTTTCTTGGACTCGAACTCAAGTTCTATCGAAGGGTCATGAGGACTCGAAACGTCAACTCTTTTCTTCTCCGCCGATGCTGCCAGACCTGCTGAGTTTTTCCAGGTAATTCTGTTTTTGTTTTGAATCTCCAAACTAACTGCTCAACTGCCAAAGTCATTGCTACCGGAATCATCCAACTTGACAGCCGCAACATTTCATCATCTACTCCTCACGGACCAGCCAAATACTGATTTGTATATCTTTTTAATTTTTATTTCTGGGCTCACTTCTCATTTCTAATCTGTGTCGACGTGTGTAGCGTTTTTTTTTCTCGCGTTTTAGTCACTAACAAATTCATTCTTTCTTTAACCTAAAACAGCCTGGTTAAATTGGCTCCTTTGAAAACATAAATACATTTGGACTGGGAATAGGTATGCATGAGGAAAAGGGTCCTTTTTAAATTAACCTTGCTGCAACCAACTGAGAGGGTTGAATAAAGAAGGAGAGCCGGTTCATCCCTCCTCACCCTGGAGCAGAACAATTTGGGGGGCCTCGGCTTGGGACCAGTCGTAACACCAGTCACAGGTGCTATAGAGATGGGGGGCCAGATGGCTGCTGAGAGCACACAGAGAGAATGATCGAACCCTGTGACGCCTGCCCACGACATTCTGGCAGCAATGATCAGCATCATCGAGATGCAGGCATCACCAATGTGTCCAATGAGTGTGAGGCCGGACCATCACTTTGCTCTGAAGGCTACACACTGCACAGGGAAGAGGCCCTGTATTGAGACACCTGTCCTTATCCTGTGCAGGAATCAAGGTTTTATGTCTGAGTGACACAAACACTGCTCGTCATAATAAGGAGCCATAGGCAAGGAGATATTCTTTGGATTTTATTTAGAATAGTGAACATTATGTACAAGCAATTAAACACCCATGCCCACGCTGTACAATTACATCTTCTAAACCTTCCTAACCTTGGTGCTCCCTCAACACCCACAGCAGAGGTGGAGGCAGCCAGCTGACTGTGTTAAGACCATAAGACCACAAGATGTAGGAGCAGAAGTAGGCCATTCGGTCCATTGAGCCTGCCCCACCATTCAATGAGATCATGGCTGATCTGATAATCCTCAATTCCACTTTCCTGCCTTTTCCCATAACCATTGATTCCCTTACTGATTAAAAATCTGTCTATCTTAGCAAGTCCAGAGGGTAGGCCAGTGTGGCAGGCCAGGCCGGAGGGTAGGGCAGTGGGACAGGCCAGGCCGGAGGGTAGGGCAGCGGGACAGGCCAGGCCGGAGGGTAGGGCAGCGGGGCTGGCCAGGCCGGAGGGTAGGCCAGTGTGGCAGGCCAGGCCGGAGGGTAGGCCAGTGTGGCAGGCCAGGCCGGAGGGTAGGGCAGCGGGACAGGTCAGGCCGGAGGGTAGGGCAGCGGGACAGGCCAGGCCAGAGGGTAGGGCAGCGGGACAGGCCAGGCCGGAGGGTAGGGCAGCGGGGCAGGCCAGGCCGGAGGGTAGGCCAGTGTGGCAGGCCAGGCCGGAGGATAGGGCAGTGGGGCAGTGTGCCCCTTGGTTTCCGATGTGTGCCATCCTGCCCTCCTGGAGGAGGTGGCAGTGCGGTGAGAGGTCCTGCTTCCAAGGGACAGTAGGCGGAGGCCCCCCCACCTGACAAAATGTGCGTGGGAGGAGGTGGCCGAGAGTGTGAGCTCCCATGATGTGGTGTGATGCAAGTGGGTTCAGTGCCACAAGAGATTCCTGCGCTCGGGAAGGGTGAGCACCATGTTGGCTGAGGTCACTTAATGCAGCCATCAGCCTTTCCCCACAAGGTGCCTCCACACCCCCATCCGTAACCCCTCCGCCCCCTCCATCCCAACAACTCCGAGTGCAGTTACAGCATTGAATTCTTCATGATATGTGTCCCTCGCTGGGTGGGCCAGCAGATATTGCCCATAACAAAAACAGAATTAACTGGAAAAACTCAGCAGGTCTGGCAGCTTCGGTGGAGAAGAAAAGAGTTGACGTTTCGAGTCCTCATGACCCTTCTTCTGTTGAAGATGTCCATCGGCAGTGGTGAGGCTGGGGTGCCATGGGGAGGTGTGTTTGCCGAGCACTGAGGTCACCATGTGTGTCCCAGCAGCCATGGCACTGCTGAACGCTCAGTGATTGAAGTTTGCAACATGGGTTGACCATTGATTATGGAAGGATGAGCGCAAAATGATCCGGGGGACCAACATGCACATTGACATTGTCTCTACTTTAACTAATCAAATGTCCTTTTCCCTCCTTTCAGCATCAATGGAGCAGGGCCAGGAGGAGGAGGCAGAGGGGCCACCTCTCACACCTGAGTGCCCTGAACATATCGACTCACCAGCGTCACACCATCACAGCCAGGCAGGCACCAGCGCAGATACCAGCACCTCGGTGGGAATTAGATCTTCGGCTAGTGACACGGGGCACAGTGGTGAGGGCATTTCACACTCGTTTGAGGTGCAGGCGGAGACAGAGTGCCCAGGGCATCAGCAGTCAGAGGACTGCAGGAGACCAGGTACATGCTCGGTCGGTAGCTGATGATGTGCCTCTGGAGTTGTCCGTGAGGCAGGAAATGCTGGAGATCCAGCAGGGTGTGCAGGAGGATCTGGTGGAGATACATGATCCATGTGCTGGAGGAGTCCACGCGTGGCATCACCGATGCAATGAGCCTCATGGCCGAGCGCCATGCTTCCTCCATGGAGAGAGTGGCGACTTCCATGGACAGGCTCCTCCAGGAGAACAATCAGGGCCTCCTGGGGTTGCGCTTGGACCAGCAAGCTCTCACAGTGGCATTGACCTCAGATGGTCAGTGCCAGTATGGGAGATGGTTTGGGCATCCAGTATCCCAGCTAAGTGCCCATCCATCTATAGTGAGCAGGGTGGTCCAAAGCGACCCCACGATCAGCGCAGCAGTTGCCTGTCATCTCTCCTTTGTCAATAAAGCTCAGAGCTCCTCTCAGGGCGCTCCGGATGAGGACAGCAGCTCCTCCCCCCCTCTGCCAGTGACCATGGCATCTGGTGAGGCTGCGGTGACTGGGGAGATGCCAGCTGTGGAACTGGCAGATCCCTCCCAGGCGGGGCCAGCACAGGCTCCACGGGCCAGAGGATGACCACCAAGGTCATCGAGGCCAACAGGGCAGCAGAGTGAGCAGGCTGTCTCAGATGCCAGTGCCAACAAGGGGACAGCACCTAGATGTAGCACACGTAAGCATAAATTTAAGGCACCTTAGGCACACCAAAGGTTATTCACTGGTACTTCTATGCTGCCCCATTATTAGTTCACTAAGATTTGGTGTGATGTGCAACACCTTTTTTTTGGTTTCTGAACTTCATCTTGTTATATCATTAAATTTTGATATGCAAGCATGGCTCAGGGTGACTGCTTACTTCTGGAGGTGGACGGGAACCCCTGATGTTATAAGTGAGTTGTTTAACATTGAGGTTTATTAAGGGCCTTAGTTAATGCTATTATCCAGGCAGATTTAGCACTCATGTTTTGAGTATGGAGCCTGCTGCCCTGGCTTGTGTTGGAGATCCATCTGTGGTGTGCTAGCTGAAGGTTCATTGGATTAAAGCCTCCCAGGTGTCCCTGCCTCCCTGGAGTATGCCTGGGTCAGTGTCTACTCCCTCAGCGTTCTCCTGTGCGTGCTCATCCTTGGACTCACTGCTGGACTCATCATGTTCGTCCGGAGAAACTGTGTCTACATCTTCTTTGTCCACTGCGTCCCCCCTTTCCAGTGCCAGATTGTGGAGAGCGCAGCATGAAACGTATGACACAATCTTGGGGGTATTGGAGTGCACACCCTGAACAGTCCAGACATTGGAAGCACATCATGAGAAGACCGATAGCTCTCTTCACCACAGGCCTTGTGGTGCCATGGCTCCTATTGTACCGCTGCTCAGCCTCTGTTCTTGGATGGTGGAGAGGTGTCATGAGCCACCTTTTGAGGGGATAGCCCTTGTCTCCCAGCAGCCATCCATCCAGCTGAGCCGGAGCACCGAAGAGCCTCGGCACCTGGGAGTGTCTGAGGATGTAAGCATTGTGCTGCCTGGGTAGCACAATGTAAGCATTGTGCTTGCAGAATCTGCATCCTGTGATCACACATTATCTGCACGTTCATGGATTGGAATCCCTTCCTGTTGACTAAGGCACCGGGCTCACCTGCTGGCACCTTGATGGCCACATGTGTGCAGTCCATAGCACCCTGGATGCGGGGGAAGCCAGCAATGGCCACGAAACCTCTGTCTCGCTGAGTCTGACTGGTCTCATTCCAGCGGTAGTGGATGAAAGTCAATGCATGCCTGAACAGAGCATCTGTCACCTGCTTGATACAAGTGTGAACAGCTGACTGGAAGACTCCGCAAAGATCACGCACAAAGCCCTGGAAAGAGCCAGAGGCATAGAAGTTGAGGGCGGCTGTGACCTTCAGCACCACTGGCACGGGGTGTCCATCCACAGAGTTGGCGCAGATCTCAGGGCTGATCATGTGACAGATGGAGGTCACTGTCTCCCTTGAGGGACGGAGCCTCCTTCGGCACTGCACCTCAGACATATTGAGGTAGCTACTTCACTGCCCGTATACCCTGGCAGTGGGATAGTGGCATCTTCTGTGGCCGCTTCCGCCTTGGTCTACCTCTTGGCCCTGCACCCCTTTTGCCTGTGCCTGTACTCCCAAAGATGGCTCCCCTGGTTGCTGAATGTGGACTCCTGGCCCCTCCCCCTTTTGTCCCTCCCTTCCTCCTCAGAGAAGGTGCCTCCAGTGGACAGTTCAGCTCCCATTCCCAGGCTAAGGGAAGGTTTCCTGAAACCTGTAGGCCCCAAAAATGATCTTTACTGTAGAGTCCTGACCTCAAAGCTGTTACTCCTGTTCAAGCAGCTGGTATGAGTTTTGAAGTATTCCTGCTCACACAAGCAAGTAACAGTAACTTTCACAATTAAATATCTGACAGATATCACTCGTGACCCCACTCACCCATCTTAGCCCGTCTGTGGATGAAGTTTATACAAATGTCTCCTACCCGCCTGCCCGTTGCGCCTGTGAGACATCCTGATGATCACACAGGCCCTGAAAAATTGCAGACAGTTGCTGCCTCAAGGGCCTTAACTAACTGATTAATTAATGGCGGCTGCACATCCAAGAACATCGCGTGCCCACCCACCTAAATGTCACGAGGGCGCACGGTGACGTCGGGACCCTTGCCCGACGTCACCATGTGTCATTTTACGCATCAGCATGCAGGGCCCGCTCCAGCACGCCAAGAGAAAATTCTGGCCTAGGTGTGGTCTAACTAGTGCCTTGTATAGTTTTAGCAAGACTTCCCTATTGTTATACTCCTTTCCCTTTGAAATAAGGGCCAACATTCCATTTGCCTCCCCTGTTACCCACTGAACTTGTATGTTGGCTTTTTGTGATACATGCACGAGGACCCCCAACACCCTCTGCGCTGCAGCTTCCTGCAGTCTTTCTCCATTTAAATAATATTCAGCTCCTCTATTCTTCCTGCCAAAGTGCATAACCTCACATTTCCCATGTTATATTCCATGTTTTTGCCCACTCAGTTAACCTGTCTATATCCCCCTGCAGACTCTTTGTGTCATCCTCACCACTTACCTTCCCACCAATTTTTGTGTCACCTGCAAACTTGATGATTGTATATTCATTTCCCTCATCTAAATCATTAATATATATAGTAAATAATTGTGGCCCCAGCACTGATCCCTGTGGTACTCCTCTAGTTACAGGTTGCCATCCTGAAAATGCCCCCCTTTTCCCAACTCTCTGTCTTCTATTAGTTTGCCAAACCTCTACCCATGCTAATATACTACCCCCAGCACCATGGGCTCTTATATTTTTAAGTAGCCTTATGTGCAATACCTTAGCGAAAGCCTTTTGGAAATCCAAATTTGTTGCATCTACTGATTCCCCTTTATCTATCCTGGTTGTTACCTCCTCAAAGAATTCTAATAAATTTGTCAGGCATGATTCCCCCTTCATGAAGCCATGCAAAACTGGAGATTATTAGTGCTTGGTAATCACATTACACACAGGACAGTGGAGTCAGGGTAGCGCTGAGAAAGGAATGATGTGGTGCAAGATCCTCACATGAATGCTTGCTGCCAACCTCACCATCATCAGCTGTCTCGACTGAACTGGGATTTTGGTAGCCTTGGAGTGTGAAACCTGAGATTAGACTGTGTAAGAGCAGGTCTGAACTTGATGGATTCATTTGGATAGCAAGGGTACCCATTTGAAGAGGTAAGGTACCCCTTTGGATTTGGTCCTGGGAGTAAAGTGCCCTTTGGTGGAAGTAAGGTGCCCTTTGGAATTGTTAAAATAAGCATAAATGTGCATAAAATGTGCATATACCCATTACTATGAAGGTCATTGGAACTGTCAACGTACCTGTCAAAATGAACTGTCAGAAGCTCGTGTCAAAGGGAGTTGTCAAGATGGCAAAACATTTAAAAGTCCTGCCCTTTAAATTTTAAATATATGTCTGGAGTGTTTAAATAAAATAATTGATTGCTATTTCACTCTATCTGTTGACATATGCCTGATGGTTTTCATTACTGGATTAGCGCTGCAGGCCTAATTTCACAACCATCCATTATCACAGTAGGGTGCCTGCCATTTCAGTTTGATTAACAGCTAAAAGTGGTTATAGGCTCTTTGATATGGGACTATGAATTCCAATGCTTGTTGTTATAAGGGATTGTGCACTTCAATTAAATGTTTGTTGCATTAAAACTTTATTTAGCTGAAGGAATGTAAATTTAGAAAATGGGTTATTATGAACGAGAGCATTTTTTCAAGTACGTGAAGTCTGCAATAGAGACGTAGAACTTTATTTTATAGAGCTTTATTTTATCTCATCTCTGCACGGGTCTTGAAGTCTGTCCATTGTGGATACTAGGTGAGTTGGCATGTTGATGTAAGGGCAAAGGGTGGTGGGTGGTGGGGCATGAATTAGCACTAAATTGGGATAGGGGCTACAAAGGGGTTGGCTGAAGGACCACCTAGCTGAAGCGGTGAGGAATGGGAACATCCAGATGGTGTTGAGGAGGCTTAATAGTGACAAATCCTAATTGTCCTTCTTTAATATGCAGGATCACATCATCTGGATCATGAGAAAAGACTGGACTCCTAAGACCGGGAAAGAGGCCACGATCAGGGATTTGCCTGGCAGCACGGACGGGAATGTAGCTCTCAGGCTGAAGAGGCAGGTGAAGCAGATTTCTGCACAGCAAGTGTGGATCCAACCCTTGCTGCCCCATCTTCATGGCAAGCCAGGTGGCCAACTCCACCCAAGGGATATTTCCAAGAAGTGCTGGGCTTGTAACTGGTTTGGGCACTCTGAGCAAGGCTGCCCGCAGAAACCTCAGACCCAACAAATAGTAGGTATGTTGGCCCCATCAAGCACATCTATATTCCCCCTGCCTCATCAAACAAGATACTGGCCCTCCAAAGACAATGGAAACACTTAGGCCTTCAGCCTGAAGAATGACCATGGAAGCAAACACACCTTAGCCAATTTAGAGGGAATTATGGCTGATGCCATGCCCATGCCTCAAGCAAGCGGCAGCATCCAGACTTAATCCCCCATGAAATAAATGCAGGGAGTTGTCAAAGTATCAGTGATGTGCTTATGAGGGAGATCCAAACTCAATCTAGAGGGGTGGAGCCACGTATTGGTTCACCTTTTCCATCCATCGCAAAAGAGGGCCTCAGGCAACTTCAACTGGTCATTGGCAACATCAGTAAACCTCAGCACTACTACCAACCCGGCACCACTGCTGAGGTGCTGGAAGAGGATCAGGGAAGAGGATGGAGTTCTCTATTGGCTGATTCATGATAACAGGGGAGAGGTGGAGCAATTCACCCTTCCCGGCAATCTCAAGCAACAAACGTTGACAGCAGTTCATGATCAGGTGGGGTACCGAGCTTCGGAAAACACAGCTGCACTGACCAGAGTTGTGTTACTTGCCCAGGGTGACTGCTAACATTGACGACTATTGTTAGAATTGTGAGAGGTATACTTTGGCTAAACTGGGAAGTGGCTTCACCCCAGAATGGGATCCTTGGTTGCCACTAGGCCATCAGAGGTCCCCTCAATGGATTTCATAGTTCTTGACCCCAGCACCAATGGGACTGAGCACATTCTCGTACTCACAGGTGTCTTCACCAAGTTTACAAAGGCTATTCTCACACATGACCAAAAGGCCTCAACTATAACCAGAGTGTTAGTGTGCGATTGTTTTGTCTGTTTTGGTGTCCCATGTTGGATGCACAGTGACCAAGGGCACAATTTCAAGGGTAAGATAGTACAGGGGCTTTGCAAGGTCTTTGTCAAGAGCACACTACCCAGTACTCCCAAAGGATAATGGACCATGCAAAAGATTCAACTGTACTCTGCATGACCCATTATGCACCTTGCCTCCTGAGAGTAAACTTAAGTAGCCTGAGTAACTTCAGGAGCTGGTCTATGCTTACAATAGTGCCCCATATTCCTTTGTGGGTTACTGTCCAGTCTATCTCTTCTTAAGAAGAGACCCAGCCTTTCCCGTGTATTATCTCCTTGGGCTCACCGTGCATTCAGACAGAGATGGCCAAGTTGATGAGTCGATATCCGAGCATCATGTGAGGCTAAACCAGGTTTTTGAGATGGCGTCCAAGAGGGCCGAGAAAGAAGTGCTGTGAAGAAAAGTGCTAGTCAATCACAAAGCTGACAAGGGGTCCTTTTGATCGGCACAAGTGTATTCCTCCAGAACAGGAATATCGGAATAAGATACTAGATGTCTGGGATCCTGAAGCCACAGAGCCATCGAGCACCTTGACACTGGGCAGCCTCTAAGCCAAAAGTCTGGTGGTTGACGTGGAGGTAAACAGCCCATTCAGCAGCTTCGCTGAACCTGAAATGTAGAGGAGTGAGATAGCGATAAGGAATCTGGAATGTGTGTGCCACATTCAGGGGTGCATCCAGACTGAGGAAGCCGACTCCAGTGCCAGAAGGAGATGCAGAGTTGTCAGGCAAGGAGGCTGCAATTGGAGTAACCAATGCTGATGATCACACTGTCCCTGGAGATGTGACAGATCCAGACCCCTGTGTGGCTAACCCATCACAAAGTATTGGTTCTCTTGAAAGTGCCAATTTGGAGGAGGGATTGAGAAGACAAAAAAAGAGAGAGACAGAGAGAAACAGAGAGAGAGACACAGAGAGAGAGTGACAGAGAGACAGAGCAAGAAATAGGGAGAGCCAGGCAGAGAGAGACAGGGCAAAAGAGAAAGAGAGAGACACAGAGAGAGAGACAGCAAGGAGCAGAAGTCCAAGACTATCGAGTCACAGTGTCGAGGAGCCCCGCTTACAATTATGACAGACTGGGGAGTAGTAGGGCAGCAGTGAAGAGCTGAAATAGACCTAGACAGGATGGCAACCCTGTGTTTGAGAGATCACAAGAAGAGGGAGATCCCTTTCGTGTCTGGGCGACATGGTGATCTGGGTCACGTGGTCACAGGAAGTTAGAAGTAGGAGCTTCACCAAATGAACACTGCTGATTAGAGATCCGGATTTAAGCTCTGGACGGTCTCCTCGTGGATCTGGAGCATCGGCATGAACGTCTATTGTTTGTTCATCTCAGCTGAGCTTTTCCATTAATGTTTATCAAGATTTGATGGCAATGGAATAAAAGATCCCTGTTTTCTAACCTTCGTGCAGCCTGTCTGCTTGAACCTTGTGTGGCAATGGATAGATTACTTAGCAAAGAGGAAGCAGAGAGTAAAGATAAATGGATCATTTCCAGGTTGGCAAGCTGTAACTAACTGTAACCTCAACTACTTACAGTCCATATCAATGACTTGGATGAAGGCACAGAATTTATGGTTACAAAATTTACAGATGACACAAAGATAAGGAGGAGAGTAAATTGTGAGGAGGACATAAAGAGTCTACAAAGGGATTTAGATGTGTTAATTGTTCAAAAAATTGGCAGATGGAGTATAAAGTGGGAAAATGTGAACTTATCCACTTTGGCTGGAAGAATAGGAAACAGTATACTGTTTAAATAGAAAGACATTGTAGAACTCTGGGGTCTGGATATCCTGGTGCACGAATGACAAAAAGTTAGTATTCAAGATCATCTGGAGTAGTATGTAGTTTTGGTAGTTATTTAGGATAAATGCATTATAAGCAGTTCAGAGAAGGTTTACTTGACAGAATCCTGGGACGAAGGGATTGTCTTATGAGGAAAGGTTGGACAAGTTGGGTGTGTAGAAGAATGAGAGATGACCCTATTGAAACATATAAGACACAAAGGGAATTTGATAGGGTGGATGCTGAAAGGATGTTTCCCCTTGCCAGAGAGACTAGAACTAGGAGTCTCTGTTTAAAAATAAAGGGTCTTCTATTTATGATGGGGATGGGGAGATTTTTTTTTCCTTCAGAGGCTCATTAATGTGTGGAATTCTTTTTTTCAGAGAGCAGGTAGAGATGGGGTCACTGAATACTTTTAAGGCTGAGTTAGATATATTCTTGAATGACAAGGGAGCCAAAGGTTATAGGGGGTAGACAGAAGAGTAGAGTTGAGGCTACAGTCAGATCAGCTATGATCTTGCCAAATGGCAGAGCAGGCCTGAGGGGCTGAATGGCCTGCTCCAGCTCCTAATGCAAATGTTCGTGTGACAGTTACCATTGGCTGCTTGGATGTAGATGTTCTCATAGCTACAGAAGCATCTGTCAGTGTCATGGGAGACAAAAGGTTCAACAAATTTCAGGATTGCCCCATTCTCCACAAACCAGGGAATGTGAAAATTTTCCCTTACAACAGTGACAAACCACTGCAGAGTCTTGGGGCTTCAGGAAGACCATCTCAGTCCCATCCAAAGACTCTTGAACGAATGTTGTATTCTATGTCATATTTGGAGAATGTCTCATCAGTTTCCAAACAGCAACAGATTTGCTCAATTGCAGTTACATATGCAATTCCTACACATACCAACAGTATTCTTAAATTGTACGATGACCCACTTCACTGGTATCAGCAAACTGAAAGGTGTTACAGGAAAGCTGCATGTGGACCTGAATGTGCTCCTAAATCACACATCAATGGTGGTGAGTACCATTCTATGGCAAAAAACAGACAGAGCAGGGAAGTCAGCACTTTACTTGATATTATTGGGAAAGTTGGGGATGAGCCTAACCCTTGGATCTCACACATACAAGTCATCAAGAAATCTAAGAGCAAGAACCAGATTAGAATCTGCATTTATGGACCAAACCAAGCCATACAACGAGAAAGAACCTTGACATCAGCAATCGATGATATCATAGATAAAATGAATTGTACTAAACACTTCACTAATCTTGACCTCAGTGCAAGCTGTCATCAAATGGAGCTTGCGAAAGGATGAAGCTACCTTAAGCATTTTCAACTCAAGTCGGACCTTTTCAAGACAAAAGTCTCAACATTGCAGCAGCTGAACTATTTCAGCACATGATTCTATCTGCACTTCAACAACTTAAAAGCTTGCTGAACATCAGTGATGAGATTCTCATCAACAGCCACACTGAAAGTGAACTTGAGATGCACCTGCATGAATGACTACATCTTAGAGAATGTAATACACCTTGAACAAAGACAGGTGCCTATTCTTTGAAAACAGAATTGAATTCTTCAGCCATGTGTTCAGTGGTAAAGGAGTATCACCTGATCCATGGAAAGTTGAGGCCATAGCAAAAATTGTGGATCTTACAAGCATGCAGGAAGTCCAGAGTCTGCTAGGATTCCTCACATACTGTGGTTGCTTCATTCCTGAGCTCATTATGATATCTGTGACTTTACTTGATCTGACAAAAGAGACCACTAAGAGGGAGTGGACAACATCACACAAACAGGCTGTACAACAGATCGAACAATGGCTGTCAGCAAGAGGCACAAATGCCTATTTTGACACTGTGAAAGCTGCCAAACTAGTCGCGGACGCAAGTCCATTGGCTCAGGTACAGTTCTCATACAGAAAGACATGACAGATAAACCAACAATTGTTGCAGTGGTAAACAGATCACTAATGCCTGTAGAGCAATGTTACTCGCAAACAGAAAGAGAAGTGTTCTCAACCACATGGGGTAAATTGTACTTTCATCTCTACTTGCATTGAAGCGGGTTTGAAGTAATAAACAATAATAGACCACGAGTAAGCTTCTTGAACAATCCACATAGCAAACCACCCACTCGGATAGTGCATATAACACTCAAACTATAAGGGTATGACTTCCATGTTGAGTAACAGCCAGGCAAGCTTAACACAGTGGGCTACTGTGCACAAAATCCTTTGCCGACATTCAGCCATACTAGTTGTGAGGAAAAGGTTGCCAAACAACATCTTAACTAGGTAAGCCTAAATGTGGTGCCAACGTCAGTAACTAGCTGACAGCAAAGCGGCAACAAAACAAGATGAGGTGTTGCAACTATGTAAGATGGTTATGAAATCACAAAACTGGAAAGATATGATTGAGAGATTGTCTGCAAACAGAATCGCTGACATGCTACAAGGTCTTCAAATGTTCAAACTAAGCTCACCATTACAACCACATCTGATCTTGTGTAATGCAGCAACTGCATTGTCATTCCACACTCACTGAGGAAATGTGTTGTTGATGTAGCACCATGAGAAGCAACAGGGAATTGTCAAAACAAACTACTCCTGAAGGAAAAGGTATTGTTCTCAGGAATTAACAGCATGATAGAGCACAAAATCAATCAGTGTTTGCCATGTCAAGCAACCACAGTGTTAAATCTTCATTATTCTCTCAAGATGTCTAAGCTACCTCCAGGATTGAAGTCAGCATTGATTTCACAGATTTGCACACTTGTGAACGCCTGTTTGCTGTCACTGATGATCACAGCAGGTTCCCAGTTGTGGAAATAGTTATGTAAACTTCAACGAAACTTCATCCCAAAGCTTGACCAGATTTTCGCTTTGTTTGGAGTCTCTCATACGGTGAGAAGTGACAATGGACCCCAATCAACAGGGACAAGTTCAGTAAATCCCTGAACTACCTGTGTTTCACTCATCAAAAAAACGCACCCCATTGGCCATGAACTAATGGAGTTGTTGAGAGATTTATGCATACCTTGAAAAAAAGTGATATACAGCTACAGCTAAGAGCAAGTCATGGAAGCAAGAACTGTATTGCTTTCTTTGAAATTACAGAGTGACACCTCACTTGACTAGAGGAAAGCCTCCAGCTACACTTACCTTTGGACATTCTATGTGCACACATCTTCCTGAGCTACCCTGCGGAGCTAATGATCACATGATTGAGAGCAGAAGGATCGAATGAGAGTAAAAGTAAATGCAGAGCAAAACATGAAATTCAGAGCTACGCACTGAAACCAGGAGATAGTGTTTGTGAAACGTGATGGTCATGTTGCAAAGCAAACAACTCCCTATGACATCCAACCATTTGTTGTGACCAACTCAAAAGGATCAACGAAAATTGCTGAGCGTGGTTCACAAATCATCACACAAAACGTGTCCTTCTTTGAAGAATTGAAAACACCATTCGTAAGGATTGAATCCGATTCTGACAGCAACATCTCAGCTGAAGAACATGAGGTAAGTGAGAGCACGTACACCTGATGTGAGACAACATCCTCATGAGAGAAAACATCCACCGTACTTAAGTGATCGTGTTGTGAAGTGAACTATTTTCAGTTAGTGAACAAATCTTTTACCTCATTTCACATGACATAGTGCTTTGTTAAATTAATAGAAAAGTTAGAATACACAACAGTGGGCAAATTTTTTACCTCGGCGGTGAGTGGATGCCCGACCCACTCGAGCATAAGAGGACACGTTTTGACGTTGGGCAAGCGTTCTGATGTCAATGCGCAGTCGCGCAATATTTCGGTCAGCAGGTGCGTGCTGGAATTGGCAGCATGCCAGCTGACAATTAAAAGGCCTATTAAGACCATTAAAAAGGTACTTAAAAGAAATTTTTCACTGCTCATCCAATCCTACGTCCTTCGCACTTTTTTGGAAGCCTCATCCACGGGTGAGATGAAGTTTCCAACAGCAAATGAAAATAAAATAAAAAAATTTATATTTCATTTATAGCATCACCCTGCTCACATGACAGAGTCACATATTACATTTTTTATTACATGTAGTCACATGTTTTATTACATTTTTGAAATCTTTATTTTACCTTGGAAAAATGTTCATCTCCCTGAGGAAGCTCAGTGCCTCAGGGAGATTTGCAAGCACGCACTTGCACACATGCACGAAGTTGGCGCTCGCACTCCCCCCGCCCGCACAGGCAGCACTGAGTGCTGCCACTCACATTTCAAGCTGAGCGTGTCTTAATTGGCCCACTAGCACAAAATCGCAGTCCATCCCCGATCGCGGGTGGCGGTAGTCTTCCCAACACCTGTCCCCGCCGAGCCCACCCGACAAGGACTAAATTCTGCCCAGTGTTACTTCTGAAGTTGAATATTCAATTTATACTTAAGATTATTGTTTACAATTTGGAAGCAAACTGATTACTTCGGTGCTGCTTCATGCTCTCGTCGGGACTTGGAAAAATTTATTAATTTTGCTTCCAATCTCCACCCCTCCATCATTTTCACGTGGTCCATCTCTGACATTTCCCTTCCCTTCCTTGACCTCTCTGTCTCAATCTCTGGTGATAGACTGTCCACCAATATCCATTACAAACCCACCGACTCCCACAGCTACCTCGACTACAGCTCCTCACACCCCACTTCCTGTAAGGACTCCATCCCATTCTCTCAGTTCCTTCGCCTCCGTCGCATCTGTTCCGATGATGCTATCTTCAAAAACAGTTCCTCTGACATGTCCTCCTTCTTCCTTAACTGAGGTTTTCCACCCACGGTCGTTGACAGGGCCCTCAACCGTGTCCGGCCCATCTCCCGCACATCCGCCCTCACGCCTTCTCCTCCCTCCCAGAAACATGATAGGGTCCCCCTTGTCCTCACTTATCACCCCACCAGCCTCCGCATTCAAAGGATCATCCTCCGCCATTTCCGCCAACTCCAGCATGATGCCACCACCAAACACATCTTCCCTTCACCCCCCCTATCGGCATTCCGTAGGGATCGCTCCCTCCGGGACACCTTGGTCCACTCCTCCATCATCCCCTACTCCTCAACCCCCTCCTATGGCACCACCCCATGCCCACGCAAAAGATGCAACACCTGCCCCTTCACTTCCTCTCTCCTCACCGTCCAAGGACCCAAACACTCCTTTCAAGTGAAGCAGCATTTCACTTGCATTTCCCCCAAATTAGTCTACTGCATTCGTTGCTCCCAATGTGGTCTCCTCTACATTGGAGAGACCAAACGTAAACTGGATGACCGCTTTGCAGAACACCTGCTGTCTGTCCGCAAGAATGACCCAAACCTCCCTGTCGCTTGCCATTTTAACACTCCACCCTGCTCTCTTGCCCACTTGTCTGTCCTTGGCTTGCTGCATTGTTCCAGTGAAGCCCAACGCAAACTGGAGGAACAACACCTCATCTTCCGACTAGGCACTTTACAGCCTTCTGGACTGAATATTGAATTCAACAACTTTAGGTCTTGAGCTCCCTCCCCCATCCCCACCCCCTTTCTGTTTCCCCCTTCCTTTTGTTTTTTTTCCAATAAATTATATAGATTTTTTTTCCCACCTATTTCCATTATTTTAAATATTTTAAAATCTTTTATGTTCTCCCCACCCCCACTAGAGCTATACCTTGAGTACCCTATCATCCATTCTTAATTAGCACATTCGTTTAGATAATATCACCAACTTTAACACCTATGTGTTCTTTTGTTCTATTGTTGGTGACATCTTTTGATGATCTGCTTCTATCACTGCTTGTTTGTCCCTACAACCACACCAACCCCCTCCACTTCTCTCTCTCTCTCTCCACCACCCACCCCCCCCCCCCCCCACACACCTTAAACCAGCTTATATTTCAACTCTTTCTTGGACTCGAACTCAAGTTCTGTCGAAGGGTCATGAGGACTTGAAACGTCAACTCTTTTCTTCTCTGCCGATGCTGCCAGACCTGCTAAGTTTTTCCAGGTAATTCTGTTTTTGTTTTGTTATTGATAGACTATGTCTTTCATTTATTAAGAAGGGGTGTGTTGTAGTGTACTTAAAATTGCATTGTGCATTTTGTCCAATTGAGACTACCTTACCAATGTACTTGCAGTTGGAGTCTAGAAGGAAAGTAAAGGATTCCATATCTTAACAGTACACGCAGTTCTGATTCTGAACGCTTATTACTGAGTCTTCCCAAGAACTTCAAATGCTCACTCAATACTGACCCGCCTACCGTGCAGTGTTCCGTCAGTACTGCCCCTCTGACAGGACAGCAATCCTTCAGTACCACCCTCCAGCAGTGCAGAATTCCCTCAGTGCTGCCCGTCCAACATTGCAGTGCTCCTTCAGTGCTGTGTTCCAACAGTGCAGCACTCCCTCAGTACTGCCCCCTGACAGTGCAGCACTCCCTCAGTACTGCCCCCTGACAGTGCAGCACTCCCTCATTACTGTCCCTCCAACAGTGCAGCACTCCCTCAGTACTACCCGAAGTGGCTTCCAAGATTGTCTGCTCAATTCCTGGCCTGGGCTTGAACCATGGCCTTTAACTCGACCAGTGATGTGCCTTTTTCACCCAGTTTAGGTGTCTGTGTGCATAAAAATATTGTACTTCTGAAAGTTTACAATATTTTTAAAAAAGGATTCTAGCAGCATGTAGGCAATTTAAATCAGAATAACCGTGGGAGTTTTATCTAAAAATGAGATGTAGCTAACAGTGAAAAGATTAGCTGTACTGTTATCAATGTGAAATTCATGTTAAAGGCATTTATATGGCACATATTTTAATTAAATCTGCTTAATTGTAGATAAATCATGTAATGTATTAATTCAAACTTCTATTGCACCATAATTCATTTTAAATATTATTAATATAACACTAATCCTGTACCAATTGTGTTTAATGGAGGCCTTTGATGTAGTATCAGTGAAATATTGAGTCACGTCTCTTGATGCTTGGCCAGTCCATCGCTATACTGCTCTCACCCAGCATCTTATTGTCTCATTCCCAAGAGACATTGCATGAAGGGAGAGGGGGGGTTGGGGGGGGCGGGCGGGGTTGGTGGTGGTGGGGGGGAGAGAAAGAGAGAGAGAGAAAGATGCAGAATTAAGTGATGGATAGAAGGTGGGATAAGCTAAAAGACAGAGATACAGAGGCTGCAGAATTGCATACCAACCACCCAACTCCCTGCCAAAAGCAGGAACAGGATCACAGTGTGTGATTACCTCATACCCGGTGCTCCTGATGCAGGCAGCATACAAACTGCGGTCATGCTGCCTGATCATTTAATTGATTATAGCCTCCAGCCAGTGCAAAGGTTAACAGGGGTGGGGGTGGGTCATAATTTGTGAGAGGCCATAACAAGTTCAAACCAGCCTTCCCCTCTTAAAGGGGAATTGCACTTTGGCAGGCGTATTGCTGAAAGTCATTGTAAAAATTATTTCAATGTGGGAGGTGATGGTGTAGTGGTATTGTCACTGGGCTAGTAATTCAGAGACCGATGGTAATGCTTTGGGGACCCGGGTTTGAATCCTGCCAAGGCAGATGGTGGAATTAGAATTCAATAAAAAATCTGGAATTAAAAGTCCAATGATGACCATTGTTGATTGCTGTAAAAATGCCCTCCCTTTAGGGAAGGAAATCTGCCATCCTTAGCTGGTCTGGCCTACATGTGACTCCAGACCCACATTGACTCTTAACTACCCTCTGAAATGGCCTAGCAAGCCAACCAGTTGTAACCAACTGCTACAAAGACACAAAAAAGGAATGAAACCGGATGGACCACCTGGCATCGAGCCACCGGAAATGACAACAGCAATCGCAACCCTGTAAAGTCCTTCTTGCGAACATCTGGGGGCCAGTGCCAAAATTGAGAGAACTGTCTCACAGACTAGTCAAGCAACAGCCTTATATAGTCATCCTCACTGAATCATATCTTACAGATAATGTCCCAGACACCATCATCACCATCCCTGGGTATGTCCTGTCCCACCGGTAGGATAGACCCAGCAGGGTGGTGACACAGTGGTATACAGTTGGGGCGGTGGGGGTGGTGGGGTTGCTCTGGGAGCCCTCAGCATCAACTCCAGACCCCATGAAGTCTCATGGCATCAGGTCAAACATGGACAAGGAAACCTCCTGCTGAATAACACCGACCGCCCTCCCTCAGCTGATGAATCAGTACCCCTCCATGTGGAACACCATTGAGGGTGACAAGGGCACAGAATGTGCTCTGGGTGTGGGGCTTCAATGTCCATCACCAAGAGTGGCCAAGTCCTAAATGACATAGCTGCTGGACTGGGTCAGCTGAAGGTGGTGAGGGAACCAGCAAGAGGGAAAAATTTACTTGACCTCATCCTCACCAACCTGCCTGCCGCAGATACATCTGTCCATGACAGTATAGGTAGGAGTGACCACCGCACAGTCATTGTGGATATAAAGTCCTGCCTTCACACTGAGGATACTCTCCATCGTATTGTGTGGCACTACCCCCGTGCTAAATGGGACAGATTTCGAACAGATCTAGCAACTCAAGACTGGGCATCCATGAGGCACTGTGGGCCATCAGCAGCAGCAGAATTGTACTCAAACACGGTCTGCAACCTCATGGCCTGGCATATCCCCCACTCTACCATTACCATCAAGCCAAGAGATCAACCCTGGTTCAATGAAGAGTGCAGGAGGGCATGCCAGGAGTAACATCAGGCATACCTAAAAAATAAGGTGTCAACCTGGTGAAACTATAAAAAAACAGGGCTACTTGCATGCCAAACAACATAAGCAGCAAGTGATAGACAGAGTTAAGCGATCCCACAATCAACGGATCAGATCTAAGCTCTGCAGTCCTGCCACATCCAGTCATGAATGGTGGTGGACAATTAAATAACTCACTGGAGGAGGAGGCTCCATAAATATTCCCATCCTCAATGATGGAGGAGCCCAGCACAGCAGTACAAAAAATAAGACAACAATCTTCAGCCAGGAGTGCCGAGTGGAAGATCCATCTTGGCCTCCTCTGGAAGTTCCCAGCATCAGAGATGCCAGTCTTCAGCCAATTTGATTCACTGCATGTGATATCAAGAAATGGTTGAAGGCACTGGACACTGCAAAGGCTATGGGCCCTGACAATATTCCGGCAATAGTACTGAAGACTTGTGCTCCAGAACTTGCCATGCCCCTAGCCAAGCTGTTCCAGTACAGATACAACACTGGCATCTACCCAGCTATGTGGAACATTGTCCAGGTATGTCCTGTACACAAAAAGTAGGACAAATCCAACCTGGCCAGTTACCGCCCCATCAGTCTACTCTCGATCATCAGTAAAGTAATGGAAGGGGTCATCAACAGTGCTATCAAGAGGCACTTGCTTTGCAATAACCTGCTCACTGATGCCTAGTTTGGGTTCTGCTAGGGCCACTCAGCTCCTGACCTCATTACAGCCTTGGTTCAAACACGGACAAAAGAGCTGAACCCCTGAGGTGAGGTGAGAGTAACTGTCCTTCACATCATGGCAGCATTTGACAGAGTGTGGCTTCAAGGAGCCCTAGAAAATCTAGAATCAATGGGAATTAGGGGGAAAACTCTCTGCTGGTTGGAGTCATACCTAGCAGAAAGGAAGATGGTTGTGGTTGTTGGAGGTCAGTTATCTCAGCTTCAGGACATCACTTCAGGAGTTCCTCAGGGTAGTGTCCTAGGCCCAACTGTCTTCAGCTGCTTCATCAAGACCTTCCTTCCATCATAAGGTCAGAAGTGGGGATGTTCGCTGATGATTGCACAATGTTCAGCACCATTTGCGACTCCTCAGATACTGAAGCAGTCCATGTCCTAATGCAGCCAGACCTAGACAATATACAGGCTTGGGCTGACAAGTAGCAAGTAACATTCGTGCCACACAAGTGTCAGGCAATGACCATCTCCAACAAGAGAGAATCCAACCATCACCCTTGGTGTTCAATGGCATTACCATCACTGAATCCCCCACTATCAACATCCTGGGGGTTACCATTGACCAGATATTGAATTGGACTAGCCATATAAACACTCTGGCTACAAGAACAGGTCAGAGGCTGGGAATCAAGCAATGAGTAACTCACCTCCTGACTCCTCAAAGCCTGTCCACCATCTACAGGGCACAAGTCAGGAATATGATGGAATACTCCCCACTTGTCTGGATGAGTGCAGCTCCTACAACACTGAAGAAGCTTGACACTATCCAGGACAAAGCAGTCCACCTGATTGGCACCACACCCACAAACATTTGCTCCCTCCACTACTGACACACAGTAGCAGCAGTGTGTACCATCTACAAGATGCACTGCATGAATTCACCAAGGCTCCTTATGCAGCACCTTCCAAACCCACGGCCACTACCACCTAGAAGGACAAGGGCAGCAGATAGATGGAAACGCCATCAGCTAGAAGTTCCCCTCCAAGTCACTCACCATCCTGACTTGGAAATATATTGCTGTTCCTTCACTGTCGCTAGGTCAAAATCCATTCCTAACAGCACTATGGCTGTACCTACACCACATGGACAAGAAGGCAACTCACCACCACCTTCTCAAGGGCAACTTGGGATGGGCAATAAATGTTGGCCCAGCCAGTGAAGCTCACATCCCGTGAATTAATAAAGAAAGAAAAAAGAATGTCAGGACAGACAACAGGCTCCAAGGTTTTCCAATGCTGCACTGAAGGCCTTAGTGCAGGAGGTGGAGAAGAGGAGAGATGTTATCTGTCTACCTGTGGTCAGGAGGCCCTCCAGAGGAATTTTGCGGAGGCAGTGGAGCCAGGTAATGGACAATGTCAGGAGCCTCGCCCTCAGGACAGATGTGCAATGCCACAAGAAGTCCTATAACATCACATGAGTGGACAAGGTCAGTGAATGCAACTTCAGATACCATATAGAATCATAGAATGGTTACAGCATGAAAGGAGGCCATTCAGCTAATTGTGCGTGTGCTAGCTCTTTGAAGGAGTATTTCACTTGGTATCACTCCCTTGACTTTTCTCTGTGGCCCTGAATTTTTACTTTTCTGGATAATGATCCAATTCCCTTTTGAAAACCTCACTTGACTCTCACTAACTGCACCATCAGCCTCATACTGTGGGGAGAGACAATGGCATAGTGGTAATGTTGCTGGACTATATATCCAGAGATCCAGGCTAATGCTCTGGGGACATGGGTTTAAATCCCACCATGGCAGCAAGTGAAATTTACATTCAATAAATAAATTTGGAATGTAGAGCTCCTCTCAATAATTGTGACCATGAAAATGTCATTGATTGTTGTAAAAACCCATCTAGTTCATAAATGTCCCTTTAGGAAAGGAAATCTGTCATCCTTATCTGGTCTGATGTACATGTGACTCCAGACCCGCTGCAGTGTGGCTGAATGTTAAGTGCCCTCTGAAATGGCCTAACAAGTGCAATAAACTTGATATATCAAACAGGTTTCTTACTTGAAACAAAGAGCTTTATTACAGAGCTCTTTTAGAAGCGACACACTTGAACAAGGACCAGAAAGCTCCATCCCTAAGATTACCCACGCTTAGGGTTAGGGCTCATTCATCAGTACAATCGTGTGACCCCTGAAGGCTGAAGGAAACCTTCAATACCTTCAATCACTACAGCAAGCCACCCAGTTCAAGGGCAATTCGGGAAGGGCAACAAATGTTGGCCTTGCCAATGATGCCCACATCCCATGAAAGAATAAACAAAAAAATTGCTCATTGTGCCAAGCACCCCATCACTCACCTGTCAACATTCTCTATCAATCACAACTCATTCTTCACATTCAGAGTTTCACCTCACCGTCACGCACTTAGCATTGCTGCAAGTCTCACACTGATACCTCACAGCTTTCCCACACTTCTGGCTACTTAACCATGACAGTCACATCACCTAGATACATTGCACCCCACTCATGGGCACGTTTCCCTCTCTCTCTTGCAGCGACATCAAACCAGGGGACAAGCACGGTTGGCTGCATGTCTTTACCCCATCATTAAAGTGACCATGAGTGAGACCATAACCAGCAGGAGGGCTGAAACCATGATGATGGTGTGCTCATACCATATCCTCCTCGTCACATCCCATTTCCCCCTCATCCCGCACTCTCTGATTTACAAGCTTCAGTTAATGTAAATATGTACCTCGTGCTTTCTCCCATCCCCTCACCACGACCCTACCCTGTACCGTCCTCCTTTCAGGCACCCAAGAACTGCAGCCTGACCAAAACAGTGGTGGAAGAGCAAGAAGAGACTAATGAAGACGAAAGACCATCACACACTCTCGCAGTCACAGACACCAACTCAGATACAGACTCAGCACATACTTTAGAGGGCAACTTAGAGGAGGAACCTGCATCAGGCATGAGTGGCTTGCAGCCAAGACAGGGAACAAGGAAAGCACAGATACCAGCTCATCAGAGGGCAGGGCACACATGAACTCTGTTGCCAAGGACTCAAAGGTGGGCTTCGATGGGCTGGCATCCAGATGAAGGCTGATGACACAACGAAATACTTGATGCAATGGCAGACCTGCCAGAAAGCCTGTGGTCAACATCAAGGAGCACGGAGCAGTCCAACACCAACAAGGCACAGGGCCTTGTGCAGAGCTTGGAGCCTATTGCCTCATGTGTGGAGATGGTGGCCAACTCGATAAGGGTGGGCCGAAATCTGATGCAGCATCTAATGGTTGAAAGTGCATCGCCAGCAGAAGTCAGTGTTTGAGTGCTGCAGGCTGAAGTTGTGCAAGCTGAGACTGCTGCCATTTTACTGGAGATTTGCTTTGTGACCAAACGGAAACTGTGATCGTCGGTAACAGAGGGAGGGAAGGTGTCGGACAGTTGGAAAATAAGGAATTTGAGTGGCATTTACTGGTATTATAGCCAGATGAGTTGTTCACAGACAAACTGGCCGGAAAGTGCTTTTTTTGTTACCTTCTCTTTCCCCCCTCCTCTTCCTCTTCATCCTCCTCCTCAGCTGATTGTGGTATAGCGGATGGCGAGGGTTGTGCCCTCATGATCATGCAGCAGACAAACACAAATCTTCTGAGCACTGTATGATTCCTCCAGAGTGCCTCTGGCAGTGGAAGAACTGTTTAGGCTACCCAATGAAATGTTCTGTCATGTTTTGTGCATCAGACGGCTTTGGTTGCATGCAAGTTGTCCACGTGTGTATACATTGCACATGCTAGCCATTGATGTTGAGTCAGTGAAATCCCTTTTGGTTGTGGTACATCTCAGAATTGACCAGCGGTATCTGCAAAGCGATGTGCAGTCAATGGCACCCTGCACCACGAGAAAGCCTGCAATTGTCACAAAGCCCACTCTACCTGCTTCTCTCTGGCAATAGGGAATGCTGCCTTGGAGTCTCAGTGACTTCCTTTTATGCATCTGACTCCTAGACAGCAAACTGAGAGACGCTGCAAATATTGTCTATGCTAGCTTTAAAGGAGCCAGATGCATAAAGATTCACACCATGATCATCTTCACAGCTACTGGCAATGCTGTTCTCACCCTGCTCTGAGGTTTCAAGTGGGGCTACAGTAGTTGGAAGATTTCATTGAGGATGTGCTTAGTGAAGCAGAGATGTCTGACACACTATCCCTTTTTGAGCTTCAGTTAGGAGAATTGCTCTCTGAACACCCTGGGCAGATATGGCCATCTGTTGAAAGACCTTCTCCCCCTCTTCCTCTTCCAGCAGCTTGGCCTGCTCTGTGTTGCCTTTGTTCATCCTCCCTGTCATGCTTTAGGCCAAGGGGATGAATACTTCTGCACCCATGCCTGAGACGAAGTGGTTTGTGCAGAAACTTTGAAGTCAGGACTAAGGTCTACAGTACGTGTCATGCCATTCCCTGTAAACTTCAGCAACTGTAAACAACTCTGAAAACCAAAGAGTGCTAGAATCACAGCAAAAGCCAGTAGAAATCAATCAGCAACAAACCTGAAAGCATCTGCTGACACCTTTACATAGCTCTGGTGGTGGGGGAGTGTCTTTCCTGTTATTGATGCATACTCAACTACTTTTAGGAGATCATCTTTAAGAGATAATGCTAGCTGAAGCACTGAATCCCAAAATGGCAGCGCTGATGACAAATTTGCATTACTCGGCAACTGACAGCACAATCCGCCTATTCTTCATATTTCTGATGGACACTCCCTACTGCACATGTCCTGTGGGCACCATTTTGGAGGCAAAGCAGCTTCATAATGCTGAGGAACCTGGAATCTTGGAGCAGGATTTCATGGTCAGAGAGGGATGGATGGGTGATTGGAAACAAAGCAAAAGTAAAGGAGAGAGAAAGAGAAAGACTGGGAGACAGATGAAGGTAGAGAGAGACAGAGAGAGGGAGGGAAAGAGAACAAGAAAGAGAGGCTTTAGCCAGCTAACCACAATGTTCAACTTGGGTGTGATTGGCTGGTCCTATGTAATCCTCTTGGGAGAGGTGGGTTAGCATTTTAGATATGTAAATCTCTCCTGTGTAGTGATATTTCAACATCTTTTCAAATTTAATGCTGATGCACACAATTTCTGAAAGCTGCCGATGAAACCAACAGGTCATTAAGTTCAAAAACAAAAATAGCTGGAAAAACTCAGCAGGTCTGACAGCATCTGCGGAGAGGGATACAGTTGACGTTTTGAGTCCGTATGACCCTTCATCAGAATTAAAAAATATAGAAATGAGATGAAATATCAGCTGGTAGAGGGGGGTGGGAGGGACAGGTAGAGCTCGATAGGGGGCCAGTGATAGGTGGAGGCCAAGAAGAGACTGCCAAAGATGCCATAGACAAAAGGACAAAGGGGTGTTGACGGTGGTGATATTGTCTAAAGGATGTGCTAATCAGGACATTAAGGGTAACAAGCAGGACAAGCTAGTGGCAGATAGCCCTAGTGGGGGTAGGGTGGGGGGAAAGGATCGAAATGGGCTAAAAGCTGGAGATGAAACAATAGATTGAAATAAATTTTAAAATAGGTGGGAAAAGAAAAATATATTTGTAAAAAAATGATAAATTATTGGAAAATGGGGGATCGGAAAGGGGGTGGGGATGGAGGAGAGAGGTCACGATCTGAAATTGTTGAACTCAATATTAAGTCCGGAAGACTGTAAAGTGCCTAATCAGATCTGTTCTGATGATGCCACTTTCCAAAACAGTTCCTTTGACATATCTTCCTTTTTCCTTAACCAAGGTTTTCCACTCACGGTTGTTGGCAGGGCCCTCAACCGTGTCCGGCCCATCTCCCGCGTATCCACCCTCACACCTTCCTCTCCCTCCCAGAACCATGATAGGGTCCCCCTTGTCCTCACTTATCACCCCACCAGCCTCCGCATTCAAAGGATAATCCTCCACCATTTCCGCCAACTCCAGCATGATGCCACCGCCAAACACATCTTCCCTTCAACCCCCTGGTGGCTTTCCACAGGGATCGTTCCCTCTGCGACACTCTGGTCCACTCCTCCACCCCCTACACCTCAACCCCCTCCCATGGCACATTCCCATGTAACCGCAGAAGGTGCAACACCTGCCCCTTTACTTCCCCCCCTCCTCACCGTCCAAGGGTTCACTTGCTTCACTTGCACTTCCCTCAATTTAGTCTACTGCATTTGCTGCTCCCAATGCGGTTTCCTATACATTGGAGAGACCAAACGCAGACTGGGTGACCGCTTTGCGGAACACTTTCGGTCTGTCTGCAAGCATCACCCAGACCTCCCTGTCGCTTGCCATTTTAACACTCCACCCTGCTCACATGCCCACATGTCCGTCCTTGGCTTGCTGCATTGTTCCAGTGAAGCTCAATGCAAACTGGAGGAACAGCACCTCATCTTCCAACTAGGCACTTTATAGTCTTCCGGTCTTAATATTGTCATCAACAATTTCAGATCATGAACTCTATCCTCCATCCCCACCCCCTTTCTGATCCTCCTTTTTTCCAGCATCCGCAGTATTTTGCTTTTAGGTCATTAAGTTCAGCCAAGGACAGCAATAATTGAAAGATGAGGCTCCGTACCTCAAGTTTATGTTGGAGGAACAGCACCTCATCTTTACAGTCTTCCAGGCTCAACAGTAAATTCAATGTTTTCACATCATCGCTCCTCCTCCCATTTTATTTCCTCTGTTTTTTTGCTGCTTTTGGGTGTTTCTTTTTTTTGTTTCGAATAACAGCTGTTCAAATTTCGGCCATTCGCACTTCCTCTGGAGATACCTTCTGTTTCTTTATTTGTCCCTTGACCATCTCTTTTTGGTTGCACCAACATCTCTTTTATCATTTAATCTCACCTGCTTTCCACCCTATCACAAGCCTCGTAGGAATTCCTTTTTGTCCCTTCCTCTGCCCCTCTCCCCTTTCCCAGTTTACTCCCTTAAAACCTATTACATCTCTAACCTTTTCCAGTATTGATGAAAGGTCATCGACCTGAAACATTAACTCTGTTTCTCACCTCATCCATACTCCCCCGCTATGGATATAACAATGACCCCCTTCCTCAGTGGATAGGAAACATGCTGATCAAGAAAATTCCACTAAACACACTTCAGAAATTCCAACCTTCCCTGCCCTTAACTCCATTCAGTATTGGATTAGTTAAAGTGCCCCATTATCATTACTCTAGAATATTTGCACCTCTTAGAAATTTCTTTACAAATCTGCTCCTCTATTTCCTTCCCACAATTTGGCAGCAGATAAAATACACAAAGTAGAGTAATAGCTTCTTTATTGTTGCTTAAGCTGATATATCTCACCTTGAGATGTACGAGTTTTATCTCCCAATTAATAAATCAATAAAACAACTTGAGGTTTGACCGCAGTACACTGTGTAATGCTCCGTGTGAATATTTATTATGTAGTGTGTGATGCATTCTATGAATGTTCACCCAGCTATACAGTAACAGTTTGGACCATGTGGCTCCACATTCTCATTAACTGTCCATTCAAATGGATGAGGTTGCTTGAATTATTACTTGAGATTTGTAACAATAATGGATTCTGTGCCTAATGTATTTCCATCTTAGTTCTGAACAGTTTCTGAATCAGAAGGTTTTAGGTTCAAGCCCAAGCCCAGTATTTGAGCACATAATCTCGGCCAACGCTCCACCACCATGCTGAGGGAGCACAGCATCGGCAGCGATGCTGTCTCTTAGACTGGAAATTTAGGCTGAAGTTTAGTCTTCTGATTCAGGCGCCTGTAAACTTGAAGGTTGCTGGTTTCCCACTCCTGGATTAATACAGTTATGCCCTGGATAGTTTGACCAATTTTCAGGAGGAAGGATGGAGCTATGAGTTACTTTAAATGGGCTTTCGTTTGGAACTTGCTGTAATAGAATTGCAATAGCAGAACAGCAGACAGATAATGTATTAGCTTTCAGACAGGCAAACTGTTTAAACGTGTGGACGTAATCTTCCCTCTGCAATAAGACACTAATTCAAAATAATTCATTATGTGGGTTGTTTTGAAACATGATTCTCAAAGTCACTTCCTCAATTTGTCTCTATTTTGATTTGTCTGTATACACTGGATAACCTATACTGAATTGTAGTCATTTCAGGGACTGACTTGCTCAATAACTGGAAGACTCTACAATTGTGAAATCAAGAAACTTCACAGCCAGCTCCAATCAAACAGCTACTGAAGTAACCGGCCTGCTATCAGTAAGAGGACTGTTCTGTGGTGTGATGGAGTCAAGGTTTTTAATTTCAAATTAAGTAAAAACCACCCTGAGAATAGGGAATGTCTCTCCAAAAAAAGGTTTGGACTCTCGGTCTGTGCACTTCAGTGGAAAGGAGAGTGAAAAATTGGCTGCTGATTCATTACGAGCCTATTTTGCACTGCTGGCCTAAGAATCCTCATTCTTGAGGATTTTGAAACTGTGAAAGCCCTCACTTCACTTCTTCAGACAATCCGCAAGCCTTGGAAACCAATATTTACTCCTTAACTATCATGTTACTGCTTGTGCGAGCTTGCTGCTTGCAAATTGGCTGCTTGTATTTCCTACATTCCAGCAGTAACTACACTTCAGAAGTACTTCATTGGCTGTAAATGGCTTTGGAACATCCTCAGTTTGTGAAAGGCACTATATCAATGCACATCACCAAATCTCAGAATTGTAACAGCACAGAGAGGCCATTCAGCCCATTGTATCTAGGCTGACTCTCCAAATGAGCAATGCACCACATGCCACTCCCCTGCCTCCTCCTCATAACCTTGCACATTCTTTCTTTTCAAATAATAATCCAATTCCCTCTCAAATACCTCAATTGAACCTGCCTGCTCTACACTCTCAGGCCTTAATCCCTCCCCTCATATCTCTATTGCTTCTTTTGCCAATTACCTCAAATTGGTGATCCGTCCACCAGTGCTGTTTGTAGTACACATAAATGATTTGGAGGAAAATGTAACTGGGCTAATTAGTAAGTTTGCAGATAACACTAAGGTTGGAGGAGTTGCAGATAGTGAAGAGGATTGTCAAAGGATATAACAGGATATAGATCGGTTGGAGACTTGGGCGGAGAAATGGCAGATGGAGTTTAATCCAGACAAATGCGAGGTAATGCATTTTGGAAGGTCAAATACAGGCAGGAATTATACAGTAAATGGCAGAACACTTAAGTGTATTGACGGGCAGAGGGATCTGGATGTACAGGTCTACAGGTCACTGAAAGTGGTAACGCAGGTGGATAAGGTAGTCAGGAAGGCATTTGGCATGCTTGCTTTCATTGGCAGGGGTATTGAGTATAAAAGCTGGGAAGTCATGCTGCAGTTGTATAGAACCTCGGTTAGGCCACACTTGGAATATTGCGTGCAATTCTGGTCGCCACATTACCAGAAGGATATGGAGGCATTAGAGAGGGTACAGAGGAGGTTTACCAGGATGCTGCCTCGTCTGGAGGTTATTAACTATGAGGAGAGGTTGGAGAAACTCAGATTGTTCTCACTAGAGCGACGGAGATTGAGGGGCGACTTGATAGAAGTTTACAAAATTATGAGTGGCATGGACATAGTAGATAGTCAGAAGCTTTTTCTCAGGGTGGAAGAGTCAATTCCTAGGGGACATAGATTTAAGATGAGAGGAGAAAACTTTAGAGGAGATGTGCGGGGCAAGTTTTTTACGCAGAGGATAGTGAGTGTCTGGAATTCGTTGCCAGAGGAGGTGGTGGAAGCAGATACGATAGTGGTGTTTAAGAGGAAGCTTGACAAATACATGAATAGGATGGGAAAAGAGGGATACGGACCCTGGAAGTGCAAAATGTTTTAGTTGACAGGCAATATGATTGGCGCAGGCTTGGAGGGCCGAAGGGCCTGTTCCTGTGCTGTACTTTTCTTTGTTCTTTGTTCTTTGTTCTCCCTATCTCCTCTGTCCAAACCCTTCATTATTTTGAATCCATGAAAACTCTCCACCCAACATCATTCTTTTTTTCCTTTAATATTGGTGACATCTATTCAATATGTCCTGATTCACGTTATTCTCTCTTGTCCTCATTGACGCTTTGTCAGCATCTGAATCTATATGCCTTGGCCAAGACAAAAAGTAATATGAATGTTTAAAAAATAATCCCTGTGACTGGCTCATAGGCAGCAATAGCAGTCAGCTTGGGGCAGATTATTTAACTTTGTTCTTGGTTTAATTATTGCAGAGAATGCCAGGTGGCCAGGGTGTTAATGGAAAGTTTCAAAGAGGGACAGAAATTCAATCCATTTAGGATAGGTGGAGAAAGAGGGAAGGAAAAAATAATTAATGCCATTTACATAGGACTCTCAGTATGTCCATACAATGAATTGTGTTGAGGTGCAGCCGCTGTGATGATGTAGGTAAACGTGGCAACCATTTGCAATAAAATCTCCCACACATAGCAATGAGATGAATAATATTTGTTGAGGGATCAATCAGTTAGTGAGACAATAGAGTTGAGGGGAGCAGTTCATGACCTGATGCAGCTGAACATGTACAGGCACTACTATCGCCTTCAGCCTGAAGATGACATTTCAGTCCAAAAATCTATCACAAGCACTTAAAACAAACACCCATTGCCGGGGATTTACCTGACAGAAGCACTTGGCATAAAAATATGCATCTATGAACCACATAATGTCAAAGGTGGAAGGCACTAATATTACTGAGGGAAACCAAACAGAAATGGAAGTGTAGAGGTCTACTTACAGTCTCCTAAATCAAAATCCATGTCAAGAACCTTTTACCATGAATGAAAACTAAGGGAATGCAGGGCAATGTGCAGAGCAAACAAGAGCCAACAAATGACTTCATTGCAGAGGCAGTTTTGAGCTGCCAGCCGATTTCAGCAGAACTCATTTCAGATCTTATTATATGGTGAAATAATGTGCAGAGAGTCTTTGACCTTTTGCAGGTTCTTTCTTTTCAAGTATTTCTGCTTGAATTCAGGCACATACCATTCGCACGACAAATTGCAGTCAAAATGTGACTCTGCGTGTCAAAGCAATTGGCAATCGAGTAATGGGAAAAGGATAACACAGAGACAGGGTTGCAAAGCTCCAACCAGCTCAGTTCGCTGTCAGTGCCCTTGTTGTTCATACTTTGGCATTGATGGAACTATCTTACAGATTTGATGGAGGAACTGGGCACTATTTTGTACATGAGATGCCAGTCCATCTATAGGACCTTCAAGCTATTCGCGCAGCTGATGAAGCTGAAATAACATAGGAATCATATGGCGCAGAAGGAGGCCATTCAACCCATCGCACCAATGCCAGCTCTATGAAAGCTGTCCAATTAGTTCCACTCTCCCTTTCTTCCCCCATAACCCTCTAAGTCTTTCCTTTTCAAGCATATATCCAATTTCCATTGATAGTTACTATTGAATCTGCTTCCATCACCCTCTCGGCTAGTGAATTCCAGATGGTAACAATTTGTGGCATGAAAAGGATTCACCTCATCTCCCCTCTGGTACTTCTAACAATATCTTAACTCTGTGTCCTTTGGTTACTGAGCCTCCTGCCAGTGGAAACAGTTTCTCCTTTTTTTTTAATATTCACATGAGGAGTTAACTTGTGAATGGCAAAAAAAATGTGTTTTGATATTGAGAAATCTAGTTGCCATTAGAACAGGACATTGCCAGGATTGCTAGAGTTGGAGAGATGACCAGATGAACTGGAGGAGCTGTGCTTAGTCAAGATCAAGTATGGGGTTTAAATACCTATGAATTGTGGGAAGGACCAAAGACAGGGGAAGGTAAGGCATTCATGGTTTTGAGATTTTCATAAATAATTAGTTAAAGCAGGAAACACTAGAATTATTTTGCACGCCCTCCGCTCTTCCTCACCAGATCAGTCTGACTTGGCCAGTCACACTCTTAACATATGGGTTCAGAGGTTATAATTTAAGCCCACTCCACTCCTGGATCTCAGATCAGTCTTATTTCTGAACATTTTAACTATTTTTCCATACAAGAAATCTAGATTGGATTTATTTTTAAAAATACATTGGAGCCAACTTTAAAGGGGTTAAATTTGCAGGATAACATTGAGGTGCATATTAGTTTTCAGACAGGGCATTTGAAGGTGCATGATAGAGACATTGAAAGATAGTTTGACATTCCAGAGACTGTTCACACTCATTGTTGTGACAGCCCTATTCATTTGTCCTCAGTAAGGGATAATTGTCAAGTTAGACTGATGGACTCTGCACTTGGGGTGGTCAGTTTTGGCTAAAAGCTAAAACTGCCATCAGGCTTTTTAAAGCTTAAACATCAAAATCAGCCTGGCTTTTGGAAAAGGTAACTGCACAGGCAACAGAAGCTGAGATAACATGGAAAAAAGACTCTGTTGAGGGACTGTAAGGTACCATGCAAAGAGGTTATTCTATTTAGGAGCAGAGGAATTGCCAGATATAAAATGCCAGGGTTTATATGTTATATTATTCTTTAAGAGCTAAGAAATAATTCTTATGAGAATTTACATCCAATGTGCCACTTTCACTGTCACACTGCAGCCAAGTGTCGAGCAATAGTTTATCAGTCTATATCAGTCCAACAATCACATAGAGAGCTGTAAGAAATACGTTCAATGAAGCTCCAGAATTTTGAGTCTATGGGTGTGATTATTTCAAACTTCTAGGAACAAGAATACATAATATGGTGGCAGTAAGTGTCTGTGAATTAAAATCTAAACTTAATATTGAATTAGTATGAAAAATGTCAAACCAAATTAGTGCCAGAGTGAGAAAAACAGAATGAACTGTGAGAAAATGAAATGGCCAAAGTCACAGACCATAATTGTCAGGGAAGCTGATGATGCTGTCGAGGCATTCGAGAAGTTTAAGGAAAAGTGCAGACTGACATTCAATAGCTTTTTAAAAGACACAAGTGAAGAAGAAAGGGCCAGCTACATCATTCTATGGGTAGGAGACAAAGGGTTAATTTACTTACTATCTGGGAGATGAGTGAGGATGAGAGTAAAAATCCAAACACATATTTGAAAAATTCAGCACACATCTCCAGTCAAAGTCAGGACATTGTATCCATCAACGTAAATTTCATAGCCTAAGGCAGGAACCAGGTGAACCTGTAGAAAATGTCTCAACAAGATTGAAAAATGCAGCCCAAAAATGTAAATTCAAGGCAGTAATGAAAGACTGGTACTTCAGCTCATTCTGGGATTCTATATGCCCCTGAACTGCAAAACGATTTGATTGGAGAGGACAAGCTCACAACATCCCAGGCCTTAGACACTGCCAGGGCACATGAAGTCACGAGTAGGCGGATGGCTTTCAGGTAAATCAAGGGGGAAGCAGCAGGGTTGATGCAGTGAAACAGCAACAAGAGAATGCAGACCATACAGAGAACGATGTACAAGAGCAGTGGAAGACCACATGGGTTCAAAGACAGAAGGAAGTGTTTCGCATATGAATCAAACTGCAGAGCTTGTGGAAAGCCCAATCACTGGGAAAAGATGTGCAGAACAATGAAAGGCAACGGTAAATGCTTTATCAGAGACAGAGCAACAGGGCGAATGAAAAGTAAAAAGAACCAAAACCCTGGAAGATGATGATGAGTTTGAGGACACAATAGGCAGAGGAACCAGACAATGACCTGAAATGGCTGAATGCAACAGTCCCCAGAGAAAAGAAATGCACACAACCATTCAGATCAGGAAGAGGGTGAGAAATTAGCCCACCACTATAAAATTGAAATTGAAGCTTGATAAGAAAGCACAGCGTAACATCATCTCACTCAGAATATATTTTTACAGACAGGGTGAGAGGGAATTGGTGAAACCCCTGTTCCCTTTCCAACTGCAATCAGTAAGCTTTTGAGAGGAAGATATGTATATTTTTTAATTCCTGAGTCTGTGAACAATTTGAATAACCAACAGCAATGGGTTTAAATAAAGAGGATTGTTTACTTACATGGCTCACCTTGAAATCTAAAGCTGCAGCTCAACTCACACAGTCACACACACACTCAAGGGAAGTACTAGTGAAAGGCAATTGTGCACTTTTACAGGCTTCAAGCAAAATAGCTGCTCATAATTCTCATGATTGCCTTGTTCTGGAAAACACATGTTGCAGGCCTGGTGAAGAAAACAACTTCACTCTTAAAGGGGAGCTGAGGTGAATTCAACAACCCAAGTCATATGCCAGAGTTGTTTCAGGATTCTTTTGGAGGGATAGACTTTCTGGAAATCACAAGATAGTTGTTACAGATAGGAGAGAGAAATAGACTGAAACACCTGACCCCCTCTGCCTTCTGTCTGTAATCAGTGTTGTTTGATTTTGATAAGACTGATGTGTGTTCCTAAACCCTCGTTAATATGAAGTCATTAAAAGTCACCAGCAGCAGACTTCCACGGAGTTAAACAAAGTACCATTATTCTTGCACTCACTCTGGGAAGTCTATTGCTTTGTTAAACATACAACATACACTCAAGAAAGATACAATTAAAGAAAGTAGTCCACTTCTACAATTTTTGAGATCAAATAGAATAATTAGCAGTTCATATGTCTTTCAGAGTCCAGTGAAGGAGAAAACGTTTCTCACTCTGGAATTAAAGTTCAGGTATGTTCAGACAGCTGGGGTCAAACTTGAATTAACTGCAAAGCTCCTTCAAAATAAAGACTGTTCATCAGATTGTGTAGTCAGGTCCTGATGGCTGTTGTAACTGGATTTCCAGTTTCTTAAGGGCAACTCTGAGCTGTTCAAAGGAGGTTGAAGGAGGCTTTCTAAAAGATTTTAAGATTCACGGACTTTGAAAAGGCAAGGTTACACAGCTTTATTTTTTTCAGTTGTCATCCTGTTGCTGATGTTCTGCAGACTGCCCAGGCTTTCTCTCAGTTTTTGGACAAAAAGGATTTCAAAATCAAAGGGCAGTTTTGATCACATGATAAAAGGTCTGGGAAGAGTATCCTGCAGTCAGCTTCATGGTGAAGCAGTCTGGGAAGAGTGTCCTGCAGTCAGTAGCATGGTGAAGCAGCCTGGGAAGAGTGTCCTGTTGTCAGTTCTTATTGAAAATAACAAGAGTAACATCAAGAGACAGCACGAGAGAACGACAGAGAGATCAGAACCAGCGTGAGTGCGGGGAAGCTTCAAAAGGTGACATCAGCTCAAAGGTGAGAGCTGATTGGTGAGTAGTGGGTAAGTGTTTTTCTCCAGTTTTTCTCCAGTTTCAAATAGATTAAGTTAAGGAAAGGTAAGGGTTCTAGTTTATATTTAAAGTATATACATAATTTAATATATCTTACTGACTTTAACTTAAAGTTTTCTTTCAACTAGAGGCATGGTGGGGCAGATCAGTCCCATGTTATGTACAGCCTGCAACATGTGGGAAGTCCTAGATGCTCATTGTGCTCTGACTGACCACATGTGCAGGAAGTGCCACCAGCTGCAGCTACTTGAGCTCTGGGTTTTGGAGCTTGAGCGGCAGCTGGAGGCGCTGAGGTGCATCCGTGAGGCGAAGAGTTTCATGGATAGCACGTTTTTAGACGTGGTCACCCCACAGCTTACGGAAATTCAGACAGAGAGGGAATGGGTGACCATCAGTCAGAAGAAAGGTGTCAGGCAGGTAGTCAGGAAATCCCCAGGGTGCATCTCGCTCAAGAACCATTTTTCTGTGTTGGAAAACAGTGAGAGTGACAGTTCCTCTGGGGAGTGCAGCCACGCTCATGGCACTGTGAGTGGCTCAGCTGCACGGGGCGGGGAGTAGGAAAAAGAGTGGAAGAGCAATAGTTTTAAGAGAATCGATTATAGGTGTTTCTGCAGCTGTAGACGTGACTCCAGGATAGTATGTTCCCTCCCTGGTTCCAGGGTCAAGGATGTCACTGAACAGCTGCAGGGCATTCTAAAGAGGGAGGGCAAATAGACGGAGATCATGGTACATATTGGTACCAACAACATAGGTAAAAAGAGGGTGGACAGGTGGTTCAGGAGCGAGGGCTTTAGATTTCTGGGACAATGGGACCATTTCTGGGAGCGGTGGGACCTGTTCAAGGCGGACGGGTTGCACCTAAACTGGAATGGGACCAACATCCCTGCGGGGAGGTTTGCTAGTGCTGTTGGGAAGGGTTTAAACTAATTTGGCAGGGGAATGGAATCCTGAGAGGAGGTCCAGCAGGGGTAGGTGCACAGCCAAAATTAGAAGAGAGAGCAAGTCAGTCTGGAAGGCATAGAAATTATAGGCCAGTTAAGTCACAAGGGAGTTTGACAAGGTTGGATGCTATTTATTTTAATGGAAAGAGGCTGACGAATAAAGCAGATGAATTGAGGGCACAAATTAACACGTGGAAGTATGATGTCATTGCTGTCACAGATACATGATTGAGAGAGTGGCAGGATTGACAGCTCAATATTCCAGATTATAGGGCCTTCAGGTGAGACAGGGAAGGAGGTAAAAGAGGAGGAGGTATTGCAACATTAATCAAGGAATCAATTACAGCAGTAAGGAAGGATGACATCTTAGAGGGCTGGTCAAATGAAGCCATATGGGTAGAACTGAAAATCAAAAAATCACATTACTAGGAGTGTACTAAAGGCCCCCAAACAGTCAGAGAAAAATAGAAGAGCAGATATGTAGGCAAATTTCAGAGAAGTGTAAAAATAATAAGGTAGTAATAGTGGGGGATGTCAACTTCCCCAACATTAACTGGGTTAGTCATAGTGTGATAGGTTTAGAGGGAATGGAATTCTTAAAATGCATCCAGCAGAACTTTTTAAGCCAGTACATAGAAGATCCTACAAGAGATGGGGGTGGTCCTGAACTTAATTTTAGGAAATGAAGCAGGGCAAGTGGTAGAGGTATCAGGGGGGAAACATTTTGCAGAAAGTGATCATAACTCCATTAGATTCAAGGTTATTATGGAAAAGGACAAGGATGGGCCAGAAATCAGAGTTCTAAATTGGGGAAAGGCCAACTTTAATAAGATCAGATATAATTTGACCAGAGTGGACGGGGAGCAGCTACTTTTAGGTAAATCTGTGTCTGAGCAGTGGGACTCATTCAAGAGGAGAGGACAGGGCCAACATATTCCAGTAAAGATAAAGGGTGGGACCAACAAATCCAGGGAACCCTGGATGTCAAGGGATATACAGGATTGGATAAAGAGAAAAAGGGAGGCTTATGGCAGATAATGAGGGCTCAAGACAGTGGAAGCCCTAGAGGCATAAAGAATGTGTAGGGGGAACTTAAAAAGGAAATTAGGAGAGCAAAAAGGGGGCATGAAGAAACATTGGCAGGTAAAGTAAAGGAAAATCCAAAGTTATTTTACAAGTACATTAAGAATAAGAGGATAACTAGGGAAAGAATAGGGCCCATTAAGGACCATAGTGGTAATTTGTGTGTGGAGCCGGAAGACGTAAGTAGGGTTCTAAATGAATTCTTTGTGTCGGTGTTCATAAGTGAGAGGGACGATGTGGGTATGGAAATCAGGCAGATGGACTGTGATATAATTAAAGAAATTAGCATAGAAAGGGAGGAGGTTCTAAGTGGTCTGGCAGGCTTAAAAGTAGATAAATCTCTCGGCCCGGATGAAATGTATCCCAGGCTATTGAGTGAGGCAGGGGAGAAGATAGCAGGGGCGCTGGCAATAATTTTCAACACCTCTCTGGACACAGGAGAGGTGCCAGAGGGCTGAAGGATAGCCAATGTGGGGCTGTTATTCAAGAAGGGAGGAAGGGATAAACCAGGGAACTGCAGACCAGTCAGTCTAACCTCAGCGGTGGGAAACTATTGAAAACAATTCTGACGGACAGAATTAATGTACACTTGGTGAGGCAGGGATTAATCAAGGACAATCAGCATGGTTTTGTTAAGGGGAGGTCATGTCTGACCAATTTGATTGAATTTTTCGAAGATGTGACCAGGTGTGTAGATGAGGGCAATGCATTTGCCTTAGTCTAAATGGGCTTCAGCAAGGTTTTTGATAAAGTCTCACATGGGAGACAGATAATGAAGGTAAGAGCCCATGGGATCCAAGGCAGTTTGGCAAATTGGATCCAGAATTGACTGAGTGGCAGGAAGCAGAGGTTGATGGTCGATGGGTGTTTTTGTGACCGGATGCCTATGTCCAGTGGGGTTCCACAGGGATCGGTGTTGGGCCCCTTGCTGCTTGTGGTATATATAAACGATTTAGACTTGAATGTAGGAGGTTTGATCAGTAAGTTCGCGGATGATACAAAAATTGGTGGGGTGGTAAATAGTGAGGAGGATAGCCTTAGATTACAATAGGATATAGATGGGCTGATCAGTGGCAAATGGAATTTAATCTGGATAAGTGTGAGTTGATGCACTTGGTCTGGACAAACAAGGCACGGGAATACACGATGAATGGTAGGACCGTGGGAAGTAGCGAGGATCAGAGGGACCTTGGTGTGCATGTCCACGGTCCCTTAAGGAAGCGAGATAGGTAGATAAGGTGGTTAAGAAGGCATATAGCATACTTTCCTTTATTAGCTGAGGCACAGAATATAAGAGCAGGGAGGTTATGCTGGAACTGTATAAAACACTGTTTAAGCCACAGCTAGAGTATTGTGTGCAGTCCTGGAATCCACATTATAGGAAGGATGTGATTGCATTAGAGAGAGTGCAGAGATTTACCAGGATGTTGCCTGAGCTAGAGAGTTTTAGTTATGAGGAGAGATTGGAAAGACTGGGGTTATTTTCCCTGGAACAGAGGAGATTGAGGGGGGACGTGATTGAGGTGCATAACATTAGGAGGGGCATAGATAGGAAGGATCTTTTCCCCTTGGTGGAGGGATCAATAAGCAGGGGCATAGATTTAAGGTAAGGGGCAGGAGGCTTAGGGGGGATGTGAGGAAGTATTTTTCACCCAGAGGGTGATGGGAATCTGGAACTCACTGTCTGAAAGGGTGGAAGAGGCAGAAACCCTCATAACATTTCAGAAGTATTTGGATGTGCACTTGCAATGCCATTGGCACACAAGGCTATGGGCCTAATGCTGGAAAATGGGATTAGAATAGGTAGGTGTTGGCTTGACCAGCATAGACTCGATGGGCTGAAGGGCCTTTTTCTGTGCTGTAAACCGCTATGACTCTATGACTCCAGGAGAGATAAGTTGAAATCAGAAGATTGAAAACAGCGCCAGTGGAGAGGCAGTCGGGAGATTGAAAACAGGGTGAGAGGAGAGGCAGTCGAAAGATTGAAAAACAGCTCCAGAGGAGAGGTAGTCAGGAGATTGAAAATAATGTGAGAAGACAGGCAGTTGGGAGATTGAAAACAGCGCGAGAGGAGAGGCAATCGGCAGATTGAAAACAGCACGAGTGGAGAGGCAATCAGGAGATTGAAAACAGCACAAGTGGAGAGACAATCAGGAGATTGAAAACAGCACAAGTGGAGAGACAGTCGGGAGATTGAAAACAGCGCGAGAGTAGAGGAAGTCAGGAGATTGAAAACAGCACAAGTGGAGAGGCAAACAGGAGATTGAAAACAGCACGAGAGGAGAGGCAGTCGGGAGTGAGAAACAGCACGAGTAGAGAGACAGTCGGGAGATTGAAAACAACGCGAGAGGAGAGGCAGTTGGGAGATTAAAAACAGCGCGAGAGGAGAGGAAGTCTGGAGAATGAAAACTATGCGAGAGGAGAGGCAGTTGGGAGAGTCAGGAGAGACCTTACCATTGATGGTTATGTATCTTTTAGGAAGGATTGGAAGTTAGGAAAAGTTGTAGGGGTGGCTCTGTTAACTAACGATGACATTAACTCAATAGAAAGGGATTGCCTAAGTGCAGAAAGCAGGACGTAGAGGTGGTTTCTTTAGAGATGTGGAATGATAAAGTCAAGAAGTTGCTTGTGTGAGTGGTGTACAGGCCCCCTAACAGTAACCACATGGTAGGTTGAGGTATCAAAGAAGAAACAATGGGAGCTTGTCAGGAAAGTACAGCGATTATCATGGGGGATTTTAATCTACATATAGACTGGAACAACCAGATGGGCAAAGGAGCTTTTTCATAAATTCATAGAACTTTTTGGGGGTAATTTCTCAGATCAGCACATTCTGGAGCCAACCAGGGAGCAGGCTATATTTGACCATTTGACCTGGTATTGTGCAACGAGATAGGTTTACTTAATTACCTCATAGTCAAGGCACCCCTAGGTAGCAGTGATCATAATATGACTGAATTTTAAATTCAGTTTGAGGGAGAGAAGACTGGGTCTAAGACCGGGTTTTAAACTTAAATAAGGGCAATTACAAAGGCATGACAGCAGATCTAGCAAAAGTGAACAGGCAATTTAGGTTAAGGGATAAATCAATAGAGATGCAGTTGTTGACATTTAAGGGGATATTTCAGAATATGCATAATAGAAGCATTCCAACAAAAAAGAAAAGTTCCAAGTGGAGGATCCACCATTTGTGGTTAACTGAAAGTGTTAGAGTATCAAACTTAAAGAAAAAGCATATAATTGCATACTGAATGCTCGCAGATCACACGATTAGACAGAATATAAAAAACAGCAAAGAAAGACTAAAAGGTTAATAAGGAGGGAAAAACTGATGTACGAGAGAAGGCTGGCTAGAAATATAAAGACAGATAGTAAGATTTTCTATAGATATTTAAAAACAATTAACAAAGTGAGTGTTGGTCCCATAGAAAGTGAGTCTGGGACATTAAAAATGGAAAATAAGGAGATGGCAGACGAATTGTATGTGTATTTTACATTGATCTTTGCTGTAGAAGATACAATTAACACCCCAAAAATAGCTGTAAATCAGGAATTGGAAGGGAGGGAGGAACTTAAGAAGATTACAATCACCAGGGAAGTGGTACTTAGCAAATTGTTAGAACTGAGGTTGACAAGTCCCCGGGTCCTAATGGACTTCAGCCTAAGGTCTTAAAAGAAGTGGCTAGTGAGATAGTTGATGCTTTGGTTTTAATTTTCCAAAATTCCCTAGATTTAGGGAAGGTCCCAGTAGATTCGAAAATAGCGAATGTAATGCCTTATTCAGAAAGGGAGGAAGGCAGAAAGTAAGAATCTCTAAGCCAGCTAGCTTAACATCTGTCATAGGGAAAATGTTAGAAGCTATTACTAAAGACTTACTACAGGGCACTTGATAATTTCAAGGTAATCAGGCAGAGTTGACATGGCTTTGTGAAAGGGAAATCTCGTTTAACTAATTTATTGGAGTTGTTTGAAGAAGCAATAGATGCTGTGGATAAAGGGAAACCAGTGGATGTACTTTACTGAGGTTTCCAGAAGACATTTGATAAAGTGGAAAATAAAAGCTCATGGTTTAGGGCGTAACATATTGGCATGGATGGAAGATTGGCTAGCTAACAGGAAACAAAAAGTAGGCATAAATGGGTCTTTTTCTGGTTGGCAGGATGTGACAAGCGGTGTCCTACAGAGATCAGTGCTGGGGCCTCAACTCTTTACAATTTATTTAAATGATTTGGATGATGGAACCAATGGTATAGTTGCTAAATTTGCTGATGACACAAAGATAGGTAGAAAAGTAAATTGTGAAGAGGGCATAAGGAAGCTACAAAATAATGTAGATAGGTTAGGCAAGTGGGCAAAGATCTGGCAAATGGATTATAATGTAGGAAAATGTGAAATTATCCATTTTGGCAGAAAGAATAAAAAGAAGCATTTTATCTAAACAGTGAGAGACTACAGAACACTGAGATACAGAGGGATCTGGATGTCCTAGTACATGAATCGTAAAATATTAGTATGCAGCTGCAGCAAGTAATTAACAAACCTAATAGAATGTTATTGTTTATTTTGAGGGGAATTGAATACAAGAATAGACAGCTTATGCTTCAATTATACAGGGCATTGGTGAAACTACATTTGGAGAACTGTGTACAGTATTGGTCTCCTTATTTAAGGAAGGATGTAAATGCATTAGAAGCAATTCAGAGAAGTTTTACTAGATTAATACCTGGAATGGGTGGGTTTTCTTATGAGGAGAAACTGGACAGACTAGGCTTGTATCCAGTGAAGTTTAGAAAGGAGGCAAAAGCTTGGATTCGTTCATCAATGATCTCTGTAGGCTGGCATGGTACAGGGATTATGTAATCGTGAAACATGAGCAGATTCATGACAGAATCAAAGTCAGGGTCCCAGACAAAGCAATATTAGGTCTCTTACAGACAAGAGAGGATTTAACATCAGGGAAAGCAGTGCAGATTGTGAGGCAAATGGGACTCAGGAAACACAACTGGCGTTTGTTCATAGGAAGGAGAGGCCCCATGGAGAAGATCGAGTGAGAACATTCAGTTGTAGGCCTAAAGGAGCCCAAGCCTGTTAAAACAGGGAAAAGCGTGACAACCGCCATTTTGAAATGTCTTCGGTGTGCTGGGAACAAACTGTACAAATGAAAAGAATGTCCAGGGGTTGATGGGTGGGGAGAGTGGTGAGTGTGGTGGCAGAGTACCATGACTGGGAACAAATAGACCATCTTTAAATTGTTATTCAAAAATGCTGACAACCTGTAAAAAGAGGGAGAAAATTTCGAAACAGTGCCGCATGCAATGGGTGGAACAACTTCCAGCAAGCGAACTAACCTTCCTGGGGGAGGCAAATGATAATGAAAACAAGTAACGGAGTATTTAACTCAAAATGGATTGACATCCCAGAGTTTAAACTAGACACAGGAGAAGGTGTTTCTGTTTTATCAGATGAAGTCAAATGGCTCAAACAGATTATATTGCAAACCTCATCTATCAAATTACAGGGTCCGGGTGGGACAGCTTTAAAAGTGAAAGGCCAACTCATGGCAAGTTGAAATATAAAGACTGAGAAATCATATATCATTCAAAATCAAGATGCTCTCTACTAAGCAGAAAGCGCACTTAAAACCCAAAATTAATCAATAAAGTGGATGAAGTTGCTGATGAGAACTACAATACATTTTGAAACAGATATTCAAAATTGTTTAGAGGGCTAGGAAAGTTAAGGATCAAATACCATATCACCCTATGAGCTGATGCCAAGCCAGTCCATCTCTTTATACTGAGGGAAGTACCTCACCCACTCTTGGACAAAGACAAATGTGAAATTGAAAAGATGTGGCAGCAAGGGGTTATCTCAATGGTCACCATGACAACAAAATGGTGTTCAGGAATAGTTACGGTCCCAAAACCATATGGCTCTGTAAGAATCTGTGTGGATTTAACTCAACTAAACAAATCAGTGGAATGTGAGATCCATCTGACGGCCTCAGTGGATGAGAGACTTGCCAAAACAGCTGAGAATACTTTATTTGCCAAATTGGACGCAAACAATGGATTTTGGCAGTTTCTTCCAGGCAAAGAATCCAAATTGCTGACCACATTTATAACGCTATTTCGTCATTATTGTTTCAATGGATTGCCCTTTGGAATAGTGTCCACTCCAGAAATTTTCCAGAGAACAATGTCTCTCACTCCAGAAGGCATGGAGGTAGTAATATGCCAAATGGACAACATACTGATACATGGCTCCACAAGAAAAGAGCATGCTCACAGAGTCAGAGCAATCCTGAGTCTTACAGGAAGCGGGCCTAACACTGAATGAAAAATTGGGAGTTCACCAAACCCATGGTCAAGTTTCTAGATCACATAGTCAAAGCCATTGGAATCATGGTTGATCCACAAAAAACGAAAGTAATCAGAGAACTTCCACAATCCAGGAGCATAACTGAGCTTTAAAGCCTCAGGATGGCCAAGCAAAAGAAAAAAATGGTTCAGACCAGTACTTTTATTTCCCAGTTTTTACAGGTGTTCCATTTTTAGGCATATTAGACCAGTTTGGACCATTAATCTTATTTTCCAGTTTTCACTGTTTTTTATCATTCTGGGATAGGCAAATTCCTACCAAAGTTAATAGAGGTTAATGAGCCCTTGAGACAGCTGTTGAGACAGGGACAACAGTGGTACTGGAATGGGAACCAGCAGAATGCTTTCGAAAGGATTAAACAATTTTAATCTCTTCTGAAATCTTGGCACATCACAACCCAGAATTATCGACCATAGAACCAGCAAATGCATCATCTACAGCTCTGGGGGAATTTTTATTTCAAGTGCAGAGAAACAGCAAGCATAGACAAGTCTACTATGCCTTGAGGTCATGAACAGAAACAGAACAGCAGTACACCACAATAGAAAAAAAAGCATTAGCAACAGCATGGATATGCAAAAAAAGTTCAGATTATGTTGTCAGATTGTGTTTCAAAATTAAAACAGACCATAAGCCACTAGTCACACTTCTGAACATTAAATAAATTGTGAAGATGCTGCCCAGAATCCAGCAATTCAGATTAAGACCGATGAGATATGACTCAATCACAGAGTATGTACAAGGGAAGTATCAAACAATGGTAGAACTACTGTCACAAGTACCATCAGAAGGAACCAAACAAGAGGATTTATACCTCATTGAGAACACTGAAGCAGATACATCATTAATCAATCAGCAGTTACCAGCTACTGCAAAAGTTAGAGGATGTAAAACAAGCCCAGCAATGAGATGGAGAATATCTCCAAGCCTGAAATATTGTCTGGAAGGATGGCCTGACTATATCCCCACTAATCTGATACTATGGCAGTACTTTGAACAGCACAAGCACCTCACAGTCATTTGATGACTTGAATGTCTTCAACGGGGGAACAGTCATACTGAGAACATTTTGGCTTGATATTCTTCAAAGACTTCAAGGTCATCCAGGAATAGCAAAATGTTATGCGAGAGCACAGCAATCAGTCTGGTGGCCAGGTTCTGTAGCAAAAATGATTTCTAATTCTCTTTCTTGAGCAGTAAACAGCCAAATACAAAAAATAACCAACATTACCTTTTACTTTTTCATCGAGGCTGTGGAAATGACTGTAAATGGACTTATTTGATTTAAGTGGTAAACTTTCCTTATTGTCATTGATTACTACTCATTGTGGATTGAAGCAAACCGATTGCATCGCATCACAGCAGAAGCTGTTACCCAATCCCTCAAGAGAATTTATGCAACACATGGCATCCCGGACATCATAGTGTCTGATAATGGATCACAATTTACTAATGAGCTATTCTGCAATTTCACAAATGAATATGTCTGCGTTTATGTAACAAGGTCACCTCGCTATCCTCAAGCAATTGAAGAAGCTGAGAGAGAGAGAGGTACAAACCATTAAAGATCTGTTAAAGAAAAACAAAGACCTTAATCTTGCTCTTCTGAGTTATCGAACCTCACCCCTACAAAATGGTTTCTCACTATCAGAGTTACTAATGGGGAGGAGATTGAGAACTCGGCCTCCACCTCTAGAACAAAAACTCAAACTCAATCTCACCACAAACGACCAAGAGAGGGTAAAACAGCATGAGGAAGAACAGAGAAGCAACCAGGCTGGGGTCTTTAATTGTGAGTTACTAGTGCTGCAGCCTGGGGAGAGAGCACAGGTCTGAGACCAACAGAAGGGAGGTACAATCATTGAAAAAACTCCACAACCAAGATTGTACAGGATTGCGATAGACAAGGGCATCATATGGAGAAACCGTAGCACCTTGATATCCTTGGAGAGAAAGCCAGTGTGATGCCCAACTCCAATGGGCGCAGAAAATTCCAGCCTTCATCTTTGTTGGTCCCATCTCTAATTTGATTCCATTTCAGTCAGTAGGTGATGGATCGTTAAAACTAGATCTTCAACCTTATGTTTCCCCTGTGGTGACAACCAAGATAGGGCATCAGCTCACACCATTTCTCTGCCTGGCTTGTATTTCAGAGTGAAATCATAACTCTGAAGCCTCAAGAGTAACCTCTGTGGTCTTTTGCGGTATTTCGCTGGGCAGGCGCACGATGAAATCTGATGCGCGCCCACCATTAATTAATGGGTTGCTTAAGGCCTTTGAGGCGTCAATAGATGCTGATTTTTCGGCGGCGGTGCAATCCTCGGGTCAGCACAGGGAGGCAACGAGCAAGCGGATAGGACACATTAATATTAACCTCATCCACAGGCTGGATAAGAGTGTGCACAGTCAAGTATTTCTTTATGAAAGTTTTTGAAACTTGCCTGTAGGATCTGCAGTACTTCAAAACGCACACCAGCTGCTTTTTCTGGACTCATAACCTTCAGGTCAGCACTCTGCATTGAGGAATCTTTTCCAGGCCTGCAGGGTTCAGGAAGCTTTCCCTTAGCCTGGGCATGGGAGCTGAACTGGCCACTGGAGGCAGCTCCTCTGAGGAGGAAGGGAGGGCTAGAAGGGGGAGGAGGCCAGGAGTGTAGTGTACATTCAGCCTCCAGGGGATCCACCTTTGGGAGGACAGGTGCAGGCACAAGGGGTGCAGGACCAAGAAGTAGTCCAAGGCGGAAGGGGCCGCAGAAGACACCACTATCCTGCTGCCAGGGTATACAGGCGGCGAAGCAGCTACCTCAATATGACTGAGGTGCAGTGCTGAAGGAGGCTCTGACTCTCAAGGGAGACAGTCAACTATATCTGTCAGATGATTGACCCTGAGATCTCCCCTAACTGTGTGGGTGGACACCCCATGCCAGTGGCGCTGAAGGTCACAGCTGCCCTTAAATTCTATGCCTCTGGCTCCTTCCAGGGCTCAGTGGGTGATCTTTGCGGTGTCTCCCAATCAGCTGTCCACACTTGCGTCAGGCAGGTTACAGACGCTCTGTTCAGGTGTGCATTGACCTTCGTCCACTGCCGTTGGCACCAGGTAAAACAGGCACAGTGAGCCAGAGGCTTCACGGCCATTGCTGGCTTCCCCTGTGTCCAGGGTGCAATAGACTGCACACATGTGGCCATCAAGGCACTAGCAGGTGAGCCCGGTGCCTTAGTCAACAGGAAGAGCTTCCACTCCATGAACATGCAGATAGTGTGTGATCACAGGATGCAGATTCTACAAGCCTGTGCAAGGTACCCAGGCAGCTCCCACAACACCTACATCCTCAGACACTCCCAGGTGCTGAGGCTCTTCAGTGCTCCAGCCCGGCTGGATGGATGGCTGCTGGGTGACAAGGGCTATCCCCTCAGAAGGTGGCTCATGAAACCTCGCCGCCATCCAAGAACAGAAGCTGAGCAGCGCTACAGTAGAGCTACGCCTCCACAAGGGCTGTGGTGGAGAGAACCATCAGTCTTCTCAAGATGTGCTTCCGATGCCTGGACCGTTCAGGGGGCGCACTCCAGTACTCCCCAGATCGTGTGTCACTGATAGTGGTTGCATGCTGCGCTCTCCACAATCTGGCACTGGAAAGGGGGGCTGCAGTGGATGATGAAGACATCTAAGCAGTGGCTGCAGCTGCACATGATAAGTCCAGCACTGATTCCAAGGATGAGCATGCACAGGGAAATGCTGAGGGGGTAGACACTGACCCGGGACTACTCCAAGAAGGTAGGGACACCTGGGAGGCTTTAATCCAATGAACCTTCAGCTAGCATACCACAGGTGGATCATCAGGACAAGCTTGGGCTGTAGGCTCGATATTCGACACCTAAGTGCAAAATCTGCCTGGTTAGGAACAGTCACTAAGGGACTTGTTAATAAAGCTGAATGTACAACAAAGCACTCATTACAGTTTGAGAAGCATTGAAACTAGGAGCAGGAGTAGGCCATTCAGCCCTTCGAGCCTACTCTGCCATTCATCATGATCATCCAACTCAATAGCCTGCTCCCGCTTTCACCCCATACCCTTTGATCCTATTCGCCCCAAGAGCTATATCTAACTCCTTCTTGAAAATATACAATGTTTTGGCCTCAACTACTTTCTGTGGTAGCGAATTCCACAGGCTCACTACTCTCTGGGTGAAGACATTTCTCTTCATCTCATTCCTAAATGGTTTACCCCATATCGTCAGACTATGACCCCTGGTTCTGGACTCCCCTACCATCGGGAACATCCTTCCTGCATCTACCCTGTCTAGTCCTGTTAGAATTTTATAGGTTTCTATGATTTCCCCCCTCATTCTTCTGAACTCCAGCAAATATAATCCTAACCGACTCAATCTCTCCTCATATGTCAGACCCGCCATCCCAGGAATCAGTTTTGGAAACAAAACACATGCAGAAGAAAAGAGGCACCCTCAGCCATGGTGACGTCTGAATTTATTATGTCAAGTAAACCAACTTATTCCAAAATAAAGAGAATAGTGTTACCAAACAAAACAAATCATAAGGACCTCATCTCGGGCCAACAGAAAAGCACCCGTGATAAACCTGTGGTGTGCCCAAGGTGCCTTTTGTTTTTGTTTCCAGGTGCTACGTCTTGGTGCTGCCCTATCGCTTGGAGTGGCATCTGAGACAGCCTGCTCACTCTGCTGTCCTGTTGGCCTCGATGACCTTGGCAGTCGTCCTCTGGCCCGTGGAGACTGTGCTGGCCCCGCCTGGGAGGGATCTGCCAGTTCCACAGCTGGCATCTCCCCAGACGTCGCAGCCTCACTGGATGCTACAGTCACTGTCAGGGGGGGGGAGGATCTGCCGCCCTCATCCGGAGCGCCCTAAGAGGAGACCGCAGAGACGACAGGCAGCTGCTGCACCGACGTAAGATCGCTTCGGACCTCCCTGCTCACCGTGGATGGATGGGCACCGAGCTGGGAAAGTTGATGCCCAAACCATATCCCACACTGGCATTGACCAGTTGAGGTCAATGCCGATGTGAGGGCTTGCTGGTCAGAGCGCATCCCCAGGAAGCCTTGATTGGTCTCCTGGAGGAGCCTCTCCATGAGAGTCGCCACTCTCTCCATGGGGGACGCATGGCGCTCGGACATGTGGCTCATTGCTTCGGCGAGCGTCCGAATAGACTCCTCCACCACGGACACCAAGCAAAGCAAAGCCTCATGTATCACTCCCAGACGCTCCCACAGACCCGGATGCATTTCCTGTGCCTGCTGCGTCGCAGACAACTCCAGAGGGACATCATCAGGCACCAACTGAGCATGTACCTGGTCCCCTGCAATCATCCGACTGCTAATGCCATAGGCACTCTCTGTCTCTGCCAGCTCCTCTGTGAAGTGCCCTCATTGCTGTGCCCCGGGACACTAGCTGATGTTCTAATTCCCACCGAGGTTCTAGTATCTGTGCTGGTGCCTGCCTGGCAGAGATGGTGTGACATTGGTGAGATGTCAGGGCCCTCAGGTGTGAGAGGGGGCCTCTGCAGCTCCTCCTCCTGGCCCTGCTCTGCTGATGCTGAAAGGAAGAACAAGGACAGTGGATCAGTTAACATGGAAACAATGACAAAGTGCATCCCTGTCCCCCGGATCATTATGCGCTCATCCTTCCATAAGCAATGGTCAAGCCATGTTGCAAAATTAAATCAATTAACATTCAGCACTGCTTTGGCTGTTGGGGGAACAATGCTGACCTCACTGTTGGGCATAAATACCTGGTCGTGGCACCCCAGCCTTGCCGACAGCAATGGCCCTTGGCTCATGGCGCCTCTCCAGATCCAGGGCCTCCTGCTTGAACCAGCAAAGAATGGCGATCTGTGCCTGGCCACCACCAGTCCTCGCACACTCTGCCACGTTATGAATATTCTTATCCTGAAAATGAGAGACGAGGATTGATTAATGAAAATTGCACATGGACTCTCTTCGAGCACGGCCCACCCCAACCATAGTGGGACATTGCAGGGTTCCAGAGCCTCCTCACCCCGCTGCTGCTGAACACTCACACAAAGATGCCAGGCCTGCTCCACAACCCCGCCTCCCCCCGGACACATGCTGCCTACATCACATTAGGCACCACACGGTATATCCTTCCATACCAATGAGGTGCAAGCACGTGGAGCGCAGAGGGCAGCAGATGGTTCGTTGCCACGCCACCTTGAAGCTTCCCTCCCAGCATCTCATCACCCTGATTTGGACATGTCCTGCAGTTCCAGCACAGCGTCTAGGTGCTTCTCCTCCAGTTTGCCCCCAAACCAGTCATGTGGGACTCAGTGTAACACATGCTGTGGGGGCAAAACACATCTCTTCATCACCCTCTCAGGCTGACCTCAGCATGGGCAATATCTGCTGGCCCACCCAGTAGAGGACACATGCCGTCAATACTTCAATGCAGCACCTTCCGTTATGCTGCCATCTCCTCGAGGAGGGCAGCAAGACAGTCATCAGAGAAATGAGGGACACACTGGCCCCCCCTACCCTCCAGACCGGCCTGTCCCACCGCCCTACCCTCCAGCCTGGCCTGTCCTACTGCCCTACCCTCCAAACTGGCCAGCTCACCAGAAGTCCGCTGGTGAGCCCTTCCGCTTGACATTGTGAGTAGCTGGCGATGGCTGCCAGCGCTTCAGATAAACAGGAGGCCGGGTCACCAGTGGACATGGCGGACGATGCACTCCTGCCACCACCCACCCACTCCCGCCACCACCAGCCCACTCCCGCCACCACCAGCCCACTCCCGCCACCCGCCCACTCCCACCACCACCCACCCACTCCCACCACCACCCGCCCACTCCCGCCACCCGCCCACTCCCGCCACCAGCCCACTCCTGCCACCCGCCCACTCCCGCCACCAGCCCACTCCCGTCACCCGCCCACTCCCGCCACCCGCCCATTCCCACCACCACCCGCCCACTCCCACCACCCGCCCACACTCACCACCACCCACCCACTCCCGCCACCCGCCCACTCCCACCACCCGCCCACTCCCACCACCACCCGCCCACTCCCGCCACCCGCCCACTCCCACCACCACCCACCCACTCCCGCCACCCGCCCACTCCCGCCACCCGCCCACTCCCACCACCCGCCCACTCCCACCACCCGCCCATTCCCACCACCACCCGCCCACTCCTGCCACCCGCCCACTCCCACCACCACCCACCCACTCCCGCCACCCGCCCACTCCCGCCACCCGCCCACTCCCACCACCCGCCCATTCCCACCACCACCCGCCCACTCCCACCACCCGCCCACTCCCACCACCCACCCACTCCCACCACCACCCGCCCACTCCCACCACCCGCCCACTCCCACCACCACCCGCCCACTCCCACCACCCGCCCACTCCCGCCACCCGCCCACTCCCACCACCACCCGCCCACTCCCACCACCACCCGCCCACTCCCACTACCCGCCCACTCCCACCACCACCCGCCCACTCCCACCACCCGCCCACTCCCGCCACCCGCCCACTCCCACCACCCGCCCATTCCCACCACCACCCGCCCACTCCCACCACCCGCCCACTCCCGCCACCACCCGCCCACTCCCACCACCCGCCCACTCCCGCCACCACCCGCCCACTCCCGCCACCACCCGCCCACTCCCGCCACCCGCCCACTCCCACCACCCGCCCATTCCCACCACCACCCACCCACTCCCACCACCCGCCCATTCCCACCACCACCCACCCACTCCCACCACCCGCCCATTCCCACCACCACCCACCCACTCCCGCCATCACCCGCCCACTCCCGCCATCACCCGCCCACTCCCGCCATCACCCGCCCACTCCAGCCGCCACCCGCCCACTCCCGCCATCACCCGCCCTCTCCCACCACCATCCGCCCACTCCCACCACCACCCACCCACTCCTGCCACAACCCACTCACTCCTGCCAACACCCACTCACTCCCGCCACCACCCGCCCACTCCCACCATCACCCACACACTCCCGCCCACTCCCGCCACCATCCGCCCACTCCCACCATCACCCACACACTCCCGCCGCCACCCGCCCACTCCCGCCACCATCCGCCCACTCCCACCATCACCCACACACTCCCGCCGCCACCCGCCCACTCCCACCATCACCCACACACTCCCGCCGCCACCCGCCCACTCCCGCCACCACCCGCCCACTCCCACCATCACCCACACACTCCCACCGCCACCCGCCCACTCCCGCCACCATCCGCCCACTCCCACCATCACCCACACACTCCCACCATCACCCGCCCACTCCCGCCACCACCTTCCCACTCCCAACACCCGCCCACTCCCACCACCACCTTCCCACTCCCACCACCCGCCAACTCCCGCCACCACCTGCCCACTCCCACCACCACCCACCCACTCTTGCCACCACCCGCCCACTCCCACCACCACCCGCCCACTCCCACTACCCGCCCACTCCCACCACCACCCGCCCACTCCCACCACCCGCCCACTCCCGCCACCCGCCCACTCCCACCACCCGCCCATTCCCACCACCACCCGCCCACTCCCACCACCCGCCCACTCCCGCCACCACCCGCCCACTCCCACCACCCGCCCACTCCCGCCACCACCCGCCCACTCCCGCCACCACCCGCCCACTCCCGCCACCCGCCCACTCCCACCACCCGCCCATTCCCACCACCACCCACCCACTCCCACCACCCGCCCATTCCCACCACCACCCACCCACTCCCACCACCCGCCCATTCCCACCACCACCCACCCACTCCCGCCATCACCCGCCCACTCCCGCCATCACCCGCCCACTCCCGCCATCACCCGCCCACTCCAGCCGCCACCCGCCCACTCCCGCCATCACCCGCCCTCTCCCACCACCATCCGCCCACTCCCACCACCACCCACCCACTCCTGCCACAACCCACTCACTCCTGCCAACACCCACTCACTCCCGCCACCACCCGCCCACTCCCACCATCACCCACACACTCCCGCCCACTCCCGCCACCATCCGCCCACTCCCACCATCACCCACACACTCCCGCCGCCACCCGCCCACTCCCGCCACCATCCGCCCACTCCCACCATCACCCACACACTCCCGCCGCCACCCGCCCACTCCCACCATCACCCACACACTCCCGCCGCCACCCGCCCACTCCCGCCACCACCCGCCCACTCCCACCATCACCCACACACTCCCACCGCCACCCGCCCACTCCCGCCACCATCCGCCCACTCCCACCATCACCCACACACTCCCACCATCACCCGCCCACTCCCGCCACCACCTTCCCACTCCCAACACCCGCCCACTCCCACCACCACCTTCCCACTCCCACCACCCGCCAACTCCCGCCACCACCTGCCCACTCCCACCACCACCCACCCACTCTTGCCACCACCCGCCAACTGCCGCCACTTCCCGTCAACTCCCGCCACCCGCCCACTCCTGTCACCACCTGCCCACTCCCAGCACCTTCTCACTCTCGCCACCACCTGCCCACTCCTGCCACCTGCCATCTCCCACTATCACCCGCTCACTCCCACCACCACCCGCCCACTCCCACCACCACCCGCCCACTCCTGCCACCACCCGCCCACTGCCGCTGCTGCCCACCCACTCCCACCACCACCCACCCACTCCCAATGCCACCCGCCCACTCCCAATATCCTTAAGAGTTGCGCGTTGCACTGGGCCGGCCTTAATTGTCCGTCCCGTACAAAATGGCGGCACAGACCTGATCACGGGCGGCAATTGGGTGCACACTTGCCCACACCTGCTCCTGCTCCACCCGCCCCCTACACTACCCCCTGCCAAACATAAAACTCAGCCTTAAATGTCTAAAGAACTTTATTTTATCCTTTCCACTAGGACCCCAGTGAAAAGTAAAAGTACGAGGGAAGGGGAAGGAGTTGTCTCAAGTTAGAAAGATCGTAAACAATAATTTGGAAACAAACAAAAGGGAAGAGAGTAGAGGAATGTTCTGAAAATATGATTTAGGCACAACAGGTAAAGTTATAAAGTAATTAAATCAGGAGAGAGAAATGAGAAACATATGAGGGAAAAGCAACATTCAAACATAAATGCCGTTTAGGATGTGTGGCTGAAATAAATGCCCTTTTACAACACATGGATTATAAGGAATAAATTGAATGAATTTCAGGTACAAATTCAATTAGCGAGAGCTCAGGTTTGACTTGATAGTCATTATTGAGATATGGCTGCAAGCCATTCCTGGGATCTGAATATACCAGCTTATCAGGCCTACAGGAAGGATGGAGATTCTGATGGAGGGAGAGAAGTAGATGGGAGAGAAATAGCTTAGCAATAAAAGATGAAATTACTTCAAAGATAAGGCAGGATATAATGACAGGTAAGCTGGCAGTGGAGGCTTTTTGGGTAGAATTAAGAAATAGAAAATGATTTAAGATTCTATTGGGAGTTGTGCATCAGCCCCTGGGCAGCAGCTCTGAAATGGCAGAATGTATAAATGCGGAGATTAGGCAGGCGTGTAGTCGTGAAAGAATGTTTTAACGGGGGATTTTAACTTCCACATACATTGGGGTAAGCAGGTTAGCTCATTTCAGGAAGGTAGCAAATTTATTGATGGTGTTCAGGATAGTTTTCTGTAACAATATGTCCCACAACCAACAAAGGGAAAGATATAAGTAATAATGGTTAATGACCTATATTATATATGGTAACCGGTAATGTGATAGAGTTGGTTAGCAGCCTAACATTCCTTGAAGATTTATCTAATAATGATCATAATATGATCAAGCCCAATGCTGTGTTTGAAATGGAGGAATGTGAAACAGCTACTAAGGCTGAATTCAATGAGATGAGACAGACACTGTCCACAGTAAATTGGGAAAATCTGTTCATGGGTAACACGACAAAAGATTAGTGGGCGGTGTTTAAAAAGAATTTAATGTGATGTAGAACCAGTTCCTACCCCCAAGGGGCAAGAAGTCTACGTGCTGAAGAAGAACAATCACGGACAAGTACAACCATGGACAAATAGAGTTAGGAGACAACATTAAGCTAAAGAAAGAGATGGCAAAAAATTACCACAGATCCTGATGGCTGGAGAGGTACAAAAAAACAACAAAATGTGACAAAACAGCTAGTAAGAGCTACAAAAAGAGTATGGAAAGAAACTAGTGAGAGATGTCAAAATCAGCACCACACATTTTACAATTATATTAGGGAAAGAAAGGGTGTTCAGTAACAATTTGGGACCCTCAGAAACTGATGGCCGTGATATTGGGCCGGACTTCATAGTCCCAATACCGGCAAACGCTGGGACAGTCGTCACTATTGAATGGTACCGCAATGGTGCTGCACCTCGCAATGTGTGTACATGCGCATGTTTGCAGTGAAAACTGGAAGCCGTGGTATGTGAGAATGCTCTCTGGAGGAACCTCCACTGATGGTCTCACTGACCTGCTCTGTGAGGTGACAGGGACCTGTAGTTTGTCAATTTGGGCTAATTGCCCATAATTAACACCAACTTTTATGTATGTTTTTTTAAACTCAGTATTTTCAAGCATAAAACCTGGTTGGAAGGATTTTTTTCTGTTTTTTTTTCAGCAACGCCATGGCTCCAGCAAGGATGGCTATAGCAGAAGCAAACTCAAAGCTGAGTGCAGACATTTTAAATGTTGAATTTTGTTTGTTAATTTTAGGTAGCTTTTTGTCATGGTTAAGAGACTTCTGAAAACTGACTTTTTTTGACAAGATTGAAGTGACTTTTAAAAGACCTTTAAATGTATGACTTTTTATCAACATTTAACTGACTTCTTTAATGTTTCAATGTGCAATACTTTAAAAAGTTTGGTGTGATTCTTAAAATCCTGCTAAATGCATATGATATTGCAATATGACTTCAAAATAACTGCAACTATCTTTCTAATAGATACTGCAATACCTTCAAGATTAAGTTCGTGAGGAAGGTTAATGATTTTTTCACTCTATCCACCAGCTTTGTGTGGTTTCTGTTACAGGACAGCCCAATACAGCAGTCAACAAAGAGTCAGGCACCATTCCTGTTGATTGTTCAGGAGGCACTACTACCCATGCCAGAGAGTGTATAGGGAGAAGCAATCCTTTGAGATGATGGGCAGAATCATCCCAGATTTGCACTAAGTGCAGTAGCGGGTGGGTAAAGCGATACTTTACCTGCCGGCCACAATGGCGGGTTTTCATGCCGTATCGTCCCAAACCTGCTGTATTACGTATGCACTCCTGGGAAACATGCCATTTTGATGGTGGGCGGGCTCTCATTCATCCGCCCGCCATCACCTCGTCGCTTCATCACACCGGGCGCCATATTTAAAGTGCAGCCGCACGCACACATCTCATTGCCTCTAGACCATGACTGATGCAGGGAAGTTGTCCATGAAAGGCAAAAAGACTGTAGCCCCCAGGTTTAGTGACATGTCACTAGAACTCCTTTTGAATGCCCCTGGAGGTCTGCTGCAATTTCCTCTACACCAGCTTTGGCCGCAGGCTGGACAGTGGTGTGAGTGACCAGGCTTGGGAGGCAGTGGCAGTGGTGGTCAGCACCAACACCCTTCAGAAGAGGACAGCCACCCAGTGCCACAAGAGGATGAATGATCTCTTACGTTCTGTCAGGGTAAGTCACTCTTCTCATCCCTCTCAGCTCACACACTCACAAACCCATCACACATCCACAGGGCCCTCACTCACTGCCAGTTCAAAGGGCATCACCATTCACTCTCTCACACACCCCTTCATTGTCCTCATCCTGTCCATGGGACAACTCACCATTCACACAGGCCAGGCATACTTTTCATCTGGCCCGGCAGGCATCCTGCCTACACTCTTTCCGTCTCTATCCATGCAGGACAAACTGGCACACAACAAGAGGGAAAGGTCGCTGATTGGTGGGGGAAAGCCTGAAATCAGATTCCTCATGGACTTTGAAAACAGAGCCATCCAGCTGGCTGGTGAAAATCTGCACCGTTCCTGTGCTGACAGTGAGGTCGGTGCTGCTCTACCAAAGGAGGGTCCAGCAGTGCAACATCCATCAGACAACCATACCATGAGTGATGTGTCCTCTTTCACAGGCCACTGCCATGGACTAATTATCTCCCCTTGCTTCCGCAGGCACATCTGGGAAACAGCCGACAGGGTCCATGACCCAAGGCCTCTAATCAAGCCCTGAAGAAACCTCTGAAGAGGAATCTGAAGGTATCCTCCCTGAAGCCCTGTCTCAGCGCTCACCCACACCCTCCATCAGCACAGAGACACACAAATCGGTGGACCCTAGCATCCCTGTGGATGTGTGATGGGATCAGAATTTGGTGACCACATCGCACTTTCTGATCCACAGCAGGTGGTGGCAGAGAATTCCCAGGTGTCCAGCACTCGGAGGACTGCTGGAGACGAAGAATTTGCTGCCATCCATAGGGAGGAGGATCAGCAGGTATACCCCCGGGGCTATCCATCTAGGTGACTCCGGAAGTGTCTGGCCCATCCAAATCCCCTCTCCCTGTGACCCCAGCAGCCTCAGCTCCACAGACTGAGGAGGGTGCCACTGCCACACAGCAGGACCCTGAAAGGAGGCTGGGGCCCTCGAGGTCTCAGTCCTCGAAAGGATGCCCACCAAGGGCATCACAGACAGGGTGTTGCAGTCAGCAGGCTACCTCCACCTCTACTCTGGATGACCGGGGAACACCAAAACATAGCGGCAGGGTTAGGAAAGTTGGATGGGCACGGGTGTTAATCACTTGCACATACTGTTCACTATTATCAATAAACTCCCAAGAATGTCTCCCTGCCTGTGGCTTCTTGTTCTGATGAGCAGTGTTCTTGTCACTCAGATGTGAAACCTTTCTGCACAAGATAAAGGCAGGAGCCTCAGTCCAGGGCCTCTTCCTTGTGCTTTGTGCAGCCTTCAGATCAAAGTGATGGCCTAGTCACACTCCCTGGACACATTACTGATGCCTGCACTCAGCGGTGCTTGTCATTGCTGCCAGAATGTCACAGAGTTCTCTCATTCTCTCTGTGTGCTCTCAGCCCATCTCTACAGCATCTCTGACCAGTGATGCTGTGCTCCTGAAGGGGTCAGTGGCTGAAGGCGGACAAAGGGTCAGGTGCTTCTAAAGTTTCACAGCTGCACCTCCATTATATGATCCTGATTGCAGAGCATAAGTGAGCTGCCCTCGTACAGACAAGAGTCAGACATTCTCAGTGGCTATGTGAGGATCTTCGGTGTCTCCTCACCACATGTTGTCATCAAATCTAGCAGTTATGAGGGCCTCCCAAGCATGCCTGCCTCGTCTGGCCAGTGCAAAGGCCTCATCCCCATCGTCACTGCCTTTGAGGACCTCCTCACACTCATCCCTGTTGACATGCTCTTTATCCAAGGAGACCTCCAGCTCCTCTCCCCATTGCAGCGCCAGGTTGTGAAAGGCTCAGCGGATGATGATGATGCATGACACTTTCTGTGGACTGTATTACAGGGCTCCACCAGACCATCCCAGGCATCGGAACCTCATCTTCAGTATCCCAATGGTCTGCTCCACCAAGCTTCGAGCTGCAGCATGAGCCTCATTATAGCGTCGCTCTGCTGCAGTCTGAGGCCGCTGCACGGGTGTCATCAGCCACGGCCTCTGTGAGTAGCCCTTGCCCCCGAGGAGCCAACCCTGCAGCTTCTGTGGACCCTGGAACACTGCAGGGATCTGTGACTGATCAAGAGTATAGGAGTCATGCACACTCCCTGGAAACCGTGTGCAAAGCTGCAGGATGCATTTGTGGTGGTCGCACATCAGCTGTACATTCAGTGAATGGAATTCCTTGTGGTTGACATAGTTGACCGCGTATTGTGATGGAGACCTGAGCACCAGGTTGTAGAACACAGAGATTGTACAACATGTCCAGTCAACCAGTTGTTCTGCAGTCCACTAAAACACTCATTACTTTGCAGTCTGTGCTCATGGGGTGAAAAGCTCTGGAGCACTTGGTAGCACTTTGATGCCTCTGTGTTGCTTGAGTGGATAGATAAGCTAGAGGCCCAACTCCAATCATATCAATGGCTGCACCTGAACTGTCTCAATTGCAGAAGAATGGTCACTTTATATAAGGTGATAAGGTGTCCCAAATGCGTGTCCACTTCCCTTTCCCACCTTACCCATCCTCCCCCTTGCGAATATTTGTGCATTACATTCAACAGCAGGGCTGCCCTTGCCCTCCACACCCAACCCCCTCACCAACAGCACCCCCCCACCCCCCCAATGCACCTGAAGCTTGAAGTCCAATAGGTGATCTTGGCGAGCGCTGCACAACATTAGTGTGCACTCACTTCCGAGTTCCCCTCAAAGTGCAGCCCGCCAAGTGCACACCTTTTATATGCTGTTATGAAACATGCTGACATGGGTGGGTGATCAGGCTGGGCAGGGGAATGATTCCAACGGGATGGCCTAATAATGATATGCAGATGTATTACAATGAGGTTCCCGATGTCTGATGGTGGGAAATGCGGCCGCCATCAGCGGGCTGAGCGGACAATCGCAAACTGGTTTCACATCGTCATGAAACCAATCGCACCATATTGTCCACTCACGCCCATGAACACACCCGATGCCGGCAGGCACGTAAAATCCCGACTGATATCCGAGGAGTTCTGTTTGAAGTGACTATGCTTCAGTAAAGAGTCAATTGGCCTCCTCTGTGAAATCCTAGACTGATCCCCCACTGCCTTGTCAGTACGAAGGAAAGGTGCCTAAAGCACTGAATTTTTACACGGGGGTCATTTAAGTCAGGTACTGGTGATGTGTGCAAAATCACCAAGTGCACTGCAAGGTCCAGCATTCAATAGGTTGCCAATGTTACTTTCCGCAGAGCTTCTAACTTTATTGACTTTGATATGTCCCTCAACATGAGGGAGAAGTCAGTGTATTTCAAAAGTGCTTATGGGGGACATTGATAGAATGTAAAGTCTATTGAGAGCAATAGACGATCAATCTCTTGCATAGATTAACAAGGGTTCCACACATGAACATCATGATTGTTTGTGATGCTTAACTGCAGATTCTCAATGTGAATGCAGATCGCCAGGAAGTACTCATGACAGGTCCCTGCTCTGGAACTCAGACTACATTGTTAATGTCTTATCAATCACATTGTTAAGGTTCGTTAATGCCCATTACATTGTTAAGGTTAAGATAAACAGGTGATGGGTATTAATTGTCTTTGAGCACAGATAAATAAGGGATACCTGGGGCACTGGGTTATCTGGCAGAAGAGCTCTGAGACTAAACAAGTTGACCAATCCTTCCAGTAAAGAAAAGCTCTGTATCATGGTTTCATCTTCACCAACTGGCTTGGACCTTGTTGACCTCCATCAGTACATTAGCTCAAAGATCTGAATGGCTATCAGGCAACAAGGATTACCCACTGAAAACTGGATTGATGACACTTTACCGCAGTACCAGTAGTGAAGCACAGGAAAGATCCAACCAGATACACACACCTGCACATGTCAGGTGGAAGAGAGAACAATCGAGCTGCTGAAATCATGTTTCCAGGGCCTGGGCAGGTGAGGTGCAGTTTACAGCCCCTCCTATTACAGTGGTGGAGATTGTGGTGGCCTGTTGCAGAAAGTTGCACAGCCATGCCCTTCAGGAAGGACTGACCCTCCAGACCGCAGATCAGAATGTACAAGAAATCGATGAAAAGGAAGATCCCAATGTGGATGTCACTGGAGCCATGCTTCATGGAGCTCCTGAAGAAACCCTGGCTGGAGCCAATGGGGACAGTTAGAGGATAGCCAGTGGCTGATGCACCTGGACATTGAGAGTAACAAAATCCCTCAGTCTCCCCCAGAAAATCAGATAACAGAACAACTTAGATCGAAAGTGATATAAGCGGTGATTTATTTTAACAACAAATGCATATTGCAAGACTTTTGAGGTAGTGAGTTTGCTGAACAGTGTAAACTATAGGTAGTTAGCACAAAACTGTGTGTAAAATAGCTATTTTTCTGCTTTATAAATTGTGATAATGTTAAAGTGGTTTATGTTAATATCATTATTTTGAATCCTTTAGAATGACTACAGCCTAATGTGTAAATGCAACAACAGACTCAAATAGAACACAAACAGCCAGTTTATAAATGTAACTCTGAATAATGAACACAACACTGCCTGCACCTCTTCATATGTATGAAAATAATTCAGAAAGACCACATTGCCCAGGGTCAATGAAACCAGGCATTAGAAGACATCTTACTCAGGGCAGCATTTTAACATGCTGAGACCCTAAGCTATATCAAATTTAAGGCATTACTAACAGAAAGGACGATGAAAATAGGAATGTCAAAACTTTATATTTACATTTATACATAGCCGAGGCACAACAAAAAACTAATAATCTAACTAAACGGTATAGCTTGCAATAAGCTTATCTGCATTAAGAAATACTTAGATTTCTTGATTAACATGTATGGAAACTTTTAATCTACAGCAGCACAAGAGCAATTACACACTTTAGCACTTACTAAATGTAAGCAGCAATAAAACCTGCACAAAACTTAAATTTATTTCATGATTTTTGGCTAGCAAAGTCACTGTGATGTCCTCAGATGATCAGCTACAAAGTATTATTTTCTATGCACATAACACTTAGTGCAGACAGCTTTTCTTGCAGTATTGTTGTCCGCAGTTCATTCTTGATGTTCCTCAACCGTGAAAATGACTTTTCTCCAGAGCAGTTTGTTACCATCAGATTCAAAAAGGGCCACAATATTGCTTCTACATGAGAGAAAGGCAACTGAAGTTTACCTTGGGTGATGACTTGATACAGATCCTGCTGGCGTAAAGTTCATTTACCTGAATCAGTTTCCTTGATATAAGCTTGGAAGTGCTTTATTTCTCCAACGAGGTTAACATCAACACCATCAGGATAATCATTCATTAGAAGCTTTACACCTTCACACAGCTGTTTTACTGAGTCACCTAAATCAACCAAAAATGAAAAATTGTTTACGCCATTTTCAAATACAATCGCTGTTTCTTTCAAGTTGGTTTCAAGTGCATCCATCATAGGAATTAAGGACTTCAGGCCAAACATGTCCCTCAGAGAAAGCGTTTCTTTGGCATTTGGTGCTTCACCACTCCGAGATCGGTGATCCATCTTGGCCTCCTCCGGAGGTCCCCAGCATCACAGATGCCAGTCTTCAGCCAATTCGAATCACTCCGCATAATATCAAGAAATGGTTGAAGGCACTGGATACTGCAAAGGCTATGGGCCCTGACAATATTTCGGCAGTAGTACTGAAGACTTGTGCTCCAGAACTTGCCGTGCCCCTAGCCAAACTGTTCCAGTACAACTACAACACTGGCATCTACCCGGCTATGTGGAAAATTGCCCAGGTATGTCCTGTACACAAAAAGCAGGACAAATCCAACCCGACCAATTACCACCCCTTCAATCTACTCTTGATCATCAGTAAAGTAATGGAAGAGGTCATCAACATGCTATCAAACGGCACTTGCTTAGCAATTACCTGCTCACTGACACCCACTTTGGGTTCTGCCAGGGCCACTCAGCTCCTGACCCCATTACAGCCTTGGTTCAAACATGGACAAAACAGCTAGACTCCCAAGGTGACATGAGAGTGAATGCCCTTGACCTCAAGGCAGCATTTGACTGAATGTGGCATCAAGGAGCCCAAGCAAAACTGGAGTCAATGGGAATCGGAGGGAAAATTCTCCACTGGTTGGAGCCATACCTAGGTTGTGGTTGTTAGAGGTCAGTCATCTCAGCTCCAGGACATCAGTGCAGGAGTTCCTCAGGGTAGTGCCCTGGGCCCAACAATCTTCAGCATCAATGACCTTCCTCCCATCATAAGGTCAGAAGTGGGGATGTTCGCTGATGATTGCACAATGTTCAGCACCATTCGCGACTCATCAGATACTGAAGCAGTCTGAGTCCAAATGCAGCAAGACCTGGACAATATCCAGGCTCGGGCTGACAAATGGCAAGTAACATTCATGCCCACACAAGTGTCAGGCAATGACCATCTCCAACAAGAGAGAATCCAACCATCGCCCCTTGGTGTTCAGTGAATACCCCACTATCAACATCCTGGGGGTTACCATTGACCAGAACTGAACTGGACTAGCCATATAAATACTGTGACTACAAGGCCAGGGCAGAGGCTAGGAATTGTGTGATGAGTAACTCAACTTCTTACTCCCAAAAACCTGTCCACCGTCTACAAAGCACAAGTCAGGAGTGTGAAGGAATATCCCCATTTGCCTGGATGAGTGCAGCTCCGACAACACTGAAGAAGCTGGACACTGTCCAGGACAAAGCAGCCCACTTGATTGGCACCACATCTCCAAACATTCACTCCCTCCACCACCGACACATGTTGGCAGCAGTGTGAACCACCTACAAGATGCACTGAAGGAATTCACCAAGGCTCCTTCAACAGCACCTTCCAAACCTATCACCAGTACCACCTCTAAGGACAAGGGCAGCAGATACATGGGAACACCACCACCTGGAAACTCCCCCCCGCAAGGTTTCATCCTGACTTGAAAATATATTGCCGTTCCTTCACTGTCGCTGGGTCAAAATCCTGGAACTCCCTTCCTAACAGCACCGTGGAAGTACCTACACCACATGGACTGCAGCAGTTCAAGAAGGCAGTTCACCACCACCTTCTCAAGAGCAACTAGGGATGGGCAATAAATGCTGGCCTAGCCAGTGAAGCCCACATCCCATGAATGAAGCTTTTAAAAAGCCAGTGCTGTCAATGATTTTGAGAAGAGTTTGAAGACAAAACAGTAAATACAAACGGTTGTTGGAGAGTATACTAGCCTCTCTTTATTCTATTTCCACCATTAGCTTTTGTTGGTTGAACTAGACCCTTTGAACAATATCTAACTTGGTTTTGAATGACCACTTCGATTTTTCAAATGGGCCATTCCAATGTTGAGACTCTGAACGACCTTTCTGTGTCCACAATGAAAGATCATCGTCAGCCAAGACATCTCGGAGAACAAGATCATTGGACTTTGTATATTTATTTCCTTCAGCTGGGATTTCAGACTCCGTAACATTATCAGGTGTAGTAGCCACATTCACATCTGTATCATTTATCTTTGTAGAAGAGATGAATGCTTGGTGGTTGCTGCGGGTCCGGCTGACTCTCTTGAGTACGAGGTCCCTCCTTTTCTACAGCGAAATAACTGTCAACTTTCCCTAATTGTTTTATCCGCCCTTCAAGCTGCTGTTTCTTTTTTCTCTTCTCACATCCATTTTCAACATTTCCTTTTTTAACAGACCTCTATTATAATGAGACAATTAAACCTTGGACAAATCCTTTGAACCCAATCCTTTATGTTTACAATGAAAGTAGAAGTAAAAAATACAATAGTATATTTCAATAATTTATATATTTACCTGGTGTCAAGGAGAGAAGGGAGATCCCTGTGCAAAGCTTTCTGAAGACAACTGCTTCACCGATTACAACTGCATCGTGTGTGTTTTTCACTCTTCATTAGTTTTTAGGTTTTTTTAAAGGAAGACATTTTAAAATAAAAAAAGGTTTATATTTATTATTGTCTTGAAAAAGCCAAAAAAGGGGGCACTTTTATTTTGTGGTCAAAGTGTCTAAATGGATCATGTGACTGTCGAGATCAGGCGAAAGGGCATGAGTGATAATTATTTCTGCACAGATTTATAATTCATAATGACAAATAATTGTGTAGCTTATAAGTATATTTTTGTCATTTCAGAACCAAAATGCCCATTTTAAAGAGTAATATCTTTCCATCTCCTTTATTTTTCAGCCATGCAGAGGGAAAAAAACAGTAAAAATTGGGCAATAAGAGAAATGGTCCGAACTGTATTTTCCTTCTGGGCAATTATGTAAAACTTGAAATGTAGTCCTCTTTTCATATTTAGAGGCCCTTCATAATGTGGGGCCCTAAGCTGTAGTTTTCTTAGCTTATGTGTAACTTGGGCACTGATTCTGCTCTAAGCAGACATATGAAATCAGGGCTTCCCAAACTGCAGGTCACAACATCACATGACATTTTGAAGTCACAAGTTCTGAGGCAGTAATGGCTACCGTGCAGATCAGACTGGATGCTAACAGCCAGGCCCCTTTAAATCCTAATGGTGAGTGCGGCCTAATGGGCAAATCTTTGAAACCTGATAACTGCTGCGAAAAAAACCTGTAACAAAGGTAGGTGTGTTTTTTTAAAAAGACCTGCAGTTTAAACAATGACCACACGGGAAACATCCCCACAACCGCTGAACCTCCCTGCCCCCGCCACTCACCCATCCCTACCCAATCACCCTCCTGCTCTGCTCAGGGGCTAAACCTTGTCCCCACATAGGACTTAAAACACCCCCAGACAAAATCTGAGGCATTAAAATGGGGTCACAACAGGAAAAGGTTTGGGAATCGCTGTTCAAAGTAAGCATCACTTTGTGTGTCCTTTCTTCATACGGACTCTTTCGCTCTCCCTGACTTGCTGAGCTTTTCTAGCATTTTCTGTTTTTATCTCAGATTTCCAGCATCCACAATATTTTGCTTTTCGTTTGTGTATCTTTACTGGTTTGGGTATTTTGGGTGGTTTGGAGACAGGCATCATTCACTGATACCAATGTCCTTACTCCACTCTTTGAGGAGCAGATAAAAGACCTTCTCAAATGCTAAATGAGGACCTGTCTCCAGAGGTGATTGAATTGTGCAACCACTTAATGCCATCTAACCCTGAATATCCCAGCCACTCGCAAATAAGATTTACCTTCTATAATCTTTTAAATCTTAAATGAAAATTTTACATTAAAAAATTTCCAGTAACTCCACAAACCTTGGCAGATTCCATTAAAACATTCCATTTCATGTGACATGGCTGCACAGTCGGTGGAACAATGTTGTATTGCAGTCAAAGCTTCTGTGACCTTGTACACTAAGATGCAAACTTTTCTAGGCACCCTACGCTTATCGTTGCCCCTAAGCCAGTGGTGCTCCACCTCTACCTCATTGAAAAGTGTGTTCTGCTCTTCATTGCTAAAGTTATGACGCCTCTTCCTCTCTCATTTGCCTTTTATACTTCTCTCTTGTTTTCTATTATTAAATAACCAAGGCCTGAATTTTACACAGGGAGTTGGCGGCATAAAATTCAGGAACCACCCACTTGCAGTCGATGGTCCCGCCCTGCAGTCATTTAACGGCTGCCATGCCTTTAGTTAGCTTGAGGTGGGCCTTCTGCACGCCCCTCCTTCCCCCCAGGGATGAAGCACTGCCTCTGAGAGCTGATGGCCAATCAAATGGCTGGAGGCCCTCTTGCCCCAGAAGGGTGACCGAAAGCAATGATCAGTTTTGGGATTACGTGCAGTGCCCGGAAGAAGAGGAGCCATTGAGCCCAGACAGAGGTAAGTGCGGGTCTCGCCAGGACAGGCTGGCAGGCCCCAGCGAGGCAGGTGGTGGATCAGGATTGACGGTGCAGGAATGCGAGAGGAAATGTAGGGGACGGGGGTGGAGTCAGGAAATACCTGGTGGGGTAGGGGGGCACAGGGTGTCTAAACAGGAAGTGACATCTGACACAGTGCTGACCTTCCCCCGCTGCAGGTAAAATCCCCACAGTGGTGGGAGGAGGCCATTAATTGGACGTCAATCGATCATTTAAGAGCCTCATTTGGCCCACAGATGCCCAATGCCTAGTTTAACCATCCATCACCGCCTCTGGCTGGATCACATTAAACATTATCAGCTCCTGCTCTCCATCACTAAAACTATCACTATTTAAAGATTAGCCAGGAAGGCAAAACCAACACCTGGCTTCTCTTCTTCATCACATAGCATCTTGTTAAATCATCTCCCCCTGACTCCCCACCCTTGACTTCAGCAGTAAAGTACAAGGAGGTATTGTACTTCATTGTCACAAAGTTCGAGACCATCTGTTCAGCTGCTCCTGTTGCTTGCCTTCGTTCCTCTAGTTCATTAGGACAAACCTCCTCAAACATTCCCCTGCCCTGACCCTGAATTCACATGGTGGATATGTTGAGTATTATTTTGTGTCAGCATTTATAGTGAAGGAAGAGATCAGGATGCTTGACACCCCCAGGAAACTAATGTTAAATTAGGGACATGGACTCAACAGAATTAATGAAAGCAGAAAATAATGGCACAAAAGAATGACAGATCCCCAGGATCAGGTGATTTCCTTCCTGGGGTTTAAAGGAGGTCAGTGAGAGCTTTGCAAACGCCCGAACTACAATCTTCCAAAGTTCCCTCAATTCAGGGAACATTCTTTTGGATTCGAACATTGTGTGCACCATTTCTTTATTTAAGAAAGGGAAGAGAAAGAGAAACCAGGGAATTGTAGAGCTGGCATCTGTTGTTACGACGTGACTAGGCTGTATAGTTAAGAATAGAGCAACTGAATACCTTGAAATCTTTCAGCCGATTATAGCTTTTCAGGAGTTAAGTTAGGAAACACGTCTACATACAAAGTACAGTAGAAGTTTGGAACTATCTTCCACAAACAGCAGCTGATGCTAGTTCAGTTGCTAATTTTAAACTTTTAAAATTTTAAAACTAATCTTAACAAAGTGGGCAGGTGCATGCCACTTATATCCAGTTGTGAATCAGACCAGTCTAATTTCCCGCTGGCGTGCCACCTAATTATGAGTAAGAATACGATTCCTGTGAGTTGCGTTTTTAATGAGAATTCATGATATGTAAATGGAAGTCCTCACCTAGAGCAGCGGGAAATTCGCTGCGCCATTCAGCCACGGTGAAACTGTGAAGGGGGAAATTCCAACTTACTTCTCCGACCCCCCACCATCCGGCAGGAATCTGGCTTTTGGTTTAACTCCAAAACTTCCACTCCCACCCCACCACGGCTCCTGCCACTGGCAGGCCCGGAAGATTCCGCCCATGGTCACTATTGTGATGTATGCAAATGTGGCAGCCAATTTACGCACAGCAAGGTCCCACAATTAGCGATGACGTAGATGACCACTTATACTGTCACGTGGATATAACATTCTATGGAACTTTTTGAAGAAGAACAAGGGAATTGTAAAACCTAACACCATCGAAAATAGTGAAGCTGTGATGATACCTTTTTTCCACTTTTGCTGAAGGATATTTATTGCTGGAACCTGTGTTGTGGTAGGGATGGGACGTGGTGGGGATGGGGGTGTGTGAGTGATGGTTGGTGGGGGCAGTGAAGTGAAAGACACGGATCTCACCAGAAAACATGAATGAATAACTGAGCCATCTTCTGTAAGTCTATGGCCTTCGTAGTTTTCAGGGTGGCCTGGGATATGGGATTCAGGGAGACCGGACAATGATTAGCATAGAAGGGAAGCCTATGTTTTGATGAAGAAATAAGATGTTCCAAGAACCAGAGGAATATTTAATGGAGGCACTGGGTGTCTCCCACTGGCTGGAGAGCTGGAGGGAGCCCCACATTGCCTATTTTCGGGAAAACCCTCTGACTGAAATGCCACTGAGGCACTGAATTGAACAGTATTGGCCCTTCTACAGGATCAAGGGCCCAGGAGTCAGAAGTCACATCCGCAGAGAGCTTCTGGCCAATTAGAGGCTGGAAGCTCTATTGGATGGCAGCGCCACTGGGGTGGCAGTGCCTCCTACTGGTACGACACCCACCTGAAGTCTAGGATTGTCGCTGGATCCCAGGCCACAGGAGTGATGATGGAAGGGGGTGTCACAGTTGGGAGCTGCGGGTAGGGGTTATTGGCAGTAAGGACATGGGGTGGCTTTCAGTGTCTCCCACCCCTTCCCAATGCCTGGTCCCTCAATCAGGCACTGAGTGCCTTTGAACAATGAGACCCCTACACCCCATCCCCACCCACCCCCAGGAGCCTGCCAGCTACCCCACAGGAGTTTGCCACTGGGTTAATGGCAGCAGCAGTGGGATGAAGCCCTTAAGTGGGCGCTAAGGGCTTTAATTGGCAGTGGTGTGGGAAAGCTCTCCATGGGCCTTTCCGCCACAGACTTAATCGGGATGGGAGCAGGAAGGCATTGGGGTCTTCACCCACCACCCACCTTCCCAGTTAAATTCCCTCTCCACTGCCAAACCCACCACGAGAGAGTGCATTAAATTCTGCCCCTAGTCTCCTTCTGTTTCTCTAATTTTAACAGCTTTCCAGCCAAGCAAATTCTAAAATGACAATCCAGCAGGGCATTGGCATTATGAAGGGGCTTTCAAAAATCCTCAGAGCTGGTTTATTTAATGAGCCAGTGACTTCCTAATGTGTTGGAAGATCAGGCTCCAGAGATAACTCCACATGTCACTTCTGATGTGATCTGTATTCTGAGAAAGTAAGGTTAAGCTGAATGCAATGTAGCTGTACAGTGAGACAAACTTCTACCATATGTTACCTGCTGTCATCAGGAGAACAGCACTCAGCATCAAGCTCTGTCTCTGGGTGACACTGATTCCCAACAACATCTGGGCCCCGTCTGAGCTGAGGTCTCCGGTGATCATGCCTACACTCATAACCTTGACATGTGGCACTATAATTATTCTAAGATCTAATTAGCTGCTTTGAAACTACCTGCAGTCTCGAGAGTTTAGTGACAAGCAAGGGCAACTTTCATCCGTCAACAGCTTCTGTCCTGAATGCCTCTTCCATAAGCTATTCTGTGAAACAACCAATAGATCACTCAACATGGCACCTCTCCGGTAAGACATCAAGTGTTTGATGTCTTGTTGGTATGCCAGGCAGTCTTTTGATTATCCACTTCTACCTTATCTTCTCTTGTCCTCACTCTGGTTCTGCAATTCCTCTTCTTCTGTTAGCCCTTCACTACAGAACCAATGGCAGCAGGATCCATCACCTCAGAGGACATTCACTACTGAGCAAGATCTGATCCTCACTGAGGTGAGAGCACCTCCCCAGGTTGGTGGTGGAGTGGGCGGGTGGGGGGGGGGGGGGGGTGCGTGTGTGTGTGTGTGTGGGGGGGGGGGGGCGGAGGGGGGGGGGTTGGTTGGGGAGTGAGGGGGCAGACCTCCTGTTTTGTTTCATTTAATAATCAATGATGAGGCCCCTTGACCCACTTGGCCACTGGTGAGCTCTGTCACTCTGGGTCACTGTGAATCAAAGTGCCTGGGAGAATTCTCAACTCCCCTCTCATTCACCCTTCCTTATGAACACAAATCATATGAAGCTCATGGGCAGGTACAAAAAAAAATAAAAAATGAGAATGAAAATATAGTCTTTAGATTTAGCAGGCAGGAATACAAAGGAGAGAAAGTCATGCTTCAGTTGTACAAAGCCTAGGCTAGACCCCATTTAGAGTAACTGTGCTCACTCCTGGGCACTGTATCTCAGGAAAGACATATTGGCCTTGGAGGGGGTTCAGGGCAGATTCACCATGATATTGGGGCTAAAAGGGTTTAAAAGATAAGGGCAGGTTGCATAAACTTGGTTTTATATTCCCTTCAGGATAAAGGGATTCAATAGGGTAGATAGGGAGAAATTTTTTCCCCTAATGGGGGAGTTAAGCAAACGGGACATGGGGTTGAATTTTCACCCCTCCCCGTGCCAAGGCCAGGAACTAGGTGTGGGGAGGGCAGATGGTGCCAGCTGGCATGTTGACCATATTCACCAGAATGGAGGAGGGATCCCACCCAATCCCCGATTGAGGCCAATTAAAGAACTAAAGTGGCTCATTGAGAGCTTGTTAGAGTTGAATTTGAAATGTTGACAGGGCACATGGGTTACAATGCTCTCTGTGTTGCTGATCAGCTGACGGGGGAGCGATTTCAGAGTGAGGAGCCAGTCATGGCTGCTCCAGGTAATTATCCAGCCCTGTAAGTGGGTGAGGGGGTAAAGGGGGACGCTGCATTTGGAAAGGAAGTGCCCTTAGCGCTGTGCAAGTAGTGGCAATAGTGGGAACTCAGTGCGTGGGCACTAAGCAGGGTTGTCACCTCCCCCTGCCACACCAACACCCTCACACCCCTCCTACATTCAATTCACAACAGACACAGCCTCACAGATACAGAGGGCAGTGGGTCTCGCCTCCATCACTGGGTTCCCCAGATGAATAGCTTCACCAATTGGACCCATGAGGTCACCAGGGTACCCAGTGACCAACCAGAGAGATTCATCAACAGGAAGGGATGCACCTCCTCACTATTCAACTGGACTGTGACCACAACAGGAGCTTTCTCCATTTGTGCATTCACTCCCCTGGCAGCTGCCAGGACTCCTTCATTCTCCAGCAGCCCAGGCTGCCTCAGGCCTTCACTCCAGCCCTCAAACCATGAGGGATCCTAAGGGACAAGGGATATCCCTTGAAGAGCTGACTGCTGTCCCCTCTGTAGAGGACCCAAAAGGCACGGAGACACTCCAACAAAAGCTATCTACTTATGAGGACTTCCATTGAGCAGGCAATCTGAAGATGTGTTCTCAATCAGATGGTGCCCTGCAGAACATTCCTACAATGGGTCTCTCTCTGTCATTGTGGTGGACTGTTGTGTTCTCCATAACATGGCCCTCCAGAGAGATGTAGTCCTTGAGGACGAAGAGACCCTGGAAGGATAAAACTCACTGGGGGAAGAGCAGGAAAAAGAGGTGAGAGAGGTGGAGGTGGGGAGAAATGACACTGAGCAAAGAGGTGGCTTGGCATGGCTTGGGCAAGATGGGCTAATGAGGATGCCATGAATGTCATGGATCTCCTTTTCAGGGACTTTTCGACTGAGCCCTCCAACCTAGCTTGAGGTACTTTCAGTGTTTCAGAGATACCTGTGCTGACGCATGGATAGAAGATGCAACCTGAATAATCGAATCACTTACCAATGAAGGAAGTGCATCTACCCACAGGCTTTTACTTCACAACCTCAGAGAATTGCAACTTGAGAGATTTCATCTCCTACTGTTGTTCAGGGTGAAGCCTCCTTCCCTGTGACTCCTGAGGCCCTGAATCTGTGCCTAGCTGAGCAGGGCTGTGTCTGTCCTCCTTCCTCTGAGTGAAACTTCCCGCAGTTCCCTCTGCCCTTGACACCTCCTCGTACTCATCGGTGCTGTGTTCATCACTCACTGCCACCCTATCTGACCATGTGCAAAGACACACTGAGGTGCATGTGTCTGTGCTGGTTGACGTATAAGGTGTGACAGCACTTTATATCAGCATATTGCCCCTCTGGGCCTGTGGATGGAGGGGGAGAGCTGCTGTGGATTGGACATCTGCATCTAGGAGAGACACAAGAGATGAGTTAGAAGAGTAGAAGCCTCTTCAGTGCTGAGGCTGCCCAGTGTTACTCAGTACACAACAAGCTATCAGATGACCACATTGTCCTCTCTACTCACCAGGTTCACCATGAGCTCCTGATTTGCCAGGACCAAATTCTCTTCTGCTATTCTAGTGATCACCATCACTGTGTGCTTCATGGGGTAATTTGGTAGATGAACGGCACCGCTCCTCCCTCTGGGCCCTCTCTTCCAGACGTTGTGCATCCATTCCTCCTGCAAGGACTAAAGAGAGTGAAGTAAGGCACTGATGTCCTCTGTGTCTAATGAATCTGTCCCTATCCATTTGAAGCTGCAAATCTTAGTGGTGATAGGTCCTCAGCAGTTCTATGGCTGTGAAACAACAGCTTTGGGGGTGGGTCTTAGAAATTTCGGCCATTTCCCGGATTTTTGCTATGACAGAGGTCGTCATGGTGACAACCCGGGCCTCAGTCATTGTTTGATTCAACAAGTGTACAGCTCCCGGTGCCTATCCGGTGATGCTTTTGGCCCTGTGCCCACAATCTGGGATGTGGCCATGCTCCAGAACCTGAGCACAAACTCCATGTCATTGCTACCAGACCAGGTTCACATCATAATAGATGGTCTTGAATTTAAATTGAAAAAATGTCTTGTCAAAGTTGTCAGCCACAACTGGATAGCACGACTGCCACAGTAACTAACTGTGCAATAGATTTTCTGAGAGGAGATCAGAGGATAAGGGGCAGGAGGAGGGAGAAGTTCCAGTAAATGGTCTCCATTAAAGGCGTCCATTTTAAGTAGGCTTCAGGAAAGAAGTGCGTCATACAAAAGGTAGCATTTATAAAACACTTCTGATGTAGAAAATGTCCTAAAGTACTTAACGCTGGTGAAATAACCTTAAGCAATGCTGCAAATTTTAAAATTACATCACATCTTTGTGTTCCAATCCCTTCAGAGCCTATCTCGGTCCTCAAGCCTGAACCCTCCATGAATTGTCTAGACACTTGGGAATTTTAAAAATACTCAACAGGACAGATGTGCCAACATCCATGCTGATAGACGGCACCTCCAGCAGTGCAGCACTCCTTCAGTACTGCACTGGAGAGTCAGCTTCTTGTACAGCCCCCCGCACCCCACCCCCCACTCCAAACTTTCTGCCTCAGAGGTAAGAGCGCTCAGTACTGAGCCACAGCCACCATCTAAGTGGTGGCTTAAACATCAGCAATAACTGCCCTGCCTAAAATTAAACTGAATAATTGAAGCTGTCAAAGCGCATTCCACACAGGCAGAATGCGAGGTCCTGGCAGCTGGCTTGGACGCTAATTACTCTCTGCTGAATGTGAGTAAAACTTGAAGGGCAGAACAGTCACATGGTGCTTGCTGTGCAGCAGCTGTACTTGGCCCAGCATGCTCTCAGGGCTGTCACTTTCAGTCATCTCTCTCTCTCTCTGGGTACAGGCTGTTGACGTCTCTTCACACGTTTGTTGTCAGTCTGAGGTAGCGACGCTTTAGTCCCAGTGCGTGGCTTTGTGCCTGTGCAACATACAGCATTAAAAGAGAAACAACTTTGCAACAGAGCTCCTTGAAGGTCTTCAGACAATGAATTCCTGCTGATGGGGAATTAACGGTAGTTATGGAGGTAAATGTGGCAGCCAGTTTACAGACCGCATTAACTGAGGGTGGCAATGGCGGCCAGGACCCCAGGATAATTCCATGAAAGATACAAAAATGATGAGCTGGAAAAGACTAGCTGGTTCATTAAGTCTGCCCTACGCATGGTGCAGCATGACCAGACACTTATCACTGCCACAACACACCAGCCCCCACCCCTCCCGACCCTACCCCTCCCCCCACAACCGGGCAACCCCTCAGGTGAGGAAAAAGAAATCAGAAACAGAACAGAAGAACCCTGGCCAAAAAGGGAAAATTGAATCTGGCAATTTACTCTCATACGATCAAAACCAATGTTGAACTGTGCATTCGTACAACTGTGCACTGGTCCTGGTATTATCTGGAGGCGAATCCCAAAAGGGTTGGGTTGGAATTTTATGAGAAAGCCAATAAATCAACTCAGCGGACTGAAACCTGCAATGGCAACTCAGTTGAAATCCATCAATTTGGACGTAACTATCTCTATATTTACTGAGTGATTTTTCACTAAGATATCATAGCACATCCGTCTAAGGCCCTAATTGGAATTGCATGGGCAAAACCCGGAAGTTAAATGAACAGGCTGGAACTTGCTTCTACCAATTAATTTAGACATTCGGGTTTGACATCTCCAAGCTCGCAGTGGGTGTGATGTTGCATAATACCATTTTAGCTATTTTTAAAGAGACAATGTGCAAATGGAAATTGGAGGTATTTGGAATGGTTGGATGACAGCCCTCAGATTCAATGATCCTTTTATTATTTCATGGGATGTAGACATCACTAGCATGGCGAGCATTTTTTGCCCATTCCTAATTGTCCAAGTTGAGAGTTAGCCACATTGCTGTGGGTCTGGAGTCATATGTAGGCCAGACCAGGATAGCAGATTTCCTTTCCTGACAGGCATTAGTGAGCCAGATTGTTTTTAACGACAATTGATGGTAGCTTATATTCCACCAGCTGCCATGGTAGGATTTGAACCTAGGTTCCCAGGTTATTAGCCTGGGTCACTGGAGTACTGGTCTAGCAACATTACCACTATGCCATCATCCCACCATATGTCACTAGAACTATTGCTGGGTGAAATCTGGAGCAGCAAAGACATTCTTTCTACATTAGTGTGAGGAAGGAACTTACTGCTTTCATCAAGGAGGCAAGGCTGGGAGGTGAACAGTAGGAGCATTGTGTCCAGATCTTGGATGCAATTGATAGTGATGCAACTAGTCAGGAGGTGAGTACATCAGCTGATTCAACTACATCATGCTTTAAGCACTCCTCTTCCTCTTCAGTCTGTCTTGCTAATCTTAATCACATCACTCCTCAAGGTCACTCAAGTTTAATCAGTTCCATTTATCCACCAATGTTGCCACCACCCAATCTCTATGCAATGTGATGCATTGTCTCAGTCACCCTCACTGAATTCACTCCATCCATCAGGTGAATACCTCACCCTCACTCACTCAGATCGGTTTCTTTGTAACTTGCAGAAGCAAGCACAAAATGGAAGGGAGAGGGTCAGAGCTGGAGGTGAACTGCCACAAACAGTTCAACTCCCTGATGTAAAAGAAAATTCCCAGGAAATAAGTGGCTTACAGGAAACCCTCTGAGCTGGAGATGGAAAAGCAGGGAGCTGGCTGATGACAGAATTATAAGTCTCTCTGACACAATATGCTGGCTTTATTTTATTAGTGGTTTAATGATGAGGAGGCTGATTATGGTGATTGTCGAGAATGTGACTTTGCCACAATCGATTCAAATCCAGTTCTCTTGTCTTCCAGGACTTGCTAGTGTTTCAGGATTTCTCTCAGAAGGTAATCCCTTCTCAGGCTGCACCATCACAGGACACAAAACCATGTACAGCGCAGACACTCACACGTTAATGGATCCAGTTAGGCTGTTAGTTGGGTTTTCATCTGGTGATTCACAAGTGAGCATGATGTCGGGGTCAGCTGTGGATAGTCTATGTCAGGGGCACCGTCCTGTCTGAGCTTTTTTCAATAGGACACAGATGTTGATCCTTGGAGACTATCATTGAGAAGGAGAATACTAGAGGGACATCAGAACTGAGTCGGGTACTGGCAGATGTACCATCCACACACTGCACAATAGCAACAACATGGAGGAGTCTAACGTGATCACCACCGGAATGATTAAGCCGGTAATTGTGAGAATTTCTTCAATGGTGAGTGAGCCACCTCTTTGGGTCTTCAAGCACAGCTCACAAATGCATCTGCGTGGATCATGATCACCGCTGGGAAGACCTTGGATGTCAATTTGTCTGCCACCTTAAGCAGAATGACTTAAGGTGGCAGACCAGATACCTTGTCTTTGACTTTACAATATGTCACTGATCTCCACCAAGCTGCCCTGAGGTTGAGTGGTGGGAGTGATGTGCTGCTGAGCCAGGCTGGCTGAATATGCCTCCGCATGCCAGCAGGTGGAGCAGTGTTTAAAGGGGCCTTCGCAGGCTTAAAAGATCCAAAGGATAGGCTGAGATCATCTCAGGAAGCAATTTTGCTTTAAAATTTATTTGTTATGAGCAACCTGGTTTTTTTTTAGTGTATTGTCCCTTTCAATATTTTGGATGACCATTCACACACATTAGTTATCACAGATCCAGACCTGCCCTGTACCTTACAGGCTGCTACATGGCAGCACACTTGCACAGCTTTGCAAGAACATTGCTCAATGACCAGGTCAGGGATCTGAGTAACCTGTCTCTTCCTCTGCTGAAGCCACAGGGCTGAACTTTACATGGGGGTGGTCTGTGCCCCCTGGCGTTGAAGCACAAGCTCATCCTGCGCCTCGCTAGCTCACTCTCAAGCAATTTAATGGCCACCAGGCCTTTAGTTGGTTTGAGGCATGGCCTTCCATCTGCATCTGGGGAGGAAGTCCCGCCTTTAAGAGCAGCCAGCCAATCAAATGGCCAGTATCTCTCTTGTCCCAGCAGCACCACCAGCAGGAGTGGGGGCGACTGCTGGGAATGTGGAAGAGCCCAAAGAAGAGGTGCCATGGAGCCTGAGATTCCAGGTAAGGCCAGGGTTACACTGTGGGGGGACCACCAATGGCCACAGGGTGCCCAACCAGGAGGCACAACCACCCCCTCCCACCACCCCCCCCCCAGCCCAGTTACGATGCTGCCAAATGTGTGGGCCCCCTCTGCCACTATTAATTGACCAAGTAAGGGCCTCAATTAGCCCACAGACAAGCGGACTGCCTGACACCTCCCCTATTGTGTGTAAAATAACCATGGGCAAGGAAAAGCAACGGGCAAGCAGCATTGCTGCCATGGCACACAATCCTACATTCATGCCTAACCCCCTCCATCCCACCCCCCACGGCAGTGTAAAATTCCAGCCATCATGGTTGCAACTCAGAGAAGCAGGAAAGGAAAAGTAAGAGCAAGAAATTATAATTCACCAAGGCTATGCTCATGAATATTTGACAAAATGTTCTGTCATTAAGTTTCCTTCTTTTATAATGCCACATAAAATTCAGTGATTAGCACCATTTTCACGTCCTGAGTATAACTCACTTTTCCACTTGTTTTATGTTGAATGTCAATACACGACTGACACATTAGGCAGGTCTGTAATGGGTGAACAATTGTTTAGTATAAAGAGAGGGTGATGGGGGAAACACAAGGGGCAGGTTCTGGGGATAGGAGCAGAATGAAGGGGTTCACTTCTCATCTTTCACACCAGGTGAAGCTTTGTGCTATTAGGTATCCTGGGCAACGGTATAAGATGGTATCACACCTTCATCCCCTGCCTCTCCTTCTCCTCCTCTGCTTCCTCCATGTTTGCCATTCGGAAGGTGAGTGATAAGCTTCTTCATCTTCCTTAACTTTTAATCCTCTCTGATGCACTACGTCGTGCCAGATGCAACAGACCGCGATCAATCTGGACACACAAACTGGCAAGTACTGAAGGGACCTCCAGACCTATCCAGGTCCCTGAATAACATCTTCCACATTCTGATGGTTCACTCTGTGACACACCTGGTGGTCATGTGCCTCTAGTTGGAGAGCTCCTGTGCCTCATTGATGGAATTCCTTACATGTCTGCTTCCTGGACTGAAGAGCTCTGGAATATTGGACTGTCTCAGTATGAAGACATCATAACAACTCCCAGGGAATCTGGTGCAGACCTGCATGAATCTTGTGGTTCACGCCAATTGTGCGTTAATGGAGGAATTTCCCTTGAGGTTTATAAAACACCTGGTTGCTGTGACAGGGCTCAGATTGTCATGTGCGCACAGTCGATCCTTTACCTGGGGGAATCCAGCGAGAGAGGAGAATCTAGGTGCTCGCTCGTTCTGACTATTGTCATTGCAGGGGACATTTACTTAGCTTCCAGCCCTGGCAAATAACCCATCTATCATCTTGTATTCATGTGCAGTGGACTGTGAGACCCCCAATATGTCTCCAATGGAGCCCTAAAAGGAAGTGGAGACAAAGGAATTGAGAGAAATGGTGACTTTCTCAGCTACTAGGGATGTGTCTCTGCCAGATCCAACAAGGAGCAGGTCTTCTTCTGGGAGATTTCAGATGTCTGTGACCACCTGGCATCACAACCTCAGTGGGGGGAAGCAGTGCTCTTCTGAGAGGCCAAGGAAGCTAAGCCTCCATCTGTAAATCCTGTGATGGTTTAATATCTCCTCCAAGCTTGGCCCATCCATGCTGTACCTCCCTCTTGTGCCATTCTCACCAGTGCCCCTCCCGCCTGTGCTGCTCCCGCCAGTGTCCCTCCCCCCTGTGCCCCCATCCTGTACCCCTTCCTCCTGTGCCCCTTCCCTTGTGTTCCTCCAATCTGTGCCCCTACCTCTTGTACCCTTTCCCCTATGTCCCTCCATCCTGTGCCCCTCCCTCATGCCCCATCCTGTACCCCTTCCTCCTGTGCCCCTTCCCCTGTGTTCCTCCAACCTGTGCCCCTACCTCCTGTACCCTTTCCCGTGTCCCTCCATCCTGTGCCCCTCACTCATGTCCCCATCCTGTACCCCTTCCTCCTGTGCCCCTTCCCCTGTGTTCCTCCAACCTGTGCCCCTCCCTCCTGTACCCTTTCCCCTGTATACCTCCATCCTGTGCCCCTCCCTCCTGTGTCCCCATCCTGTACCCCTTCCCCTGTGCCCCTCCCTACCATGCCCCTTCTCTTGGATCCCTCCATCTTGTGCCCCTCCCTCCCTCTTTGCCCCCACCCTATGCCCCTTTCTCCTGTACCCCTATCTTGTGCCCCTTCCCCTGTGTCTCTCCACCCTGTGCCCCTCCGTCCTGTACCCCTCCCTTCTGTGTCCCTCCCCTTTGTGTATACACTGGCCTTACCACACCACATCATTGCTGCCATGGGTGGTGATGGTCTTCCTCTTCTGATCTGATCAACATGCCTCCGATCCTGATGGTGTCCTTTCAAAAGTGCCCCAACTTGAATAATCTATATCGCACAACTGCTGTCTACCAGATGTTTGCCAGAGGGAACCAAGACACTAGCTGCAATAAGTGAACTTTTATTCAAGTGGAATAATTGGTTTAAATACCCTCCTGAACTGCTGCTTAAGCTCACCCACATTTCACTGGTCAGTTTCTAGAGCCCTGGGAAACCTGTGTTGTACCAGTCACTTGAAGCAATTTAAAATCACCCCTAAGGATGTTATTTTCATGAAAAGCACCTTTTCTCTCGCACTAATCAAAGGTCTGACTTTAGTGAGCAGATTTATCATTGGTATACAAACGTGTCTCAATTAAACCTGGCAAATGGGGGTGTTGGAGATGGGTTGCACTCCCATGCTAAAAATCAAAAACTTTTACCCTCTGCCTGTTCCTAACCTCCCCATTCTTGGTGGTTCAAACTTCCCCCATAGAATCCTCAAATCATTTTGCACAAAAGGGGGCCAGTCGGCTCAATGTGTCTCTGCTGGTTCTTTGATAAAGCTACCCACTTAGTCCCAGTCCTGTGCTCTTTCCCACTACCTTGTAATTGTTTCCTTTTCAACTACATGTACAACTGTCTTTTGTAAATTATGACTGAATCTGCATCTTCCAGCCTTTCAGGCAGCACATTCCAGATCACAACAAGTCGCTGCGTGAAAAATTTCCTCCTTAACTTCCTCCTGTTTATTTGTTGTTAATTAAATAAATCTATGCCCTCTGTTCATGATGTTTCTGCCACTGGAAACAGTTTCTCTCTATTTTGATCAAAACTCCTCATCATTTTAAACACCACTATTAAATCTCCCCTTAAGCTTGCTTCTTCAATCTCTCTATATAACTGAAGTCCCTCATCCTTGGTACCATCCTGATAAGTCTCCTTTGCACTGACTACAACACCTTGACATTCTTCCTAAAGCCTGGTGCCCAGAATTTTGCACCACACCAGCAACTTGTAGTAATTTAGAAAGATTTACCATAACTACCATAACATGCTGAGTACACAACAAATATGAAACCACACGGACAAACACACACATGTGCACACAGAAACACACATACAAATATAAATGCTCACACACATGCATGGATGTACACACACAGAAACAGACAGACACACACACACACACACACAGATGCACACACAAACATACACACCCACAGGCACACCCACATATATATATATATACACACACAAACAGATAGACACACATGCACACCAACACACAGACACATTATGACATACTCTGATGCACACATACTAAATGAGAATGCAACAACATTTCCAGCACAAATAATCCACCATTCAGCAGCAACCAAGACAGGAAGCTTGGCACATTGTTCCGTTCCTTATTTTGCAAATTTAATTGCAGAAGCTCAATTGCCAGGGCAGATGACCTGACTTAACTTATCACAGTCCTGATTAGTTCAGTCAAGGGCCAATGTGAGGCTAGTCCAGTCTCTGCGGCCTGCTAATACCATGAACTGGACCTTTCTCCACTCATCTCCATATCTCATATCACTGGGACAAATTTGGGGAAGACTCCACTGTTTCATCCACCTCTGCAGTAATATATGGCTTGTTAAGTATTTTCTTCCTAAAGTGCCTGTGCCTTTAAGGGGTTGTGACATTCCTGAAAAAGGAGTTGAGAATCATCGTTTCATTCAATTACTTGTTAAACAGACTCATTAGCTACCTTACATGAAGCCAATGTTGGACAAGAAGAAAAGGAGTATGTCTGTGCAAAGCAGCTGAATTGAAAACAGTCACAATGATTTCTGCAGCCACAATCAGACATCTCAAGCTGCACAAGATCAAACACACACAGCTCTGCAGCTGCAAAATTGAGACAAATCTTTCTGTGTTTGAATCACTTATGGATGTGTTTGAATTTTCACTGAAAAGAAAGTTGCATGAAACATTAACAAGTTTTATCTTTAATGGAGCTCAGATTTACTCCTCAGATCCAGCTGCTATCTTCCATGAATATTTATTCCACTTGGTAAAGTTTCTTATCCAGGGATTGGCACATTTTCATCTCCTCTCAGAATCCAGCACAGGTTGCAGAGTAAAGCTCTGACTACACTGTCCCCATCAAACACTCCCAGGACAGCTGCAGCGTGGGGTTAGATACAGAGTAAAGCTCCCTCTACACTGTCCCCATCAAACACTCCCAGGACAGGTACAGCACGGGGTTAGATACAGAGTAAAGCTCCCTCTACACTGTCCCCATCAAAACTCCCAGGACAGGTACACCATGGTGTTAGATACAGAGTAAAGCTCCCTCTACACTGTGCCCATCAAACACTCCCAGGACAGGTACAACACGGTGTTAGATACAAAGTAAATCTCCCTCTACACTGTCCCCATCAAACATTCCCAGGACAGGTACAGCACAGGGTTAGATACAGAATAAAGCTCCCTCTACACTGTCCCCATCAAACACTCCCAGGACAACTGCAGTATGGGGTTAGATACAGAGTAAAACTCCCTCTACACTGTCCCCATCAAACACTTCCAGAGCAGATACAACATGGGATGAAATACAGAGTAAAAGCCCCTTACGCTGTCCTATTGAACACTCCTATGGGAGGGTACAGTACAGAGCTTCTTTGAAAGGCTGCCATGGTGATCGCTTTCTTCTGCCTGACAGAACAGATAGGACCTCAGGTGAACGTCTCATTTGAAAGACGGCACTCCCTGTAGTGCAGCATTCCCCCAATACTGCACTGGAGTGTCAACTTGGCTACCATGCCAGGAGTGGGACCTGGAACTACAGGGCCCTGATTCAGAGGCAAGAGTATAACCCACAGTGCCATGAATGACACGAAAGAGTTACTCCAGTGTTATATAGGGAATCTATTTTGGGATATCATGTTTTGGGGAAGGGATGTGTTGGTGTCAAGTGGAATTGTTTTACTGCAGAGTTTAAAAACCTGCAGCTTCTTAAGGTAACGGCACCTTCGAGGGGTACAGCGTAGTAAGTAAATATAAGAATATAGGAAACAGGAGCAGAGGTAGATTGTATGGCCTCTCGAGCCTGCTTTACCATTTAACATGATCATGGTTTATCTTCAACCTCAACTGCACTTTCCCATCTGCTCCACTATCCCTTGATTCCCGAGAGTCTATATGCTCTGCGTGAAGCACATCCAATGTTCGACTCCATCAGAATGCCTTGAACACTTCTTGTGTTAACAGGGGAATAGAGGAGCTGCAGTTCTCAAGTAGTCGCAGTTGAAAACAATGCCAGGGACAGGACACTAGCATAAAGCCCCTGTCGTGTCCAGTACTGGCATGTCATATTCTGAACTTCAAATTATTTTAATGTTTTAAAAACTGGACACAAAAAGCTACTTAAATGGCTAAAATAAAAGCAAGATACTGAAGATGCTGGAAATTTGAAATAAAGACAGAAAATACTGGAAAATCTCAGCAGGCCTGGCAGCATCTGTGGAGAGAGAAACAAGTCCATATGACTCTTCTTCAGAGTTGAAGAGCGGTAGAAATGTGATGGGTTTTAAGCCATAAATCCCATAAAACCCAACACCATAAAACCTTGCTTCCCGGAGAGTGCTGGTCACCCCTCAGATGGCCAGAGATGAGTGTGCTGCACGGCTGCCCTGTCACTCTGTGACATGGGGGACACTGGTCCAAACCAGGATGCTGAGATTGCAAAGGGCTGTGAGCACCTCCAGCAGTGACTGCAAATGGCCAGTGTTGGCGAGGAGATTGTACAACGTGTGCAGTCCAACTGCTCTGCAGTCCGGTAAAGTGGTCACAGACTCGCAGTCTATGCCGGGGGCAGGGAGTAGGGGTAGGGGGTGGTGGGGGTAAGGTCTGGAGCACTTGCTGGCCCTTTGGTGCCTCCGTGATGCATGCATGGGCGGGCTAGGGGCCCAATCCCAATCATATCACCAATCATCTCACCATGGCTGTGCCTGAACTGTCTCAATTGCAAAGGAATGGTCAGTTTAGACAGGTTCCCTATTGTGTGGCCACTTCCCTACTTCCCTCACCCTCTCCCAGGGCAGCAGTTGGCTCCCCCACCCCACCAACACCACCCACCACCCCCCCACCACCACCCCCCCAACCTTACCACAGCAACAGACTGTGCAGTAAGTTGTCTGGGCTGGGCAGCAGTTGTCCCCTCGGACAACAGTTGCCTCCAAGGCTGGGAAACAGTTGGCCCTGACACACACACCCCGAAAACAGTTGCCTCTGAGGCTGGGTGACACTTCACCCAGGCCTTTCCAGTGCCCCTGAAGCTTGCAAAGCAACAGGCAACCTTGAAAAGCTGTGGAAAACGAAGGTGTTCAGTCACCTCAGTTCCCCTAAAGTGCACATTGCCTGCATGCTGTTGTGAACTATGTTGGCGTGCTTTCCCACTAACGTGGACGGATGATCCAGCAGGATCCAGAGCCTTGCGGGATGGCTTTTTAATGATATGCTGATGTATTACAATGAGCTCCCCGGCGACCATTGGCAGGAAATCAGCAGCGGGCTGATCAAACGCTTGCGACCTGCCTTCCCGCCATCGTGAAACCAATCGTGGCATATTGTCTGCATATGCCACCTATCACGTTGCCAGCGGGCATGGAAAATTTCTCCCATTGTGTTTAACCTGGGGTGTGTAAGAGAATAAGTAACTTTATTTTAAAGCATACAAATGCTCACTGCTGAATTGTTTTTTGGACCCTCACTCCAAGGGTAAGAAAAAATGCATTCCTTTCCTTACAAGACAAACTGATCATGGGCAGTAAGAGAGAACATCCATTCTGCCCGTGACACCCCTATCTTTCAGAAGATGTGGAAGCAACAATTGCTGAGCTGTCACAGAAGGAAGCTAAAAAAGAAAGTAGAGTTAATGCCATGCAGGGAAATAGCAGATGTTCCAAGGACAGAAACAAAGTGCTATAGGATGACCAGTGACCTGACAAAGGAAGACAAAGTGAGAGACCAGCCACTCCTCTAGTCTCTAAGAAACCACTGATCACCGATCCTCACTGTTTGAATGAATTGTAACATCAGAGTGCAGTGTTTATTGTAATTCCCTTGTATTCTCACTCTTCCACCTGATACCTGGGCATGGATCCCCTTGCAAACCTTTTGATTCACGCAGCTCCTTCCAACTCTAAATGTTCACATGTTTCTGGGTCCTTCAGCACTTATCCTCCCTGTGACATTCCCAGTCTGTTGACAACAGGGGTATAACGGCTGCTTGAAGAAGCACTGACATCTCACGTCATCTTGCTCTATGCCTCCTGAGAGGCAGTTCACTATGATGGGTGAGGTAATATCAGAGATGGTGATGTTCCCATACACATCCTGCCCTTGGCCTTCTGGGTGCTGGGTCTGAGAGGTAGATGTATTGGGGGTGGTTAACATCTGGTTCGTGCCAGAGATCGCTCAGTTCCTGGGTATAAGGTGGAAGATATTGGGGACGGGGGTCAGGGTGGGGGTGCCAACGCACATGGTCTTGCCCCATCCACTTATGTATTGCCTTGCAATATCTGGAGTTGTCTTGTCGAGCACAGCGCTTCCACAGGAGGTATAAACACAGCAATCGAATACAAGGAATCTAATAGGCCATTCCTGAAAAAATCATGCTTATGCACTGCCAATGGCACTAAGCATTGCTGGAGCTTAGACAGCACACTCAGCTCTGCTTAAGTGAGGGAATTTGAGATGAGTCAGGCAGCAAGAAGATAAAGAAGAAAAAAAGGAGGTATTACTTTCATTCCTGCACATTCTGAATAGTAAGTGTTCTGTCCAAGGTCCTCTGCTCATCTCTTCATGCCTGGCTGTCTTTATGCTTTCCTCTTCAGTTGCTCGTAGGAGCCTCCCATTTTCAACTTCAGTGAACAATATGACTAGGGAAGGCAGTTTCTCATTGCCTTCTTCATTTGTGCTTAAAGAAACACAAGTTCTCTTCCCGAAGGATTCTCCACCTGTGAGCAGCCATTGTCCCGCAAGATTCCCACTCTTCCGCCACCACCATCGAGAATTGACTGATTTTACGCCATTGGCCATGGCTCATAGCCCTGCACATTGGACTCTTGCCTGGGCCTGGGCAACTTGCAAAAGAACAGGAACAGCCATCCCCTGAAGTCTCAAATAATCTTGCTAGCCTACTAGACAAGATAGTTGTCAGAAAAGGTCTTTCATCTTCTGTGATTGGCCAACAGCCAGGAGGCCTTGGAGTAGATGGTCAAACTTCCTCGAGGGCACCAGGCCCTGCCATGGAGTGGGCCTGTAAGGGGAGCTGTGACCTCAGTGACTTGAACCTGGAAGTATAAGCTCCCTAGAATCACAACACAATCTCACTCTCTAAATGACGTTCACTATATGTTAGTCCAGAGTCAGAAGATTGTGGATTCAAGGCCTACTCCAGAGCTGTAAGCACTAAATCTAAACTGGAAGTCCAAGGCATTAGTGAGGGAATACTGATTTGTCAGAGATACTATTTTGTGAAGTAGATGTTAAACTAAGGCTTTGTCTAACCCCTCAGATAAATATAATGGATCTCAAGGTTCTATATGAAGTAAAGCAGGGGCAGTATCTCCAGTGCCCTGGCCAATATCTATCCCTCAACCAATATTGCTAAAGACAGGAGATCTGGTCATTAATACAGTATTGCTTATGGGATCTTGCTGTGCATACAGTGGCTTCTACATTTCTTAAATTGCCAAAGTGACTACACTTCAAAAGTGCTTCTCTTGCTGTAAAACTGAGATCCCGTGAAAGGTGAGGTATTAAAACAAGTCTTATTTTTCCATTTTATATAAACCCAACAATTCATCGGAGGTCACGGAACAAGCTCCATGGAATATTTTAACCAGGGGTAGACAATGCTGCCTACTGATGCATTGGTGCTCAGCACTGCACATTCCATGTCACTGATGCATGAAGATATTAACACTGAAGGAATAATTATTGCAAAATCACCGCTGTCAGCTTATCACAAAATCATTTATGGCTGATCAACCTGAAATTCAGAAAGTTGAATGCATTGCAGCTCATTAGAACAGCTCAGAGCAGTCCATCTGCTTAAAGCAAATCTCAATAAGTGAATATGTCTTTTAAATCGAAAAGTGGAAATCACTTTCCATCTACATCCTAATCTACTTATTTTGACAGAACAGGAAGCATTTGAATAACCAAGGTTCTTGAGTGATTATTTTCAGTAAAGAGATACGATTTGTGAGTTAGAAGAAGAGTGAGAGCTTGGCAGGAATTCAAGCTGCCTGTCACTCCCCATGGGAATTGGCCAGCTTATAGATGATGATGATGAGTAGAAGGTTCCATATTGTTGTAAATGCTTTGGGAAGCTCCCTGTAACCTGGAAGTGTCCATAGTCACTGCCAACTTCTGATGGCACAGAATTTTTATATTTGATTTTACTGCAATTTACCATCTCACATTGCATTCCAACTTCCATTATGCCAATTCCACGATCTTCACCATACTCTCGTGCAGTTTCTTTTGATTGTTCAGAATTAGTTACGATGCTTCCTATATTGATATTTTTTGCAAATGTGGACTCCTGCATGGGGTGCCCTAAAGCTCACTGCTGAAACCACAATTGTTTCAGTTTTAAATAAATGGATTGGATTCAGAAATTCAATATAAACACTTCAAATTTGTAAGCAAACGAGGAGGAGGGTGATGTAGATTTGGAGGAGGGAGCTCAGTAACAGCAGAGTTGAATAAAATATATAAAGAACTGAACAATAACAGATCAAATTTAATGAAGATGAATGGAAAGTAGTTTATGCAGGATAGAAAAATGAGTGAATCATGACTTCTGAATGGTGTTGAAATAGTTAAGGAGGAATCAAAGAAACCTCAGAGTCTTAGTACAATGGATGCTGAGCTTGCCCATCCAATGCATTGCAGCATGGATCAAAACCAATGAGCTTGTTGAACACCAAAGCCAAATCAATACAATACATGGCAGAGAAAGTTCTGATCAGGCTGCTCTGGTTAGATTGAATCTTGAATACAGCTCAGCTCACCCTGAAACATTGAGATATTCAACTGCTGGAGGAAGAACAGAGAAAAGTCATAAGGCTGATTCTCAATGTCAGATAAGAATATAAGAAATAGGAGCAGGAGTAGGCCATTTGGCCCCTCAAGCCTGTCTCGCCATTCGATAAGATCATGGCTATCTGCCCCAGGCCTCAATTCCTCTGTCGTGCCAGCTCCTCATAGCCTTCAACTCCCTGATATTTTAAATATCTAGCTAATTTCTCTTTAAATACTTTCAGTGATCTAGCCTCCACAACTCTCTGGGGTAGAGAATTCCAGACATTCACTACCCTCTGAGAGAAGAAATTCCTTCACATCTCAGCTTTAAATGAGTGCCCCCTTATCTTGTAACTATGTCCCCTAGTTCAAGATTCCCTCACTAGTGGAAACATCTTCTCAACATCTGCCTTGTCAAGTCCCCTCAGAATCTTGTACATTTCAATAAGATCACCCCTCATTCTTCTCAACTCTAATGAATAAAGGCCTAACCTGTTTAGCCATTGTTGATAAGTCAACCCCTTCATCCCAGAAATCTCTTTTGAATTGCCTCCAATGCCAGTATATCCTTTCTTAAATACGGGGACCAAAACCGTACACAGTACTCCAGGTGCAGCCTCACCAACACCCTGTACAGTTGTAACAAGACTTCCCTATTTTTAAACTACAACGCCCTAGCAATACATGCCAAAATTCCATTTACCTTCTTAATTACTTGCTGCACCTGCATGCTAACTTTTTTGTGTTTCATGCTCAAAAACACCCAGATCCCTCTGTGCTGCACTTTTTTGGATTCTCTCTCTATTTAAATAATAGTTTATCTTTTGATTCTTTCTACCAAACTGCATGACCTCACACTTTCCTACATTGAACTCCATCTGCCAGATTTTTGCCCACTCACACAACCTATCTGAATCCCCTTGCAGATCCCTTATGTCCTCATCACAGCATGCCTTCCCACCTATTTTTGTATCGTCAGCAAATTTGGATACATTACACTCTGCCCCTTCCTCCAAGCCATTAATATAGATAGTAAATAATTGAGGCCCTAGGACTGATCCTTGTGACACTTCAATAGTTACACCTTTCCAACCTGATCCTCTGTCTTCCCAATCCTCTGTATTCTGTGTGTTAATCTATCCTCAATCCACACTAATACATTACCCCAAAACCGTGAGCTCCTTTCTTATACAATAACCTTTTATGTGGCACCTTATCAAATGCCTTCTGGAAATCCAAATACATGACATCTGCTTTAACAACGCAGCTTGTTATATTCTCAAAGAACTTTAGCAAATATGTCAAACATGATTTCCCTTTCACAAAACCATGTTGACTCTGTTTGATTGCATTAAGCTTTTCTAAATGTCCTGCTATTTCATCCTTATTAATGGACTCTAGCATTTTCCCAACAATAGATGTTAGGCTGACTGGCCTATAGTTTCCTGCTTTTTGTCTCCCTCCCTTCTTGAACAGGGGTGTCACATTAGCAGTTTTCCAATCTGCAGGGACCCTCCCGGAATCCAGTGAGTTCTGGAATATTTCGACCAATGCCTCCACTATACCTGAGTTATGAGAAAAGACTAGAAGAACTTGGGCTTTTCAACCTGGAAGGAAGCGCCTGGGAGGTGATCTTGTGGAGGTATATCAGATAGCCAGGAATATAGCAAAGGTTAATCCAGAATACAGCTTTAAATTTGATTATGGCAGTCAGGACAGAGGTTCAAATGCACAAGACATAAATGTAGGATGAATGGCAGAAAATTCTGCACACAGACATGGGACAGACCCCCATATAGAGCAGTGAAGAGAAAACACTTATGTCATTTATGAGCCAACTGGATGAGGGAGATGGTCCAGTCCAGGATCCCTATGGATAGATGGATAAAGATGGGCCAAATGGTCTACCTCACTTGTTATGATCTTCTGATCTTATAACATATTAGTACACAGATGTAGACAAATACACAGCTACCCAGGCTGCACACAAATGTTATATACAAATGAATCCTCTACATTTACGCACAGATTTGTGTATCTGATTGAAGAGTTAGACCATTGAGTGACGTTCATAGAGAAACAAGTCAGTCCCAGATTCTACTTTACTGCCACATTCCTGTGTGCAGAGAATTAAATACTAAGTGGGAAAAACATTTATAACTTTGCCATTCTTAATACCATCGAGTAAACAACTGTGCTTTGTAATAAGTTTATTCACTTAATATTAGTTAATTAATAAAAGAACTTCCATGGTGAACAAAGTGTTGGCTTACGTCAGTGTGGCATGATGGACATTAAAAAGCCATCAATATTTCATTCACATCAGATACTGAAATCTGCTCTGTGAATCTGAATCAATCAAATCGCAAATGGTTCTGTTGCTGTATTATTATCAATAACAATTCCCAGATAAACATAGCATTTAACAAGCAAATGAATAAAATCTCTACTTTAGCTGAGAGAGCAGCAAACAGCTAATAAATTAAAATTAGAATTTGGAGCTCACAAGTGTGCAGTCACAGAGATGATTTGCTGGTGATTTACCAGAGAGATAAAGAGAGGTGGGAGAAATAGAGACCAAAGCACAGGGCAGAATCATCTGGTGATTGTTTATTTACAAGAGTAGGGATTATTTCCAGGTTCTGACCTCACATGGGCCAGCAGTGTGCCCTCAGCTATGATCCTTTAGGAGGCTTGCAGTTGGGAATGGCCAGCAACCCTACTGGGAAAGGCCACTGCTCAGGCAGAAGGGAGAGCACGGGGGCACCACAAATTGGAGGAAAACCTCAGAAGCATGCATTAAATTTCAAATATAAATTGGGACAAAACTTCAGCCATCAGGGAGATCAAACTTCCTGTTCCTCTTCTATCTCCTCATTGGTTGAAGTAAGTACATGGTGCCTTGGGCTATGGACTCTGAGGATGCGGCACAGTAAGTTGTGGAGGTGTTGACATCTCCCCTTCCCTTCTATCTCAGTAACCTCTCCCGCAAACCCCACCCCTCTCACATTGTCCTTTCCTCTTACTCTGACCTTCCCATACCTTCATTCCACCATTGGTGACTGGGCTTTCGGTTGCCTAAGTCTAGAGATAGCATGACAGAGGGGTGGGTCAATGGGAGCTGAGGCTGGGCAGGATCTGGATGGGGTAAGCTTGATGTCCTCATTCTCTACATGGTCATTAAAATCTCAACTATATGGAAGTGGATTACTTGCTCTCAGAACCAGCCATCCCTGCCATAAATAAAAGATAGATCTGCATTTAATTAGCATCATTCATAACCTTCAGACATACCTAGCTATTTTACAACAATAAATTGCCTTTATCTGGCACCTATAATACAATTAAATGTCCTGAGGCACTTCATAGTAGGGTTATCAAACACAATTTAACACCAAGACACTTAAGGAGATATTAGAACAGGTGACAGAGTTAGGTTTTAAGGGCATATGAACATACAAACAAGGAGCAGGAGTAAGCCATTCAGCCCCTTAAGCCTGCTCCACCATTTCAGGCTGACCTGATAGTAACTTGAAATCTGCATCCCACCTACCCCCGATAACCTATCACCCCCTTGCTTACCAGGAATCTATCCACCTCTGCCTCAAAAATATTCAAAGTATCCACCACCTTTAAGGAAGGGAGGAGGGTGGAGAGGTTTAAAGAGGGAGTTGCTGAGTTTAGAGCCCTGTTAGCTGGAGGTACAGCTGCTGGTTGTGGAGCAATGGAAATACTTCTGAAGTTCAGTCACTCTGCAATGCAGAAAAAGTCATCCTGCACAAAGCAAGCTCCCATAAAAAAGCAATGTTTGAAGGATCAGATAATCTGTTTTAGTGATGATGGTTAAGAGACAAATATTGGCCAGGACACCAGAAATAACACTGGGCTCTTCTTCAAGATAGTGGCCATGGTATCTTTTAGGTCCAACTGTGAGGGCAGACAGGGCCTCCATTTATCACCTCATCCAAAAGACAGCACCTCTGACTATGCAGTGCTCCCTCAAGTATTGTACTGTACTGGAGAGTTAGCTAGAATTAAAACACTCATGAAATTCCCATCTTCAGACTTAAGGGATTTTCAAGGGGAAATGTTTTTGATTGGTGCGATCTAAAAGACCGAGTCATGTAGAATTCCATTAAATCAGAGCACTTGCCCTTAAGTACAGAGTGGACCAAAGCATCCAATAAATCCCACAGTGACAACTGATCTACATAATGTGCTAGGCTGGAGTAAAACTGATATTAAAGTGCTTCTAGACTGTTGTGTGTTTCTCAACTTCAATCATCATCCCACTCATGAGTCTTATGTGGCCAACAGCACTTCAGCAATAAACTCAATGCCCCTCTCCAAGGACCCACGGCAGCACAGACCCGCCTTCAGCTGGGTATCCCTAAGCCTGAACTGCAGAGCACGAAGCTGTGAGATTGGGTGGTGAGAGACCCACGGGTGGTTTTAGGAATCAGCTGTAGCTCAGTGATAGCACTCTCTCTCCCTGGGTCAGAAGGTTGTGAGTTTAAGCCCCATTCAAGTCTTGAACAATATTCGTTGCTGACACTCCAGCACTAGGAGAGTTCTGCACTCTCAAAGCTGAAAGGTTAACTTGAGGTCAAGTCTGTCCTCTCTGGCAGACATTAAAGATCCCATGGTAATATTTGAAGAGGAGCAGGAGAGTTCTTCGCAATGCCCTGGCTCTCAATTAGTATCCACAAAATAAATGATCCGGCCATTGTCACATCGCTATTTGTAGGACTTTGCTGCTGGGGTAAACTTGGTCCCCTGCAATTTACTGCAAGAGTCATTTTGTGCCATCCTACTCTCCTTCTCAGCCCCCAAACTTTTCCATAATCATATTTTCCCACATTGAAACATTTCATGAGCTCTGCTTCAACAGTTTGTGGCATAGAATTTCCACATTGCAACCATCGCCTGCAGAAGATAGAAAAAAAATAATCATTAAAGTACCTGTGCCTCTCGAAGAGAGGGAGCTTCTCCTTACAACCACTCAAGGTGAATCAGCCAAGTGTACAGCAAGATCCCATCAAAATTTGTGACGCTATATACAAATACCACCATCTCATTTAAAACCTTGAAATGAGTCCATGTTAAAATACTTGGCAAAAAAACCAGAGGAGAAATGCTTTACACCTTGAGGTGTGATGATCTGGAATGCATGTCTGAAAGGGCAATGGATGTCGATTTATCAGTAAATTCCAAAAGGGAATTTTAAAAGCAATTGAAAAGGAAAATTTTGCAAGGTTATGGCGAGAGAAGACTTGGGGGAATGAATTGAATAATTTTCTAGAGAAAGGCAGTACAGGTACAATGGGCTGATTGGCCTCCTTCTTGCTGTAAGATCCACAATGGCGGGTGTTAGGATCCCTGTGGTGATTTGATGGTTCAGCGGCATACCTGAAATGGGGCCCTACTGCATACCAATTCAATTCCCAGTGCTGTCCACCCAAATGAAGATTGTGGGACCAGGCCCACTGGCCAGGAAATTTCTCCTGACAATGCCTACTGACTACCAACATTCGACTGATCATATATGCAGCTGGAGTCTCAGGTTCAGTTGCGTAAGAATGAAGAGCTACAGCAAAAGCTATTTTCCAAGCCTGTATCAGTTGGGAGCAGTAGTTTAGTTACTGTGTATATAGGAAGGTTGGGGTCTTATCCATTTTGATGAAATGTAATTGTTCCATTCAGGTACCGAAGCTCAGAAGTCCCCTCTTGGGACAGTCATTAAAATTTATCCAGTTTTACACTTCATTAAATTCATTCCATGGCTGCCGAGCCTGAAGGTGAGATTAGAGGGGATTATAGCATTCACTTGTTACACAGCGCTCAGCTCAGTAAAGAATCTTGTATCATGCTTCATCTTATTTTCACATTTTTCAGCCAATGTGTCGCAGAACAAGCCAGTGGAATGAGAATTAATGTGGGATATGAAGCAGTGTCTTAATTAATTCTCAAGCCCTTGATGATTTGGATCAGAGTGTCATCTCTGCATATCTCCAAGGCAAAAAACTCAATAACTGGGTGTCCTATTTTCTCCCCCCTTCCCCTGCATACCCTAATAGCGTGTGGACAATTGGGTAGCAGCCCTTTCACTCCTAGTGATTTTCTTTCCTCTGCCTCTTAGGTTTTATTATATGGAATGTAACAGATCTTCTGCTCTGGCCAGGGAAATTGGCCAGGGAAATTGAGAACTTATGCAGCTGACCTCTTTCAGATGTGATGTTAAGCTGAAGCCCTGTTAGTCTGTTCAGGTGGATGTTAAAGATCCCATGACACTGTACTGAAGAAGAGCAGGAGTTCTTATGGTACCTAATCAATGTTCATCCCTCAACCAACATGACCCCAAAATCTGCTTGACCAGTTTCTGGTTTTCTGTCATTTAGAATATATTCTGATTTGTCTTTCTTGAGTCCAAAGTGGATAGCCTCACACTTCCCCATTTACAACAGCTTTGCCTCCTCATTTAATCTGTCTCTGCCTATTTGTAACTTCCTGTTCTTACCTGCACTACTTGCTGTGTCTCCTGTGGCACACAGTGTGGACAGGTCTGCTCCCAACCTCTGTGGGATTCTGGTTCGTGCCACTGGCTCTCTGCAATCAACGATGGAGCAAGTACCTGGCCACTTCAGTGAATGCTAACAGTGGATGCGACCCCAACATCTTGGCTACCCGTACTGGCACACATCGTGCTCACCACCACCACCCACACTGATCCTCCATGATGTAGCCACCCTCCGAGAAGCTCAGCGAATCGAGGAAAACAAACGCCTCCCTATCCATCAGGACCTACCAACATCCCTCATCTCCACTTGAAGGCACATAAGCCCTTTCGGACCCATGCACACAACCTCAGCCAATGTGATTTCAACCCTGTAGCAGCTTGGAAAAATGAATGGTCCTCACAGGAATTACGAACAAACGCCTCATGAAAGACTCGATACAGAAGGTCCTGGTTTTGAGATTCCATGAAGCTCATGGGCACATGAGCATCTGTAAACTGTATCTGTACAAATCATGGCAGGTGCAGACACCTGATGCATAAGCGGAAAATTAAAAACTTCCCTGTGTGTGGCTGTGGTCATCCAGAACAGACCATGGAACACATAATGACTCAGTGCCCACCTCATAAATATGAAGGAGGTGATACAAGCCGTCACTCCAGGCATAATACCCTAGCTTGACCACCTAGATGTAAAATTATGGTTGTTGCCTTGTGAAAGAAGGGCAAGTGGATGCAATTGCCAGACCCTCTCTGCTGAAGCCTGAGGCCCCAATAACAATTTTCCCCGATTTCAAGCTTAAGAATCTCCTCCACCTTGGACAGGCTAGTAGATAAAATGGATAGGGGCTCCTGACGGATCTTGGATGACCCACATTCTACTCTCTGAGTGTGCGAAGCTGCAGCCTGACAACAGGGACATTCAATCAAAATAAATGGAACATGCTGCCATCTCGCTGGACAACAGTATATCAGGACACCTACGAGCTCCCCAGCCAATCCTCACGACGGTTTTAGCTGGACCAGATCGCCCCATCAGATGCCAAGTTACTGCAGGGCTCTCTCAAAAATGAGCTTCATATAGGTCAATGCCCTTTAGCATCACAAGAGCCCTTGAATGAGCCACAGCTGACTCAGCCTTCTATCCTGCAGCCATGAGGAGCACGTGTAGGAACACGAGTATTGATAAGAGAACAATTCAGACAGGCATTAGGGTGTCACACGGACATGATAACCAGTGTTAGACATTTATATAAGGCAGTAGATTGATAATTCTTTCTGTAGCGACCCAGTGATTTCAGGTGGTCTTTGGGAATGTGTAGTTTGTTGGAGGATGGAAAAACTGGGAAAGATGTTCGACCAGATTGTTTATGTCAGAGAACAGGGAAGTTTCATCGGAGCTGCTCTTCAAGAGCTGTTTGAGCCATCTGCTTCCTAACCATTCTCTCTGTCATCAATGCCCTCTCCCTCATCACACATAAGGCTTTCATCCAATGAAAGCTCGATACAGATCAAAGCCCACAATAAACCATTATATTAAGACACAGTTTTTTGGGCTGTAATACAGGAAGCCACTAGGTTTATTCAAGGAATAGGTTCATTGTTTGAGGATGACAATAGTCTGTTTGATGACAATAGACTGTAGTTGAGCCATGGATCTAATCAAAGCGCACTTTGCCTTCCAAGGTTCCTGCATGGAGTCATAAGCCAAATGAGCAGGCTATAGCCCTTGTTCCCAAACACCCAACCTCTCAGTTGCTGACCAGAGATAGAGAGTGGATGGAGGAATGGATGGAAGAACCATGGCAGCTGCCGGAACAGTGGACCATGAGCTGTATGATGCAGTGCTGGTGATCACACACCAGCTGCACATCAATGGAATAGAAGCTCTTGTGATCTGTGAAGGTCATGGGATTATCTGAAGGAGACTAAGCAAAGCTTGGCACCTTGTCCACTACCTTCAACATTCACTCCTTCCACTACCAGTGCACAGTGCCAGCAGTGTGTATCATCTTCAAGATGCACTGCAGCAGCAACTCACCAAGGCTCCTTCAACAACACCTTCCAAACCTGTGACCACTACCATCTAGAAGGACAAGGGCAGCAGATAGATGGGAACATTACCACCTGGAGGTTCCCCTCCAAGGCATTCACCATCTTGATCTGGAAATATATCACTGTTCCTTCACTGTCGCTGGGTCCAAAATCCTGGAACTCCCTCCCTAACAGCACTGTTGTTGTACCTATACCACAGGGACTGCACCAGTTCGAGAAGGTAGCTCACCACCACCTTCTAAAGGGCAATTAGAGATGGGGAATAAATGCTGACCTAGCCAATGAAGCTCACATCCCATGAAAGAATGAAAAGGGGCCTCGACTTAGGGGAAGCCTGCAATCTGTGTGAGTCATAAAAGCCCAGCTGTTTCCAGTTCCACTTGGGAGGAGTGATGGAAGTGTGAAACAATAATGGCTTATTCACCCGCCTAGTATAAGCATGACCTGCAGGTTGATGATGTTACTGATGTATCCTGTGCCAGGCAGCTTAAAAGAAGCTAGAGGCAAGAATTTGGGTTGCAGGGTCTCTGACTATAGCAGGCTGTGCTCTGCTAGCTGTGGTGATTGGTTGTATTTTGCACTGTAGGAGGAGGTACGAATCAGTAACAGCGTCCCTAGAGAAGCACAGTCTCCTTGTGCACTGTTCCACAGAGAACTTCAGATGTGTTAGGACTTTACTGGGAGTGTAAGTGTGAAGATGAGTGTGTGTGTGTGTGTGTGTGTGTGTGAGATACTGTGTGTGCATGTCCTTGTGTGCATATGTGAGAGAGAGATTGTGTGTGTCCTTGTGTGTGACAGTGTGTGTTAGTGTGTATGTTTGCATTTGTGTAGGTGCATGTGTGTGTGTGTGCACGTGTGAGCATGCATGACAGTGTGTGTGTGTGTATTCATATGTGAGAGAGAGTGTGAGTATGTGTGTGAGAGAGAGTATGTGTGTGCATGTCTGTGTGATTGTGTGTGTGTGTATGTGCATGTGAGAGAGTGTGTGGGTGTGCATTTCTGTGTGTGTGTGAGAGAGAGTGTGTGTGTTTGTGTGATTATGAGTGTGTGTGTGCGCATATATGTGTGTGTCCATATGTGTATATGTGTCTGGGGGTGTGCATATGAGAGAGAGTGTGAGTGTCTGTGTGCGTGTGTGCATGTGTTTGTGTTTCTGTGTGTGTGTGTGTGTGTGTATGTCTGTATGTGTGTGTGTGCATGCGTGTGTGTTTGAGAGTGTGTGTGAGAGTGTGTGTGTGTTTGTGTGCATGTCTGTATGTGTGAGAGAGTGTGTGTGTGTGTGTGTGTGTGTGTGTGTTTGTGTGGGTCCATGTGTGTGTGCATGTATCTGTGTGTGTCTATACGTGTGTGTGTGTCTGTGTGTGCATGTGTTTGTGTGTGCATGCATGTCTATGTGTCTATTTGTGTGTGCGCATGTGTGTGTATGTATGTGTGTGTGTGTGTGCATGTCTGTGTGCGTGTATCTGTGTGTGTCTATATGTGTGTGCATCTCTTTGTGCATGTGTGTCTGTGTTTGTGTGTCTGCATGTCTGTGTGTGTGTGTGCGTGTATGTATGTGCATGTGAGAGAGAGAGGGTGTGAGTGTCTGTGTGCGTGTGTGCAAGTGCTTGTGTTTCTGTGTGTGTGTGTGCATGTCTGTATGTGTGCATGTGTGCATGTGTGTGTGTTTGAGAGTGTGTGTGTGTTTATGTGCATGTCTGTGTGAGTGAGAGAGAGAGAGTGTGTGTGTGTGTCCATGTGTGTGTGCATGTATCTGTGTGTGTCTATACGTGTGTGTGTGTCTGTGTGTGCATGTGTTTGTGTGTGCATGCATGTCTATGTGTGTATGTGCGTGCGCACATGTGTATGTATGTGTGTGTGTGCATGTCTGTGTGCGTGTATCTGTGTGTGTCTATATGTGTGTGTGTCTGTGTGTGTGTGTGTGCGTGTATGTATGTGCATGTGAGAGAGTGTATGAGTGTGCCTTTCTGTGTGCGTGTGTGTGTGTGTGTGTGTGTGTATGACCTTGTGTGTAAGAGGGAGTGTGTGAGATTGTGTGAGTGTGTGTGTATGTGGCTGTGTGTGGGTATGTGAGAGAGTGAATGCCTGTGTGCACATGTGCATGTGTTTGTGTGTATGTGTATGTGTGAGTGCGTGTGTAAGTGTGTCTTTGTGTGTCCACATCTGTGCGTGTGCATGTATGTGTGTGTGTGAAAGAATGTGTGTGTGTGTCAATGTGTGTGAGAGAGAGTCTGTGAATGTGTGTGAGTGAGTGTGTGTGGGCATGTGTGTATGTGTCTGTGTGTGTATCTTTGTCTGTGTATGTGTGCATGCCTGTGTGCATGTTTGTGTATGTGTGTATGTGTGTGCGAGTGATTATGTGTCTGTGAGTGTATATGTGAGTGAGTGAGTGAGTGAGTGAGTGTGTGTGTGTGTGTGTGTGTGTGTGTGTGTGTGCCAGGTAAGAACAGGGCTGTGTTTGACTCAGGAGAATGGTCATTAGTAGAAACAAGAGAGGGGGAAAATTGCCAATAGAACTGAACCCCAGAAAGAAATTAGCGTCTTCAGGAGACTGGGGTTGAAACTTAAAAGCAATACACAATGTATCAAATAGGCAGCCTACTTGTGGAGAGTGTGTATTTTGAACTAACTGGCTTGTGCTTCTTTCCTTTTACAACATGCACTCACAAACTTTGATTAAATGTATGTGCGTTGCTGACCTCAGATGAGAAGTGACGTGTCTGAAATACAAATAACAAAGCTGATCCAGTCAGGCAAAACCTATTAATAACTGAAAGCATAAATGAAAGCTTCCCTCATTTCTCACAGCAATTTAAATCTTGTCTACACACTCACAGCAATTCCTCCTGTCTCTTTATTGTCTAATTTGATGTAGTCAAGTTAAAAGGCAACATGGGATAGAATGGTGCTGCAGGCGAAGACTGTTACTTGCCCTTGTTCTTTATAATTCCTCATGTGTTGAGTTCTCACCTCGCTGACCCAATCAACACAACTAAATGTGAGGCAGAGACCACAATAATGCATGAAAAAACAAGGAATGGAACATAGCTCACACTGAGATAGAGAGATGCCCGGCAATGTGTTCACATTCAAATAGAGAAATACCCAGCAATAGGTTCACAGAGAGACAGTCAAAAATCTGTTCACACTGAGACAGATAGATACCAGGCAATGGGTTCACACTGTGACAGAGAGATTCACAGCAATGCATTCAAATTGAGACAGATACTGAACAATGTGTTCATACTGAGGCAGAAAGATACCCGAGATTGGGATCGCATTGAGACAGAGAGATTCCTAGCACTGGCTTTACCCTATATGAGCCTTAACCTCCGTTGAGTAGCAATCACAGTCATATTGCTATTCCGGTCCCAAGTTCCTTACCCAGAAATGCAGCTGCACCTTCCTCGCCTGACATTCTATCTTGAGCTGTGTGAGAAAGGTGCAGTGCAGCAGGTCCCTGGGAAGTCTGGGAGTCTGAGAAGATTGTCCTCTACGTTCACCGTCACCATGAAGCAGTCTGGGAAGAGTGTCCTCTGCAGTCACCATCGCCGGAAAGCAGCCTAGGAAGAGTGTCCTCTACAGTTGCTGTCGCCGTAAAGCAGTCTGGGAAGAGTGTCCTCTGCAGTCACTATCGCCGGGAAGCTGTGTGGGAAGAGTGTCCTCTGCAGTCACCATCGCTGTGAAGCAGTCTGGAAAGAGTGTCCTCTGCAGTCGCTGTCGCCGTGAAGCAACCTGGGAAGAGTGTCCTCTACAGTCACCATCGCCGGGAAGCAGTCTGGGAAGAGTGTCCTCTGCAGTCGCCATTGCCGTGAAGCAGTCTGGGAAGAGTGTCTTCTGGTCTTCTGCAGTCACCATCACCGCGAAGCAGTGTGGGAAGAGAGTCCTCTGCAGTCACCGTCGCCGGGAAGCAATCTGGGAAGAATGTCTTCTGCAATCACCGTCACCGTGAAGCAGTCTGGGAAGAGTGCCTTCTGCAGTCACTGTCGCCGGGAAGCAGTCTGGGAAGAGTGTCCTCTGCAGTCACTGTCGCCGAATGAAAAAAAACAAAGAGTGACATCACAGGAAAACCGTAAGCTCATTGGTTGGTAAGTAACTGCTAGTTTGAACTACCTATCTAAGTTGATTTCAGATTAAAGGTGACTACTGGGGCCCAGGATCAGAGGCCTAACACTTCTGCTTCAACTCAGCAGAGACAGCAAGTTCCAGTTGATTTTAAAAAGTGTATTTTGAATCTCTATTCTAAGTTGCTTTCAGATTAAAAGTAAATAGGAAAAATATTTTACAGGTTGATAAACTAAAGACCAGTAGGAAATTTAAAAACAAATTTAAAAAATAATTAAATAAAATAGAGATGCAGGGCCAGGCGATGTGTTGTAGCTGCATGATGTGGGAGCTGGTAGATCCCATTGTGGTTCCCAGTGACCAGATCTGTGGCAAATGTTGGTTGCTTGAGGAACTCCGGCTCAGAGTTGATGAGCTGGAGTCTGAGCTTCGGACACTGCGACATATCAGGGAGGGGGAGAGTTACCTGGACGCTGTGTTTCAGGAAACAGTCACACCCCTTAGATTAACTATCTTAAATTTGGCCAGTGGTCAGGGACAGGAGGGTGTGACTAGGAGTGAGGCAGGTAGAGGGATCCAGGAAGTAGCAGTGCAGGAGCCTCGGCCCTTATCCTCATCCAACAGGTTCGAGATTCTTGCTCTCTGTGTGGACAAGAGCGGGGACTGTAGGGAGGATGAGCAAACTGACCATAGCACCGTGGTACAGGGAGCCATTCAAGTGGGGGGAGAAAATAGAAATGTTGTTGTAATTAGGGATAGTATAATTAGCGGAATAGATATTGTTCTCTGTAGCCAGGGTCGAGAGTCCCGAAGGCTGTGTTGCCTACCTGGTGCCAGGGTTAAGGATATCTCATCTGGGCTGCATAGGAACTTGGAGTGGGAGGGCAATGATCCAGTTGTCATGGTCCACATAGGTACCAATGATATAGGTAGAATGAGGAAAGAGGTTCTGCTGAGGGAATATGAGCAGCTAGGGGCTAGATTAAAAAGCAGAACCAAAAAGGTAATAATCTCTGGATTACTACCTGAACCACGAGCTAATTAGCACAGGGTAAATAAGATTAAAGAGGTAAATATATGTTTCAAAGATTGGTGTGGGAGAAATGGGTTTGAGTTCATGGGATATTGGCACCAGTACTGGGGAAAGAGGGAGCTATTCCATTCGGACGGGTTCCACTTGAATCATGCTGGGACCGGTGTCCTGGCGAATCACAAAACTAGGGTTGTAGATAAGGCTTTAAACTAAATAGTTGGGGGGAGGGTTCAGTTGCATGGAAATATAAAAATCAAAGTTTAAGGAGAGGGTAAGAGTGCAGGTTAGTGACGAGGCTGATTGTTACCAAAAAATGAAAGGAAGGGACAGAGTGTGTGAACGCCATATTGTATCAAAGAATCGTATAAGAGTAGGGAAAATTGACAATAGAGCAAACTTAAAGGCTTTGTATCAGAATGCGCGTGTCATTCGGAATAAAACTAATGAATTAACAGCGCAAATAGAGATGAATAGGTTCGGTTTGGTGACGATTACTGAGACGTGGTAACAGGAAGAACAGGTTTGGGAGTTGAATATCCAAGGGTACACAGTGTTTCAAAAGGATAGGCAGGAAGGAAAAGGAGGTGGTGTAGCTTTGTTAATAAAGGAAGAGATCAGTGCTATAGTGAGGAATGATATAAGCACTGGAGAGCAAGACAAAGAGTCAGTCTGGGTAGAAAGAGGAAATAACAAGTGAAAGAAGTCCCTGGCGGGAGTAATCTATAGGTTCCCAAACAATAGTTCAGCAATAGGGCACAGTATAAACCAGGAAATACTGGGAGCATATAAGAAAGGCGGGACAATAATCATGGGTGAGTTTAATATGCACTTAGGCTGGACTAATCAAATTGGCAAGGGTAGCCTTGAGGGAGAGTTCATAGAGTGTATTAGAGATTGTTTATTGGAGCAATATGTTGTGGAACCAACCAGGGAGCAGGTTATTCTGGATTTGGTGTTGTGTAATGAATTGGGATTAATTAATGATCTCATAGTAAAAGATCCTTTAGGGAAGAGTGATCATAGCACGATAGAATTTCAAGTTCAGCTTGAGAGTGAGAAACTTGAGTACCGCGCTAGTGTTCTGGAGTTAAACAAATGTCATTACATAGGCATGAGGACAGATTTGGCCCTAGTGGACTGGGCAGGAAGACTACAAAGTAGGACAGTTGATGAACAGTGGCAGATATTTAAGAGATATTTAATTCCTTCCAAGTAAAATATATTCCAAAGAAGAAAGATGGTAAGAGGGGGAAAAAGCATCCATGGCTAAGCAAGAAAGTTAAAGATAACATACAGGCAAAAACTAAGGCATACCAAATTGCAAGGGTCAGTGGCAGGCTGGAAGATTGGGAAACTTTTAAAGATCAACAAAAGGTTACTAAAAAAAAATAAAAAGAGCTGTCTATAGACCCAGGGTCTAGCTCGGCACCTACAACCCTCTAGAGTGTATTAGAGATTGTTTCTTGGAGCAATATGTTATGGAACCAACCAGGATTTGGTTTTGTGTAATGAGATGGGCTTAATTAATGATCTCATAGTAAAGGATCCTCTAGGGAAGAGTGATCGTAACATGCTAGCATTTCAAGCTCAGTTTGAGAGCAAGAAATTTGAGTCAAAGGGTTACTAAAAAAATAATAAAGAGAGCAAAGGTAAATTATGAAAGAAAACTAGCGCAAAATGTAAAAACTAATAACAAAAGCTTCGACAAGTATATAAAAGGAAAGAGAGTAGCTAAAGTGAATGTTGGTCCCTTGGAGGATGAGACTGGGGAGTTAATAGTGGGGAATATAGAAATGGCAGAGACATTTAATCAATATTTAGCCTCAGTTTTCAGGGTGGAGGACACTAGTACCACCCCAATTGTAATAGGTAGTGCAGAGGGTATAGAGAAAGAGGAGCTTAGAACAATCACCATCACTAGAAAAAAAGTACTGAGCAAACTATTGGGATTAAAGGGTGACAAGTCCCCAGGACTTGATGGCCTACATCCCAGGGTCTTAAAGGAAGTGGCAGTGGAGATAGTGGATGCATTGTCTTTAATATTCCAAACTTCCCTGGATTCTGAAAAAGTTCCAATGGATTGGAAAAACGCTAATACAACACCCTTTTTCAAAAGGTGGGGGGTGGGGTGGCAGAAAGTAGGAAACTATAGACCAGTTAGTTTTATGTCTGTCATTGGGAAATTGTTGGAATCCATTATTAAGGAATGGGGCATTTGGAAAGTCAAAATGCAATCCATCAGAGGCAGCATGGTTTTATGAAAATTAAATCATGTTTGACTAATTTGCTAGAGTTCTTTGAAGATGTGACAAGCAAATTATATCTGGACTTCCAGAAGGCCTTTGATAAGGTGCCGCACAAATGATTAATACACGAGATAAGATCACACGGAGTTAGGGATAATATATTAGCTTGGGTAGAGGATTGGCTAACCAACAGAAAGCAGAGAGTTGGAATAAATGGTCTTTTTCTGGAGGGCAAGCTGTAACTAGTGGGGTGCCACAGGAATCGATCCTTGGGCCCCACCTATTTACAATCTATATTAATGCCTTGGATTCAGGGAAAGAAGGTACTGTAGCTAAATTTGCAGATAACACCAAAATAGATGGGAAAGTAAATTGCAATGAAGAAATAAGAAATTTATAAATGGATATGGGCAGGTTAGATGCATTTGGCAGATAGAGTTTAACATGGATAAATGTGAGGTTATCCATTTTGGTTGGAAGAACAAAAAGGTGAATTATTATTTAAATAGAGATAAACTTAAGAATGCTTCAGTGCAGAGGGATCTGGTGTCCTCGTGCATGAATCGCTGAAAGCCAGTATGCAGGTACAGCAGGTAATAAGGAAGGCAAATGCAATTTTGGCATTTTTTGCTGAAGGGAGTATAAAAACAGGGAAATGTTGTTGCAACTGTACAAGGCACTGATGAGACCACACCTGGAGTACTGTGCATGGTGTTGATCCCCTTACTTGAGGAAGGATGTAGTTGCATTGGTGGTGGTTCAGAGGAGGTTCACTAGATTGATTCCAGAGATGCAGGGCTTGTCTTATGAGGAGAGATTTAGTAGTTTAGGCCTATACTCACTAGAGTTTAGAAGGATGAGAAGAGATCTAATTGAGGTACATCAATTGCTAAAGGTGATAGACAAAGTAGAGGTGGAGCAGACTAGAATGAGAGGCTATAGGTTAAGGCTACGGGATGGTAGATTTAAATTAGAGATTAGGAGGAATTAGTTTTCTCAAAGGGCCATGAATCTGGAATTCACTACCTCAGAGTGCAGTGGATGCTGGGACATTGAATAAATTTAAGGAGGAGATAGACAGATTTTGAATTAGTTGAAAGGTTATGGGGAGAGGGCAGGAAATTGGAGTTGAGGCCGAAATGAGATCAGCCATGATCGTATTGAATGGCGGGGCAGGCTCAAGGGGCTGAATTGCCTTCTCCTGCTCCTAGTTCTTATGTTCTTATGTTCTTCCCGAGGCCTTGTGTTGAGGGGAACAGAGTCTGATAAACGGAAGACGTGCCTTTGTATTTACAGCACTAACTGCCCTAAAACAGGGAAGTTTAATGGGCCAATCCCTTTGAGAAGCCAGGGAGTAGGTAACTGTATAAGGTAAATGGGTAGGGTGGCAGTGTGGGGGCATTAGGGTGTGTTAAGGGGTGGGGGCTGGGTGATCATGGGGTGGGGTTGATCAATACGGGTGGTCAGTGTGGGGACGTCAGGTGGTCAGTCATGGGGGTGGCCAGTGGGGGTGGGCAGGTGGTTGAGAGTGTTCAGTGGGGAGTTGTTAGGTGGTCAGCGGGGTGGGTCATGGGGGGGGTCATGCTGTCAGTGAGTGTTACAGGTGGTCGGGGTTGGTCAGTGGAGGATCGGGAAGTCATTGGGGGGGGTGGGTATATGTGTGGGGTGGGGGAGTGGTTGGGGGTCCTGCAGGGAGTCATGGGGTTGAGGTGAGTCCTGTGGAGGCGTCGGGGGTTGGGGGGGTTAATACTATAGTTACCCAGGAAGTAGAAGTGGTTCTAACTCATCTAACTTTTCCTGGGTTACTATTGCTGTGAAACAGTCAGAACCATCTGAACTTTGCGATTTGAATCGTACTTTTCGATGGTTCCCAGTGCAGGGCAATTGCTCAAAATCCCCGGGCAATTGCTGTGCAATCCTTACATGGGGACTTCCGGGGGGTGGTGGGGGTCCCCCAGTCCATCTTCAGGCTGCACCCCCCACCCCCACCACCCTCCACCGATGGATACAACATCTGAGAGTTTGGAAGTTATTGGCCAAAATTTCAGATTTCCAGTAGCTGCATTATTTTGATTTTATTCTAGTGTTTTTGGCTGGAGATCCTCTGTCAATATTGAGAAATGAAAGCATGTTCTGCAAATAAAGGGATAGGTTATTATAATCCCTCAAGGTCATTTTGTCACCTCATTAAAGTTTATTAAATACTGCTCCGCAACACTGGGCTATATCTATGTCTTATGTGTAATGCAGGCTTGTTACATTCTAGGGATTGGATTTCCCCCCCTGCCCCTTCCTCACTCATCTCTCTTCTAGGCTTGTAGTCTTGCAGCGATGCTCCTGGTCCAGGTCCAGCTACAGTATCAACAACGGTCACCATTCCTGGTAACACTGCTGCGACTGAAGATACGCTGTCTCTTTGATTGGCCACCAGGCAGGCCGCCCGGTAACTACCCCTCCACTGGTAAAGTACCAACAGAGGTCGGAAGCTGATGGACATAACAACCCCCACCATCCTAACCAATTTTACACCTTCCAACCCTCCTGGGAGCAGGCCTGTAGGTAGTGATGGTGGGGGGGGGGGGCAGGGGCTGCATAAAATTCTGCCCTGCCGGCCCACAAAAAGAAATCCATAATGCTGAAAAAAGAGACATGTTACTGAAGCTTTTCATCTTGAACACATCAGGACAAATGCAAGAATGCCAAATTTCAAATCATCTCAAGAATTTATTCTTTAGGAGAGAAAGAAATCCAGCCATTTGATGCTGGCAGCTTCTGATATGGAAACTGATATTCATAAAACCTTTCAATCGGCAAACTTCCCTCACTAACTCACAATTAATCTCTGATTGCTCTCACTCTAGGTTTGCTTAACAGCCGTTTGATCTCAGAGCCTTAAAAGGACGCAGCTTCACCTTAGCAAAGTAGTGTAATGCTCCAGGCCTTATAAAGGATCATACCATCCAAGGTCCAATACAAGGGGAAATTGATTAGCAATAATCAAAATACTTTTTCTGGATGCATTTGTGTAGAACGTTTGCTCCATTCAGACACAACGGCTATGAGGAATCAGCCAATAGTTAGCAGATCCCTAAGTCTAGGTCTTCAGAACATTGAGCATACACTATCCTAAAATGGTAGAGATGTCTAGGGGCAGAATTTTACGGCAACGGGATTTTACGATCCCACCGAAGTCAATATAGTTTAGAACGGCTCACCACGTTGTACGGCCCTGTCCCCATCGCAACGAGGTCGTAAATTTCTGGCCAGTATGTACAGCGGGGACATGGGGAGGTGGTGATGAAGGAGAGGAGAGGACTCTTATCCAAACCATTACAGCAGATACATTGGATTGTTTGCACTGGCATTAACACACCAGGAATTCCTCTGGTGAAACACTTCAGCAGAACCAAGCCAGAATCATACATACCTCAAAACTGCAAAAGCTGCTCAATCCAGATGGAAAGCACCCAGGTTCATGGGGGAAATAAGGATAGAAATTGTGGAGTCTCTGGCTACAATCTACCCCCTTGACTGCACAGGTGGCACCAGGACGAGAGGACTGCAAATAACAACAAAGAACAAAAAAAAGTACAGCACAGGAACAGGTCCTTCGGCCCTCTGAGCCGGCGCCAATCATATTGCCCGTCAACTAAAACATTTTGCACTTCCAGGGTCCATATCCCTCTATTCCCATCCTATTCATGTATTTGTCAAGCTGCCTCTTAAACACCACTATCGTACCTGCTTTCACCACCTCCTCTACAGCGAATTCCAGACACTCACTACCCGCTGCGTAAAAAACTTGCCCCGCACATCTCCTCTGTAGTTTTCTCCTCTCACCTTAAATCCATGTCCCCTAGTAAATGACTCTTCTACCCTGGGAAAAAGCTTCTGACTATCTACTCTGTCCATGCCACTCATAATTTTGTAAACTTCTATCAAGTCGCCCCTCAATCTCCGTCGCTCTAGTGAGAACAATCCGAGTTTCTCCAACCTCTCCTCATAGCTAGTAAACTCCAGACCAGGCAGCATCTTGGTAAACCTCCTCTGCACCCTCTCCAATGCCTCCATATCCTTCTGGTAATGTGGTGACAGAACTGCATGCAATATTCCAAGTGTGGCCTAACCAAGGTTCTGTAAAGCTGCAGCATGACTTCCCAGCTTTTATACTCAATACCCCTGCCAATTAAGGCAAGCATGCCATATGCCTTCCTGACTACCTTATCCACTTGTGTTGCCACTTTCAGTCACCTGTGGACCTGTACACCCAGATCCCTCTGCCCATCAATGCACTTAAGGGTTCTGCCATTTAATGTATAATTCCTGACTGTATTAGACCTTCCAAAATGCATTACCTTGCATTTGTCTGGATTAAACTCCATCTGCCATTTCTCCGCCCAAGTCTCCAACCGATCTATATCCCGTTGTATCCTTTGACAAACTTCTTCACTATTTGCAACTCCTCTAACCTTAATGTCATCTGCAAACTTACTAATTAGCCCAGTTACATTTTCCTCCAAATCATTTATGTATACTACAAACAGCAAAGGTCCTAGCACTGATCCCTGGTGAACTCCACTAGTCACAGCTCTCCAATCAGAAAAGCACCCTTTTACTGCTACCCTCTGTCTTCTAAGACCAAGCCAATTCTGTGTCCATCTTGCCAGCTCACCTCTGATCCCGTGTGACTTTACCTTCTGTAGCAGTCTGCCATGAGGGACCTTGTCAAAGGCCTTACTGAAATCCATGTAGATAATATCCACTGCCCTTCCATCATCGATCATCTTTGTTACTTCCTCGAAAAACTCGATCAAGTTAGTGAGACGACTTCCCCTTCACAAAACCATGCTACATCTCACTAATAAGCCCATTTGCTTCCAAATGGTAGTAAATCCTGTCACGGAGGATCTTCTCCAATAATTTCCCTACCATTGATGTAAGGCTCACCGGCCTGTAATTTCCTGGATTATCCCTGCTACCCTTCTTAAACAATGGAACAACATTGGCCATTCTCCAGTCCTCTGGGACCTCACTGGTAGCCAGTGAGGATACAAAGATTTCTGTCAAGGTCCCAGCAATCTCCTCCCTTGCCTCCCTCAGTACTCTGGGGTAGATCCCATCTGGCCCTGGGGACTTATCCACCTTATGGTATGTAAAATGTAACATTCCTGTTTAAAAAGGCAAGAGATATAAACTCGTCAACTACAGGCCAACCAGCCTCATATCTTTGGTGGGGAAACTTTTCGAGACAATAACCCAGGAGAAAATTTACTATCCCCATTTGGATGGGGACACATATATCAAAGGCCACAGGGATTTGTCAAAAGCAAATCATATTTGAATAATTTGATGGAATTCGATAAAGCCAACAGAGATGATGGGGGTAGTGCAGTTGATGTTTATAAGGAGTTTAAAAAAATATTTGACATTGTATCAAAGTAGATTTGTTAGCAAAATTAAAGTTCATGAGATTAAAGGGACAGTGGCAGCACAGGCATTGCATAGGTTGAGGGACAGGAGGCAGAGAGTAGTGGCGAAAGGCTGTTTTCCGACTGAAGGGATGCATATAATGGTGCTCCCCAAGGGTCCTAATTCCACTGCTTTTTTGAAATATATTAGTGACCTGAACTTGACTATACAGGGCATATTTTGAAATTTGTAATTGGTACAGAATAATAATGGATAATGAAGAGGATAGTAATAGACTTCAGGGAGACATGGACAGGTGAAATGGGTAGACATATGACAGATGAGGTTTAACACAGAAATGTGAATGTACATATGAACATACAAATTCAGAGAAGGAGAAGGCCATTCGGCCCCTCGAGCCTGCTCTGCCATTTGATAAGGTCATGGCTGACTTGATTTTGGCCTCAACTCAACTTTCCTGTCTATCCCCTATCATCTTTGACTCCCTTATCAATAAAGAATCTATCTAACTCAGCCTTAAAAATATTCAATGACCCAGCCTCACTGCTCCCTGGGGAACAAAATTCCACAGACTAACAGCCCTCTGAGAGAAAAAATGTTTCCTCATCCATCTTAACTGGGAGACCCCTTATTTTTAAACTGTGTAACCTAGTTTTAGTCTCTCTCACAAGAGAATGTCTCTCAACTTCCACCCTGTCGAGTCCCTCAGGATCTTGTATGTTTCAATAAGATCATGTCTCAATGAATATAGGAAGTTGTCCAACTTCTCTTTATAAGGCAACCCCTTTATCCATGGAATCAGTCAAGTGAACTTTCTCTGAAATTCTTCTAAAGCTATTGTATCCTTTCTTAGGTAAGGAGACCAAAACTCCACACAGTGCTCCATATGTGGTCTCACCAATACCCAATACTACTGTAGCAAACCTTCCCTGCTTTTTTATCCCATTCCCTTTTCAAAAGCAACAACGTTCCATTTGCCTTCCTAACCACTTGTACCTGCAAACTAACTTTATTTGATTCATAAGCTGTGCCACTGGCCCCTCCCTCCCAGGTGGGGTCAGCACAGGCTTCACGGGCCAGGGGACACCCACCAAGGTCATCAAGGCCAACAGGACAGCAGAGTCAGCAGGCTGCCTCCGGTATCGGTACCAGCGAGGGAGGAGCGCGTAGACATAGCCCCCGCAAACAAAAACTTAAAGCACCTTAAGCACAGCACGGGCTTATCACTGGTGATACTTTTTTCCCCCAGTTTTATGTTAAATATTATTTGGTGTGATGGATAACACCTTTCAATTTCATTTGTATTATGTATGCCAGGACCCACAGCGTTAAATGGGTTTTTGTACAACAAGCATCTGGGTGCTTCATTAGTTCTACAGGTGCAGGGTAACCTATGATGCTATGAGTGGTTTGTTTGTCATTGAACTTTATTGAAATGGCACATAGTGCATGCTGTTCACCAAACAAATGTTCCTGTCAGGTATTGAATATGAAGCCTGCAGCCCTGGCATGTGGTGGTGGTTCTTATCTGGTAGGCTAGCTGAAGGAGAATCAGATCAAAGTGTCCCAGGTGTCCCTGCCTCCCTGGAGGTTACCCGGGTCAACGCCTATCCCCTAAGTGTTCTTCTCACCAAGCTCGTCCTCAGACTCACTATTGGACTCATCGTCGGCTACCAGAGCAGCTGCATCAACATCTTCCTCCTCCACTGCATGCCCCCTTTTCCAGTGCCAGATTGTGGAGAGCACAGCATGCAACCACTATCAGTGATACATGATCTGGGAGGTATTGCAGTGCGCCGCCTGAATGGTCCAGGAATCAGAAGCGCATCTTGAAAAGACCTAAGGTTCTCTCCACCACTGCTCTTGTGGAGCCGTGGCTCCTGTTGTACCGCTGCTCAGCCTCTGTTCTTGGATGGTGGAGAGGTGTCATGAGCCACCTTCTGAGGGGATAGCCCTCGTCACCCAGCAGCCATCCATCCAGCCGGGCCGGAGCACTGAAAAGCCTCGGCACCTGGGAATGTCTGAGGATGTAGACATTGTGGAAGCTGCCTGGGTACCTTGCACAGACTTGCAGAATCTGCATCCTGTGATCATGGAGTGGAAGCCCTACCTGTTGACATAGGCACCGGGCTCACCTGCTGGAGCCTTGATGGCCACATGTGTGCAGTCTATAGCACCCTGGACATGGGGGAAGCCAGCAATGGCCATGAAGCCTCTGGCTTACTGTGTCTGACTGGCCTGGTCCCAGCAGTAGTGAATGAAAGTCAATGCATGCCTGAACAGAGTGTCTGTCACCAGCTTGACACAAGTGTGGACAGTTGATTGGGAGACTTCACAAAGATCACCCACCGACCCCTGGAAGAAGCCGAAGGCATAGAAGTTGAGGGCAGCTGTGACCTTCAGAGCCACTGGCATGGGGTGCCCGCCCACAAAGGGCCGATCATCTGACAAATGGAGGTCACTGCCTCCCTTGACAGACGGAGCCTCCTTTGGCACTGCACCTCAGACATATTGAGGTAGCTGCTTCATCGCCTGTAAACCCCTGCCAGCAGTATAGTGGCATCTTCTGCAGCCCCTTTTGCCTTGGACTGCCTCTTGACTCTGTACCCCTTATGCCTGCGCCTCTCCTCCCAAAGGTCTCTCTCCTGGAAGCTGCATTGTGACACCGGCCTTCCTCCCCCTTCTGCCCCTCTCTTCCTCCTCAGAGAAGGCGCCACCAGTGGAGACCACAATCCCCATTACCAGGGTAAGGGAAGGCCCCAAGTGGTATGACTCCTCCAGATTCCTGAACTGAAGCCTGTTACTTCTGTCAAAGTAGCTCTGAAGCGAAATGAAGATGTCCAGTTCACAGAAGCAAGCAGCAAAAATGTAAAAGCTAAGTACAAACAGCTCGCATTGGCAAGCCCACTCACCCCTCTTATCCTGCTCGTGGATGAGGATTTTGAAAACGTGGCCTATCCACCTCCCCATTGTGCCCGTGTGATGCCCTGAAAATCACATGGGCTACGGAAACTCCCAGACAATTGGCGCCTCAAGGGCCTTAACTGGCCTGTTAATTAATGGCAGGCGTGCTTCCGTTTTCATCTCACAACCGCCTAGCGAAATATCGCAAGGGTGTGCAGTGATGTCTATTACGCTTGGGCGTGTCAGGCGTGTGCCCGCCCGCACACCCAATGTAAAATTCTGCCCCATGTTGATTCTGCCTGATTGCATTAAAGTTTTCCAAGTTCCTTGCTATAACCTTCGTCATTATACATTTCTTGACTAGAGGAGTTGGACAAACTGAGAAGGCTGTTAAAAAAATCATATGGGATCTTTGGCCCTCATACAGTCATGCCACCTCCATAGCTGCTCACCCAGTATACACCATGGGCAGACCTCAGAAGTAAACTTTTAACAATTGAATACAATTCTCACTCACAAACACTTAACAGTGAAAAAACTCCCATTCATAAAATCCATTCAAAGATTTTAATTCTCCTCAAGTGGTTAATCACTTATAAAAAACAAACAAATTTCTCTTTAATAGCCACATCAAAGACAGTTAATTCTTTAATAGCCTCATAAGATGTTAATCAAACTGTGAACTCAGAAACCCTGCTCAGATAATCTTAGCTTTTGAAACTCAGCCAAACATTCATAATGACATAATGATAGCCCTTTGTGTAATATCAACGTAGCTCTATCGAAATTGCATAACCAGATGCTTTTTCCTTACCTACGCCTGCCAATCAAAACAGTCCAGCAGTTTATTTTTAACTCTGAGAGTTTTCTTTCATGTTTCAACAGTTGGGCATTTTAAAAGTTTCAGATCATGATAGTTATACAGGTCTACCATTTAAGTGCATTTACATCTACTCCATCAGCCCATGACTCCAACATTACAGTATAAGGCCCTTGGCCAACCAAAATTGGGTCTGTTTGAACTCAGCACTAAGTTCAAACTAGAGATAAAAACAAAAAAACTGCGGATGCTGGAAACCCAAAACAAATACAGAATTACCTGGAAAAACTCAGCAGGTCTGGCAGCATTGGCGGAGAAGAAAAGAGTTGACATTTCGAGTCCTCATGACCCTTCGACAGAACTGGACAGTATCTATAAGAATAATCCTGTGTTGTAAGATCACAAGATCTGTGTAAACTAATGGGTAAGCTAATGGAAAGAACCTCTAGGAGGAGATTTTTCTTCAGTTATGGAGTTTGATGCACATGTGTAGTTGCTGCTGTTGTCTTGCAATTAAAGTTAAATGTGTCCACTAAAAAAAGCTGCCTGGAAAATCAACTCTATAGCAAACTGGTGATGAGGATAAATCGGATCCAGTACTGTACCTCACCCAGCAATTGTGAGCATCTAAGTTCATTAACCAGAAAAGAAGATATACTCATCCCAGATGCCACAGTTTGGCAGAATCAATCCCTTTGATCCAGCCACAGATGACTGGTATAGAATATGATGTAGAATGTCTTAAGTACTTCTTTCAAGCTAACAAAATCATGGGGGAGGAAAAGAGAGCTCCTGGGTATTTGTGGAAGCAAGACCTACAGTTTAATTCAAAGTGTGACGGCCCCCAGTGCCCCAGATTTAAAGACTTTCAGTGAATTAGTAGGCCTCGTTAAGGGACATTTTCAACCCAAGCCCTCAGTCACAGTGCAGAGGTTCAGATTCAATTCACAGAATAGAGCCCCAGGGGAGACTATTTCTACATATGTGGCAAAAATTAAAACAACTAATGGAATATTGTGATTTCAGTGAAACCTTGAAGGACATGCTCAGGGATCATTTGGTATGTGGCATGCAGGAGGATGCTATTCAGCCAAGGTTGCTGGCTGAAGTGGATCTTGACTTTAAGAAAGAGTTAGGAATAACGCTTGGGATGGAAAGCACTATAAGGGATTCACAATTAATTCAAGGGGCAGAAAATGACATGGTTCTCCAAGTTGGGTGGGAACAGTCATCCGAAAATGGCACAAAAAGCCAGGACTCCACCATGAAGCGGAAAACAGTCCTGCTAACCGAAAATTGAGAGGAAATCGCTCAGCAGCAAAGTCAAAACTAATTTTTATTGACTTGGAAATAATCATACTCCTAACAATTGGCAATTTATAAAAGGTAGAGTGTTATTTTTGTCACACAAGTGGACACATAATGAAACATTGCAAAGCAAGATTAAAACAAGCTTCCAAGCAACAATCAAAGTCCAATGAAGCCTACAGTGTAGAAGAGCCAGAAACAAACATTTCTGACATTTATTCATTATTCAACATGAAGTTGGGAAGACAGAGCCAATTATTGTCACAGTGCAAGTGAATGGTAAACCATTAAAAATGGAAGTAGACTCAGGTGCTTCTGCCACTGTAATAGGAGAGCACACTTTCAGATATTTAAATAAAGGTGACCAGCTATTAAATTTGGAACAAACATCTGCCAAGTTGAAAACAGGCGAAGAAATCCAGATAAAATATATCACCAAAGTAACTGTTCATTATAGACACCAAGTGGCACAGTTACCCATGATGGTATTAAGAGGTAGAGGACCAAGCCTCCCAGGTCGAAATTGGTTGAGGGAAATTAGCCTTGATTGGCCAATGAGTTTTTAAAAGGAAGCAGGAAGAGTTCCTGAGTTGGAAAAGGAACAAGGCAAGGTACTTCAGAATGAGCCTGGAGAGTCCAATGACTGCAACAGGATGAAAAAAGGAGTTTGTAGCCATTCAGCAACATGAGGAAATGAAGACTGTCATAAACAAAGGCATCAAAGAACAGCAGAAGAAACTCAAGGACACTTGGCTGAATGACAGAATTCAAGATGAAGCGAGTGAGCTTCACAAAGAGAAGGAAAACCTGTTGTAAGACCTTCACATGCTACAAGGATCCCTTTGGTCAAAGTTTGTGTCCCTGGAAAAGTATGAAGAGAAACAGGAAGAATTTAACGCCACTCTGAACAAACTGAAGAACCAGTTGGCGGAGAAGATGCAGTGATATTCAAGGTTCTAGGAGGAAGCCAACAGATTCAAGAAGGGGACAGAAGGGCTGAAGAATCAGCTAAATGAAGTTAAAGAAGCTTTGAAAGCAAAAGTTGTAGAATTTTCTATAATGTGAGTAGATAATGAAGTCATGGGTAGTTAACTACTGAACTAAGACAAGTTGAGATGGCACCTGAGAGAACCCCGGCCAACAGTGAAGTCAAAAAGAAGGCTGAGACTAAATTCTGTGGTAGAAAGAAGAAGACATGTAGAAGGAGGATGCAGAATTACTGATAAGGCACCGACTTTTTAAAAAATCATACTGTGTTGGATTCAGCATCACTCAAAACTTCCCAGCAACATACTGCCACAGCTGAGAATAAATGGCACAACAACAAATAGCCAGAATACCTGATGATGGGCTAACTAGTTCTAGAGGCCCTGACTAACTTAATTAAAACCAGTCCATTGTTTACAATGTAAGCAATAGTCAATGTGATTCACCAAAATCTAAAAGACATGTAATCCCCTACAGTGTACTTGAAGTGAATGGTCCAAAAGTCTCAGAACCTTGCATTCAGACTTCAAGTGTTGTTGAGCTAAAGCAAGGGCTGACACAAGTAAGGTTAATGGAGATGTTGCTGGATCAATCAAAGTCCCAAGGAGGAAAGCTGGGAACATCAGAAATTTCAGGGGGAGCTTTGAAACAATCATTGCTTTGCACAGCCTTGACAAAACATATTGAAGCTTTGAGGGATCAAGAGAGATTGCGTGCTTCATCAGGAGGTATTCGGGTTCAACAAGAACTTTTGGAAGAATTGCAGCAACAGCTGTATAGACAGAGGGAGGACCTTATTGCAACACACAGGTTACAAGAGGAATTCATCCACTGGCAAAAGGCACCTGAAGGAACCGATGCAACTACGGTGCAACACCCTGGAGAAGAATTTTATTGAAAATCAGGTTGCATAAAAAATCAGTGGAAGAAATCAGGAAGCAGTTAGAGGAGAATTAGTTGAAAAAAGAATGGTCTCCTGTTTCTACTATAACAAAGCACTTATCTGAGCAGCAATTGGTATCTCAGGTAAACCATTATGATAAATGTGCTGGACCTGAACTCAAGGTTAATACATCCAATAATAAGTCTGATACTTCCCAATATGGAGGGGAATGTGGAGAAAAGTCAAGGGAACCAAAAAGCGACTCATTATTTACATAGTCATGAGTGACAATTTACCGTTGGAGAAGCAGTATATGTAAAGAATTTCGGTGGGGGACCAAAGTGGTTACCTGGTAAAGTAAGCTCTGTGACCGGACCATTTTCATACTACGTTTAAGTGGAAGGCCGGATCACCCATAAGCATGTGGATCATTCAAGAAAAAGGGAGATAGTCCAGCAAAATGATGTCCACCTGTAACCATTACTGAATAAGTGGGTCCTGTTGAAGTTACTCAGCCGAGGACAGACATGCCCGATGTCTCTGTCAGAGTGGAAGACACAGAACTGCATGTGTCTAATGACCTTTGGGGATAATGAGCTGTGAAATTGGATTATGGTAGCCTGGACGGTAGAGTAGTGATGAACCAGATCCTCCACCTCTGCCCTCTGTCCTAGCAATCCATCTGAAAGGGAACATGCATATAGGTTTTAGGAACATGGAGAATCCAAGTTGGTATCCAGGGGCATGGAGTGTGAAGTCAACACATTATCTTATTAGCATCTTATTCATGTTGCTGGGCACAAGTAAACAAAAAAAATTCTACGATGATATCACTGTTTGACAGCTAACATTATCTTTCCAAAGTTCGAGCAAGGAGACCCTTGCAGTTTGTCAATATTATTTTGGAGTCTTCCCACAGGGAAAGATTCAAAAATGCAGAATCTGTGTGATCCGCCATATCAGTTTTTTGATATGAATATAGTTCACTAACGTCCTTTTGGGAAGGAAATCTGTAACCCCTACCTGGTCTGGCCTGTATGTGACTCCAGACCCACAGGAATGTGGTTGACTCTTAAATGCCCTCTGAACAAGGGCAATTAGGGATGGGCAATAAATGCTAGCCTAGCCAGCAATGCTCACATCCCATGAACGAATAAATAAAAAGTGAGGTAATAAGATGTCTCATTCTAAACCCTGTAAACCCTATTTTTGTTTGACCTTGTACTGTTTAAAAATTCAATTATATAATTTAGCATACTGCAAACTATATTTACATAGTAATTAGTTGAGTGAAAATACTAGCCAGTGGATTCTATTGCATGTTACTCCAGAGTACCATAGAAGCAGTGCACGTGCAACTTGAAAAGTTTTTGTATTATAGCTGGATTTATTTTACTCCTTTCAAGTAAAACGATATTTCTAGCATTATTTGTGTGATTTTAGATTTTAAGAGCAAGGGCACTTCCCTAAATTTTTAATATTCTTTAAATTTGCATTGGAGACTTGTTTTCAATTGACAAGCCAATGTTAAAGGACCATTACACAGGCCACAGTCAAGGTTGAAAATAAATAAAAGACTATCTAAATCATAGAATTGTCTTTTGGTTGCATCAAACTGAAGATTATTGGGTGAAAGAAAGAACAAGCACAAAAGCAAAACACCATGGATGCTGGAGATCTGAAATAGTAGAAACTGCTGGAATCACTCATCAGGCAACATCTGTGTTCAGGTCGTTGACCTTTCATTGGGGAGACAGGGGAGATGGTAGTTTAGTGGTAATGCCACTGTATGAGTAATCCAGAGGTCCAGGCTAATGCTCTGGGGACAAGGGTTCAAACCCATTTTAATCATTTGGAATTGAATAGCTAGTCTCAGTAATAGTGGCCATGAAACTAACATTGATTGCTGTAAAACCCATCTGGTTCACTAGTGCCCTTTAGGGAAATAAACCTGTTATTCTTATCTGGTCTGGCCTACATTTGACTCCAGACCCACAGCAATGTGGTTGACTTTTAACTGCTCTCTGAAATGGTGTGGCAAGCCACTCCATTCAAGGTTAATTAGGAATGGGCAACAAATGATGGCCATGTCCACATACTACGAAAGAATAAATTTTTGGGTAGAGATGAGGAATAGTGGAGGAAAGAAGTCACTAGTGGGAGTGGTCTACAGGCCTCCTAACAGTAAACACAGTAAGACAAAGTATGCAAGAAGAAATATTGGGTGCTTTTAGGGCATGTGAGTGGGGTGGTGAAAAAGGCATATGGGACACTTGCCTTTATCAATCGAGGCATAGATTACAAAAGTAGGGGGGTCATGTTGGAGTTGTATAGAACCTTGGTGAGGCCACAGCTGGAGTACTGTGTGCAGTTCTGGTCACCACATTATAAGGAGGATGTGATTGCACTGGAGGGGGTGCAGAGGAGATTCACCAGGATGGTGCCTGGGATGAAACATTTAAGTTATGAAGAGAGGTTGGATAGACTTGGGTTGATTTCGTTGGAGTAAAGAAGACTGAGGGACGACCTGATTGAGGTGTACAAGATTATGAGGGGCATGGACTGGTTGGATAGGGAGCAGTTGTTCCCCTTAGTTGAAAGGTCTGTCACAAGAGGACATAAGTTCAAGGTGAGGGGCAGGAGGTTTAGGGGGATGTGAGGAAAAACTTTTTTACCCAGAGGGTGGTGATGGTCTGGAATGCGCTGCCTGGGAGGATGGTGGAAGCGGGTTGCCTCACATCCTTTAAAAAGTACCTGGATGAGCACTTGGCACATCATAATATTCAAGGCTATGGGCCAAGTGCTGGTAAATGGGATTAGTTAGGTAGGTCAGGTGTTTCTCAGGTGCTGGTGTAGACTCGATGGGCCGAAGATCCTCTTCTGCACTCTGATTCTGTGATAAAAGGTACCTGATGTTAATGCACTTCATCACGCCACATATAAAGTAGAGCCGCACTCAGTGTTTCCAACCCAGGACTACAGCAAAGAAGACATGGCCCCAAAAGGCAAGGAGACTGCAGCACTCAAGCACTTTTTGGATACTGTGGAGGACCACTGTGATGCCCTTTACCCCTGCTTTGGCCATAGGAGGGGCAGCTACATTACCACTCCGGCTTGGTAGGCAATGGCAGTGGTGATCAGTGCCAATGCTGCACAGAATTGGCCATCCAGTGCAGATAGAGGATGAATAATCTCATCTTTTGCAGCCAGGGAATGGCAACCATCTCATCACTCTAAACTCACACACTCAAACCCATCACATATTCAGTGTCATCTCACTCATTGCCAGCTCAAAGGACATCACCACCCATTCTCACAAACATACCCTTACACGTCCAACTGGCCTCATTTCCTCTGCAGACTGCCTCCTCAGCCCTCACCATCTTGAGGCCACTTGCATAGACCAACATGTGCCCCCACACACATTCTGGGATACCCCCCTTCCCCTGTACAGCCCTCGTCTTTCAGCCTCTTCCCTTGCCTGAGGCCACTTCTCCCCCTTCTTCAAGCAAGCCCTGGCCCTGCAGCTGTTGAAAAGCCACCCACATATGGCTGACCTGGTAGGTAGAGACCTACCCCTGAGCCCCCCTAAAAGTGATGTGGTGCTGTCTGTGGACCTGGCGCTGATGTCTGTGAGTGCTGACCGAAGAAACATAGGCTAACAAACCTTGAAGTCCCAAGCAAAGTGCAACCTGCCAAGTGCACGCCTTATATATGCTGTTGTGAAACACTTTGGTGTGTTTTCCTGCCGACATGGGCGGATGATGAAGCAGGGGGAATGAGTCCAGCAGGCTTGCCTTATGATAGAATGCTGATGTCTTACAATGAGGTTCCCGACGTCCGATGGTGGGGAACATGGCGGAACGAACGATCGCAAACTGATTTCACGACGTCATGAAACTAATTTTTAGCCTTATCGCAATGTTGTCCGCTCGTGTCACCAAGCACACCCGACACCAGCAGGCATGTAAAATCCTGGCCTATTTTTTTAACATTTTTACTGATCGATTCCAGTTGTCCCTTACTTTTAGAAGCTGATCACTGTAAATGTATATTTATATTAACAATATCTTTTCCATCAAGAGATAATCTCTTTCTACATTCCTGTGCCAGAATAATAAATCTTTTCATCACAACCAGTGATGAGTTTCGTTGTGAGAGGATCATCCCACAAACACCATTCTGAGGGTATTAGCCTGACAATATCATCCTGTGAGTATTATTCTGCGGCTATCATTAGGAAAATTATTCCTCCCCATCTCAGTAACTTCCTCCATTCCTACAAACCTCCAAGATCTTTGTGTCCCTCCCATTCTGCTCTCATACGTATCCCCAATTTTCATCGGTCCATTTGTGGCCATGCCTTCAGCTGCCTAAGCCCAAAGTTCTGGAACTCCCTCCCTAAACCGCTCCATCTCTTTACCTCTCTCTCCTTCATGAAGACCCTCCATAAAAACTATCTCTTTGACCAAACGTTTGCTCACCTGTGTCATCTCCTTATGTGGTCTGTGTCAAATTTTGTTTGATAACACTTCTGCAAAGCACTTGGGGAGTTTTCCTCCAGTAAAGGGGCAATATAAAAGCAATATGTTGTACCATTCTCCCCAGTCTCATTCCATATCATCTTCCTTGCATTCTGTGACCATTGTGTAAGTAATCTTGTGTGGGCATCATTCTGTGCAGAATGCTGTGACTATCATTATGTGAGTATAATTATGTGACTGTGATTGTCAGACTATCAATGTGTGAATATAATGTTGTGAGTGTCATTGTGCATCTTAAGCATAAGAGATTGAGGGGTGATCCAATCTCAGTATTTAAAATGTTGTTATGAATTCCATTCATTGTGTCCCTGGGAATTAAATTAGCCAACTGTAGGGATTGTAACATTTAAAGTACAGGATATTCCAATGTTTGTTACATTGGCTCCTGCCTAGTAAGAAGGGTGGGGCCCTCTCACAATGTTTTGATGGGTCCCCAGATCAGTTCAAGGGTCAGTGAACAGCAATTGGCAGTCAGTCAGTTTCGGGAGAATCAGGAGCAAGGGGAAGAATCTCCATGCAGTCAAAGTGCTGCTGTTAGCTCTGAGCAGCTGAGAAGAGGGCTTGGGGAAACCCTGGTCAGCAAAAAGGGCTCAGAGGAAGCCCTGGCAGTCATATATAGCTGGATACAGCTGGGAGACAGGGGTATGGAGAAACTCAGGGGCTTTACCAACTCAGTGAAGCTAGCTGTCTAGCAAAGAGGTGAAATTACTCTGGCAGTTAGGGACTGAAGTGCAGACTCGGGAATCCAGGGAGAAGGAATCTCGGAAGGTGAGATTGAAATCGTATGATTTGGGCCATTGTTAAAGCCATCTGAATGGGGATGACTTTTGAAGTGAATTGCAAGGAGAGATCTTTAAAGGTGGAGATTGGTAACCCTTGTGAGAAAGGCAAAGTTTCTGTGAGATTGGTTGACTCACAGTGGGACTAACATCTGGATGGTTTGTTGAGAAATCCATGAAATCTGTTTTGGTTGCATCTGTCATTCACTTTGTAGTGTGGTGTGTCCAACCAAAGTTTCCCTATTAATTCACACGTACCTCACATTTACCTTGAATTTTAGAGTATGAGATATATCTTGTAAGTTGTTTTCTCTTTATGAACTTGTAAAGTTTGGTTTTGGTAGTTCAAAATCAATGAAATCTTGCAGCTTTATTCCAAAAATAGGGGTCTTGAATCTCAACCATTATCCATTTTAAACAAAACATTATTGGTCCCTAACCAGATCTCTCCCGCCCGCCACCACCTCCCCCCACCCCACCCCCCCACCTCCCCCCAACCACACCCCCTCCCCCCACCCCACCCCCAACCCACCCCCCACCCTCCCCCCATCCCTACCCCCCAAAATCTCAGATTGGCCAAGGATTCTAACAATATTAAATACAATTTTATATGGTAGATATGGGGAAACCATTTCTCTCTGGTGAGGGAATTCAAAACAAGGAGGCACCATCTTAAAATTAGACCCAAGCCATTCATAGTGAAACAATTTTTTCCACAGTTTCTTTGTATCTTCACATGATCTTCTTTCCCCTTTGGGGAATAGTGGTGAAGTATAAGCAGGCTGATGGAACTGCATCATGAACACATTTGTTGTGCCCAATGAATTCTGGAGTGGGACTTGAACCCAGAGCTTCTAGTGCAGAGGCGTGAGCCACAGGGACTGCCACATGGAGTGTGGCGGAAATCTGGAACTCTCTCCCAGCAGGCTGTTAATGTCAGGGGTCAACTGCAGCTTTCAAGACCAAGATAGATAGACTTTTGGTGAATATGGTTATCATGAGCTATTGAATAAAGGTGGATCAATGGGGTTGAGGTAGAGAACAATCATGATCTAATTGAATGGCAGGGCAGACGTGAGGGACTGAATGCTCTATTGCTGTTCCCAATGTCCCTATGAAACTTAAGCTACAAAAATATTCTTTTGATCCTAAACTGTGAGACAAAAATTAACCGAACGGAGCTACGCAACTAGAGGCTGAGCTAGACGGGCAGAGAGAGTGAATCTCCCAATAAAAGCCCTTCAAGTCATGTAATGGCGTTTCCCAGGAGTTGGTGTCATTGCTTTTCTTGTTTTATATATAAATGACCTGGCCTTGGTTGCAGGGAGGGCAATTTCAAATGTTTGCGGGCACAAGACTGGGCTAAATAGTATACACAGAGGAGGAGAATAGCAGAACTCAGGAAGACATAGACTGTTGAAATATGCAGACACACGCCTGATGCAAATGAATGTAGATCAATGTGAAGTGCTAAGTACAGAGGAGTTACTGGCCTCAGATTGGTCAGCAGTTGTCAGTGGGCAGTGCTTCCTCCTCCAGAATCCTTCATCCCAGCGGAAGGCCTGCCACTCACCTGTCAAATGCGTGAGTGGCACATGATGCGGCGGGCCTTCCCAAAAAGAGGGGAGGTGGGCTCTCACAGGCTTTATAACTGGCGGCTGAGACCCTGTCACCTCCACAGGATTCTGCCCTACATTTTCAATTGCCACACAGCACTAGTTCACTAATGTGTGGCCCTTGGAGAGTCTGGATAAAACACCTTCTTGGGGGCAGTTTTTCCTTTCATTCTCTCTCTGTCCTGTGCTGTCTTTCACTCTCATTCTCCATTTTGTTTTTCTTTGTCTTCCCACCTCATTTTCATTTGGTCTCTTTCTGCCTGTATTTGTGATGCTTTCTCATTTCCAACCTCCCCAAGTGAATGGCACAAACTCTGTGCTGTATTTCTGATCAACTATCAGCTGAAAGCTATTGTTGTTATTGAGTTGGTACTGGTTCGAACTGGTCTTATATATCTTAAAATAGAACTCCAGTTTGGACCAGTACCAGTCATTTCCAAATTTTACTGGCTTTTCCTTCCTAAAATAGCAGGTGGCAGTGCCAGTCAGGGTCTGAGTGCTGGTTGTTTGATGCGACAGTTCTGCTCTGTTTTATACTGCTGACGAGGGACAAATCTGTTTTAACCTCCATCTCAATGTCTACCTAGGTTGATCAGCAGGACCCAAGGCAAGGATTTAAAATCAGTGATGCACAAGCTAGATGTGTAGATTAAACCTGTTGCAGCATCATTCTGACTATTTTAAATAAATTAAGTGTTTAATGAAGGAAGAAGGAAGGGGAACCATTCAAATTCTGAGTCAGTCTCATGCTGAGAGTGTTGGTGTTAATTGGCCTGCTTCATTTCAGCAGATCTTCATTCAGACATGAAGGAGGCAGTGAAATTTCTCTTTTAATGAAACAAATCACTTTTTCAGACATCACACGTTTCGATCCCACAAGCTCCTAGCAGCAGATCGATCAATGCAGAGGAATGAAAGCATTTGTGCTCAGAACGTGCCTTTCACAGTCTCAGGATGACCCTCAAAGCCTCACAGCCAATGAACTACTTTTGGAAAGTGCAGTCACTGGCGTTCTGTATTCATCAAACTCCCACAAACAGTCATGAGACAGACAGCCAGCTAATGACCGGAAAATTTGTGAGTACCCGTTTCCAGGTGCCCGGCCCACCCAACCACCCCCCCCCACCCTCACCACACAGATAATTTCCATTGTGTCTGGGAGTCTCATTCATTGTGCCTCAGACCTAATTGCAGATAAAGACCACAAAGGTGGCTGCTGTTAGCACTCAATGATTCACAGGAAAGCACAGGCTGCATGGAGGGGCTGTGGGTCACAGGAGAATAGTGATCTATGGCCCTGGAAAAGAGGGTTTTGAGGCAGGGTCTGTGCGATGGGAGGAGTGGTATTGGTAGAGGGGAGTTTCAAAAGAGAGTGACAGAGCTCGCTGAGCTGCTGATTGGGGTGGAAGCTGTACCAATTGAGGGGGCTGTTTAACATGTCCTGCCCACAAAAAGCAGGACAAATCCAACACAGCCAATTACTACCCCTTCAGTCCACTTTCAATCTTCAGCAAAGTGATGGAAGGGGTTGTCGACAGTGCTACCAAGTGGCGCACACTCGGCAATAACCTGCTCCCTGATACGCAGGGCAGAACTTTCCGTTCCAGAGACTAAGGGCGGAATCATCCCAGATTTGCACTAAGTGTGGCAGTGGGTGGATAAAATGATGTTTTAGCCGTCAGCTGCAATGGCAGCTTTTCACGCCGTATTGTCCCAAACCCGCCGCATAAACTATGCATTCCCAGGAAACACTCCGTTTCCATGGTGGGCAAGCTGTCATTTGCCCGCCATGCCATCACCTCACCGCTTTATCATTCCGGGCACCATAATAAAAGTGCAGCTGCATGAAAACCTCTCACTGCTTCCAGACCACAACTGCTGCACTAAAGACTTGGCCCTGAAAGGCAAAAAGACTGCAGCCCCCATGTTCAATGGCACGTCCCTCGAGTGCATTTGGATACAGTGGAGGCTCGCATTGATGTCCTCTATCCCTGTTGTAGCCGCATGAGGGGCAGCCAACTCACTAACCCGGCTTGGGAGGGGAGTGGCAATGATGGTCAGCGCCAATGCCCTTCAGAAGAGCTCAGCCACCCAGTGGCGCAAGAGGATGAATGATCTCTTCCGTTCCACCAGGGTAAGTCACTCTTTTCATCACTCGCAACTCTCACACTCACAAACCCATCACACATCCACAGGGCCCTCACTCACTGTCAGTTCAATGGACATCACCATTCACTCTCTCACACTCACCGTCATTGTCCTTATCCCATCCATGGCAACACTCACCATCCACACGGGCCAGGCACATTTATCATCTGGCCTGGCAGGAGTCCTGCTTATGTCTTATGTCTTATATCACTTTCTCCATCTCTATCCATGCAGGACAAGCTGGCACACAAGAGGGAGAGGTCGCGGACTGATGGAGGAATGCCTGAAATCAAGGTCCTCATGCACTTTGAAAACAGAGCCATCCAGCTGGCTGGCCATGATCTGGACTGTTCCTGTGCTGACGGTGAGGTCAACGCTGCTTTACCAAGTGAAGGTCCAGCAAAGCAACATCCATCAGACAACCATGCCGTGAGTGATGTGTTCTGTTTCACAGGCCACTGCCATGCACTAATTATCTCCCTTTGCTTCCACAATCACATCTGGGAAACAGCCGACAGAGTCCATGACCCAGGGCCTCCAATCAAGCCCTGAAGAAACCTCTGAAGAGGAATCTAGAGGCACCCTCCTTGAAGTCCCGTCACAGCACTCACCCACACCCTCTACCAGCAAATAGACACACATCTTGATGGGACCTAGCTTTAGAGTAGCCTCGGGATTACATACTGGTGAGCACATCGCATTTTCTGATCCACTGCAGGCTGAGGGAGGGACTTCCCAGGCCCCCAGCACTCGGACGACTGCCTCTATGTTGCCTGAGTGCAGGTAGGCTAAAGGCCTGACTACAATCATGTCAATGTGGCTGCGCCTGAACTGTCTCAGTTGCAGAGGAATGGTCACTTTATACAAGGTTTCCCTAATGCGTGGCTGCTTCCCTCACCCACCCACCTGCTACCCTGCGCATACTTATGTGCTACCTTCAACCTCAGGGCAGCTTTTGCACCCCACCGCGCGCCCCCCCCACCGCCAAATGTCACCTCAACTGTAGGCCAGTCTTTGCCCCCACAAAGTCACCTCAACCGCAACACAGCCTTCACACCCTTCCTCCCCCCACCAACACGCCTCAACCCTGAAGTCCAGCAGGCGACCTTTGCAAGTGCTCTGCAGCATTACTGTGCACTCACCTACGAGTTCGCCTCGAAGTGCAGCCCGTCAAGTGCATGCCTTTTATATGCTGTTGTGAAACACGTCGGCGTGCAATCATGCTGACCTGGGCGGACCATCCCCAGCGAGGCAGAGAATGAGTCCGGTGGGCTGGCCTTATAATGATATGCTGCTGCATTATAATGAGGTTCCCAATGTCCAAAGGCGGGAAACGCGGCCCACCATCGACAGGCTGAGTGGACGATCACAAACTGGGTTCACAATGTCATGAAATCGATTTTTGGCCTTCTCGGCATAATGTTCGCTCAAGCCACTAACATGCCTGATGCCAGTGGGCTTGGACGATTCTGCCCTAAGTGTAGTGGGCAGGTGGTAAAGATGTTGCTTTTCTCATTGGCCGGAGTGGCAGGTTTCCGTGCCAGATCGTCCACTTCTCAGCTCATTATTTATGCATGAATGTGAAGCACATTGTATTTCATGGTGACACAGGCCAGGGTTCCTCCGCCAGCCATGACCTCATGAGATCGTTTTTTTATGGGCACCATATTTAAACCGCTTCTGCACAAATATTCACTCTCTGCAGCCCAGGACAGGCTGTGGTGAACACCAGAATGGCCCTGAAAAGAAAGAAGCCTGTCGTTCAGTGACAACGTGCTGGTGATACTCCTCCAGGCTGCTGAGGACTGCAGGAAGATACTTCACCCCTGTGATGGGTGCCGGGGGTCCACCAACCTCACCACCAAGGCCTGGGAGGAGGTCACCAGTGCAGTCAGCACTAATGTGTCTCACAGGAGACCTGCCATGCTCCATCCAATGCAGGAAGTTGAATAATCTCATCCGCTCCACCAGGTTAAGTCCACCTTCTCCTCACTCTCAACTCACACTCGCATTAGCCCATCGGACATTCGCAGGGTTACAGTCCACAGGGATCTCACACACTAGCATCACAAGAGACATCACGACTGACTCTCTCACACACACTTTTACATTTTCCCCTCTTCTCATATCCTGCAGACGTCTTGGTCATAGCCCTTGCAGAAGCCCACTCAGCACACAAAGAAAGCAGGTACCTGCTTTGCCATCCGTCCTTCTCACAGTCTACCCATCTGTCTTTATGCAGGAAAAGATCACCCACAACAGAGAGATCACTGACTGGAGAGGGGATGCCGCAGCTCAGGCTACTCAGCCCTTACGAGGTGAAGGTGGCAGAGCTGGTCGGCAAGGACCGGGACCGTGCCTGTACCAAAGGTGAGATCAGTGTATCCCAACAAGCTGGTGAGGATACATTAACAGCTCCTCGACCACCAGAGTAGAGCATCATTAACTTCTCAGATACATTTATGAGCAGATGCTTGAGATATTCCACAGAGATCCCCAGTGGAGCTCTGGAAGGTGCCACTTGCAAAAATGCTCAGTGCTGTGGTCACCTTTAGAGCCACTGGCAATGGATGGCTTCCTGGTCCCTATGACATCAGTTCCTCCTAATGACTGTGGCAGATGTGAGCCTCCACATCCTTTGACAAGCAGAGGCTTCTATGGCACTGTCTCTCGCTCATTTGCAAGTATGAGAAGTGTCTTCGCTACACCCATGGGCGTGCCAAACGTCTCCGTTGAATGGGTCTGTGAGCCTCAGCTTCAGGGTCTTGAGGGGGCTCTGCTGGCCCATGTTCTTCAGGGCGAGGCCCTTCCTCTCACCCAGCCTGGTAGCAACAGGACCTTCATCTTCTCCACCTCAGTTGCCTGATTGCCAGGACAAAGGCAACACTGCTGCTCCATTCATTATCCATGTCCATGAGTGAACATAACCCAGCATAGATCACCTTGCATTCACAAGCTCGGGAGCCATTGTGAAGCCCTTGGACAGCATTCATTCCAGCCATTCCATCCCCAGTGCCAACATTATCCCTCCGAAGGGGAGTATGTGCAGGAGCATGCGCGTGACAGAGCGCACAGATCTCCCCGAGGCAAAGCGCTGCCTCAGGGAGATTGGCTCAGATTTGAAACTTTAAATAAAGATGAGAGAAAAATTTTGCTGTCGTGTCCCCTCATATGACACTATCACATGATTTTGGACATGTCCATAATTTTTATTTTGAAATATTCTGAGACTTTTTAATCACTCATGAAACGTCATGCCGCCGGTGGATAAGGTTTCATGCTTTGTCAGGAGCCCGCCAGAGCAGCTGGCCTGCCCGCTAACCTTAAGGTTGGACGGGCAGGTCCATTAATGGTTTCAATTAGTTTTCAATGGCCTTAATAGGCCGTTGATAGGTCGGCGGGTGCGCAGCCGAGTTGGCTGTGTGCCCGCCAACCTGAAAATCTAAATAACACGGGGTGAAGTCAGGACGCATGCCCGACATCACCCCGTGTCATTTGACGCGTCAGCAAGTGGGCCCCACCCCCACTCGCCGAACAGAAAACTCTGCTCCAGATCTTCCCTTTCAGCTGTGGCACTGCCTTAAGGATCACCGGTAGGACCCCCCTTGCCCACCTCCACAAATGGCCCAGCCATGACAGCACTTTCACAGAGGGGGTTGGATTTGAATGAGTGCAGGCAGGCGATATCAGCCTGGGTAAGTCCTTTGGATTAGAGTGCAGTCTGAACTTGCACCACTGAATAACATTAATCTGGGAGGCTTGCAATGCCTGAACCTGTCAGCTGTGAGGTCTAGAGGTCTTTGGGGTATGACACATATACACCTTCGACGTAGCCCATTTACAGTTGGATCCCTCAGGCCTTTGTGCTTTCCTATGAGGGAGACCAATGGCCATTGGAACCCAATCCAATAATGGCTCCAAATCCTTATTTGGTTCTCATAAGAATGCGTCCCAAGGTGCCCATATCCTACAGTTGGGATTAGCGCCTTCCTAACATACCTCAGCTGGGCTCTGCTCCACATTACCGAAAGCAGAATTCGGCAGCATGCCCCTTCAATCAGCACACAACTACGACAGTCTACTCCCCCAACAAGCCCTCTGAACCCTCCCCCAGCGATTATTTTCATGCCTGATTTTTTAACTGTGTCACTGGATCAGATCGCGAAAGGGTGCTGCTCAGATTTACTGTGAGACCAACGTGCAACCACCACCTGCACTCCTCACCCTGCCATGAACATGAAACTCCCTCCCATCATGCTGGATGAGCATAATGTGCAGGTTTCCCTCCTTCCGATCACTCTCCGTCCTCCCCATTGAATCCTGGATTCCATCGTGACTGTCCTTGACATCCCTGTCCTCCCCCCCGTCCTCCCCCCTGTCCTCCCCCCCGTCCTCCCCCCTGTCCTCCCCCCCGTCCTCCCCCCTGTCCTCCCCCCTGTCCTCCCCCCCGTCCTCCCCCCTGTCCACCCCCTGTCCTCCCCCTGTCCTCCCCTGTCCTCCCCATGTCCACCCCCCTGTCTGTCCCCTGCTGCCCCATCCTCCCCCTCTCCTCCCTGTCCACCTCCTGTCCTCCCCGTCTGTCCTCTGTCTGTCCCCTGTCCAGCCCCTGTCCACTCCCCGTCCTCCTCCAGTCCTCCCCCGTGTCCTCCCTCGTCCTCCTCCTGTCCTCCCCTCTGTCTGCTCCTGAACCATTTGCTGTTGATGTACTTTAGCCCCATTTAGACCTGACCCCTTCCCAACTTGAGGCCCATTGCATAGTGACTGATAGACACCCGGCCCATCCATGAGACCATTGAGTGCACCCCTACCCCCCACAACCCCCCACCACCTACCCCCCACACCCACCCCTCCCACCCACACCACCAGTTCTCCATCTACAGGCTGCAAAGGCCTCCACTGACTGACCATGCCATCTGTGGCAGGTATCATGTCCCAACCCTCAAGACCGACCTGTGTGAGGGACTGGCCGCACCCTTCACACCATGCTGGGCACGACTGAGCAGGGTGTTCAGGCCCTCCCCCTCCCTGGACTGGGACCAGAACGGCTATGCCAAGCACGGCCTTCTAAATTGTCACACACTTGCCTGGGACCACCTATGCTTTTTGGCCCTAAGCACTTGAGCAACCCCAGTCTTGTGTCTCTGATCCCCCTTTCTCTCTTGCTCTACTTCTCAAGCCCATCCAAGTCAAGCCTTTGTCTTCCAGAACACCAGCCCCACCCTTGCCTTCCCACTGGTCTTGCCTGATCAGCCCTGCCACGGAGACAGAGCAGCGGTGACCACAGCGCAGTGAGAGGTAGGCAAGCCCTGCACACACAGACCTCAAGGTGGCGAGTGAACTGCAGTTCACCAGGTGCCGGTCAGTTATATCAAGTCGTGATTTAAGTTGGTCTAATTACTCGCAGGTTATATGATTTGGAGCAGAGGCTTGACTCCTGCGAGCTAGATTTTTAATGAGTGTTCATGATATTCAAATGCATTCAAATAGAGGTCCTGACATGGTACGGTGAGCAGCCCAACCCACCAAGGAGGTTGGGAGTGGAAAATTCCAAACTATTTTCACGCCAGCGGAAACTGACTTTTGGCTGCAGTCCTAATTTTCCCGTCCCACACACCGTGAAGCCCGTCACTGGCAGGACCCAAAAAATTCGCACTCGGTTTGGGTTCCACCAGGGCCACTCAGCTCCTGACCTCATTACAGCCATAGTCCAAACATGGACAAAAGAATTGAACTCCCGAGGTGAGGTGACAGTGACTGCCCATGACATCAAGGCCACATTTGACTGAGTGTGGGAGCAAGGAACCCAAGCAAAATTGGAGCCAATGGGAATCATGTGCTAGGTATGACTCCACTGGCTGGAGTCATACTAGCACAAAAGAAGATGGTTGTGTTGTTGGAGGTCAGTCATCTCAGCTCCAGGACATCACTGCAGGAGTTCCTCAGGGTAATGCCCTCGGCCCAACCATCTTCAGCTGCTTCATCAATGACCTTCCTTCCATCATAAGGTCAGGAATGGGGATGTTCGCTGATGATTGCACCATTCAGCACCATTCACGACTCTTCAAATACTGAAACAGTCCATGTCCAAATGCAGCAAGACTTGGACAACATTCAGGCTTGGGCTGATAGGTGGCAAGTGACATTAGCTTCATGCAAGTGCCAGGCAGTGATCATCTCTAACAAGAGAGAACCTAGCCACCCTCCCTTGACATTCAATGGCATTAGCAATGCTGATTCCCCCACTATCAATATCCTGGGGGTTACCATTCACCAGAAACTGAACAGAACTAGCCATATTAACACTTTGGCTACAAGATCAGGTCAGAGATTGGGAATTCTGCAGGAGTAACTCACCTCCTGAATCCCCAAAGCCTGTCCATCATCTGCAAGGCATAATTCAGGAGTGTGATGGAATACTCTCCACATTCCTGGATGAGTGCAGCTCCAGAAACATTCAAAGATCTCGACACCATCCCTTGATTGGCACTCCATCCATCACCTTCAACTCCCACTCCTCTGTCCACCACCAATGCACAGCGCCAGTGGTGTGTACCATCTAAAAGATGTTCCTTCAACAGCACCTTCCAAACACACAACCTCCACTACATAGAAGGACAAGGGCAGCAGATACATGGGTACACCATCACCTGCAAGTTCCCCTCCAAGTCACTCACCATCCTGACTTGGAAAATATTGTCGTTCTTTCACTGTCACTGGATCAAAATCCTGGAACCCCCTCCCGAACAGCATTATGGATGTACTTACATCACATGGACTGCAGCAGTTCACCACCACCCTCTCAAAGTCAATTAGGAATGGGCAATAAAAAGGCTGGCTAAGCCAGCAAAACCCAAGTCCTGTGAAAAAATTTTAAAAAGTGTCAGAAAGCGCATTCCTACTCTGCTCAGTTCAAGTTACAACCCATTTTCATTGTGCGACTCCTGGCTAGGGTTGCCAACCCTCTAGGATTGGCCTGGAGTCTCCAGGAATTGAAGATCAATCCCCAGAACACTGCAGTTTGCAACCCTGGAGATAAATCATCGGGAAATTTAAAAAGATTGAGTTCTGTCGAAGGGTCATGAGGACTCGAAACGTCAACTCTTTTCTTCTCCGCCGATGCTGCCAGACCTGCTGAGTTTTTCCAGGTAATTCTGTTTTTGTTTTGGGTTTTCATCTTGTTGTTTTCTTTGAACATTTCTCTTTACCAGATATAAAAATATTTAAAATTAGGGAAAAGACTGTTTGGCTGACAATCAAGCATCATCCAATTGGATAATGAGTCTTTTTGCTTTCCAATTGGCGTAGGAAGACAGTGCATCATAAGGATGGATGTGTTGGTCGACTAATGGCTGGAGCAGGGGGTCAAGTCATGTGATAAAACCTCCAGGAATACATTTAAGCACAGTTGGCAGCCAGACTACTGGGGCTGGTGTCCAAATGCCATTGGCTGTCTCAGGCTTCTTATTTTCAAATGAGAAGAGCTTAATGCTCACTGTAGATGTGGGTAGCAATCTCCTCTCAGGTGAGCACTTACTGCCAGAATTATCTGCTGCTCCCTACCCACCATTTTGGGGACATGGGGGGGCTGTGTAGCGCCTGAAAACAGGATAGGGATGAGCCCCAATTTCTCGGTTAATCTGTTATACTGGTGTTGGTTGAAGGATAAATATATTTCCCATCCACCAGCAGGACCTAACTGTTCTTTTCTGGATAGCTCCATGAGACCTATTACACTTGCCTGAACAAGCAGGCGAGGCCTTGGGTTAATGTTCCATCCAAAAGAAGGCATCTTTGCTGTGTAGTGACCATGGGGAAAGTGAGGATAGGAGAGACCATGAGAGTGATCAGGCCTTGAAGGAGGAACAATGAGGTTTTGATAATGGGGGTTGGAGTGGCTCAGTAGGTAGCTCTCCTGTTCTCTGACCTGGAAGCCCCTGGGTTCAAGTCCCCTTTCAGGACTTGTTGATCATTAAAGAACTGAGACACTAGTGGAGGCAAGCCAGTGTACATTGATACCGGTCCCCAGCCTGAATAAATGGTGATGGTTAGTGACAGGAAGGGAATCCACCTGTAAAACTACTCACTAAATCCAAAAATGATAGTTGCCACAGAGGAGTGGTCAACCAGCATTGTGGCAACCCCATGTATCATGGGAAAAAGCCTAAAGGGAGTGAAGTGTTAGTGACAAACCCAGAGAGCTGGAGTGCTGAGGTCAGCGAGTGGAACCTCAATGTAGCTTTAATTTCAACTCACTACAGGCCCCAGGGGCATCTGGACCTGAGAAGGGAGATCAGCCAACAGGACCTGGAAAGTGTACAAAGCAGAAGTGGGCAGTGAGAGGCACTGACCTGCAATGTCTGCATAGAAGGACCTGAAAGAAGCACCAAAGGGCACAGGCCTTGTTAATGTTTGGAATTCAGGGAACAACTGCAATTGTTGCTGTGGTCTTGCAGGATCAACGCGTAGCACAAACAGCTATACATTACAGCTGCACATTGCAAACAACCACACATTACAAAGAGACACACATTACAAACAGACATACATTACAAACAGCCATGCAGTACAAACAGCCATACATTACGAGCAGCTAAACATTACAAACAGCCATACATTACAAACATTGTCAAGGATGTGGGCTCAAGTTTTTGCCCAATGTTTCATAACAAGGTCAGTTTCAAAACAGGCATTTGTATCCATGGCAACTCAGAAGGGGTTTTCTGCATGGCTATAAGTGTTGAGCCCCTATTAGACTCAGGATGAGGTGATGTGTGGATATGGGGAGGGTGATGATGGCTATGCTACAGTAACTGCCCCTCCTTAGCTACATTTCTAAAGATCACAATGGTCCATGAAGAGAGCAGATGGGATGTGGAGGCAATGTCCAATGGGCATTGTGTTGTGTACAGTCAGTTCATATTGAACTCATGATGTTACACATGGTGTGAATTGTGGACCATATGATTATTATGGCCTGTGACAGGTGGTCTGTGCAACCTCCAATCTCTCAAGCAATGCTGCTTGCTGAGCAATATTCCCTGGTATTTGCACTATTGCTGCCAAACTCCTCTCTAAGGATAGATTCCCGCTTGTTACAAACTTCACCTCTGGTTCCAGACAAGTTTGTTCTTTCAACACCAGAGCACTGTGAAAAAAGATGCTGATGGGGCAATGGGCATTATGATCAGTTGATGCATAAGCCTTAAATTTGCTTAATTCAACACTCATATTTGAAACTGTTTCCCACAGGGAATCATTTCCACTTAACTGGAGAGCTGAATGAATAAAATATCACTGCACACATCTTTTTCTTGCATCTTCCAATGATTTTCAGATCAATTAAAATGATTGAATAGCCCAGGCTGAACATACTAAACTTCCCAACCTGCTAGTTGCTTTTCAATGGAATTGATGTTCTTCCTATTGCATTCCTCAGTCTATCAGTCTCCAGTTCAAATTCCCAGCCTGCTCCTGTCAACTGCTCAAATGCAGTTTCTATCTGCAACCCAATTCTCCTGACCTGCTATTGCCCTCCATCCAGCACCACTGACTGGCATCAACCTCCTGCCTCACACTCCTAGACCTGCTACAGCCTTCAACCCACTCCCCTGACCCCTTGCTCTCTCCCACTCACTCCACTGACAGCAACCGCGCCCCCCCCAGCTTTCTCCCACCCATTTCCCTGACCTCCCCCCAGCTCTCTCCCACTCACTCCTCTGACCCCCCACTTTTTCCCACCCACTTCAGTAACCCTCGCCCCCCCACTTTCTCCCACCCACTCCATTGATCCTATCCACTTTCTCCCACCCACTTCCCTGACCCTCTCCACTTTCTCCCACCCACTCCCTTGGCCCTTTCCATTTGCTCTTATCTACTTCCCTGACCCCCTCCCCACTTTCTCCCGTCCACTCCACTAACTCCCTGCTCTTTCCCACTCACTTCATTGACCCCACCCCTGCTCTCTCCCACCCACCCCACTGATACATCCCAGTTCTCTCCCACCCACTCCCCTGAAACCCCCCCACTTTCTCCCATCCAATCCACTGACCCTCCTGCTCTCTCCCACCCACTCCACTGACCTCTCTGCTCTCTCGCACCCACTCCCCTGACCCTCCCCACTTTCTCCAACCCAGTCCCCTGACACCCCCCATTTTCTCCAACCCATTTCCATGATCCTCCTGCTCTCTCCCACCTACTCCACTGACCCCACTGTGCTCTCCTACCCACTCCACTGACCCCGCCACTGTTTCCCACCTAATCCCCTGGTCCAACTGCTCTCTCCCACCCACCCCACTGATACCTCCCTGTTGTCTCCCACCCTCTCCTCTAAACCCCCTGCTTCCATGCACGCACACCATCCAACTCCCCTGTTCTCTCCCACCTACTGAGCCCCCACCCCCCGCTCTCTCCCATCCACTTCACTGACCCCTTCTGCTCCTTCACGGTCTTTCTTTTTAACTAAATCCAGTTTCTCAAACAGCCATAGTGGGATTTGAACTCGTGGGGCAGGATTGAGAGGATGGCCCTGTACTGAAGTCAAATGTGGGTCATGCAGTCACATGGGTGGGTGGTGGGACATCCTCAGGATTTCCCAAACTGCAGCTAATTAATGCCCAACAGGAGGGGTATCCGACCAATAACAGGTGACAGGAGAGAGGAAGTTGCGGCAGCTCAGGGAGGGTGCCATATTTAAAGGCCAGTGTGCAGCTTTCACACAGGCTGTGCACAGAGAGAGCATGAGAAAGGGGCTGCTGAACAAGGGAGGCTGAGCAGGAGTGGCTGCAGTCAGAGGGAAGCGAGGCTCCACGTTTCAGTGACAGCTCGCTGGAGGTGCTCCTGCAGGAAGCGAGGGGTCAGAGGGAGGTGCTCTTCACAGGGGATGAAAGGAAGAGGCCAGTGAGCCTCACAAAGAAGCCCTGACTGGAGGTGGCTGAAAGCATTTTGATGACGTGGTGCAATCTAGCAAAGTGAGTAGCATTCATAGTTGCAAGCTCATAATCTTGCATGTCATAAATAGTACCCATGAGATGTGAGCCGGGGATGACCAGGGATCAGCATCCACATAGAGACACCGAGCTGCCTCACACTGGAGGCCCATGGTCAGTAATTGCTGCATTTACAAGACCCAGTGGCCACTTGCATACAGACCTCACAGTGACCCAGTGCTGAACTTGGGAAGTGGCATAGACTGCCGAGCACAACTGCGCTCAACAAGAGGGACACTGTGTTTCTATGTAGCTGACGGAGAAGTATGCTCACAGTGCTAGGGAGCAGAGAAGAACCAGGAGGTGATGTGCCCTTCACGGCTGTAGTGACCCTGATGGAGGTGGCGATGGAAATAGGATGGGTTCCAGCAGGGCACCCTGTCACTGAGGGCAAAGTGGGTGTGGAATCAATAAAGAGTGAGTAGCCTGATGTAAGCGGGCATCTGATGAGTATTAGGTATTACACTTCTGTGGCTCTTGTTGAAGACAGGAAGCTCCAGATCAAGGACAGATAACAGGCATTGGTTGAAAGTGCACCTCATTAACATCACTCTGGTCTCTCCCACAGCGCCAGGAGTGGATAAGGGACTGGTGATGGCTCCGCAGTCACATGAGACCTCAGAGGCAGAACTGCCATCATAGGAAACAGTGTCATATCAGCCCAGCACATCCTCCACCAGCACATCATTGGACATTGACACATGTTTAGAAAGGGTGGCACCAGGAGCTGAGCATGGGCAGCAGCTAATGTAGGCAGTGGCAGCAGTGGCCACTCCCCATTGGAGGATTGAGGAAAGGCTCAGTAATGCTCAGCTTCCCACAGCTTCAGGAGTCATCAGCAAATTGGCAGATATTGGAATAGCAGCGTGAGATATGTGGACATCTGTCAGAATTCCCAGGGGCAATTCGCTCCTATGTCATGAATGGCACCATCTAGTGTGTGAGCATATGCCTCCTCCATTGAGAGAGTGGCCAATCTCATAGAGAGCCATATGCAGCAGACCACTCAGTGGATGAAGGAAGTGCACTCTGGCCTCCACAGTATGTACTCATCCATGAGCTTTGTTGAGGGATGGGAAGACGAGATGGCCCTGAGATGACTGGACCCCTTGGCAGGTGTTCAACCACACCAGGTAAGCAGGAAAGGACAGTTGGACCTTGAACTTTTTGAGGAGTGGCTGCCTGAAGGCTATGGGGGCTATTCTTAAGGAATTCATTGCATTCATGGCAGATCCTTGGCCCCATTGATGGTGACATGAATGCTATATGCAGTGCCCATGACAGAGGTAGCCCCTGTACAAATGCAGCTGGCCCCCAAATGTTTTGGGCCCTCTATGGCTCAGGTACCAAGAGGCCATCGGCTGTGACCATCTCATGGACAAGAGTAGGAAAGGCAGCAGCCTGCTTCCACATTGTTACAACCAGGATGGGAGGTGTGCACGGTTTCTCTATCCCCACTATACCACAGGTCGCACCATTAGTATAAAAGGAAAGGCAGCAGCCTGCCTCCACATCAACTACAACATGGGAACACCTGGAAGCATTTGCGTAACTACACCTAGTTGCAGTTCGGGTCGCACAGGGTAATAGTTTTTGGCTGGATGCCAAAGCATTAATGCATACATTAATGAATCATCAGTTCCCGTCTGCACCAGTGGGCAGTTAGCAGATATTGAGCATTTGAAATGGACGGAATGAGGGCAGTGGTGAAGGTGGCCCCTGGAATGGTGTGATGATGGAGTCAAGTCAACTTCAGGGAGAAGACTGAATTGTTTCCAGAAGCATTTAGTGGTCGTTCAGGAGACATTTGTGCTTATAAATGAGTCACATGTCTCCCAGGTGATGCCCATTGACATCAGAGCTATGGGTGCATTTGCATTAACAACCTGGTCTTCAAGCTCCTCCAACTCATCCTCCTCAGAGGAGGTGGCTCAATGTGGTTATTATTCTCCAATGTAACTCCTCTCCAGAGTGCCAAGTTGTGCAGAGCACAGTAAACCACCATGACATGCGAGACCCTTTGGTGGAGCACATTGCAGAGCATGCCCAGATCGATCTGGGTAACTGAACCTCATTTACAGGAGGCCAGTGGCCTGTGCAATGATCACTCCTATAGTGACATGGCAGCAGTAGGAAGGTGCCCTCTGCCCAGTGGTAGGGTTCCACACAAGTGGAAGCAGCCCTTGAGAAAGTGGGGTGAGCTACTTTCTTGAACCGCTGCAGTCCATGTGGTGTAGGTACACCCACAGCGCTGTTAGGAAGGGAGTTCCAGGATTTTGATCCAGCGACAGTGAAGGAACAGCGATATATTTCCAAGTCAGGATGCTGAGTGACTTGGAGGGAAACTTGCAGGTGGCACTGTTCCCATGTGTCTGTTGCTCTTGTCCTTTTAGATGGTAGAGGTCACAGCCATGAAAGTTCTGTGGAAGGAGCCTTGGCAAGTTGCTGAAGTGCATCTTGTAGATGGTACACACTACTGCCTCTGTGCATCGGTGGTGGAAGGATGAATGGTTAAGGTAATTGTTGAGATGCCAATCAAGCATGCTGCTTTGTCCTGGATGGTATCCAGCTTCCTGAGTGTTGTGGGAGCTGCACTCATCCAGGCAAGTGGAGAGTATTCCATCACACTCCTGACTTGAGCCTTGTGGATGGTGGACAGGCTTAGTGGAGTCAGTAGGTGTGTTACTCACCGCAGAATTCCCAGCCTCTGACCTGCTCTTGTATTTATATGGCTAGCCCAGTTCAATTTCTGGTCAATAGTAACCCCCAGGATGTTGATAGTGAGGGATTCAGTGATGAAAATGCCATTGAATGTCAAGGGATGATGGTTAGATTCTTTTTTGTTGGAAATGGTCATTGCCTGGCACTTGTGTGGCATGAATGTTACTTGTCGCTAATCAGCCTAAATCTGAATGTTGTCCAGGTCTTGCTGCATATGGACAGGGGCAGCTTCAGTATCTGAGGACTCATGAATGATGCTGGACAGTGTGCAATCATCAGTGAATTTCCTCGCTCCTGACATTATCTGGAGGGAAGATCATTGATGAAGCAGCTAAATATGGCTGGGCCTAAGGCACTACCCTGAGGAACCCCTGCACTATTGTCCTGGAGCTGAGATGATTGGCCTCCAACAACCAGAATAATTTTCCTTTGTGCTAGGTATGATTCCAAACAGTGGAGAGTTTTCCCCCTGATTCCCATTGACTTCAATTTTGCCAGGACTCGTTGATACCAGACTCAGTCAAATATTATCTTGATGTCAAGGGCAGCCACTCTCCATCTCTACTCATGAATTCAGTTCATTTATCCATGTTTCGACCAAGGATGTAATGAGATCAGGAGCTGAGTGGCCCTGGTGGAACCTAAATTGAGCATCTGTGAGCAGGTTATTGCTGTGTAAGTGTCACTTGATAGCACTCTTGGTGACAATTTCCATTGCATTGATGGTGAATGAGAGCAGACTGACGGGACAGTATTTGGCCAGATCAGATATTTCCTGCTTTTTGTGAACTGGACATGCCTGGACAATGTTCCATATTTTCAGGTAGATGTCAGTGTTGTAGTTGTACTGGAACAGCTTGGCTATGGGCACAGTCTGTAGCCTTTGCAACATCCAGTGCCTTCAGACATTTCTTGGTATCACATGGAGTGAATCGAATTGATAGATGATTGGTACCTGTGATGCTGCCTGAAATGAGTCATCTACTCGGCACTTCATTGCCAATGCTTCAGTCTTCTTGTTTGCACTGATGTTCTGAACTCCCCCATCAAGGAGGATGGGGATATTCATGCAACCTCCTCAAGTGAGTTGTTTAATTGTCCACCACCATTCACGACTGGATGTAGCAGGACTACAGAGCTTAGATCTGATCCGTTGGTTGTGGGATCGCTTGGCTCTGTCTATTACCTCCTGCTTATGCTATGTGGCGAGCAAGTATTCCTGTGTTGTAGCTTCACCAGGTTGAACCTCATTTTTAGGCATTCCTGGTGTTACTCCTGGCATGCCCTCCCACATTCTTCATTGAACCAGGGTTGATCTCCTGGCTTGATGGTAATGGTAGAGAGGGGGATATGCTGGGCTATGAGGTTACAGATTGTGTTCGAATACAATTCTGCTGCTGCTGATGGCCCACAGTGCCTCAAGGCTGCCCAGTGTTGAGTTGCTAGATCTGTTCTGAATCTGGCCCATTTAGCACGGTGTTGGCGTGCCACACAACACAACGGAGGGTATCCTCAATGTGAAGCTAGGACTTGGTCTTCATAATGACTGTGCATTGGTCACTCTTACCAATTCTGTCATGGCCAGATGCATCTGTGACAGGTAGATTGGTGAGGAGCATTTGTTGGTTCCCTCACTACCTGCCGCAGACCCAGTGTAGCAGCTACGTGCTTTAGGATTCAGTCAGCTCAGTCTTAGTAGTGCTACCAAGCCACTCTTGGTGATGCACATTGATCTCCCCACCTAGAGTACACTCTGTGCCCTTGCCACCCTCGTTGCTTCCTCCAATTGGAATTCAGTATGCAGGAGTACTGATTCATCAGCTGAGGTGGGCGGGGGGTGGGGGGCGTTGGGGGGGGGGGGGCGCGTATCAGGGTTGGGGGGAGGGGTGAGAGAGGTGGCAGTAGGTGGTAATCAGCAGGCTGTTTCCTTGACCATGTTTGACCTGATGCCATGGGATTGGCACTTAATTCAGTTCTCCAGAGAGTTGTGTCTCTCACCAGCTCTCCAGAGGATGAGTGAGACCACAGTTGCCTCCATTAAATATCACTAAAGAGACAGGAATCAACATAGGCTCGAGGGGATGAATGGCCTACTCTTGTTCCTCTCAATGTCAGGTTTGCCAAACCTCCAAAGCAGGCCACAGATGAAGGCCTGGAATGTGTGGAAAGCTAACCTGCATTGTGACAGATGAAGGAAGATTTCAAGGAGGCCTCAGACTGAATTATTAAAACAGCCCCTGACATAGAGGAACAGGGGCAGACAATATCTGATAATTAGTGACAACCACACAGGGAAGATAAAGAAAAATACCAGGAGTAAAGAAATAGCTAGGGAAAGCCTCACAAAGCGGAAATTAAAGGTTCCACAGAACTAGAGCACAAATAAATTGAAATGTATTACCGTCTTTTATAAAGTTCCCAAATCAAATGGCTGGTGCTAAGCAACTAGCAAAGTAAGAAAGATCTTTTGGCCAAATAAGAGTTGGCTGGTGCACTCATGCATCATCAGCATCAGATAAAAGCTCTTCTGTTCTCCACTGTCTGAGTCAATGGAAGTCACGTTCTGTCATCCGGTTCCATCATAAATATCTCTCCATTGGTGCCAGAACACTGACTGTCAGCCTCGATGAGCCTCTGGAAAATTTGTACGGATAAATTTCTGTCAGAGTTAATTGAGGTCTGATCCCACTTGACAATGAACCTGACATGTTTTCCCCATCACTGAATTGTGGGCTTTATTCCTCTTGGCACCATGTAAGCAGGTATCTCAGCTCCCTGCACCTGTCACATCTCCAGGGAATGGAACAATGTACTCACTTGTAGTCACCAATACAGCTGGCCCTGGATTGACAAAGGCCACAATACAAGGAGTTACACAAGAATTGAGCTCCCTCCAACAATTCAGCACCATAAGCACTTTTGGGCCTCATTCTCACCTGAGTCCAAAACCATCCACTGATCCTTGATTATCCTGGAGGCTCATGATAACTGCAGACTTCCTTTCTCTATGACCAACCATCTTTTTAAACCCCTCTCACCTGCTCTCCACACCTTCCACCCACATTTACAACAGGTCCAAGGAGCCCATGGACTTCTTTGTCATTTAGATTGAGGCCATTCCCCCAGCTGCTTCTGCAGCTTCCCATCTTCTCCATCTTGCCAAACTGTTCCTACCCCAGCCCCCATACTTCCCCCATATTAGGATCTTCTCCACTTTCTCTCCTATTATCCCTCACATCCTCTCCAGTCTCATCTCACACATGGCCTGCTCCCTTCACATCATTTCCACCAATCTGATGAACTACCAACTTCCCTTCCTGGCTCCCATGTTAGCCGACATTGTAAATGACCCTCACTCCTCATGTACTTTCCCCCTCCCTTTCAAAACTGCTGTTATCACCTCTCACACCTCCACCTACCATCCTCCCTTTCTTCTCCAAATCTCTTGAATGTGCTATTTACTCCCAGGTCAGTGCCCAAACTCCCTTGTTGAATCTTTTCAAATTAAATTTCTGTCCTTTCCATAAAATGGCCCTAACCATAGACACAAAGAACAACTTCTGTCACTTTGATGAACTCCTTATCCATAACCTTTGACACCGTTGACTGCACCATCCTCCTCTAATGCCTTTCCCCCATTGTTCAGCTCAGTGGAAGTGCCTTCACTTGGTTTCAGTGATATCTATCCAACTGTTGCCAGAGCATCGCCAGTAATTAGGCTTATTTTTGCCCCTGCACTGTTATCTGAAAGTTGCTCCAAGGATCTACCTTGCCCCTTCCACCTGCCCCTCCACCTCTTCATTCCCATTCTGCCCCTTGGTAACATCATCTCTCAACATTGAATGAGCTTTCAAGTATACAATGATGACACTGATCCATGACTTTTCATTATGCCATATAACCTCTTTATGTTGGCAAATCTTTTCTAACATCCAGCCTTGGATGAGCCTCAATTTTCTGTCATTGAGTATTGTGAAGAACAAACCCGTGATTTTCAGCCCCTCCCAACAAACTCCATACCCTCACCACTAATTCCATTCCCTGCCCGTTACTGTCTCGGCTCATATGAACTGGTTGCAATCTCATTGTTCTGTCCAACTCAAAGTTAGTTTCCCAAACCTAAATCCACTCTATCACAAAGATTGCTTACTTCTACCTCCAAAACATTACTTTTACCTCAGTTGTTGAAACCCTCATCGATGTGTCTGTCACTCCAAATTCAACTATTCCAACACTCTCCTTACAAACTTCCCATTCTCCACCCTCCATACACTTCAGTTCATCCAAAACACTGCTCCCCAAATTTTCCCTGCACCAAGTCCTGCTCATCAATCACCCTGCCCTTGCTAAGCTACATTGACTTTCAATGCTCCAGAGCCTAAAATTTATAACTCTCATTGTGTTAAAACCCCTTCTTGTCTGCCAGAGATAGGAAGCCATTCACTGCCCCTTACAGAGGTAACCGCACCTTGATGCAGAAAAAAGATATATCAAAATGGAGGAGATGTTGTTGACCATCTCTTTGCCTGTTGGCGATCCAGAATCTACAAAATACATTTGCACCTTATACTATACTTTAATATATTGTCAGTAATTAAACCATCAAGGACACTAATCCCTTCCTGAACCTTCAAGTTTCCTAACTGAGCCCTAGCCTTCCAATGCACAATGTCCAAGTGAAGCAATATTCTCAGTGGGGCAAGCCTGCATATAGGGTGTGGAAGGAAGGCTAGGATGCAGAGGAATATTAAACTAAAGAGAGATGCAGGAGATTGAATTAGATTTTGCACAAATTTTAATACAGGCCAAAATGCTCTCATTGTGTGTCAAACAAAGGCCAAAGTTCAATAAATGAGGATTTATCACTTAATTTGTTGGCCAAACATTTTTCTCTCCTTTTAAAATAGCATGGAGAAAGTTCTGGAATGTCAGCTGGCTCTGGTACTGCTGCTTGGGTAATCTCTCAATGTTCAGTGTTGAAACAAAACTGTTCCTAAATTATATTGAAGGTTTGATCCTGATTACTGGTGATTAATTTCTAATGTTTGAGCTTTGAGAAAGGTTAGTTCTTGATCACATCTCATCCTTTAGTTATGATTATACAATGGAGCCCCCTCAAGGTTACTCTCATAAGAGCAAGACCCAATTACAGTCTAACACAGGCACTATCTCGTCAAAGTTCAAACTGATAATTATTCAAAAAATCTCTTCATTTACTTATGTTCATAAAGTAAAACACAAGAAGCATTTACAGCTGAGATTGGCTATCTTTAGGTTAATACTAAAGAGGTTGAATGGCTATGCCAAGCCCCCCCAAAACAGAACTGCCCTGATTCAACAGAGACTAATCCACACTTCATCCATATAACACCCACACACATGCATGCATTCTCAACACCTCAGTATCACTGCATCATGCACCGGCATCTAAAACATATGTACCATGCACTCAGATCCACACAGCATATGCCAATGTCCTCTATCCACACAACTTGCATTTATACAGTGTTGAACAAAATTCCGAAGGGGATTTCACAGGAGCATTATCAGATGATGTTCGACAGCAAGACAGGTGAAGGGAAATTAGGTCAAGGGAACAAAAGCTTTGTAAAAGAAATAGGTTTTAAGAAACATCTTAAAGGAGGAGAGGGAGGTAGAAAGGTAATGAGGGTGGGGAACATTGATGGAAGGTGGAGGGGCTTAGAAGAAGGTTCCAGGGTGTGAGGGAGAGAAAGCTGGAGGCTCCACCTCTGATTATAAGAGTAGATGAAGGAGGAGGTGAGACACAATGGAAGAGAGTAGGAGGAGTGGAGGTTGCAGAGTTCTGGAGCAGTGAGGCCATGATGGAATTTTTGGGTAAAGACAAAAGGATGTTCAAGCAACAAAATCAAAGCTTTCACTGATTTTTCTCAGTATCTATGAAATTCATCAGTTTTTAAATTCATTTACAGAATGTGGGTGTCACTGGCTGGGCCAGCATTTATTGCCCATCACTAATAGACCTTGAGAATGTGGTGGTGAGCTGCCTTCTTGAACCATTGCAGTCCAGTACTGTTAGGGAGGGAGTTATAGGATTTTGACCTGGCAACAGTGAAGCAACAGCAATATATTTACAAGTCAGGATGGTGAGTGGTTTGGAGGGGAAATTCCAGGTGGTGGTGTCCCCATGTGTCTGCTGTCATTATCCTTCTAGATGGTAGTGATCGTGAATTTGGAAGGTCTTGCCTAAGGAGCCTTGGTGAGTTCTTGTAGTGCATCTTGTAGATGGTACTCACAATGGGGAAGATGCTAGAGTCTATTATAAAGAATGTGATAGCAGGACACTTAGAAAATTTCAATGGGATTAGGCAAGGTCAACATGAATTTATGTAAGGGAAATCATGTTTCACAAACCTATTGGAGTTTTTTGATGAAGTAACTAGCAAATTAGATAAGGGAGAACCAGTGGATGTGATGTATTTGGATTTTCAGAAAGCTTTTGATAAAGTCCCAAGGTGTGTGTAAAATTAAAGCACATGGGATTGGGGATAATGTACATTGGCATGGATTGAAAATTGGTTAGCAGACAGAAAACAGAGAGTAGGAATAAATGGGTCTTTTTTGGAGTGACAGGCAGTGACTAGCGGGGTACCGCAGGGATCAGTGCTTGGGCCCCAATTATTCACAATATATATCAAAGATTTGGATGAGAAACCAAATGTAATATTTCCAAGTTTGCTGATGACATGAAACTTAGTGGGAATCTGAGTGGTGAGGAGAGTGTTAAGAGGCTTAAAGGCAATTTAGACAAGTTGAGTGGACAAATACATGGCAGATGCAGTATAGTGTGGATAAGTGTGAAATTATCCACTTCAGTAGGAAAATCAGAATGGCAGAGTATTATTTAATGCTGTTAGATTGGGAAATGTTGATGTACAAAGGGACCTAGGTGTCCTTGTACACCAATAATTGAAAGCAAGCATTCAGGTGCAGCAAGCAGTTAAGAACCCAAATGATATGTTGGTCTTCATTTCGACAGGAATTAAGGACAGGAATAAGGATATCTTACTGCAGCTGTACAGGGCATTGGGGAGACCACACCTGGAGTATTGGAGTATTGTGTGAAGTTTTGGTATCCTTACTTAAGGAAGGATATACTTGTCATAGAGGGAGTGCAGTGAAGGTTCACCAGACTGACTCCTGGGATGGCAGGATGGTCGTATGAGGAGAGATTGGGCCGACTAGGCCTGTATTCACTGGAGTTTAAAAAATGAGAGGGAATCTCATTGAAATGTATGAAATTCTGACAGGGCTAGACAGATTGGATGCAGGAATGATGTTACCTCTGGCTGGGGAGTCTAGAACAATGGGTCACAGTCTCTGGATACAGGGTAGGCCATTTAGGACTGATATTCACTCCTTCTTCGCTCAGAAGGTGGGTAAACTATGGAATTCTCTACCATAGAAGGCTGTGGAGGCCAAATCACTGAATATACTTAAGAAGGAAATAGAGAGATTTCTAGACTCTGAAGGTGTCGAGGGGTATAGGGAGAGTGCGGGATTACGGTGTTGAGATAGAGGATCTGTCATGATCATATTGAATGGTGGAGCAGGATCGAAGGGTCGAATAGCCTACTCCTGCTCCTACTTTTCATGTCTCCATGTTTCTATGCTGCCACAGAGCATCGGCGGTGGAGGGAATGAGTGTTTGTGGATGTGGTGCCAACCAAGCGGGTTGCTTTGTCCTGGATGGTGTCAAGTTTCTTGAGAGTTGTTGGAGCTGCATTCATCCAGGCAAGTGGGGAGTATTCCATCACACTCCTGCCTTGTGCCTTGTAGATGGTGAACAGACTTTGGGGAGTCAGGAGACAAATTACTCGTCGCAGGATTTTTAATCTCTGACCTGCTCTTGTAGGCACAGTATTTATATGGCTAGCCCAGTTCAATTTCTGGTCAATGGTAACTCCCAGGATGTTGAAAATGGGAGATTCAGTAATAGTGATGTCATTGAATGTTAAGGGGCGATGGTTAGATTCTCTCTTGTTGGAGGTGGTAATTGCCTGCCACTTGTGTGGCATGAATGTTACTTGTCACTTGGCAGTCCAAGCCTGGATATTGTCCAGGTCTTGCTGCATTTGGACGTGGACTGCTTCAGTATCTGAGGAGTCGCAAATGGTGCTGAACATTGTGCAATCATCAGCGAACATCCCCACTTCTGACCTTTTGATGGAAGGGTCATTGATGAAGCAGCTGAAGATGGTTGGGCCGAGGGCATTACCCTGAGGAACTCCTGCAGTGATGATCTGGAACTGAGATGACTGACCTGCAACAACCACAACCACCTTCCTTTGTGCGAATTCCTTCCACAAATCCGACGAAGATTTTTGCATCAACCCTCCCTGTTATGATCACAGCCAATGTTAATTGTTGCATAAACCAAATCCCAGGGAGAAACTTAGCTTACAGACAATACCCTTTTCCTTTGTTTTCTGAAAATGAGAAGAAGACACACTGATCTCAGCAGCAAGAATTCTAGTAACATTTTTGGGATTTAAAAAATTAAAAGTAGAATGTCTATTAACAAGAATAAAAGAAAAGTTAAGCACACAAGATTAAAGTTATACTGTTAAATTAGCCTTACAAAACATTCCCCCAAAAAGACTCTCAACTTGGTCAGATCCACAAGTAAATACCTTCTAGGCAACACGCCCTTATATATGTTTAACTATAAAAAATCCAGTAATATTACCAAAGGCAAATTGCTGCAGCTTTAATAAAGTCATACCATATGGCCTGCAACTCACTTCCACTCTGCTGTAGAAATCCAAACTTCTGAATAAAACTGCTTTTTGCAGCCTAAGACTTTTCTGGCTTGACTGGATAGCTGTTTCAAAATTGCATCTTCTCTAGGCCCAGATCTACCAGCTACAGAAGCCCCCAGCTCAGCTCCAGCTCAATAACTCACAATTACAGTAACTCTAAAATATATTTTTCCCCTTTCATCTCACGTTTCATTCTTCCACACTTCTCTGAAACTAAAATCCTTCCTAATATAAAACCTTTCTTGTCTCTGTTTTGTCTATGCTTTTGGATTAATAAAATAAAATGTCCTCCTTCTATTTGCCTACAGAACTCCTGCAAGATGCAAACATGTTTCTTAATATTCAAACAAACTCTCAACTTATATAAGAATGCTCTATCCTTTACATGTTTTAAACTCCCAGACAACCTTTCTCCTATTAATCTCTGCCCAGCTTAATTAAATCACACATGGACACACACAGCTTACTCCACAGAATAGCACACTATTCCCCAAAAATATTTTTAAAAATAACACCCATTCCTCCAACTCCTCACCTTTCACAATTGATCACAAGCAGTGACCGTTGTTAAGAATATTCACATCAATAAGCTAAATATATACTTCATACAGGGTCATCTGTATTTGGGCCCTTTTTTAACAAGCTTGAGAACTAGGGAACAATGAGACATCAGTTTAAAGCTTTTCTCATTATATTACGCTACATACAGTGAAGATCAGATTACCAATACAGATGTATATTCCTGGGAGGACCCATAAGAGATAATTGTAAGTACACGGTTCTAATTCCTGGATGCTGATTGAAGTTAGCTCACAATCCCTGGGCTTCTGTGGGCTGTACCATTTATATTGTTAGGAATGTCTTACTGATGTGATGATTAAATCATATTATTAGTCCAGTAATGTCTGTTCACTATTTCTAATCTTGTCTTCTCCATGATCTCTCAGAAGCTGCTTACACTGCAGATGTTTAGTTTGAATATATGTAGGCCTTTATTACAGCGAAATACAGAGAAATGTTTAATAGTTATTAGAATTATTAGGGAATTTCCTATTTTGCCTACCCTTGCCTATGGCAGTGAACCAAAACAATGGCTGCCAAGTTACACAGAGTATTTCCTGCTCCACTGCTGTGACTTCATTAGACCCCTGGCAGATAGCCCATTTGTGCATATTGTTATAACTTTTAAAGAGAGATGAATTTGTCAGTGACCAATCAGAAGAACTAAGAGTTCACATTTTAAAGCTTTTACTGCAACAAATCAACTAAAATCAACCATGATTAAACATCAATTAACATGAAACTAATGCTTCAAGCTAAAGAAAAGGTACTTTCTCATTAACTAACACAACCAAATTACATTTTACGTAATGCCTTACTTCTGGCAGAAATGTAGGATTACAGGAATGTCCCATAGTCCATAGTCCCTCTCAGTTCTCCAGAAGGCTCACTTCTCCCTGCCACACCAGGTCAAAACTTCCTTCAACAATCATTCCACTTGGCTCAAGTTTTCCAATTACCACCAGCAGGGGTGTAGTGCCAAATTTTGAGGTGCAGGGGCTGGAAGAAAATGGGTTGGCCATATCGACTCTAAATCTACTATTACACTGTTTTCCTATGTACTCATCATTTGAGCCCTCAAACATCAGTAAACAATGCTTTTCAAGTGAAAAATATTAGCACTGGTAGGCATTTTATTTCAAGTCATGTGGCATTTTGAATCATTAGCCTTTAGCATAGCTAGAATTTTATTATGCAACAGTTTATTTAATTCAAGCCTATTAAAACATGATGTTCAGAAAGCTTTACTTACTTCCAACTGGGGATGGTATGTAGAGGGGCCACTGCTTGTCTTGATTTACATTAATAACCTAGACCTGGATGTACAGGGCACAATTTCAAAATTTGAAAATGATGCAAGACTTGGAAGTATTGGGAAATGTGAGGAGGATAGTGATAGACTTTAAGAGGATATAGACAGACTGGTGGAATGAGCAGACATGTGGCAGATGAAATTTAACGTTGACCAGTGTGAAGTGATTTATTTTGGTCAGATGAACGAGGCGAGGTGACATAAAATAAAGGGTGCAATTCTGAAGAAAATGCAGGAGCAGAGGGACATGGGTGTATGTGTGTTTAAGTCATTGAAGGAGGCAGAGCAGGTTGAGAAAGCAGTTAATAAATTATACTGAACTCTGAGTTTTATAAATGGGGAACCAGAGTACAAAAGCCAGTAAGTTATGAACCTTCATAAAACACTGGTTCAGGCTGAATAGGAAGGATTTGAAGGTTTTAGAAAGCATGCAGAAAAGATTCCCAAGAATGGTTCAGAGGATGAGAGACTTCCGTTACGTGAACAGATTGGTGAAGGTAATAGTAAAAGGTAATAGGAAACTAAAGACAAATACTTGACCAGAAAATGATCAGAAACAAATCACAACAATGTCATAGCCGTGTAAAAGATGTTTCCTTAAAATCATCTGGGAGCTAAGAATTTGTGTGTGTATATGTCACTCCCTTTTAATTTATGAATGACTCAATTAAAAATAGCCCAGCAGACAAGTTTTAGTCACAAGATAAAGGTTAGTTTATTACAAATAATACTGCTGAAAGTTACATAGGTAAAAATGATAAAGTTATGAACTAAAATACAAACACAATGATTACAATGCAAATAAATGGAAAAAAAGATACTTAAAGAAAAGATTTCAAAATTAGTCTTTGTGAAATACGACTGTGATCTCATTGCTTTAAATTCCTGCTTTCCGAAGTGAAGGGTTTGAAAATTGAAGTCCTATTCAGCAGCTGCAATGGCTTTTATAGTTGACTGTCTGGAGGTTGCCTGTACAGGTGGACTCAGCAGGCCAGAAGCATGAGGAGCAAGTGAAGATCCTTTTTCCTTATGGGTTAGGTCAATATGACACTTGAAGATTGCCTGGTTTCCTTTCATTTTAGCAGAGCTATGATGTTTTCCTTCTGGGCACCTTCCTCGTAACTCTAGGTGGATGTGTTTTAGCTGAGAGCTGTCTGCTGGTAGCATCTCTCAAAACTGCCACGCCAAATGGCTATTGCAGGAGGAGACATGACATCAAGCGAATATGTTTAATTCCATTAAATATTGAAAAAGAATACGTAATAGTGAAGAAATAACATTTGAAAAATAAGTAATTATTAAGGTAAGTAATGCTGGCTTGCACGCTGTGCTGATTCAGAGTATGCGTGTGCTATAATGAAGGTACCAGACAACTGCAGATTTATGTATGCGTGAAAACATGACTGTTATAGAGTTAGACTTCAGACAACTTTTTGTTGTGGAAACATTTAACATTATTTATAAGATAGCAGCAGCAACTACACATGTGTATAACTAAGGAAGATTTCTCTCCTAGAGATTCCCATGCTGCTAACACATTGGTTTACACAGATCATGTAATCTTACAACACAGGATTATTCTTATAGCTACAATCCTACATTTATCCAAACTAGAATTACTACATTCTTCCCCCTTTAACTTTTCCACACATTTTGTATTTACAGGGATAAATGGGATAAATGTCATTTATCTCATGACATTACAACATTTGCATAGGTCATGAAATTACAAGTTCAGTCTTTCAGGTAGCTTCCTGATCCGTGTGGAACATCATAGTTCCACAACTTCAAATTATTTTGTAGGAAACACATTCTCTGGAATCGCATTAACATCAGGTACATCATTAGGCACATGCAGTTCAGTGTATTTGACTCTGACCGAGATATCAGGCTTGTCTGTCCTTGGTTGAGTAACTTCAACAGGATCCACTCGTTCAGTAATGGTTGCAGGTGGAATATCATTTTGTTGGACTATCTCTCTTTTTCTTAAATGATCCACATGCTTACAGGTGATCTGACCTTCCACTTGCACGTGGTATGACAATGGTCCGGTCGTTGAACCACTTTGGTCCTCCACCGAAACTCTTTATATACACTGCTTCTCCGACAGTAAATTGTCGCACACGACTATGCAAATCATGAGTTGCTTTTTGGTTTTCTTGACTTTTCTCCACCTTCCCCTCCAAACTGGGAAGTATCAGGCCTAGTCTTGTACAAAGATTGCGCCTCGCCTCATCAGTAATTCTGTAGGTGTTGTTCCTGTTGTTCTGTAGTGAAATAGAAAACAAGCAATTTGGTCTCCAATCACCTGTTAACATTCCATTCCCGCCTTCAAAGTTTCTACTGCCAATTCAGCCAGCTCGTTTAATGACAGATGGTACGGTGCAGTCTTCACGTGGTTAATACCATTGAGGCTGTTAAATCATTGGAACTCAGCACTCGTAAATGCAGCACCATTTTCTGAGATGATTACCTCTGGCAATCTGTGGCTGGCGAAGCTCTGGCGTAGTTTCTCCATAGTAGCACCGGACATTGGTAACTTTACCTAATAAACATCTAACCACTTGGAAACATAGAATCACAGAATCACAGTGCAGAAGAGGCCCTTTGGCCCATCGAGTCTGCACCAAAACATGAGAAACACGTGACCTACCTAATCCCATTTACCAGCACTTGGCCCATAGTCTTGAATGTTATGATGTGCCAAGTGCTCATCCAGGTACTTTTTAAAGGATCTGAGGCAACTCGCCTCCATCATCCTCCCAGGCAGCGCATTCCAGACCGTCACCACCCTCTGGGTAAAAGGTTTTTACTCACATCCCCCCTAAACCTCATGCCCTTCACCTTGAACTTATGCCCCCTTGTGACAGACCTTTTAACTAATGGGAGCAGCTACTCCCTATCCACCCAGTCCATACCCCTCATAATCTGTACACCTCGATCAGGTCACCCCTCAGTCTTCTCTGCTCCAATGAAAACAACCCAAGTCTATCCAACCTCTCTTCATAACTTAAATGTTTCATCCCAGGCAACATCCTGATGAATCTCCTCTGCATCCCCTCCAGTGCAATCACATCCTTCCTATAACGTGGCAACCAGAACTGCACACAGTACTCCAGCTGTGGCCTCACCAAGGTTTGATACAACTCCAACATGACCTCCCTACTTATGTAATCTATGCCTCGATTGATAAAGGCAAGTGTCCCATATGCCTTTTTCACCACCCCACTAACATGCCCCTCTGCCTTCAGAGATCTATGGACACACACGCCAAGATCCCTTTGTTTCTCAGAACTTCCTAGTGTCATGCCATTCATTGAATACTTTCTTGTCAAATTACTCCTTCCAAAGTGTATCACCTCACACTTTTCAGGGTTAAGTACCATCTGCCACTTATCTGCCCATTTGACCATCCCATCTATATCATCCTGTAGCCCAAGACACTCAACCTCATTGTTAAGCACCCGGCCAATCTTTGTGTCATCCACAAACCTACTAATCCTACCTCCCACATAGTCATCTATGTCGTTTATATAAAGGACAAATAATAGGAGACCGAGCACAGATCACTGTGGTACACCACTGGACACTGGCTTCCAGTCACTAAAGCATCCTTCTCTCATCACCCTGTGCCTCCTACAACTAAGCCAATTTTGAATCCATCTTATCAAATTACCCTGTATCTCATGTGCATTTGCCTTCTTTGTAAGTCTCCCATGTGGGACCTTGTCAAAGGCTTTGCTGAAATCCATAAAAACTACATCAACCTCACTACCCTCATCTACACACCTGGTCACCTCCTCAAAAAATCCAATCAAATTTGTTAGGCATGACCTCCCTCTGACAAAGCCATGCTAACTATCCCTGATCAAACATTGCCTCTCCAAGTGGAGATAGATACTCTCCTTCAGAACTTTCTCCAATAGTTTCCCTACCACTGATGCGAGACTCACTGGCCTGTAGTTCTCTGGTTTATCTCTACAACCTTTCTTAAATAGCAGAACCACATTAGCTGTCCTCCAGTCCTCTGGCACCTCCCCCGCGGTCAGAGAGGAATTAAAAGTTTGGGTCAAAGCCCTTGTGATCTCCTCCCTTGCCTCCCTCAGCAGTCTGGGACACAAATAATCTGGACCTGGAGATTTGTCCACTTTTAAGCCTGCCAACACCTCCAATACCTTGTCACTCCCTATATCAATTTGCTTAAAACCTTGCAGTCTCTCTCCCCAAGATCGATATCTTCATCCTCATTCTCTTGGGTGAAGACGGATGTGAAGTATTCGTTCAACACTCTACTAATGTTCTCTGGCTCCACCCATAGATTGCCCCCTTGGTCCCTAATGGGCCCTACTCTTTTCCTGGTTATCCTCTTCCTATTGATATACTAATAGAATATCTTGGGATTTTCCCTACTTTTAGCAGCCAGAGCTTTCTCATATCCCCTCTTTGCTCTCCTAATTGCTTTCTTAAGCTCCACCCTGCACTTTCTGTATTTCACTAATGTCTCTGCTGATTTGCTTCCCTTGTACCTGCTAAAAACCTTTCTTTTCCTTCTCATTGTAACCTGAAAATCTCTGGTCATCCATGGTTCTCTGGGCTATTTCCTATCACCATAGAGGGAAAATGTTGAGCTTCTACACTCCTCATTTCCTTTTTGAACACCCCCCAATGTTCCTCTGTAGATTTCCCCACAGGTAACTGTTCCCTGTCTACCTTGGCCAGATCCTGCTTTATTTTACTAAAACCCGCTCTCCCCCAATCCAAAATATTGATCATCTATAATCAGTAGAAATATGGCTCCAAGGAAAGGACTAACGTAATCAATGATTAATCGCACCCAGGGCCTAACAGGCCACTCCCATATGTGTAATGGGGCTGACACTGGCAACTTTTATAGCTTTTGACATTGCACATAGTGCTTTACCACATTTTCAATATCACCATCCATCCCTGGCCATCAAAGATAGTTTCATGCTATTGTCTTCATTCAGGAGATGCCTGGGAGAGTGCTGTGTAGCTCTACTAAAAGTGGTTCCCTTCCTTGTGCAGGAACTACTACTTGTGCACCCCATAATCGAATACCTTCTTGACTGCTCATCTTGTGTCTTCTGTTGCAAAATGGCTTCAATTCATCAGAGGCTGGCTCCTGGGACCAACCATGTAACACTTGGTCACTCACTCGAGACAGGACGGGGATCACGATTCATCCAGTTTCTTATCTGCCTGGCACAGGCTGGTGAGGAATTTAGTAAACTCATCACTAACATGAGCTCCTATAAGATTCGGACATGTTTATCCTTCTCTTGCAAAGGAAGGTGACTTAGGGCATTGGCATTTGTTATATGAATCCCTGGTCTATGTACAAAGGTGTACTCATATGCTGCCAAAATTAGGGCCCAACTTTGAATTCGCACCTAAGCTGTGGAGGGATAGCCTTTTCCTCACTAAACAGACACAAAGGTGGTTTGTGGTCTGATACTATTGTGAAATGTTGCTCGTGCACATATTGGTGGAATTTTTTTATCCCAAGATTAATCAACAGACCTTCCTTTATGATCTGACAATATCCTTTCTTAGCTGTGGTAAGTGCCCTGGATACATAACCTATCAGCCTCTCTGTGCCATCATCCATTTTGTGAAATAGTACTGCTCCCACTCCATAGGGGGACGCATCACAGGTTAGCACCAATTCTTTTGTCTGGTCATAATGCATTAACAAATTTGAAGAGTGTAAGAGTGTTTTACTTTCATGAAGGCTTCTTTTTGGGCTGCCTCCCAAAAGCAGTGCTTTTTTTTTCCTAGCAGTGAATGTGGAGAGGCGAGAACTGAGGTAGAAATCATCCATAATAATTTATCATCCCTAAAAATGATTTATGTTGAGAGATGTTCTTGGGTGCAGGTGCGTCTCTTATTGATTTAACCTTCTCTTCAACAGAGCGTAACACTTGGGCATCCATCTGGTGGCCCAAATAAATGATTTAATTTGTCTGAAAAGTGCATTTTTCCTTCTTCAGGCACACTACTACTTCTAAAAACCATTTCAGGACTTCCTCTAGGTTAGCCAATTGTTCCTTTTCTGTGAATCCAGTTATCGGTACATCGTCCAGGTAGACCACAACCTGAGGTAGTCCCTGTCATAAGTTCTCCATTGTCCTCTGAAAAATGGCACAGGCTGAGGGAACACTGAAGAGCAGGCGTGTGTATTGTTATAACCCTTTGTGGGTATTTATGGTTATGAATTCTCGCGAGGCATCATCCAGCTCCAGTTGCTGATATGCATGACTCATGTCAAGCTTTGTATACATAGTCCCTCCAGCTAGTTTGGCATATAGGTCTTTAATCTTGGGAATAGGGTACCTGTCCAGTTTGGCTGCTCTGTTGACCGGTAGTTTGTAGTCGCCACAGATTCGGACAATCTGGATTGGTTTAAGGTCAGGGTCTATGGATGCTGCCCGTTGTGAGAACTGAACCGCTTTTATGACACCCAGCCTCTCTAGCCAGTTCAGCTCAGCGTCAAACTTCTCTCTCAGGGCATATGGCACCGGTCTTGCTTTCAAGAAGCGAGGGGTTTCTTCTAGGTCCACATAAATATTGGCCTGTAAGTCTTGGATTTTTCCCAGTTCATCCTTGAGGATGGTGTCTTTTTTTTAGCAGCTCTGGCAGTCCAGCTCATCGCAACTGGAAGATCTTGGACCAGTTTAATTTAATGTCTTTCAACCAATCATGATCTAGAAGGCTTGGCCCTTCACCTTCTACCACCATCACGGTTAACTGTGCTGATTGGTGTCTATAATGAACACTTGCTCTCGTTGCTCTCCTTTTACTTGTGTACGTTTTCAACTTGGCAGATGTTTATTCCAAATTTAATAGTTGGTAACCTTTATTTAAATACCTGAAAATGCGTTCTCCTATTACTGTGGTAGGAGCACCTGTCTCAACTGCCATTTTTAATGGATTACCATTCACTTGCAATGTGGAAATATTGGCTCTGTCTTTCCAACTTTTATGCTGAATAATGAATAAATGTCAGAATTGTTTGTTTCTGGCTCTTCTACACTGTAGACTTCATTGGACTTCGATTGTTGTTTGGAAGCCTGTTTAAACCTCACTTTGCACTGTCTCATTATGTGCCCACTTCTGTGACAAAAATAACATTGTATGTTTTTAATTGCCAATCGCTAGAAGACTGATTGTTTCCACGTTGATGAAAATTATTATTCAATTCAATTGCTAAGCTGTTTCCTCTAATCTTTTGGTTAGCGGGAGCTATTTCCCACTTCGCAGTGGAGTCCCAGCTTTTCGCGCCACTTTTGGCTGACTGTTCCCACCCAACTAGGAGAACGGTGCCATTTTGTCCCCCCTGAATTGCTTGTGAATCCCTTACTGAGCTTTCCATTGCCAGTGCTGTTTCTAACGCTTTGTTAAAATCTAGATTCACTTCAGCCAGCAACCTTCACTGAATAGCATCTTCCTGCACACCACATGCTAAACGATCTCTGAGCACGTCATTCAGGGTTTCATCAAAATCACAGTATTCCATTAGTTGTTTTAATTTCGCCATATAAGTAGCAATTGTCTCACCCAGGGCTCTATTCCATGAATTGAACCTGAACCTTTGCATTTTGACTGAGGGTTTGGGTTGAAAATGTCCTTTAATGAGGTCTACTAATTCAGTGAAAGTCTGCGAACCTGGGGCACTGGGGGGCCTCAAGCTATGAATTAAGCTGTAGCTTGCACAAACACTCAGGAGAATCACTCTCCTCTTTTCCTCCCCTGTGATTTCATTTGCTTGAAAGAAAAACGCAAGATGTTCTATATGCTGAGACCAATCACCTGTGGCTGGCTCAAAGGGATCAATTCTGTCAAGCTGTGGCATTTCAGATGAGTATATCTTTTTTATTTTTAACTAACTTAGATAATCACAATTGCTGGGTGAGTTACAGCACCGAATCAGATTTATCGTCATCACCAGTTTGTTGTAAAATTGATCTTCAGGCAACTTTTCTTAGTGGGAACATTTAACTTTATTTACAGGATAGCAGCAGCAACTCCATAACTAAAGAAGAACTCTCTGCTAGAGGTTCCCCGTGCTGCTAACACATTTACGCAGATCATATGATCTTACAACATAGGATTATTCTTAAAGCTACAGTCCTACATTTATCCAAACTATAATTACTACAATGACCTATCAACTGTTTCGAAGAATTGATCAGGTGGTTTGGGCTGGCCAGTTTGGACAGATCAGGACAAGCCAGGGTGGTTGGGGGTCACAGGTCATTCGAACCACTTGGGGCATGGAAAAAGATTGGTGCACCACACCGATAAGCCGATAACTTCCATCACTCCAAAGCAGCACCTTGCCGAATTGTCTCAGTAAGTTATTTTGCTCATTTAAGAACGATAAAATTGATGCTTGTAGCTTATAAGAATGTTTGATTTTTAGACAACTCCAGTTTCCGATAGCCAGATTTGAGACACCGTACCTGCACAAAACATCCATGTACTTCTCACAATACAGAAACTTGGATTTATACAGTGCCTTTCATGGCAAACAGGGAGGTCAGTGAGATGGAACAAAGGAACAGGATGAGGTCATTCAGACCCTCCAGTTTGTTCTGTGCCATGCAATGAAGTCATGGCTAATCTGTGACCTAACTCCACATACACTCCTTTATTGAATTTCCTTTAATACCTTGTATTAACAAATACCTATCAATCTCAGGTTTAGAATTAACAACTGATAGCAACCATTGCCAATTGCGGAAGAGAGTTCCGATTGCTCCTCTATTGATAGCTGTGCCTTCAGCTGCCCATACTCTGGAATTCACTCTCTATGCCTTCCTGCCTCATCAGCTCTTTCTTTCCTCCTTTGAGATGCACTTTAAAACCTACTTCTTCAACCAAGTTTTGCTCACCTGTCCTGATATGTCCTTATTTAGCTCAGAGTAAATTCTTCTTCGATAATGCTCCTGCAAAGCACTTTGTGCTGGTTTACTGTATTAAAGACACTGCATAAGTATAAGCTGCTGTTGCTGTGCTGGGAGCATTTTCATGAGTACCTTGGTCCAAGTCTGCAACAACCTGCTTCATTGTGTAATAGGTCAAATGAAGCAATTTAATATATCTGATTGACATCCAGATATCATGTCATCAGGCGTGACTATTTATTAACCATAAGCCCAGAAACATTAGCTCTACCAGGAAGGTTGCCTTGCCATTCAAGCATTACTGCTCTCCGTCCTTCAACTAACCTTTCCAGGTCTCTGAACAAACCCAGGAACAATTCTGAGGAAAATCGTTGCTAAGATAACAAAAAGCTACTCGACATCCCATCCATCAGCAATTATGTAAATAGATACATTTATCAGGCCATTAGATAAAGTGATGCACTTAACTCCTATTCCTCGACTTCTCTTTAGAGTCTCTTAAATCATAATCCCCTGCAAATCGCAGCATTAAATTAGCATACATGCGCTCTCAATAATAAACTTCCATCATATGTTCAGGAGACCTGTGACCTCACTTTACTGAGACTGCCTCGATAGCTGTGCTCCCCTCAGATAAAGAAGGAATCTGTTGTCATTACATTGCATTATACCACCTGGCAACTCCTTGATTTTGAAATTCTAACCTTGTTTTAAAATCCTCCCATGGCCTCACAAGTATCTGCCCTTTGTGGCCTCCTCCAGCCCCACAATTCTCCGAGGCCTCAGTAATTTTGGCCTCTTGAGCAAGCCCAAATTTCATTGTCTCACAATTGGTGGCTAAGGGTGCTATATATACACAAGTGCTTGTTGTTGTTGTTGACACCCCAGGCAGCAAGGCCGGGAGCATTGATGCTGATTGCCTGGAGACAGGTTGTACACAAGCGAAGTTAACTTTGGATTCATACTTAGAGCTATAGTCTCGGTGGGAAGTCATTACCACTTTGCATCAGCGGTAAGGTCGCAGTGTGAGTGCAGGGTTATCCCATCGAAAATCAAGCTAGCCGCCTCCATGTTCTTAATCGGAACACTGAAGTGGATATAAGACAAGCTCTTAATGCCAGGCACTGAGCAATATTCCCAAAATGCACGGTGCTTGGTGGAAGAAGAGAGAAAAAAGTTCAAATTGTAAGAAATAGGAAATGGTGTTTTTAAAAATTGTACAGAACTCTAATAGAAAGAGGTGAAACAGCATTTATTTATTTCTCTCTCTCTGCAAAAACATAAACAATCCTAAGGAGTCAGGGACCAAGACGAGGTAAATGTCACAAAGATTGTGCTCCCTATATTGAGGTCACCAGACTCTACAAACATTCCTGAACCAACAGCGGAAAGCTTTCTGAACCCCGTGCACCCCAGTGGCCTCAGGCCAGGGGGATAAACAGTGGGGGAGGTGACCACCCTGACATCTTGGGAACCTGTCCTGTATCTATTAGTCAGGAGGGTTTGAACAGATGATTGACACTGGGTAAGCTAGCAGCTCCCAGAGAAAGGATATATTAACAAGTGCTCGGGAACAGGGGGCAGCCTTCATCAGGGGTAGTGTTCATTGGGAGGCAGTGATCCTCAGGAGGTATTCTTCATCAGGGGGCAGTCCTCGTCAGGACACAGTCCTCCCCAAGGGGCAGTTCTAGTCAGGGGGCAGTCCTTGTCAGAGGGCAGTCCTTGTCACGGGGCAGTCCTAGTCAGAGGGCAGTCCTTGTCACGGGGCAGTCCTTGTCACGGGGCAGTCCTAGTCAGAGGGCAGTCCTTGTCAGGGGGCAGTCATTGTCAGGGGGCAATCTTTGTCAGGGGACAATCTTTGTCCGGGGGCAGTCCTTGTCAGGGGGCAGTCCTTATCAGGGGGTGTCCTTATCAGGGGGTGTCCTTATCAGGGGGGTGTCCTTGTCAGAGGGCAGTCCTAGTCAGGGTCAGTGCTAGTCAGGGGACAGTAATTGTCAGGGGGCAGTCCTTGTCAGGGGGCAGTCCTTATCAGGGGGGGTGTCCTTGTCAGGGGGCAGTCCTAGTCAGGGGGCAGTAATTGTCAGGGGGCAGTCCTTGTCAGGGGGCAGTCCTAGTCAGGGGGCAGTAATTGTCAGGGGGCAGTCCTTGTCAGTGGGCAGTCCTAGTCAGGGGGCAGTAATTGTCAGGAGGCAGTCCTTGTCAGGGGGCAGTCCTAGTCAGGGGGCAGTCCTAGTCAGGGGGCAGCCCTTGTCAGGAGGCAGTCCTAGTCAGGGGGCAGTCCTAGTCAGGGGGCAGTCCTAGTCAGGGGGCAGTAATTGTCAGGGGGCAGTCCTTGTCAGGGGGCAGTCCTAGTCAGGAGGCAGTCCTAGTCAGGGGGCAGTCCTAGTCAGGGGGCAGTAATTGTCAGGGGGCAGTCCTTGTCAGGGGGCAGTCCTAGTCAGGGGGCAGTAATTGTCAGGGGGCAGTCCTTGTCAGTGGGCAGTCCTAGTCAGGGGGCAGTAATTGTCAGGAGGCAGTCCTTGTCAGGGGGCAGTCCTAGTCAGGGGGCAGCCCTTGTCAGGAGGCAGTCCTTGTCAGGGGGCAGTCCTAGTCAGGGGGAGTCCTTGTCAGGAGGCAGTCCTCGTCAGTGGGCAGTCCTAGTCAGGGGGCAGCCCTTGTCAGGAGGCAGTCCTTGTCAGGGGGCAGTCCTAGTCAGGGGGAGTCCTTGTCAGGGGGGCAACCCTTGTCAGGAGGCAGCCCTTGTCAGGCAGCTGCCTTCTTCAGATGAAATGTGGGCCAAGAAAGAGCAAGGAAGATATGGGAAGAGTTCCTGAAAACTTCAGCTAGGGAGCAGAGCGCTGCCTTCACAAGCTACTGAGATCTACACTCTCCGTGCCAACCATCCATTCATCCTCTGGGATCAGTGAACTGCCCTTAACCAGTACGGCTTGTGTACCTTTCCTCTCTATTTGACTAATGTATCATATTTAAATGGTTACTTCTTAATTGACTTACCTTAAAATTACTTACAAGTACTCGGCTGCCTATCTGTGGCTCGCGAACCCAAAATATTGCAAAACTTCAAGGAAGAAAATGTTTAGGAAAGTGAGCAGATAGAATCAGAGATAAATAATAACAGAAAAACTGCTGGAAAAACTCAGCAGGTCTAGCAGCATGTCTGGAGAGAGAAACAGAGTTAATGTTTCGAGTCGAGATGACCTCCCATCAGAACTGAAGAAAGGTAGAGAAGGAAGAGTTTGTGAACCAGCGAATGGGGCAAGAAGAACAAAAACTTAAAAGACCTTTTCTTTATCTTTGTCTTGCAGGGTCATCCTTGTTTCTTCCTTTCCCTTCATGTTGCATTCAGTCGAGGCCATTCGTGGCTCATTTGGACACAACCTTTGTTTCATTCCTCTGCCCATTATCGCTCTCACTGGCTGTTTCATCATGAAACCTTTTTATTTCATCTCTCCTGCCCTCCCCCTATCACAGGCTCTTCCTGACACCCCACCACATCCCCCCACACCCTCCATGTCCTTCCACTGGCTAAAAAGCTCTTTATTTTCTATCTTTCTTTAGGACAAGGGCAGCAAATACATGGGAACACCACCATGGAAGTTCCGCTCCAAGTCACTCATCATCCTGACTTGGAAATATATCGTTGTTCCTTCACTGTCACTGGGTCAAAATCCTGGAACTCCCTCCCTAACAGCACTGTGGATGTATCTACACCACATGGATTGCAGCAGTTCAAGAAGGCAGCTCACCACCACCTTCTCAAGGGCAAGTAGGAATGGGCAATAAATGCTGGCCTAGCCAGCAACGCCCACATCCCATGAATGAAATTTTTTAAAATCCTGTTATATTTTACCAGTTTTCCACATTATCCCCCAACTCTGCCAGGATCACCCTGGACTGGGGAGTTTACCTGAATCAGGGCCAGTTATAATAAACTCCATGTGATTGGCTCACTTCCAAATCAAGAGAGTTTCACTCCCTGCTCCAACATTTATTTTCCACATTAGAATTAAACTCACATTTTTATATAAGACATGTAAAAGTACAGTTCACACTTTAACAGTGCACTGCAGTTGCCATGGAGTTCCTGCCAAAACAGTGTCAGCATAAAGAACATACAAACTTGGATTTGCATCTTGTTGTCCATGAGCTCAAGACATTCCAAAGTGCTTTCCAGGTTATGTACAAGTACTCTGGAAGCGCTTTGAATGAAGTAAACACAGCAACTAATTTGCACACAGCAGGACCCACACAAAGCAATGTGAAAATGATCAGAGTAACTCATGATGTTGGTGGAGGGATAAATATTGGCCAAACCACACAGTGAGCTCCCTTACTGTTCCATGGGATCTCCTGCATCCAACCGAGGAGGCAGCCAAGGATAAAAACAGGACACTGGAAATATTCAGCAAGTCCAACAACATGGGGCTGGAATGAGGGGGTTGTCTTATGAGGAGAGGTTGGACAGGCTGGGCTTGTATCCATTGGAGTTCAGAAGATTGAGAGGTGATGTTGTTGAAACATGTAGGATCCTGAGGGGAGGTGACAGGGTGGATGCTGAAAGGATGTTTCCCCTTGTGGGAGAGACTAGAACTAGGGGACACAGTTTAAAAGTAAGGGGTCGCCCATTTAGGATGGAGATGAGAAGAATTTTTTTCTCTCAGATGGTCGTGAATCTTTGGCGCACTCATCCCTGGAGAGCAGTGGAGGCAGGGTCAATGAATATTTTTAAGGCAGAGGTAGATAGATTCTTGATTAACAAGGGAGTCAAAGGTTATTGGGGGTAGGCGGGAATGTGGAGCTGAGGCCACCATCAGATCAGCCACGATCTTAGTGAATGGTGGAGCAGGCTCGAGGGGCCAGATGGCCGAATCCTGCTCCTCATCTGTATGTCTGGGCAGCATTTGGCAGAATCATCACCCTGAAAGTTTACCTCAGGCCGGGATTTTCCAGTCCTGCCTGTGGTGGGCATCGTTGCCGTTGGGACGGAAAACTTGGAGAGCAGCCAAAAGTCAAATGACTTGTTAAAATGCAGGCCTCTGTTTCTGTCTCCATAGATACTGTTCCTTGCATTTTCTGTTTTCATTTCAGATTTCCAGCATCTATGGTGTTTTGCACTTGTAAGACCAAAGGAATCACGGTCGAAAGCCTCATCCAAAAGACGGCACCTCTTACAGTGCTGCACCCTTTCAGAAGGGAACTGGAGTGTCAGCCTAGACTGTGTGCTCAATTCTCTGGAGTTGGGCTTAAACCAACAACCTTCTCACACAGAGGCAAAATTATACCAATGAGCCACTGCTGACTCAGCAAGAGGATTATGTGAAATATTAAAGGTCTAAATGGAAGAGGCGATTTCACAATTCCTCACTCTGAGTCAAGAAGCTGGGCTCACATAAAGCCTGGGTCGGGGAAAGGACGATGACGTTTCAACCTTACACCCTGTGAACATAGTTCCCCTGAAGTGGCAAATTGTTTTTACAGGACTGTTGACTCCTTCAACTCAACCTGCAGAACCTTCCTGTTCTTTGGCTGAGACTTTTCAAAAGATTCAATGCTGCACACTCCTTAAGAAATGAAGGAATAGGAGCAGGCGGAGGCCATTCAGCCCTTCAAGCACGCTCCGCCATTCAATAAGACCACGGCTGATCCTCAAAATCCACTCCACCTTCCCACATTATCCCGATAACCCCCTTATCTATCCTGTTAGTTACAGACCCAAAAAACTCTAACAGATTTGTCAACATACAATTTTCCTTTCATAATTCTGTGTTAACTTTGCCTCATCATAGTATGATTTTCAAAGTTTGCTGTTAGCAGACCCCTAATAATAGATTATAGTGCTTTCCTGACTATCGATATTGACAAACTAGCCCAATAGCTCCCCATTTTCTCTGTCCCTCCTTTTTTGAGTAGCAGGGTTACATTTTCTACTCTGCAATCCCAGGGTCTATATTGAAACTAGGGAATCCTGGATGATCAAAACAAAAGCACCTGCTATCTCTGTAGCCATTTCTTTTAAAACCCTAGGATGTAGGCCAACAGGCCCAAGGGATTTATCAACTTTTAGTCCCTTAATTCTCTAGTACCATCTCTTTACTAATATTCATTTTTTAAGTTCTTCATTCTTGCTAGACCCTTTGATTCCCATTAAATATGGAGTAATTTCTGTGTCTTTGACCATGAAGAGAGGTACAAAGTATTAATCTAATGGCTCTGTCATTCCCTTATTCCCCATTATAATTGTACCTATCTCTGTCTGTAAGAGGACACCACTTATGCTTGCGAATCGCTTCATTATTACAAACCGATAGAGGCTTTTCTCAAACTGTCTCTTGCTAGTTTAGTTTCGTATTTTCACCTTTATTGATGGAGTTTTGTTTTCTCATTAAAAGTACATTTGGTGAGAATTCTGAAACACTTCTCTCCATCGCTTCATAGCTTTTAATGTAATTTCCTGATCTACTTTAGTTGTCCCTTAAATCAACATAATTGGTTTTAGTTAATTTCAAGATGGACTCATGTATGTAACTTTCAAACTCTGGGCAGAATCGTCCAGTCCCATTGGCGTCAGGCATCATGGTGGGTAGGGGGGGATATCAGTTTCATGCTGGCATGAAATCACGGCGGGATCATCCATGGTGGAATGCAAATCCCACTGGAGTCCACACGAACCCAATTTGCATCCCAGTAATGGGAGGAGCAGAAGTCGGGACTTACTGTTAGGGTCTTGCTCAATTTGCGGACATCCAAGGAGCAGGAGATGCTGCAACCCTGCAGCCCCTGGACCCTGGAAGAATATGTGCATCACATGCTGGGCGGATTCCCACAGACATTGCTCCACCGCGAAGCAGCTCAGGGATGGTGGGAGGTCTCCGTTGATGTTTCAGTTCTGCTTTGGAACATCACGATCTTGGGCATGGGCTGCTACAGATGATCGGCGAGAGGGAGGGGAGAAGAAGGTAAACTGGGAGTTGGGGAGGGGTGTGTGAGGTTGGAACGAAGGGGACGAAGGCAAAGCGGTGGGTGAGGTGGGGTCGATGAAGATGTCAAGGGGGGATGAAGTGTATGGAGGATAGGAGGGTGTCAGTATGGCTGGAGGAGGGAATACTGTGGGGGGAGGGTGTAAGGGGGGGAGAATGCTGCAAGTGTGGAGGTAGGTGTAAGGGGGGAATGAAGGTGTAGGAAGTTCGGAGTGGGGAAGATGTTGGGGGGGGAGGAGGGAGTTCGGAGAGGGGAAAGTGTCCAGGGGGAAGAAGGAGTAAGGGTAGAGGTAGAGCAGGGGTGGAGACAGCCTGTGCAATGGTTGGCCCTATTGCCTCTGATAACTTCAGCCTATATCCTTGGAGAGCTGAGGCCTTGAGGGCCTCAGCTTACTTTGGCTGTCCTGTGGACCAGCTGCTCCCTCTGTGGTCACAGAGGATGAGGTTGAAGGAGTCACAGGAAAAGGGTTTCAGAGGGAGAGGACAGCATCTGAGATTCCTGAGTGGATGACCCTGGGGTGTCCAGCTGCCGCTCCTCCTCCCTCCGGGTGCCCAAGGGCACCAGCCTGACTCCTTGAGGAGAAGGAGCACCTGGAGGGACATCGAGGTGGCCTGTTTCCCTCTCATGTTACCATTGCAAGAACCCACCCATGGCTACCATGATGGAATGCAGGTCTGCGTGCATCTCCAAGTTCTGCCAGACCAGGGACTCCATGGCGTCGGCCATTCCCCCATGGAGACCTCAGTGTGCACAAATATGGGCACCGCGTCATCAGAGAGCAGGTGGACACACTCCTCCAACTCGCATGCCACTCTGTTGAGGGTTTCCAACAGCTCTGTGTGATTTTTCCACTCGTTTTGCTGATTCTCCAGGATAAGTTGGAAGGCCAAATCCAGAGGTTTGACATCACAGATGCCTCTTTCTCAGCAGCACTCCGAGTGCCGGGAGATTGGCTGAACCTGCCTCCTGCTGCTGACAAGTGTCCATGTGGTGACCACCAGATTGTGAACCCGAGCCTGCTCTAGATCTAGGCCTCATCGAGGTGTGTGTCTGCGCTGGTGGGGAGTGTGGGTAAGCACTGTGTTGGGTCTTCTAGGCTGCTTATTTCCAGCTGTTCACTGGAGGAGGTGAGGATGTGGGTGGAGCTGAGGGACTAGCTGGCTGAGATTGTCAGTTGCTTGGTAGAGTTCCCAGTGAACCAAAGTAGAGATAATTAGTGCACAGCAGCAGATTCAAAAGCAGGAGAGCACTCACAGTTTGTTGTGTTGAGAGATAGATGATGTGGTGCAGGATCCCTACAAGGGTGTTTGTCACCGGCCTCACCATTGCCGTAGGCAGGGTACACGTCCTCATGCTTGATGGCATGCTCCTCAAAGTGATTGAGGGGTCGAATGGTCTGGGATCTCTCCCTGCTATTGTGAGCCAGCTTCTCCTGCATGAAAACAGATGGTGAGAGTGTGAGCAGGACACATGACTCCGCGCGGAATGTTTGTGTGGTGAGCAAAGCCATAGACAGGATGAGAATGTGAGCTCGAGATCTTATGAGCCTGATGGAGATGCGAGAGTGTGTGTGAGAGTTAGTGGTATTGTCCTTTGAGATGTGAGATCCCTGTGGATGTGTGATGAGTTTGTGAGTGGTAGCGCTGAGAGTGACGAGGTGGTTGGCTTACCCTGGCGGCACGGATGAAAACATTCATCCTCTTCCTGCACTGGATGGCTGACCTCCTCTGTGCTCCGATGGCGCTGATCACTGCTGCCACCGCCTCCCAGGATGGATTGGTAACTCTGGTGGACCTTCTGTGGCAGGAGCATGGGTACAGGACATCGTGGCAGCCTTCCATTGTGTCCAGCAGCTGCCCCAGGGAGGTGTGATTCCCCTGAATGCATTATTAATTAAGCAGCACGCACTAGGCAAGGGACAATATATTTGAAAATTTGCCATTGTGGCCAGTGGGTAAAACATCTTTTTTCACGCCCGCTACTGCACTTAGTACAAATCTGTGACAATTCTGCCCTCAGTGAGGAATTCTATTATATTATGATCACTGTTTCACAGAGGAGCCCTCACTTTGAGATTACAGATAATAATCCTATTATAACCAGTGTGGGATTTTCAGGTCTTTTTTATCTCTCATTGCTCCCCATCCTGATCCCACTTCCTGCTCTCCTGAGCCAGATCCTTATGTCCTTTTGTCATCCTTTAATATCCGAGCTAATACTCCACTCCTTTTCCATTTTGCTGTCTTTTTAAATTGTACCCTGGACACTTAGTTCACAACTTTGATCACCTTGCAACCACGACTCTGTAATGACTATTAGATCAAACCAATTTGTCTCTATTTGTGTCATTAATTCACCTATCTTGTTATGAATGCTTCATGCATTTAGATAAAGTGCCTTCAATTTTAACCTTTTATCATTTTTCCCTGATTTGACCTTATTCACTGATTACCATTAAACATTTTGTTCCTTCCTTGTCACACTCTGCTGATCTTTACCCATTAAATTGAGCTGTGGCCTTGATTTTTCTCTATAGATTTATAAATTTGTCCTCACCAAACCCCTCCCCACCCCATTTTTACTTTGAGGCCCTAGCTCCAGACCTAGCTATAGGATTCACCAGGACACATGTCAGAGCTGCTTTAAATGGAGCCCACCCTGAGGGGTCAGCTCCCCAGTACTGCGCCAGTCTCCCATGAATCAAAACCACCGTCACCTGCACCACACTTTGAGCAACACATCCAACCTTCTGATCAGTTTGAATCTATGCCGATGTATATGTAGCTCAGGTAGTAATTCAGAAATTACTATCTGTCAGGTTTTGCTTTTTAATTTGAACTCTCGTTCCTGAAATTCCTTTAGCTGAAACTCATTTCCAATTGTTAGTCCAATGTGGACCACAACAACTTGATTGTTCTCCCCTCCCTCTAAGTTATTTTCAAGCCATGATATCCTTAACCCTGGCAGTGTCGAGAGTTGCCAGTCACAGCTGCAGAGAACAGTATCTATCCCTTTACTGCCACCTATCAATGCTACACTTTGCCTCACTCCCTCCACTTGAATGGCCTCTTGTACCATGGTGCTATGGTCAGTTTGTTCATCTACTCTGCAAACTTCACCCCAATTCTCACGAGCTGCCTATAGGATAAAGACAAAAAAAAAGTCTCCTCCAGCACGGCATCTGGGACCCTGTCCCCTTAGCTACTTGACTCATAAGGGAGAATTTTCTCCCCGTCAGGGGGGGCTGGGCGGGAGTGGGCGCGGGCGGGTGCGCAGCTGCAGTTTTATGTGGGCGGGCCAGTTAAGGCCCACCCAGCGTGGTGCGCACCCGGGAGTGCTGAGGGAGGGGGGCAATTGGCTGAGTCGGGGCCTGAGCTCTTTTGCGTATGTACGCAACAGTGCGCAGAAATCCCCCTGAGGCACAGAGCAGCCTCAGAGAGGTTAGTTCGATTTTTTAAAATTTAAATAAAGAAAGGGTAAAATTTTTAAGATCTGTCCCCTCATGTGTCACATGAACTGGCACATGTCTATGAATTTTATTAAAAAAATTTATTGAAGTTTAAAAACCTTCATGACACCTCATCCCACCCGTGGATAAGGTTTCATGAAAAATGCGAAGGCCGCCTGGGCCACCTTAAGGATGGATGGACGGCTATGTTAATTATTTAAATCGATATTTAAATGGCCTTAATAGGCTTTTGACAGTTCGGCTGGCGCGCGGCCAACTCTGAAGATCTGAATGATGCACGGTGACATCAGAACATATGCCCGACGTCACCCCACATCATTTTACGCGTCAGTGAGCAGGGCCCACCCCCGCACACTGACCCAAAGATTCTGGCCATAGTCTCACATTTCTATCCATGACAACTAACCAAACTGATATCACTTCCTAACCTAAGAGATGTGCTATAAATTGAAATCATTGAACAAAAGCTAAAACCTATGGACACAATTGGTGATGATGTTCATTGTGCAATGGTCACATCTCTACCCAGCTGCTGGCTGCTAGCTCGTCTCTCCAGTTGTCTTTCTCCTTTAGCTGCAGCTTGGCTCCTGTCCCCTAAGTGAGTATGTGGGTTCGCATTGCCCATGTACTTCGCTGTTTTTGGGATCAGCACAGAATGAATTAAAACAGCTTTCTGTTTTGCTGAATAGGGATGCTTTGCAAATCAGGTCTCAGGCTGAATGGCTGAAGGAATGGGAAGGTCACTCATCATGTTTTGATGGTCTCAGACATGTTGTTTGGTCACTGTTTATAGTAATGAAGTTATTGAAGATCTTGAGTGAACCATATAACTATGATAATAGAATCATTAGGAAGATTGAGAAGAACATAAATGAACCTTCTTGACTCCATGTTATTTGAAGTCTTTTTTTATGTATGGTAGTTCAATGTTAGTATGCATGGAATATACAGATCAAAGGTAGAATTGGGAAAAATGTTTAAACTACTGTTTGTTGTAATCTGGCTGGAATTGTGAAGTGTGGTGCCCAAGTTCTTAACATGGATTGGGAACTCAGTAATAAAGAATGATATAATCATATGGGATCATATTGTATGATTTGACTGAGTATTCATGTTGGATTGTGAAACATGAGCTCATTAAAGACAAAGATCTGAATCTGTAGTTGTTCCAGCTGATATCTGCCTTTTAATAATGGAATAAAATAGAACAAGAAAGCAGTTCAATACCCTATAGACACATACAGGGGTTCCAATATCAAAGATGATACAAAAGGACCCAATAACCAAACAGCCCAATAACCCAGGGATCCAATAACTAGAGGATCCAATATCCAAGAAGATCCAATTACTAGAGGATCCAATATTCAAGAAGATCGAATAACTAGAGGATCCAATAACCCAGAGGATCCAATAACCCAGTGGATTCAATATCCAAGAGGATCCAATATTTAGAGGGTCCAATAACACAGAGTCAAAAACATGGGAATTGTAACAGTGGTTTTGTTGTTTGTCACAATCTCTGTAGAGACTGATAACTTTCAAAAAGAAATTTGAACTTCCAGTTAATAGCTGAAAAGGTGAAACATCTAGATTTCATGTTTTTAAACTTCTACTTTAACTAAAAGCACTATTGATTAAACACTATTTTCTTTTTCTAGGCAACTTATACTCTAAACTACAGAAAGTGCCATTCCCCTTCAAAACTTAACACCTTTCACACCTTCCACGGAATTACAGTCCTTTTAGCAAATAGTTGCCCCCGCTCGACTAGAGCCACATTCACCAGCTTAAATGCTGACTTCCTCTGCCGCCAGCTAACAGTGGTAGCCATATGTACTATCTACAAGGTGCATTGCAGCAGCTCACTAACGCTTCTTTGACAGCACCTTAAAACCCATGACCTGTTCAGCCTAGACCTTCAGAGGCAGCAGACAACATGGGAACACCACCAGTCCTAAATTTCCCTCCAAGTCAGACACCAGCCTGACTTGGAAATAAATCACCATTCCTTCATTGCCATTGGGTGAAAATCCTGGAACTCCCTTCCTAGTAGCACTGCAGGTGTACCTACACCTGAGACATTGCAACAGCTTAAGAGGTGGATCACCACCTTCTCAAGGGAAATTAGGGATGGACAATAAATACTGGCCTAGCCAGCGATGCCCACATCCCATGAATAAAAAAAGAAATAATACCCAGAAATCCAACATGCCCAGGGGATTGATACCCCAGCTGACCCAATAATCCAGAGGGATCCCATCGGCTCAAGAGTTTTTCCTGAGATAAATCTGGGTTTTATTTGAAACCAGGCATGAACTTGGGATTTACCTAGTTCTGTCGAAGGGTCATGAGGACTCGAAACGTCAACTCTTTTCTTCTCAGCCGATGCTGCCAGACCTGCTGCGTTTTTCCAGGTAATTCTGTTTTTGTTATGAACTTGAAGGGCCAGTGTCTAACTCATGGTACTACACTGTTCTCAGCATACCGGACCATTTTGTTACATTTATTTGCTTTACAGCAAGACAAGCCAGTGATAATGAGGAACAAGTGCAGGGGTCAGTAATGTCCGACCAAAGGTTGCAAACATCTATAGCAGACCAAATTATTGTGAAGGACATGTTATTAACCATTCAGTCTTCTCAATACAAGCAATAAATTATACCATAGGAATCAGCTAAAGGTGAATGGAAAAAGGAATTCTGGAAAAATAACAATAGTTTTGCAGTAAAACTACTGCTGAGTGACTGCTGCATCGGAGAATGTAGACAACACATTAACCAACAGTAGTCTACCTATCAAGGTAAAGGTGGGGTTTACAAAGTCATTCTCAAAGTGGAGTGACTGCGTCGTAGGGCTGCTGTCTCCGAGGGATATGAAGGGCAAGAGATTGTAAATGAGATGCACCATGAAAATGCAATGTTGAAAAGATTAAAAAATGCCACATTAGATTGTGATAAAGGGCCTTCATTAAAAAACAGGAGGGCAGGCTACGAATGAGGAATGTGGTGTGTCAGAAAATGTCACTGGTGGAAGAGAGCTCAAGGTGGTTGAAAGAGAAGTCAAGAACATAGTGAAGATGGTTACTGAATGCAGAGAAGGGGGAATATCTGACAATCATTCTTTATGGTATCATGTAACACTACAACACCCTTAGAACACTGTCTGGTCCATTATACTCTGTTGCATTCCATGATTCTGTATTATATAATTCTATGCTGTCCTACTACAGTGGTTCAGTGGTTGAGATCTTGCCTCTGACTCATGTCACATTTTGTCCTTATAAAGCTCCAGTTAAAGATACTATACAAATATCAGTTGTTGTTGATGCTGCCATTGAGTCAGAATGTTGTGGGTTCAAGTCCTACTCCAGAAACTTAAGCACAAAATCTGGGCTGACACTGCAGTATAGTACTGAGGGAGTGCTGCACTGTTGAAGGTGCCATCGTTTAAATGAGACATTAAATTAAGGCCATGTTTGATTTCTCAGGTTGATGGAATAAAGGTCCCATGGGATGATTTTGAAGACAAACAAGGAAGCTCGCCCTTGTTGTTTTAGCCAATATTTATCCCTCAACCAATATCCTAACCTTAACCCTAACCAATAACACTGAAATAATTTACTTCTCATCTTTTTGTGTGGGAGCTTGCTATGCACAAATTGGCTGGTATATTTCCTACATTTAACAATGGCTGCACTTCAAAAATACTTAATTAACTGTAAACTGCTTTATTGTGTCTTGATAAAAATGCACAAAGTTCTTCCTTCCCTGCTTTGTACTATTTTTTTTTGTACTATATTATGCTGCATTATCCTATACTGCTGTGCTACATCATGCAACTTGTATTAAAAAAAAGTGCAGGTACACAGTGAAACTGCTTTCAGGTCCTTGTCACACTGAGCTGTTAATTATGAGCCTATTCCAAAACACGCAGTTAACCATATAGCTTCTCTTGAGGCTTTGAATCACCCTCCAAGCTTTCTTGAATTACACAGAATCACATGGAACAAACAGTACAGAAATAGACCATTTGGCCCAGCTTGTCTTTGCAGCTTTTTGCTCCACAAGACCACCCCCTCAACCTATTTCATCTATCTCTACCAGCATAACCTTCTATTCCTTTCTCTTTCATGTGTAAATCTGGATTCCCCTTAAATGCTTCTATGTTATTCATCTCCATGACTCCATGTAGTAACGAGTTCCACATCCTAGCAACTTACTGAGTAAAGTCCTTCCTTTTGAATTGCTGATTGGATTTATTAGTAACTATCCTATATTTATGAAGTGAAGTCGGACTGCAGTCAAGGAATTATTTGGTGAAATTATTTCCTTCGAGCATGTTGATTTGGCTGATGGTATCTTTCTGTTCATGAGGGCTGACAGGTAGAAATGGAAGGAATGAATTGTCTTTTCCCAACCAGCAAGTGCCTTTGTTCCAACAGCAGTGTGGGGCCAGCTTCTCCATCAATGGCTCAAGAAGAAAACTCACCATCATCTCCTCAAGGGCGACTAAGGTTGGGCACTAAGCAATGCCACATCTTGAGAATCTTTTTTTTAAAACTGGTATTACTGCAGTAAACAGCCTGTAATAACAGCAACTAGCTGAAATCCATCATCAGGGGGTTAAGCATAGTAAACATCTTGCTACATGTTGTAAATAACTTCAAATGTGATCCACATGGAGATCCTTGACAGAATTTAACACTCTATAAAACAATATTATGCAAATACACATGTATCGAATCCCAGTTGGATTCAGATATTTACAGAGGCTGCATCAATGGTTTGGTGTGTCAGTATCTGAAGAGTAGTTTGGTTTATTACAATGAACAGGTCTGCAGGATAAAGGCTGATTGTAAATGAGTGCTCAGTGAACTATAATATCATAATATCTTTCAATATTGTTAAAACAAATTAACTTCTTGCTTCTGTGGGGTATTCAATGTTTAAATAGCAGTGTTAGAAACATTGTGAAGTATGATATCGTTAATTGCGAACACTGCTGTCCTTCCAACAGGGAGTCCACAGGGAGACACAAGGAGTGAATCAGATGAGAATTGAAAACCTGGGAAATCAAGAATACAGTGACTGGGACTCTGGGAGATCTTTACCTGGATTATCAACCCCAATTATAGACAGAAAGAGGCCATTTGGATCAACATGACTGTGCCAGGTCGTTGAAAGAGCAATCCAATTAATCTCAATCTGATGCTCTTTTCACATAGCCTTGTCAAATTTCCTTTCCAACTGAATATCCAATTACCTTTTGGAAGTTGCACTAAATCTGCATCACCATCAGTGTCTTCCAGAACATAATTTTTTTCCCCTCATTTCCTAAAGTCAGCTCTTGTTCTTTCACCAATCACCTTGAATCTGTGTCCTCTGCCTATCGACCCTTCTGCCACTGGAAACAGTACTGCCTTAATTATTCTAGCAAAATCCTTGATGATTTTGAACCTTTTCCGCTCTAAGGAGAGCAATCCCAGTTTGTCTAGTCTCTCCATGTAACTGAAGTATTTCATCCCTGCTACCGTTCCAGTCAATCTATTCTGCATCCTTCTGAAAGTGGGGCAGAATGGGCCACCATGTACAAAATTTAATCTAGTTCCTCACGGTGGGAAATATAGCATCTGGACCCACTTAACCACAGGAGGAATGCCGCACATCAGACTCCCAATGGTGGGAAAACCTCCCGCGACTAAGTTGGAGTTGGAAATGGACCAGTGTGGGAAACTTACCCACTCCTGGCTGGATGGCGATTAGGCTCATTATTGAGTCAATTGACAACAATTACCATTGAGCCCCCCAGAATTTAGTGGTGGCTCCAGGATTAAATGCAAGTAACTCAGCTTTCCCATGCCTCCCAAAACCCACCAGGCAAACTCAACAGGCCTCAGTACAGGGTTTCAAAGGCACTTAGTACCTGATTGAGGGAAAGAGCATCAGGAAGGGGTTGGCTGCTGAAAGAAATCCCCCTGCCCTTGCGTCCAAACCCCCCTGTTCCTCCTTCCATGATCTCCATCCTGCCCTCATTCACCTCAGTCCAGGGATACAGTTTCGATCCCTAGTGAAGACCCTGGACCACTATTGGCAGCCACCACGCCCGGTGGCACCACTGGCAAAGGAGAATGGCCAACCTCTAATTGGCCAGCAGCCCTTGGGAAGTGGGGGGGTGGGGGGGGTGGTGGGGGGTGGTTCCTGGTGGGGACAGAGGGATGTAGCGGGATTTCTGCCTAAATCCTGGTCTGACACTGAGCAGTTAGTGCCCTCCCCCACAGGAGCAAAGTGGGTTTCCCACCAGTACTTCAGGACCTGTATCAGGAACATTAATTTACAATTAAGTTATGTGGAGATGGTGGTATAGTGTTAATGTCACTGGGCTAGTGATCCTATGGTCCATGCTAATGCTTGGGGACATGGGTTCAAATCGCCGCCCCCAGCCACCGCCCCCACGCACCCCCCCCCCCCCCCCCCCCCCCCCCCCACCCCCCTCCACCCCGTGGAATTTAAATTCAATTAATAAAATCTGGAACATAAAGCTAGACTGGGATTTTCTGGCCCCGTCTTGGTGGACCCGCTGCGGGAGATTTGGCAGCCTATCCAAAGTCCATTGACGTTCGGTGGAACTGGGTGTCCTGGTGATAGGCAGGGCCAGAAAATCCTACCCCTAATCTGAGTATTGGTGACCATGACAATCATCATCAATTGCTGCAAAAACCCATCTGGTTCACTGATGCCCTTCAGGGAAGAAAGCTTGTTATCCTTACCTGCTCTGGCCTACATGTGGCTCCAGACCCACAGCAATGTGGTTGACTCTGGGCTGCTTTCAGTTCAAGAGCAATCAGGGGTGGGCAACAAATGCTGACCTTGCCAGCGATGCCCACATCACATGAAAGAAATTTTAAAAAGCCAAAATCTGTAACCAACCCATGCTGTACCTGCCCTGAGAGTGATTGCTGGGACTGTGTGGAAGGAACTTTACTCTGTATCTAATCCCTAGTATAATTAACCTGTGCGCTCTTGATGTTACAGTGCTGAATGAAGTTTACTGTCTACCTAACAAAGTTGATTGGCCTGGGAGAGTTCGACACTTGAACTGATTGCCTGTAATTGGTAAATTCCCCATTCTCCGTCAATGATATCACTCACCATCACAGCACAAAAGATTCACAAAATTGAAAGTGGTAAAAAGAAAGAGTTAACTATGGTTTCTCAATGCTGTGAATAACCATAAGGTGAGCCATCATTCATCTGCAGAGAGACTGTGCTTTCAAAGCAGTATGCAGTAGTAGTACAGGATAATCATCTCGGGCTTTATTTATTATCAGTTAAACTGCTGTTGACAGGGTCATGTTCAGTAAGCCCACTCTACCTCCACGCAACACTGCTTTATTCTCCAACCTTATCAAATAGATTCCAGCTAGTATTTTAAGATTTAACCTTCTGAATTAATTATATATGATTCTTTGCTACAATGAATTGTAATTCAATAACTTCGCTGTCCTGAGCAATATAAAACAATACAAGCACTTGTGTCACTTCAGAGTGCACAATCCTACTGAATCAGCACTTTCAGTTACACCGTAGTTTCAAATCAGCATAAATGTTCCTTGAAGTAGTGAACATTCTACAATTTATTCGTTTCGCCAGGCTTAAGATGCATTGCAACATTACCATTGCTGTTGTCTTTTCCACAGACTTAGCAGTAAATCTGCTTTCAGAAATATAAACCAAGTTAGGCCACAAGGTTTTCACTTTTGCAAAAATCAAATTTGCCCTTCAAAACACCCTTTCAAAAGCTATATGTGTTTGGGTGCAGTACGCATATAGACGCTTGCCTTGTTTCACCATGTACATGCATGTACTGTTACAATCCCCGTAGGCACCGCTAATTTTTAAAAGATGTTTGAATTTCCAGGGACCAGCTCAAAGGATCACATGACAAGATTTCATATTTTAAGGCTTTTATTGTAATAAATAAACTAAAATCAAAGTAAACAAACATTACTTAGTAAGCAACTAATATGCTAAATTACAGAGAAGATATTCCCCCTTAACTTCCTAACACGACTGAAATCCTCATGCCCCATTTCTACATTTCACCACACTGTCTACAGAAATGTAGTCTTTACAGGAACCAGTCCAAAATTATTCCCAGCTTCCAACGAGTTCGCTTTTCCCCATTTCACTAAGCCGTAAAGTCCAGTGCCCATTGAAGGTCATTTCCCTCAGTCTTCTGAGAATCCCCAAACTGGTTTCCAGCAGCAAGACCAACTCCAGTCATTCCTTACCTCGGCCACGCCGGGTGAATCTTCCAGTGTCCTTAAATCTCCATAGGTCCCATCTCTTCAACCAGAGAATGACTCCCATCTGCATTCTGTCTAGTGGCCCTTTCCCCTGATGTTCACAGCAGTTGCTGTTTTCCTGTCTCTCTCGTCTCCGGGACTTTTTCACTTTCTCATCAGGACGCCTGAGTTAATAAATCTCCACACATCAAGGCTGGCTGCTCCTTTCTTTGCATCCAGGTGCAAAATATGGCATTTAGTTTTCAATAGTAATTGACCTGGAACCCAGTCCCCATGGCAACCAGGTCACATAGACTTATCATTGGGCATAAATAGTAGGGGAACGCATGCCCCTTTCCATTACTCCATTTTACCTTGAATTAAAGGAGGCAGTTTAAAACACAACCATCTTATGAAACCTCACATTCACAACAGCATGTATCCTGACCGTGTGTGACTGTATATATCTTGATATTTGCATGTCTGTGCGTGTGCGTGTGTGTGCATGTGCGTGTGTGTGTGCATGCGTGTGTGTGTGTATGTGTGTGTATGTGTGTGTGCGTGCGAGTGTGAGTGTGTGCATGTGTGTGAGTGCGTGTGTGCGTGAGTGTATGCGCGAGTGTCAGTGTGTGCATGCGTGTGAGTGCGTGTGTGCGTGAGTGTATGTGCGTGTGTGTGCATGTGTGTGTGTGAGTGTGTGTGTGTGTGCATGTGTGTGTGTGAGTGTGTGTGTGTGTGTGTGTGTGTGTGAGTTTGTGTGTGTGTGCATGTGTGTGAGAGTGTGTGTCTGAGAGTGTGTGTGTGTTTGTGGGTGTGGGAAGGTGATGGAGGGGACGGTTAAAAAAAGCAGACCTCAAAAGACAAGATTGAGTAGCATTAACCAGAATTTTTCACGCAGGAGGTGGTCTGCCCCCAGCTGACAGGTCAGGGATCAGCCCACCTCTGCAGGTAGCCCTGGTCTGGTTTTACAGCCATCAGTTAAGTGACTTAGGTTGTAGCTTCTGTCACCATCACCACCACCACTCCCCCACCTCATCACATCCCGCCCCCCACCCATCCCATCCCAGCAGCGCCACCTGGAGCAGCATGGAAGCCGGAATGCAAAACAAGTGGGGCAGTTTCACCAGGACCAGTCAAGCAGGCCCCATGAGGATGGTAATGGGGGGCTGCATTCATGAAGCTGAGTGGGGGGAACAAGCTGATCACTGCTGGGGAGCCTCCATTGGGCACAGGGTACACATGGCAGCCTGTGGCGTGTGCACCCCTTGCCACTGGAAAAATTCCAGCAAGGATAGGGGGTGACCCTTTAGCCATTAATTGGCCACTTGTAGGTCTCACTTGTATCCCATGTGCATTTGCCTTCTTTATAAGTCTCCCATGTGGAGCTTTCTCAAAGGCTTTACTGAAATCTATATAAACTACATCGACTGCACTACCCTCATCTACACACCTATTCACCTCCTTAAAATATTCAATCAAATTTATTAGGCATGACCACCCTCTGACAAAGCCATACTGAATACCCCTGATCAAACCTTGCCTCTCCAAGTGGAGATAGATTCTCTCTTTCAGAATTTTCTCCAATAGTTTCCCTACCATTGAAGTGAGATTCACTGGTCTGTAGTTCCCTGGCTTATCTTTACAACCCTTCCTAAAAAGCGGAAGCACATTAACTGTTCTCCAGTCCTCTGGCACCTCCCCATGGCCAGAGGGGAATTAAAGATTTGGGTCAGAGCCCCTGCGATCTCCTCCCTTGCCTCCCTTAGCAGTCTGGGACACAAATAATCTGGACCTGGGGATTTGTCCACTTTTAAGCCTGCCAACACCTGCAATAGCTTGTCACTCCCTATGTCAATTTGCTAAAGAACCTTGTAGTCTCTCTCCCTGAGTTCCATACCTTCATCCTCGTTCTCATGGATGAAGACAGATGTGATGTATTAGTACAACACTCTACTGATGGTCTCTGGCTCCACCCATAGATTGCCCCCTTGGTCCTTAATGGGCCCTACTCTTTCCCTGGTTATCCTCTTCCCATTGATATACTAATAGAATATCTTGGGATTTTCCCTACTTTTACCAGCTAGAGCTTTCTCATATCCCCTCTTTGTTCTCCTAATTGCTTTCTTAAGCTCCACCCTGCACTTTCTGTACTCCACTAATCCCTCTGCTGATTTGCTTCCCTTGTACCTGCTAAAAGCCTTCTTTTCCTTCTCATTGCATCGTGAATATCTCTGGTCATCCATGGTTCTTTGGGCTTGTTACTCCTTCCTATCACCCTAGAGGGAACATGTTGAGCCTATACCCTTCCCATTTCCTTTTTGAACATCCCCCACTGTTCTTCTGCAGATTTCCCCACAAGTAGCTGTTTCCAGTCTACCTTGGCCAGATCCTGCCTTATTTTACTAAAATCCACTCTCCCCCAATCCAGAACAATTTTTTCAACTTGTCTATTTCTTTGTCCATAAAAAGCTTAAATTGTACCATGTTGTGGTCGCTATCACTAAAATGCTTCCTCACCACCATCTCAGCCACCTGTCTGGCTTCATTGCCTAGAATTAGGTCCTGCAATGCACCACCCCTTGTTGGACCTCTACATATTGACTTTAAAAGTTCTCCAGTGCACATTTCAAGCAATCCACTCCATCCAAGCCCTTAACAGTATGTCTATCCCAATTAATGTTGGGAAAGTTGAAATCATCTAATATGATTACCTACTGTTATTGTTTTTACACACCTCTGCAAATTGTGCACATATTTGCTTCTCAATTTCCTGCTGACTATCTGGGGGTCTATAATAAATACCTAACAACTTGGCTACCCCTTTTTTATTCCCAAGCTCTATCCACAAAGCCCCATCCAAGATATCATCTCTCCTTACTGCAGTAACTGACTCCTTAACTAATAATGTAATGTGTCCGCCTCTTTTACCCCTTCCCTGTCTCGCCTGAAGATTCTATATCCCGGAATGTTGCGCTGCCAATCCTGCCCACCCCTCAACCACATCTCTGTGATGGCTACTATATCACAATTCCACATGTCAATCCTCACCCTTAACACATCTGTTTTACCTGTAATACTCCTGGAATTAAAATAAAGGCCATCCAGCCTTGCCTTATTCCCTTGAAACTTAATGCAGCTGTACTCCTTCTCTCTTGATTGTTTTACTGTATTATGACATGTCCCTATTCTGCTAACATTCTGTGTCCCCTCCCTCTGCCGAATTAGTTTAAACTCCTCTCAACAGCACTAGCAAACCCGCCTGCAAGTATGTTAGTCCCCCTCTGGTTCAGATGTAGACCGTCCCGCTTGTATAGGTCCCACCTTCCCCAGAAACGATCCCAGAGATCCAGGAATCTAAAACCCGCCCTCCTGCACCAATTCTTAAGCATATATTCATCTGCGCTACACTCTTATTTCAATACTCGCTAGCACATGGCACTGGGAGAAATCCAGAAATTACTACCCGAGAGGTCCTGCTTTTTAGTCTACTGCCTAACTCCCTGAATTCTTGATGCAAGACCTCATCCCTCTTTCTACCTATGTCATTAGGACCAACATATACCAAGATCTCTGTCTTATCACCCTCCCCCTTCAGGATGCCCTGCAGCCGTTCAGTGACATCCCGGACCCTGGCACCAGGAAGGCAATGCACCATCCTGGAGTTACATTGATGGCCACAGTAGTGCCTATCTGTTCCCCTGACTATAGAATCCCCTATTACTATTGCTTTTCCTCTCTTCCTCCCCTCCTGCACAGACAGTCTGCTTATGGTGCCAGAAGATTGGCTCGGACTGCACTCCCTGGAGGAACCAGTGTCCTCATCAGCCTCCAAAATGGTATACCGATTTGTGAGCGGGACCCCAGGGGACTCCTGAACTACCTGCCTGTTTCTCTTGGGCTGCCTGGTGGTCACCCATTCCCTTCCTTCCTCAAGTCCCTTCAGCTGTGGTGTGACCACTTCTCTAAACGTACTATCCACGATGCTCTCAGACTTGCGGATGCTCCACAGTACCCTCAGCCGCCATTCCAGCTCTGAAACTCGAGCTTCCAGGAGCTGCAGCTGGACACACTTCCTGCACACATGCTGGTCCCGGACACTGGAAATGTTCCCAGATTGCCAGATGGGGCACGAGGAGCACACAACAGCTTTGAGCTCTCCTGCCATGACTTATCCCTTTAAATTAAACCATTTAAATCAATTACTCTCGGGCCCTTCTTTCCTGATCCTTGCAACTACAGAATATACAAACTATAACCCACAAAAATACCTAAAGCTATAAGCAATAAAAGTAGTAAATACTTACCCAACCTTACCCACTACTTATCAGTCATCATTCCTCTCCCTTGTAGCATCTACTGCTGCAGCAGGGCAAGACCACTCTCTGAAGATTTAAGAAGTTGGATAGCAAAGAAATAATGCAAAGAGCACCTCTTCCCCTCTGCCCCGAATTCCCACTGTGCACCAAATTGCCAACACCCACACTCAATCTGGCTGTGTCTCACTCAGGATGAGATCTCTCCCCTGCTCGTGTGCAAGCACACTGATATGAAGTTTCACTGGGAACACTAACAAATTTCAAGCATCATTCTTCAGCAAGCTTGATGTATGATCTGTGTGCCAAGAACAGAGTGTTGGGTGAGGAGAGAGCCTTGAGCGGCCTGTGTACTAAGGGTGAGGGGGAGACGGTGAGTGGGGGAGTGTTGAGTGTTGTATCTTTAAGAGTGGGAGAGCAGGGTTGGGTAATATGTAGCTGCAGAGAGAGGAAGAGTAATGTTTTTAATTGTCCTGGTGTGAAAAGAGGAAAAGCAATGGGGGGGGGGTGGGGGGGTCTCCGTTCTATGGGGTGTTGTGAGGGCTGGATGTTTTCTGTTCAAAGGGAGGTGAGTGCTGGAGTATATCTGTTCTATGGGTGGGGGAGCAGGGGGGCAAGGTGAGTGCTGGAATGTCTCTGTTTTATTGGTGGGGGGGCGAGGTGAGTCCTGCATTTCTCTGTTTTAAGGGGGAGGGGGGTGCAAGGTGAATGCTATAGTATCTCTGTTCCATGGGGGAGTGAGATGAGTGCTGGAGTGTCTCTGTTCTATGGGAGGGGGTGAGTGCTGGAGTATCTTTGTTCTATGGGGGGTGGGGTGAGTGCTGGAATGTCTCTGTTCAATGGGGGTGAGGTGAGTGCTGGATTATTTCTGCTCAATGGAGAGGGGGGGTGGGTGAGGTGAGTGCTGGATTATTTCTGTTCAATGGGGGCGGGGTGTGAGGTGAGTGCTGAAGTACCTTTGTTCGATGAAGGGGGTGTGAGGTGAGTGCTGGAGTGTCTCTGTTCAATGGGGGGGTGAGGTGAGTGTTGGATTATTTCTGTTCAATTGGGGGGTGGTGAGGTGAGTGCTGGAGTATCTTTGCTCTATGGGGGGGGGGAGAGGAATGAGGTGAGTGCTGGAGTATCTTTGTTCGATGAAGGGGGTGTGAGGTGAGTGCTGGAGTGTATCTGTTCAATGGGGGGGTGAGGTGAGTGTTGGATTATTTCTGTTCAATGGGGGGGTGGTGAGGTGAGTGCTGGAGTATCTTTGTTCTTTGAAGGGGGTGTGGGGTGAGTGCTGGAGTATCTCTGTTCTATGAGGGAGTGGGGGGGTGAGTGCTGGAGTATCTCTATTCTATGGGTGGGTTGGGGTGAGTGCTGGAGTATCTCTGTTCTATGGGGTGGGTTGGGGTGAGTGCTGGATTTTCTCTGTTCTATGGGGATGGGTTGGTGCTGGATTGGGGTGAGTGCTGGAGTGTCTCTGTTTGATGAGAGGAAGGGGCAGTATATGTTTGCCAGAAAATTACACAGCTGGCTGGTGTCCATGGCAAACATTGACTAGCTTTAGTCACAAGAGGAATATCAAATTACCTTCTTAGGTCAAAGTGGACTCCAGTCTATTATTTAATAACACAACATAAATTATCTGCATGTCCTTTAAAATGCGGTTTTGTAAAATGAAGAGCTGAACTTGACTGATATCATGAGATCTCCAAGAGACTCTTCTTCTGTTGCCTCATTAAAGCACAGAATATAAACATTCTGCTTCTCTAATTCTTGATTAGGTTCTGTCAAAATATTTTTGCATTTTAAATTCCTTTAACTGAGTGTTTTTGACTTGCGTCTGAGAGCTTTATTACAGGCAAAGCATTACTGTTGATAATGTGAAAGGAATATCACTATCAGGATTTAAGGCAGCAGATAGATAGATAGACAGACAGACAGACAGACGGATAGACAGACAGACGGATTTGTGCAGCGGTCAAAGACCTTGGATACATAATCTAGCCTGACACTCTGCAGTAACACAGGAGGGCTGCACCTTTTGCTGTGCCACCTTTAGGTAAAGCTGAGTCCCTGTTCCCTCCCAGGTAGATATGAATTATCTCACACCTCTGTTCAAAGAAGAACAGGGGAACTCTGGTTTTCTGGCCAAAATAAATGAACTGGCCATGTCATCCTGTTCAGGTCCCCTCCCTTACCTAGATTTCCAATACTCTGATGACTGTGTTGATGTCATTTCCTGCTCTTGCTGCAAACTAGAAAATTTCAACAACTTTGCTTCAAATTTTCACCATTCCCTTGCTTTCCCATGGTCCACCTCAGACTCTTCTCTTCAATTCCTTGAGTTCTCTGTCCCCATCACTGGAGATAGGCTGTCAAACAACATCTAATAAAAGACCTCTAATTCCTGCAGCTACCTGAATTAGATTTCCTCCAGCCTCCTATAAGGACCCTATTCCATTTGCATGATTTATCCATCTCTGTCACTTCTGTCCTGACGGTGCCAACTTTCACATCTGTACTTCTGATGCGTCTTCCCTTTTCCTCAGCCATGAATTCCTCTCCACTATTGTAGACAGAGCCTTCAACCATGTACATCCCATTTCCTGCACTTCTGCTTTCACCCATTCCCCTCCCTGCAGAACAATGATTGTGTTCCCCCTGTCCTCACCTCCCACTCCACGAGTAGAGTAGGGGAAGGTGGTGGTGGCATAGTGGTATTGTCACTAAATTGTATTCTAGAGACCAGGGTAATTCTCTGTGGGACCTGGGTTCATATCCCACCATGGCAGATAGTGAAATTTGAATTCAATTAAAATCTGGAATTAAAAGCCTGATAATGACTATAAAAACATTGCTGGTTATCATAAGAACCCACCTGCTTCACTAATGTCCTTTAGGAAGGGAAATTTGCCATCCTCACCTGGTCTGGCCTACATGTGACTCCAGACCCTTAGCAATGTTGCTGAGGGCACCATCCCACTACTTTCAACACATTGCTACATGAAACACATCTTCCCCTCCTCTTTCAGCATTCTGAAGAAACCATGTGCACAGCAACACGTTGGCCCATTCCTCTATTATCCCTGACACCTCCCCTTTCCATAGCACCTTCCCATGCAAGTACAGGAGATGAAAAGCATGCCCTTTTACTCTCTCCCTTCCCACCATCCAAGGCCCAAACACTTCTTCCATTTGTAACAGTGATTTATTTGTACTTCTTTCAATCACTTACAATGCAGTCTCCGCCACACTGTGTAAATTCATTCTTTTTTTACAATCTAATTACCGAAGACCAAATGCAAATTCGCTGATCATTTTGACAAAAGCGTGTCTTTGAACTACTGATCTCTTGCCATTTTAATTCTCCACCACGCTCCCATTCTGATCTCTCCACCCTCAGCCTCCCACACTGTTCTAATGAAGTTCAAAGGAACCTCGAAAAAACAGCACCTCTTTTGATCAGGTACTTTCCAGCTTTCCAGACTTAACCTTGAGTTCAATAATTTCCAATTCAGACCACCGCTCATAATTTCCTGCACAGAAGCTATTGGTAATGGGCTTTGAGGTTAGTATTTCTGGTTCTTCTAGATGTATTTTTCATTTCTTTACTCCCCCCATTATTACTTCCTTTTGTCATTTGACTTGTCTTGCGTTCCACAGGCCTTCTGTCTGTTAGTGGTAAAAAAACTAGAAATGGAGGGGCAAACCTTTTCAAGCAGGTAGGGCAGTTGGAGCTGGGAGATCAGCTGATGAAACCTGCAGGAATATATCCAACAACCGTTGGTGACCCTAAGGGGAGAAAATTGGGGTCATGATATTCCTCAGTGTGTAGAGTTTACACCATGGCAGCATTGTACAGGCTGGATGGACCGGGCGTTCTCTATTTCCATGTGAAGTAGAATTCAAAGAAGAATAGAAACTTTTCCCAGTTCCTCCTTCATCAAACGCTGATCCCCCCCCAACCCCATCCCCACCCCTCCCCCTCCACACCCATCCCGGCCCACCAACCCCAAAATAGATCAACATTTCATTTCTGTCATGGGGTTCTGTGTGCATTCTAGTGTGTTAGTGGAACAGCAGTTAATGCTTCCCAAACCATAGATCAGTTGAAAATATTTCAGGGGCGTTTGATGTGTGCTGTATAAATTCGTCTTTTTTTACCATCTATCTACTGGAGAGAAATGACAAATGAAATCTAACTTTAGAAAGAGCCGCTGAGCGTGATTAAAATAGATAAGATCCTTTGGGAAATTGTGTAGGATACTTTCAAACATTAATGTGTTTTGGTATTATTGTACGAGAGATGGGAATTACTTATGAATTTAGTGAAATTGCAGCATTTGGAGTATCCTGATAATCAATCTCATCTATAATGGATTCTTGCTTCAGCTCCTATAATTGAGTATGCCATACATTATTCATCAGACTAGAGTATGACACATGCTGCCAGGAATGAGGGTCATGCGGTCAGTTTTACACCAGCTTCACAATATGAACAAAACTAATCCCATCAATCAAGGGCTGAAGGGGGGCCACTGAAACAGTGGAAGTGAGTAGAAAATGTTACCCGTTGTGGTGTGTTATTGGAACATGAAACACAGAGATTGTCAAGTGTCTTGTTCAGGAGCTCGGCTCATCTGGGACCAAATGCCAGGTAAAACGGTGGCTTAATAACAGAATGAAATTATCGTAGAATCATAGATTTATTACAGCATAGAAAGAAGCCACTCAACCCGTTGTGTCTGTGCTGGCTCTCTGCTAGGCCAATTCAGCCAATGCCACTTCCTGCCTGTTGCCCTTCAAATTTCTTCTCTTCGGGTGTTTATCCAATTCCCATTTGAAAGCCACAATTGAACCTGCCTCCAACACACTCTCAGGAAGTGCATTCCAGATCCTAACTACTCGTTGCGCAAAAAAGTCTTACCTCATGTCACCTTTGGTTTTTGTGGCAATCGTTATAAAGCAGTGCCCTTTCATTCTCCACGCTTCCACCCGGTCTCTCCTCATCTACTCTGTCCAGACTCCTCATGATTTTGAACACCTCTATCAAATCTCCTCTCAACATTCTCTTCTCTAAACAGAATGGGCCAGCTTCTCCAATCTAACCCTATAACTGAAGTCCCTTATCGCTGGAACAATTCTCATAAGTTTTTCCTGCATCTTCTCCAATGTCTTCACATCCTTCCTAAAGAACGTTGCTCAGAATTGGACACAGTACACAAGTTGAGGTCAAACAAGTGTTTTACACTGGTTCATCAAAACTTCCTTGCTCTTGCACTTTTTGCCTCTATTTATAATGCCTAGGGTTCCTTATACTTTTTCAACCACTTTCTCAACCTGTCCTGATTTCAAACATTAATGTGTTTTGGTATTATCATGCAAGGGATGGGAATCACTTGTGAATTTAGTGAAATTGCAGTATTTGGAGTATCCTGATAATCAATCTCATCTATAATGGATTCTGGCTTCAGCTCCTTTAATCGAATATTCAATGGTTTGGTCACATATACCCTGAGGTCCCTCTGCTCTTGCGTCCCCTTTAGAATTGCACTCTTTATTTTATATTGTCTCTCTTTGCTCTTCCATCAAAAATGAATCACGTCACATTTCTCTGCATTAAATTCCATCTATTGGCCCATTCCACCAGACTTTTTCTTGAAGCTTAATACTATCCTCCTCATAGTTCATAATACTTCCAAGTTTTGTGCCATCCACACATTTTGAGATTTTGTACTGCACACCCAATGTCTAGTCCATTATTAAGGATCAGGGAAATCAAAGTTCCTAATACTAACCCTTGGGGAACTCCACTGTATACCTTCCTCCAGTCCAAGAAATAACCGTTCACCATTACTCTGTTTCTTATTACACAATATATTCGATTTCTTTAGGACAGTGACTTGTAATAGAAATGGCACAGAGATGAGGATTTCCATTTTGGTTTTTCACCCACCTGTTTGTCTCAACATTGATATCATCGTACTTTCCAGGGCAGCCATTTTGGTTAAAAGCCTCTGGTGGGATAACAACCTGGGAAAGAGAGAGGGATCATTTCTGTATGCCTTTGGTGCTTGCAATAATGGAGTGTAACTGGTTGTCAGTGTGCTATTATTTCTTCCCCTGTTTCCAACATGGGAATTATCCATTGCAGCAGTACAGTATACATGGAATGTAATGGCACATCCTTGGGATTTCCCATCTCCATTTCTCTGGGATTCTTACAAAATCAGGGGGATTTCAGGTAGAAAATCTGGACCAAGCATGAGGGGCAAATTGTCTAATTTTTTTTTTTATTTATTCACGGGATGTGGACTTCGCTGACTAGGCCAGCACTTATTGCCCATCCCTTGTTGCCCTTGAGAAGGGGGTGGTGAGCTATCTTCTTGAACCACTGCAGTCCCTGTGGTGTAGGTACACCCACAGTGCTGTTAAGAGGGGAGTTCCAGGATTTTGACCCAGTGACAGTGAAGGAACAGCAATATATTTCCAAGTCAGGATGGTGAGTGACTTGGAGGGGAATTTCCAGGTGGTGATATTGCCATCTATCTGCTGCCCTTGTCCTTCTAGATGGTAGTGGCTGTGGGTGTGGGAATGGAGCCTTGGTGAATTCCTGCAGTGCATCTTGTAGATGGCACATACTGCTGCTATTGTGAATTGGTGGTGGAGGGAGAGAATGTTTGTGGATGGGGTGCCAATCAAGCGGACTGCTTTGTCCTAGATGGTGTCGAGCTTCTTGAATGTTGTTGGAGTTAAGATGACTGACCTCCAACAATCACAGCCATCTTCCTTTGTGCTAGGTATGACTCCAACAAGCGGAGAGTTTTGCTATGACTCCTTTATGCCACATTCGGTCAGATGCTGCCTTGATGTCAAAAGCAGTCACTCTCACCTCACCTCGGGAGTTCAGCTCTTTTGTCCATGTTTGAACCAAGGCTGTAATGAGGTCAAGAGCTGAGTGGCCCTGGCAGAACCCAAACTGGGCATCAGTGAGCAGGTTATTGCTAAGAAAGTGCCGCTTGATAGCACTGTTGATGACCCCTTCCATTATTTTACTGATGATGGAGAGTAGACTGATGGGGCGGTAATTGGCCAAGTTGGATTTGTCCTGCTTTTTGTGTACAGGATATACATAGCCGGGTAGATGCCAGTGTTGTAGCTGTACTGGAACAGCTTGGCTAGGTGTGTGACAAGTTCTAGAGCACAAGTCTTCAGTACTATTGCTTGAATATTGTCAGGACCCATAGCCTTTGCAGTATCCAATGTCTTCAGACACTTCTTGATATCACGTGGAGTGAATCGAATTGGCTGAAGACTGGAATCTCTGATGCTGGGGGCCTCAGGAGAAGGCCAAGATGGATCATTCACTTGGCACTTCTGGCTTAAGATTATTGCGAATGCTTCAGCCTTATCTTTTGCGCAGCTGTGCTGGGGTCCTCCATAATTGAGGATTGGGATATTTGTGGAACCACCTCCTCCAGTGAGATATGTAATTGTCCACCACCATTCAGGACTGTAGAGTTTAGATTTGATCCGTTTGTTGCGGGATCGCTTAGCTCTGTCTATCGCTTACTGCTTATGCTGTTTGGCATGCACGTAGTCCTGTGTTATAGCTTGACCAGATTGACACCTCATTTTTAGGTATGCCTGGTGCTGCTCCTGTCATGCCCTCCTGCACTTTTCAATGATCCCCTGGCTTGATGGTAATCGTAGAGTGGAGGATATGCCGGGCCATGAGGGTACAGATTGTGTTCAAGTACAATTCTGCTGCTGCTGATGGCCTTATGGATGCCCAGTCTTGAGTTGCTAGATCTGTTCGAAATCTATTCCATTTAGCACGGTGGTAGTGCCACACAAAACGATGGAAGGTATCCTCAATGTGAAGGCAGGACTCCATAATGACTGTGCGGTGGTCACTCTTACCGATACTGTCATGGACAGATGCTCTGTGGCAGGCAGCATCAGGATTGTGGTAGACAATTAACCTGCACCCAGGAAGCTCAGTTGATTGGTGCTGCCAGTGATGGGACTGGAGGGATCACTGATGAAAGAATCTGCATATCTAATCCTCCTTCTCTCATCCCACTTCACGCTCATCCCTCAGTCTCTTCTGATTTAAAGCTGCAGATGGTGTAAACACTCACTTCTTACTTTCTCCTCTCCCCTCTCCATTATCCAACCCTTGTCCCATTTTCCCAGCCAGTGGAAGAAAGTGAAGACAATGATGAGACCTCGTCACTCAATCTTACCATCACAGCCACCAGCTCAGGCACTAACACAATGTGTATCTTATGGGCTAGGATAGGGAAGGCATCTACACATGGTGAGGCTTTGGGAGCCAGGGCTGAGGGAAAAATAGTGCAGGTGCCAGCTTGTCAGAGGATAAGGCTGCACGCCAGTTCCGTTGTAGAGGACTCACATGAGGACTTTGATGGGTCAAACTACAGAAAAGGGCTGATGGGTATATGTAAGTAAATGGTTGATACCCTGGAAACCCTGACAGAAAGCCTGGGCTTAATCTCAAGGACCATAGAGGAATCCAACTTGTTATATGAGGGCTTTGCACAGAGCTGGGAGCCCATCCCTTCCAACATGGAACTAGTGGCCTTCTTCATCAGCCAACCTGTGGAACCCACCAGGATGCAATGCCTGGTGACCAATGTCACTGCTTCCATTGTACCACGAACAGCCTCCATCAAAGTTCTGGGTGCTGCATTGCAAGCTCAGACTGCTACGATCAAAGCTCTGGAGCCTTGTTCAAACATAGAAACATAAAAAGATTTATGACACAGAAGAAGACGATTCAGCCCATCATGTCTGTGCCAGCCGAAAAAGGGCAATCCAGTCTAATCCCATGTTCCAGCTCTGAATATGTAGCCTTGTAGGCAGTTCAAGTGCATATCCAAGTGTTTATTAAACATGATGAGATTTTCTCTCTCGAACACCCTTTCAGGCAGAGAGTTCCCAGACTCCATCACCTTCTGAGGGATAAAATTGATCCTCAAGCCCTTTCTATTCCTTCTACCAACTGCTTTAAATGTCTACCTCCTGGTTATTATTCTCTCTGCAAACAGAAATAGGTCCTTCCTATTCGCTTTATTCAGGCCCCTCATAATTTTATATAGCTCAGATATTCATTCAGCCTCCTCTGTTCCAAAGAACCCAGTCTACCCAATCTCTGTTCAAAGCTAAAATTCTCCATTGCAGGCAACATCCTTTTAAATCCCTGTAATGCAGTGACCAGAATTGAACACAGTACCTAGACACAGTGTAACTAGTGTTTTATAGAGTACGAGTATAGCCTCCTTACTTGTATACTCCATACCTCAGTCAATAAAGGGAGGCATCTCATACGCCTTGTTAACCACCTTATCGACCTGTCCTGCTACCTTCAAGGATCTGTGGCCAGACACTCCAAGGTCCCATTGTTCCTCTACATGCCTCAGAACTGTACCATTTATTGTATACGCCCTTGCCTTGTTTGTCATCACCAAATCATTGCTTCACATTTCTCCAGATTGAACTCCATTTGCCACTCTCCTGGCCACCTGACCACTTCATTGATATCATTCTGCAGTCTATCTTCCTCAATATTAACCAAGAGACAAATTTTCGTCTCACTTGCAAACTTCTTAATCATGCCCCCCTACATTCAAATGCAAATCATTGATAGATACCATGAGCAGCAAGTAATCCATTACCAAGCACCATTGATCGTAACTCTTTGCTTTTTTGCCACTGAGTGAATTTTGGATCCAACTTGACACTTTTCCTTGGGTACCATGAGCTTTTAATTTCTGACCACTCTGCCATGTGGAACCTTGTCAAAAGCCTTGCTAAAACCCATGTAGGCTACATAAAAGGTGGTAGCCTCATTGACTCTCCTTGTCACCTCCTCAAAAAATTCTATCAATTTATTTGGGCACAACCTTCCATTAACAAATCTATGTTGATTTTTCCTGATTAATCAGCGCCTCTCTAAATGACTCTGAACTTTTTCCAATAATTTTCCCATGATCAACTTGGCTAACTAGTCTGTAATTGCTCAGTGTATCCCTTCCTCCTCTTTTAAACAATTGTACAATGTTAGCTGTCCTCCAGTCCTCTGGCACCACACCAGAAGCCAGAGAGGATTAGAAAATGATTCTCAATGCCTCTACTATTCCTTCCTTTGTTTCCCTCAGCAGCCTGGGATACATTTCATCTGGACCTGGGATTTATCCACTTTCAAGGATGGTAAACACCTTAATATTTCCTCCCTCCCTGTGTTTATCACATCCAATATTTCGCATTCATCCTGCTTAACTTGAGGCCAAATTGCAAGGCCATCTGCAGTCACATCAATTGGAGCCTTCCACCAGCCTTTGGGTAGCACCACATAGGAGCACTTGGACATGGAAAACAGGCATTAAGGGAATTCACTTGAGTGATTAGTTTATTTTTGTTTGCATATCCTGATTGAATTAATGAATTTATTTGGAGTTTGCATCTTTTGTGCAAACTCTTATCTTGGTGTTTTTATTTTTGTTTTGTGGGAAATGGGGCGATGTAATGATCAGTGATGGTGGAAAGGTAAGGAGTGTGGGATTGTTGGTGAATGGGGAGGGGTGGTGGAGGTTACTGGTATTGTTGATTAATTCTTTGGTCATGTGGTACCTAGACAGAAGGAGACTGTCAGCATTGTGGCCTCCCTTCCACTTCCTGAGCCTCCACTTCCTGTAGCCCTTCATCCTCCTCCTCTTCCTCATGCTCCTGCACCTCAAGTTCTTGTGGATAGGTGGTGGCAATACATTTCTCTCAAAATGGCCAGGCTGTGCAACATGCAGCATGCTACCATAAATCTTGATACCAACCCAACTGAGTACTGCAGAGTTCCTCCAGACTTGTCCAGGCATTGGAAGCTTTTCTTGAAGATGCTGTTGATGCAATCTATAATATTCTTTGTGGCAGCATTGCTCCCATTGTATTCCTGCTGTGTACATGGGCATGGGTTTCGGACTAGAGTCATGAGCCAAATCATGAGTGGATAGCCCTTGTTGCCCGGTCGCCAGCCTTTGACTTGCTCTGGTGTATCAAATACAGGTGGCATAAAGGGATCCTTGGAATGAAGGAGTTATAACAGTTGCCAGGATAATGGGCCTTAACCTGTTTGATGCACTTGTTTCCTGTGTCACATATCAGCTGTACATTGAGGGACGAGAAAGCTTTTTGACTCCTGAAATTCATGAGGCGTCCACAAAGCAGTGTGTGTGGTGCCCTGCACTATGGAGAAACCTGAAGCCCATGCAGACCCATGTTCTTGTCTCTGGCAAAATGGAATGAGATGGAGCTGAGCATAGAAGGTCTCAATGGCCTCCCTCATGCAGCAGTGGACTGCAAGCTGTGAGATGTCACTCATATTTCCAACAACAATCTGAAATGTACCAAATACATAAACGTTAAGAGCCATGGTCATTTTGACAACCATAAGCAATACAGTCCTTACCGTGCTTTGAGCTTTCTGTTGTAGATGCAGCACGTAGCAGATTTCAGTCACAACCTCTTTAATGAAGCAACGACATCTCAATATTGGTCGTCTCTGAAGTTGAGGGAAGAAACTTGTTTCCTAAACATATTTGGTGGATATGGCCTCCTGCTGAGAGTCTTTCTCCCACTCCACCTCCTCCCTCTTCTAGCAGCATGTCCTGCTCTCTGTGACCATCTGTTCAATTTCAAGGGGCAGATCTAGCAGGCCGCCTATGTCATAAAGTAAGTTACTCCAGCACTGCAAGCTGCAAGATGTCATTCATGTTGCCAACAGCAACCTGAAAGGTACCAAATGCATATATGTTAAGAGCCATGGCCATTTTGACAACCACAGATAATGAAGTCCTTGTCCTTGTCCTTGTCCTTTTAAATAGACAGGAAAGCATTTCAGCACCAACCAAACTATTGCCTGTAAATTATTGAAACTTTAGACAAGTATAAGAAACCTCCAAAAGTGAGTCTAATTGCCCCAGCAGCTGGAAGAAATAATCCAGCAACTCATCCCTAAATAGATTATGATCCCTTTAAGTAATGCTTGGTGGGAGGTCCAACAAGATGATTAATGTCATATTCAGCTCAGTGAGGTTAAGTAGGCTAGAGTGTAGTGATCAGAAATGGCAGTAAAGGCATCAAACCTGCATTGCACATTAATTGATGTCATAATGTGCCTGCTCTGTATGCTGACTGCTTTCGTTAGGTGTTCGCTCACAAACTCATCAAGATGGCATCTGGTAAACGTCCCATCAGACTCTGCACGAATATTTCAGATGCTATTTTTCAGGGTTAAAACATATTGCAGCACCTAAAAAGCAGGTACAATAGAGACCAATTTCTCTAAAAACCAGTAGTTAAAATTCATGTCTCAGACTAGCTCAATACAAACCTTGCATGTATGTTATGGTCTGGTTCACCAACTAAAAAGCCACACCAAAACAAATACTATACAGATATGGATATGACTGCCTGTCACCTTCAAATATATTCAAATTTATTCTACTGTGCTGCCTGACAGTTTGTCAAAACCAGGAAGTCCCTGAAATCGTTTCTGAAAGTTTTTAATGAGCAGAAATTGTTCAACAAGCAGAGTTGAGCTAAGTGAAGCAGAGCCTAGCAGAACTTAGCTGCAAATTGTAGAGTCCAATTAGATGGGACATTCCTGTGCTGAGAAAAGACAGTAAGCAGAAAATTATTTTGGAGACACACAGTGTAGATCCAATACTTAAAGCAATTAAGCGAAAGATATTCTCTTCATTATCAAAGATTCAATATCAGAAAATCATCCATACATCAGAGCCAGTTAGGTACTTTCTGGCCTGTAGAGGGCTAAAATTCACAAATGAAAATAACTTAAGGTGCAAAATACAAAATATTTGGAGCAGGAAAGAAAACAGTATCAAGGCCATCAAACATTTTAGCCTCCTGTGAAGTGCTGCGAAGGATCACACTATGAGGTACTGAGGAAACAGTTCAATACACTCGGTTCTAGAATTTCCTCTCTAAATGCAGCCCCACCCCCCACCCCACCCCGCAGGCTCTCTATCTCTCTTTCCTCCTTTAAGCCTTTCCTTAAAACCCACCTCTTTAGCCAAGCATTTGGTCATTAGTGCCAATATCATGTGTGGCTGGATGTTGAATTTTGTTTAATAATGCTCCTGTGAAGCGCTGTTGAATGTTTTATTGTGTGAAAGCACAATGTAAACTTGAGTTAGTGTTGTCATTGTAATGGTTTAGAGAATTCTAGACATCTTACTGAGGTTTGATTAAATAAAATATAAGAGCGATTTTGGCCCTCCTTTGTTTGATCTGGCACTCTCCATCTTTCTAATTTCTTATTGAGCTTCCGTACAACTTAGAAATTAGGAATCCACCAAAACGCACTCAGGCAACAGGATTTGAAGGGTCTTGAGGACTTGAAACGTCAACTTTGTTCTTCTCTGCTGATGCTGCCAGTCCTGCTGAGTTTTTCCAGGTATTTCTGTTTTTGTTTAGGAGATAAAACTAGGTGGGAACGTGGGTTCTGAGGAGGATGTAAAGAGGCTTCAAGGGGGTTGGACAGGTTTTGTGAGTGGGCAAGAACATGGCAGATTGAATATAATGTGTTAGTAGGAAGATAATATAATTTAGTAGGAAGAACAGAAATGCAGAGTATTTCTTAAATGGTGAGAGTTTGGAAAGTTTTGATGTCCAAAGGGACCTGGGTGTCCTTGTTCATGAGTAACTGAAAGCTAACATGCAGGTGCAGCAAACAGTTAGGAAGACAAATGGTACATTGGCCTTTATTGCAAGAGGATTTAAATACAGGAATAAGGATGTCTTGCTGCAATTGGATAGAGCCGCACCTGGAGTATTGTGTACAGTTTTGGTCCTCTTACCTAAGGAAGGATATGCTTGCCATAGATGGAGTGCAACAGATGTTCACCAGACTGATTCCCGAACGGCAGGATTGTCGTATGAGGAGAGATTGAGGAAGCTGGGCCTATATTCTCTCAAATTTAGAAGAGTGAGAGGTGATCTCATTGAAACTTACAAAATTCTTAAGGGACTCTATAGGGTGGATGCAAGAAGGATATTCTCCCTGGCTAGGGACTCCAGAACCAGGGGACACAGTCTCAGAGTAAGGGGCAGGCCATTTAGGACTGAGATGAGGAGGAATTTCTTCACTCAGAGGGTGGAATCTTTGGAATTCTCTACCTCGGAAGGCTGTGGAGGCCCAGTAATTGAGCATGCTCAAGACAGAGAGCAATAGATTTCTAGATACAAATGACATCAAAGGATATGGAGTTAGTATGGGAAAATGGCATTGAGGCAAATGATCAGCCATGATCTAGGTGAATGGCAATGCGGGCTCAAGGGGCTGAATGGCCTTCTCCTGTTCCTATGTTCCAATGAGACTCTGAGCTTTGTTCCCCAAAGCTGTTACAGTCCCAAGGCTTGTTTGGAATACTTTACTTACCACCGAGGTTGTAAAATGCTGGAGCCACTGTGCCAAATGAGCGAAAAGAACTTTTACAACAAAACAGCAGAATGAGTCCATTCAGACTACAACAGTAGAGTGGGATTCACTCAAATTCAATCAGCAGATGCCATTGCAATCAATATATCCATAGAACGTGGCAAGTGTGCTCACAATGCCCGGTGTGCCTTTAGAGAAGACGCGAAGAAAGCTAAAACAGAGACTGAAAGATTAAAAGAAAGACAGGAGAGAATGAGGAAAAGGCATATATGGCATAAAAGGGACATGGAAACATGAGAAGAGCCCTGGGCCATTTAGCCAAGCAGTGGGATAATCCCAAAGAAAAACTGGGACCAGAATTTTACTTTGAAAGAGCAGGCGCGCGCCCAACCTAAAATCCTGTGAAATAGCGTGAGAAGACATCCCAACATCTCCGCCCTCGCGCACAACTGTAGGGTCGGTGGGCACGTGTGGGCGTCGGAAGTGTGCCTGCCGACAATCAAACGGATAATTAAGCCCATTAACAACCCAGCTGATCCAAATTTTATGCTGCCCGTGCAGGTTAGCGCTCATCACATGGGTAACATGGCAGGCAGCCAATCCGTTTATTCACACTTCTCATCCAAGGGTGGGATAAAGAGGGAACGGAGCACTGGCAGTATGAATTGTTAGGACTTCAGGTACATTTGCTGCTGATTTAGTGCTGATATTTCAGACCTTTTCCTGTGTTTTCTGATTAAGTTTTTGCTTTGTTAGCTTTGTTTTGAGGACTCTTTTGTTTGTCAACTCTCTTTGAGCATTTCTGCCGAGTGCAGCCTTCAGTGTATGGGACAGTGCCACCTGCATTTCAGCAGATGGGGATTGTGTACTCCACTAGGACGGTCTCCACTGAAGAGGAAGAGAGGGGCAGAAGGGAGAAGAAGCCAGGTGCCTTCAGGCAGCATCCCAGGTACAGACCTGTGGGAGGAGAGGCACAGGCACAGGGGGTGTAGGGTCAGCAGGCTGAGCAAGTAGGTAGAGACTGCAGAAGACACCACTATCCTGCTGCCAAAGTGTACAGGCGGCAATCCAGCTACCTCAACATGTCTGAAGTCCAGTGCTGCAGGAGGATCCACCTCTCTAGGGACACCATGACATCCATATGCCAGCTGGATGGGCCAAAGATCGCCTCCAACTGTGTGAGTGGGCGCCCAATGCCAGTGGCTCTGAAGGTCTCAGTAGCCTTCAATTCTTTTGCATCTGGATCTTTCCAGGGCCAGTGGGGAATGTGTGTGATGTATCCCAGTCTGTTGTGCACAGTTGCGTCAAACTGGTCACTGACGCTCTCTCCGGGTGGGTCATGACATTTATTCATTACAGGGCAGACGAAGTCAGCCAGGCTGAGCGAGCCAGAGGCTTCGCAGCAACTGCTGGGTTCCCCTGCACCCAGGGTGCCATAGACTGCACTCATGTGGCCATCAAGGCACCAGAGGGTCAAGAGAACAAAGAACAAAAAAAGGTACAGCACAGGAACAGGCCCTTCGGCCCTCCAAGCCTGTGCCAATCATATTGCCTGTCAAACTAAAACATTTTGCACTTCCGGGGTCTGTATCCCTCTATTCCCATCTTAATCATGTATTTGTCAAGCTGCCTCTTAAACACCACTATCGTACCTGCTTCCACCACCTCCTCTGGCAGCAAATTCCAGACACGTACTACCCTTTGCATAAAAAACTTGCCCCGCACATCTCCTCTAAAGTTTTCTCCTCTCACCTTAAATCTATGTCCCCTAGTAATTGACTCTTCCACCCTGGGAAAAAGCTTCTGACTATCTACTCTGTCCATGCCACTCATAATTTTGTAAACTTCTATCAAGTCGCCCCTCAATCTCCGTCGCTCTAGTGAGAACAATCCGAGTTTCTCCAACCTCTCCTCATAGTTAATAACCTCCAGACCAGGCAGCATCCTGGTAAACCTCCTCTGCACTCTCTCCAATGCCTCCATATCCTTCTGGTAATGTGGCAACCAGAATTGCACGCAATATTCCAAGTGTGGCCTAATCAAGGTTCTATACAGCTGCAGCATGACTTTCCAGCTTTTATACTCAATACCCCTGCCAATGAAGGCAAGCATGCCTTCCTGACTACATTATCCACCTGCGTTGCCACTTCCAGTGACCTGTGGACCTGTACACCCAGATCCCTCTGCCCGTCAATGCACTTAAGGGTTCTGCCATTTACTGTATATTTTCTACCTGTATTAGACCTTCCAAAATGCATTACCTCACATTTGTCCGGATTAAACTCCCTCTGTCATTTCTCTGCCCAAGTCTCCAACCGATCTATATCTCATTGTATCCTTTGACAATCCTCTTCACTATCTGCAACTCCTGCAACCTTAGTGTCGTCTGCAAACTTACTAATTAGCCCAGTTACATTGCCCTCCTGCCTTGCCTGCCCAGCAGCTGCTGAGGCCAATACCCTTGAAAATTTCAAAAGTGTCTCCAAGACAGCACCCTGAGGATCCTCAAAACTCCTGGCAGCCTTCACGGAGCTGCCTCTGCTGATGTTAAATGACCCGCCGGGTCCCCTTTGGAGCTGGTGCCCACCATGCCCCTTCTCCTGCCGTCAGTGCATCTCCAGTGTCTGGGTGCGTTTCACCCTGGCTGGCCGTTAATTGGCCATCCAGTGTGACATCGTATTTGGGGGTCACAGCCGGGAGCGGAAATCATGGATGCTCTGAGTCCGCCAATCAGACACACCTGACAAACGCAAAATTCAGGCCTGAAAGTTGTAAGTCAGAGAGCAGCAAAGAGCTGTCAGCCAGATTCACCCCCTCCTTGCTGCTCCAGTTTACTGATTTGTTTTCTGCATTTATTTGCTGAAGACTTCTATAGACTCTCCATCACAGTGACCCATTGTGACAGCCAGGTGCCCTATTACAATGGGAAAAGAGGAGATTTCTGTTTTAGTAAAAATTCTCACATCCTCCAAGTTTTTATCTGGAATTGTTCAGTTATGATAAAAGAGGCAGGAAAAAGAAGCTTTTGTCAGTGTCAGAACTTCAGTGAAATGACAACAAAGCAGATGGTTTAGCTCATTGTTTCTGTGTCAATGCTAGATTGGAGCTCTAATCTTACATCTCTGCCTTTCCCTAAGTCCACCCAAATTCTTCCTTCAAATGCTTATCCAGTTCCCTTTCAAATGATGTTATAGCCATTAGACCATAGGACCATGAGATGTAGGAGCAGAAGTAGGCCATTCAGCCCATCGAGTCTGCTCTGCCATTCAATGAGATCATGGCTGAACTGATAATCCTCAACGCCACTTTCCTGTCTTTTCCCTGAACCCCTTGATTCCCTTATTGATTAAAAACCTGTCTATGTCAACCTGGAATATAGTTTCAGCCTCTACAGCCCTCTGTGGTAAAGAATTCCACTGATTCACTACCCTCTGAGAGAAGGAATTCCTCCTCATCTCTGTTTTAAATGGCCAATCCCTTACACTGAGATTATGCCCTCTGGTCCTAGACTCTCCCACAAGGGGAAACAACCTCTCAGCATATACCCTGTCAAGCCCCCTAAGAATATTATATGTTTCAATAAGGTTGCTTCTCATTCTTCTAAACTCCAGTGAGTACAGGCCCAGCCTACTCAACCTCTCCTCGTAAGAAAATCCCTCCATCTCCGGGATCAACCAAGTGAACCTTCTCTGGATTGCCCCCAGTGCCAGTATATCTTTCCTTAGATAAGGGGACCAAAACTGTGCATAGTCTTTTAGGTGTAGTCTAACTAGTGCCTTGTATAGCTGTAGCAAGACTTCCCTATTTTATACTCCATTCCCTTTGAAATAAAGGCCAACATTCCCTTATTACCTGCTGAATTTGTATGCTAGCTTTTTGTGAATCATGCACGAGGACCCCCAAATCCCTCTGTGCTGAAGCTTTCTGCAGTCTTTCAACATTTATATAATGTTCAGCTCATCTATTCTTCCTGCCAAAGTGCATAACCTCACATTTCCCACATTATATTCCATCTGCCAGGTTTTTGCCCATTCACCTAACCTGTATATATCCCTCTGTAGACTCTTTGTGTCATCCTCACCAATTGCTTTCCCACCTATTTTTGTGTCATCTATAAACTTGATGACAGTACATACACTTCCCTCATCCAAGTCATTAACAGATATTGCAAATAATTGTGGCCCCAGCACTTGATCCCTGTGGCACTCCACTAGTTACAGGTTGACATCCTGAAAATGACCCCCTTATCCCAACTTGTTGTCTTCTATTAGTTAGCCAATCCTCTATCCATGCTAACATACTACCCCCAACACCATGGGCTCTTACCTTATTAACTAGCCTTATTTCTGGTATCTTATTGAATGCTTTTTTGGAATCCAAATATATTACATCCACTGATTCCCCTTTATCTATCCTGCTTGTTACCTCCTCAAAGAATTCTAATAAATTTGTCAGGCATGATTTCCCCTTCATGAAGCCATGCTGTCTCTGCTTGATTAGGTTATGCATTTCTAAATGCTCTGCTATTACATCCTTTATAATAGAATCTAACATTTTCCCAATGACAGATGTTAAGCTAACTGGCCTATAATTACTTGTTTTTTGTCTTCCTCCTTTTTTGAAATTGGCAGTTTTCCAATCCTCTGGGACTTTTCCAGAATCTAAGGATTCATGTAAGATTACTACCAGTACATCCACCATCTCTGTAGCTAGTTCCTTTAATATTCTAAGAAGCAACCCGTCAGGTCCAAGTGACTTATCAGCCTTTAGCCCCATTAGTTTCCCCAGTACTTTTTCTCTAGTGATAGTTATTGCATTTTTTCCTCAACCCTATTGCTCCTTGATTGTTTCACATGTTTGGAATGCTATTAGTGTCTTCTACTGTGAAGACTGATGCAAAGTATTTATACAACTCTTCTGCCATTTCCTGGTTCCCCATTATTACTTCTCCAGCCTCATTCTCTAAGGGGCCTATGTTCACTTTTGCCTCTCTCTTCCTTTTTATACATTTAAAGAAGCTCTTACTGTCCATTTTTATATTACTTGCTAGTTTACCCTTAAAGTTCATTTGCTTCCACTTTATTTTAATTTTTTGGTCATCTTCTGTTAGTTTTTAAAACTTTCCCAATCCTCTGGTTTACCACTAATCTTTGCCAAGCTCTATGTTTTTTCTTTCACTTTTATACTGTCCTTAACTTCCTTGGTTAACCATGGTTGGTTTATCCCCTTCCTAGAATCCTTCTTTCCCACTGGCATATATCTTTGTTGTGAGTCATGAACTATTTTCTTAAACATCTGCCACTGTCCATCAACCATTTCTGCTAATCTCCTTTCTCAGTCCACTCCAGCCAAATCTGCCCTCATCCCTTCGTAATTATGCTTATTTAAGTTTAGCACAGTTGTTTGTGCCCCAAGTTTCTCATTCTCAAACTGAATGCTAAATGCTACCATGTTATGTTCACTGTTTCCTAGGGGATCTTTTACTCTGAGATCATTTATTAAGCCTGCATCATTAACTGATCCGAAAGAGCCTAATCCCTGGTTGGATCCACTACATATTATTCCAGGAAACTGTCCCAAACACACGCTATGAATTCTTGCTTATGGCTACCTCTGCCAATTTGATTTTCCCAATCTACATGAAGATTAAAGTCATCCATGATTAATGTACTGCCTTTTTTGCATGACCTCATTATTTCCTGATCTATTCTCTCTCCTGCAGTGTAGCTACTGTTAGGGGGCCTATAGACCACTCCCACCAGTGTCTTCTCCCCCTTGTTATTTCTTACCACCACCCATAAGGGTTCTACATCCTCCGATCCAAGATCATTTCTTGCCAATGTACATATTCCATCTCATACCAACAAAGCTACCCCACCAACCTTTCCTTCCTGCCTGTCCTTTCAAATAGTCACATACCCCTTGAATAGTCAGTTTCCAGCTTTGATCTCCTTGTAACCATGCCTCAATAATGGTATAAGATCATACCCATTAATCTCTATTTGTTAATTCATTAATTTTGTTCTGAATGCTATGTACATTTAAGTGAAGAGCCATTAATTTTGTCTTTTTACCATTTTTCCCCCTTTTACCCTATTTGCTGCTTTTTTATGTTTGTACACTCTACCCCTTCCTGTCACACTCTGGGTATCATTATCTAAATAGTTGCCCTGCCATACCCTTTTGCTTTGTAAGCCTGCGTATCCCCTTTCCAGAACCCTATTCCCCTCTATTTAGGTTAAAGCCTTCTCTACAGCCCTAGTTATTCGGTTCAGACACTGGTCCCAGCATGGTTCAAGTTAAGCCCATCCCACCGGAACAGCTCCCTTCTACTCCAGTATTGGTGCCAGTGTCCCATGAACTGAAACCCATTCCTCCCACACCAACCCCTGAGCCACGCGTTTAACTCCTTGACTTTATTTACCCTATGCCCGTGGCTCAAGTAGCAATCCCGAAATTATTACCTTGGAGGTTCTACTTTTCAATTTAGCTCCTAACTGTTCAAATTCTTTTAACAGAACCTCCTTTCTTGTCTTATCAATGTTGTTGGTACTAACATGGAGGAAAACAACTGGATCCCTCCCCTCCCACTCCAAGTTCCTCTCCAGCCCTGAGGAGGTGTCCTTAACCCTGTCACCAGGCAGGCAACACAGCCTTCATGACTCATACTCACAGCTGCAGAGAACAGTATCTATCCCCCTAGTTATACTGTCCCCTACCACTACTGTGTTCCTATTTCCTCCCCCAACTTGAATGGCTCCCTGTACCACGGGGCCATGGTCATTTCACTCATCCTCTCTGCAGTCCCCACTCTCGTCCATACAGCTTGCAAGGACCTCATAACTGTTGGACAATTGCAGAGGCCGAGGCTCCTTGAGCACTACCCCATGGGCCCCCTTACCTGCCTCACCTGCAGTCACACCCTCCTGTCCCTGATCACAAACCAAATTTGAATTACCTAATCTGAGAGGGTGTGACTGCCTCCTGCAGCAAAGCATCCAGGTAACATTCCCCTTCCCTGATGTGGCACAATGTCTGCAGCTCAAACTCCAGCTCCTCAACTCGGGATCTGAAGTTCCTCGAGCTGCAAACACTTACAACAGATGTGTTCAATCTGGATCACCTTGGTGTCCAGCAGCTTCCACATGCTGCAACAGCAACACATTACCTGCCCTGCCTTCGCTATCATATTTAATTAAATTAATTAATTACTCTAGTATCCCTGCACTTGAAGAATCCCCCACTCATTACACTTCATCGCAATTATTTTTTTACACCGGTATCGATCTTATACTTAACAAGTTAATTTTAAGAAAAAGAGAGAAAAAAAAAGACTAGAGACCTAACCACAAACTAAAGACCTTACTTTTACTTTAAAGACCAGAAACACTCACCAATCTTACTCACCAATCAGCTGCTTTCCCTGCACTCACGTCACGTTGTGGTTCTTGATGTCATAGCGTCTACCTCAACAGCTCCTTGTGATGAAGCAGATCCTGTTCTCATAAACCTCAGTGTGAAAAGCATTTCTTCTAGCTTCCTGCTTTGTTCACCTTATGACACTCCATACTCTGTGCCGCGTTGTTACTGATTTTGCACTATTTAAACCCCTTAAAACCTTTTACAACCTTTGCAGCCCTCCACCAGATTCTCCGTTGGTCCTTTCCATTCTAGCGAGAACATTTTTGAGCCTCTTTTAATAACTATAACATTCCATTTGTGGTATAATTATGGGGAACATGGGCTGTCGCTTTCCAATGGTTGTAATATTCTCCCTATAATGGGACATCCAGACCTGCGCTCAATTCTCCACCTGTGGTGTAACCGAGGCCTTGCACAAACTCAACATCACCTCCTGGCTTTGGTATTCAGTCCCCTGTAAAACTACAATCCTATTTGGCTTTCTTTAACGTACTTGACTTTTTAAACTCTCACCCTAGAAGATTTAAGTCTGTAGTCACAGAGTATAGAAGGTTGAAGGCGATGTAATTGGATATTCAAAATGATAAAAGCATCCTAAAGGGCAAATAGAGCATAAAAGCTAAGAAGTTGTGTTGAAGCTGTGCTTTGTAAAACACTGATTAGGCCTCATCTAGAGTACTGTGTTTAATTCTGGGCACCACACTTTGGAAAAGATGTACCTTGGAGAGAGTGCGCAGGGTATTTAAAGAATGGCACCAGGGATGCATGCATGTCATGAGCCTGGAGAAACTGGCGTTGTTCTCCTTAGAGCAGAGAAGATCAAGAGGGGATTTGAAAGTTGTTCAAAATCATGAATGACTTCCAATCATGTAAATAAGAAGAAGAAATGTTTTGGCGAGTGGATAATGTCCCATTTTCTGAGCTGGAGCTTCTAGGTTTGAGACCCACTCTGGGACTTGATGGTCACAGAAGCTGCAATTATAATGTGGCCAAACAGGTTGATTACCGGCCTGCAAAACCTTCTGATGCGGTCAGGGTGGGAGTCACTCCTGGTCAGCCATGCTTGATATGGAGTTCTGCCCCTTGAGCTATATCCCCTGGTGAACTGTTCCAGGAAGAATGCAAGCATCTACCTCATGCATCTCTAGACAGAAAAAAAATAAGGGGAAAGTGATTCCAGTGTCAGCAGCGTCAGTATGGAGGGCACAGATTTAAGGTGTTTTGCTAAAGAACCAGAGGCATAAGAACATAAGGAAATATTTTCTTTCAACATCAGTGGTGTTCTGGAAGGTGTTGCCTATACAGATGGTGGAAGCAAATTAAATAATAAGTCAGAGGGGAGTTGCAACAATAACTGTATTCAGATAGCAGCTTCAACATAACAAAATGGCACAAGGCATTTTGCAGGAGCACGATCAAACTTTTAACTCTGAACCACTAGGGAAGATGAACAAAACCTTGGTTAAAAAAGGTTATGGAGTGTCTTAATGTGGGGTGGAGAGGCAGTTAGGGGTTATGGAGGGAAATCCAGGGCATAGGGCTCAGACAACCAAAGACACCTTCAGCAGTGCTGGAGAGATTAAAATCAGAGATATGCAAGAGGCCAAAACTAGAGGAGCACAGATATCTGGGAGGGGTCCAAATTTTTATCTGGAATTGGTCAGTTGTGATGAAAGAGGCAGAAAAAATAAGCATTTGTCTGTGTCAGCACTTCAGTGAAATGACAGCACAGAAGACCATTTAGCTCATTCAGTCTGTGTCAGTGATAGATTGGAGCTCTTCAATCTAATCTTACATCTCTGCCTTTCCCCTAAGTCCACCAAATTCTTCCTTTCAAATACTTACTCAGCTTCCTTTCAAATGATGTTTTAGCATCTACCTCAACAGCTCCTTGTGATGAAGCAGACCCTGTTCTCATAAAACACAGTGCGAAAAACATTTCTTCTAATTTCAGCTTCATTCATCTAATGATACTCCATACTCTGCGCCCTCTGGTTACTGATTTTTGCACTATTTAAGTTCCGCAAAAACTTTCAAAGCCTTCACGCTCCTCTGCTAGATTACAGAGCACAGGAAGGGCTATCATATGGAAGGATTTGAAAGCAAGGATGCAAATTTTAAAATCAAGGTGTTGCTTAACCAGGGCCAACTATAGGTTGCAGAGCACAGGGATGATGGATGAACAGAATTTGGGGTCAGATGTTCGCTAGCAAGGCAGGTAGCTCAAGTCGGGAAATTTCCCAAATTGCCTGGCCCGCCTCAGAAGAAAGACCCCCGAGTGGCACAATCTCTGCTCTGGGGGCGGGGGGTGGGGGGGGGGGGGGGGAGGGGGGCGTGTGATGGTGGGGGTGGTGAGGGGGCAGATACAGGATGGAGTTGTGCTGGCCGCCCCTGAATGTGGAACATAGGCGGCCACGGGGGCAGCTGACTTATCTCAAACCTGGCGTAACGCAAGATAAAATGCACCTTTAATCAAAACCTGCCCCTCTTCAAAATGTTTTCTGCAACAAAAATCCATCAGCAAAAGGAAATTACAACATGAAAAAGAATGGCTGATTTCAGATCCAATGCTAGTGTTTTCTTCACTATATAACTAAATACACCAGGGGAAAATAATTACACCATTTGCTGGAGTCTCAAGCTAGACAGTGTAGGAATTTATTTAAACCACCAGATATAAAGTTGGGTCTAACCACTATGTCACTGTTCTCATCAATAATGATAGATATTCTAAGGTAAATATAAAATCAGTTAAGGATGAAAGAATGGCAGGTAATGTTTGCAAACCCTTAGATAAAAACAAAAAACTGCGGATGCTGGAAATCCATAACAAAAACAGAATTACCTGGAAAAACTCAGCAGGTCTGGCAGCATCGGCGGAGAAGAAAAAAGTTGTCGTTTCGAGTCCTCATGACCCTTCAACAGAACTGAGTTCTGTTGAAGGGTCATGAGGACTCGAAACATCAACTTTTTTCTTCTCCGCTGATGCAGCCAGACCTGCTGAGTTTTTGCAAACCCTTAATTTGAAAAGAAAAAGGAAATTCAAAATTATTTGCACACTCCCAGTTGTATTGTAACATTTTAGACCTTCTATCCCTCATCCCTCACACCCCATAAACTCCCCCACCTTCTCCATGGCTTTTTATACCCTCCATTCAAACTCATGCCAACTCATGCCCCACCCATCACCCACCCACAGGGTCACTTATACCCTCCTTACCAACTCATCAAGTATCCACCATGGGCAGAACACAGGAGGCATTTTGAGATGAAATAAAGTTCTAAAAATCCAATGCAGCCTTCACTATATTAAAATGAAATCCCATTCTTGAAAGCCCATTCAAACCTTATAAATCTCAAGCAGTTAATCTCCTATGAAAACAAATATACTTCTGTTCATATTACATCAAAGGCAGCTAAACCTCCATTGTCTCTTGAAACTGTCAATCAAACTGTGAAATCAGAACTCCTGCTGAGATGATTGTAACTTCTGGACATCGGCCAAGCATTCATAAACTGCAGTTAGGAAAATGTCAACAAGCAATTATTGAAACTGCTCGGACACCTGCTACACTCTCTAGAAGACTGTTATTTTTAAATTCTCAGACAGTTGCAGACAAAGCCTAAAGAGCAGGGCATTTTTAAAAAATCTTCAGATCATGACAGTTAAACAGACCTTACCACCATTCAAGAGACTTTGTATCTGCTCCAGGAATTCATGGCTCCAACACTGTGGGTTAAGAACCTTGCAGCAGCAAAAATGGGGTCTGTTTGAGCTCAGCACTGAACTCAAATGACCCTGCAGAGCTTGGGTTTCCATCATGTGTGAGTCTTGCCATGCCCCCATTCCCCAACAGCTAAAAAAGAATCTGTTGGAAAAGGGGGCAGAACTTCAACATGCATACTCCATCTGCTGTTTTTGAAGACCCAAGGAATCTTACCAACTCCATAAATATTTGGCCCTTGGTGTGAGTTAAGATACAGGCAGCAGAGATTTGGATGAGCCGTGGAAGATGGGAAGCTGGCCAGGGGTGCAATGGAATAGTCAAGCCTAGTAGCAACAAAGGCATGAATGAGGGCTTCAATAGCAGGTGAGCTGAGACGACGGCTGTTGGGCAAGACCATGGTGGTGGAAGTATGTGGCCTTAGTGATCTAAACATAGAAACTGAGAAAATAAGAGCATGGGTAGGCCATTTGGCCCCTTGAGCCCGTTCTACTATTCAATACGATCATGGCTGATCCTCTATCTCAACGCCATACTCCCGCTCCCTCCCCAAACCCCTTGAAACTGAGTACAGAAATCTATCTATTTCCAAGTTAAATATATTCAGTGACTTGGCCTCCACAGCCTCCCGTGGTAGAGAATTCCATAGGTTCACTACCTCTGAGTGAAGAAGTTTCTCCTCAGCTCTGTCGTAAATGGCCAACCCTGTATCCAGAGACTGTGACCCCTTGTCCTAGACTCCCCAGCCAGAGGAAACATCATCCCTGCACCCACTTTGTCTATCCCTGTCAGAATTTTATATATTTCAATGCGATCCCCTCTCATTCTTCTAAATGTCAGTGAATACATAGTAGGCTCAATCTCTCCTGCTATCCCAGGAATCAATCTGGTGAACCTTCACTACATTTCCTCTATGCAAGTATACCCTTTCTTAGGTAAGGAAACCAAAACTGCACACAATACTCCAGGTGTGGTCTCAGCAAGGCCCTGTACAGCTGCAGTATAATATCCTTGCTCCTATATTCAATCCTCTCACAATGAAGGCCAACATACCATTTGCCCTCTTAATTGTTTACTGCACCTGCATGCTTGTTTCAGTGATTGGTGTAAGGACACCTAGGTTCATTTGTACATCAACATTTCCCAATCTATCACCATTTAAATAATACTCTGCCGTTCTGTTTTTTCCTACCGAAGTGGATAACTTCACACTTATCCACATTATATTGCATCTGCCATTTATTTGCCCACTCACTCAACCTGTCTTTATTTTTATTCATTCGTAGAATGTGGGCTTTGCTGGCTGAGCCAGCATTTATTTCCCATCCCTAGCTGCCCTTGAGAAGGTGATGGTGACCTGCCTACTTGAGACACTGCAGTCCATGTGGTGTAAGTACAACCACAGTGCTGTTACAAAGGGAGTTCCAGGGTTTTGACCCAACAACAATGTAGGAACAGCGATATATTTCCAAGTCAGGATGGTGAGTGACTTGGAGGGGAACTTCCAGGTTCTGGTGTTCCAATGTAACTGCGCCCTTGTCCTTCTGGATATTAGTGGTTGTGGGTTTGGTTGCCTTGAAGTCTCTTAACACCCTCCTTACCATTCAGATTCCCACCAAGTTTCATGTCATCAGCAAACTTGGAAATATTATATTTGGTTCCCTCATCCAAACCATTGTTGTATATTGTGAATAGTTGGGGTCCAAGCACTGTTTCCTGCGGTATCCCACTAGTCACTGTCTGCCACTCCAAAAAAGACCCATTTATTTCTACTCTGTTTCCTGTCTGCTAATCAATTCTCAACCCATGCCAATATATGTTACACCCAATTCCATGTGCTTTAATTTTACACACTAACTTCTTTTGTGGGTCTTTATCTAAAGCTTTCTGAAAATCCAAATATACCACATCCACTGGTTCTCCCATATTTATTCTGCTAGTCACATCCTCAAAGGACTCCAATAGGCTTGTCAAACATTATTTCTTTTTCATTAATCCATGTTGACTTTATCTAATCCTGTTGAAATTTTCTAAGTGTCCTGTTATTACATCCTTTCTAATAGACTCTAGCATTTTCCCTGCTACTGATGTTAGGCTAACCATTCTGTAATTCCCTGTTTTCTCACTCCTCCATTTTTAAATAGTCAGGTTACATTTTCCACCCTCCAATCTGCCAGCACTGTTCCAAAATCTACAGAATTTTGGAAGATAAGAACTAACACATCGACTATTTCCATATCCACCTCCTTTAATACTCTGGGGATTATCAGGTCCTGGGAATTTATTGGCTTTCGGTCCCATTATTTTCTCCAGCACTGTTCTTAATAGTTATACTAATTTCCTTCAATTCCTCCTTCTCACTCGACCCTTAGTTCCCTGGTATTTCTGGGACATTATTTATGTCTTCCTCCATGAAGTAGTTGTTTAATTGCTCTGCCATTTCCTTGTTCTCTGTTATAAATTCTCCCGTTTTGGACTGTAAGGGACCCACATTTGTCTTCACTAATCCTTTTCTTTTTATATACTTATAGATGCTTTTTCAGTCCACTTTTATGTTCCTTGCAAGTTTACTCTCATACTCTATTTTTCCCCTATTAAACAATCTCTTGGTCATCCTTTGCTGAATTCTAAACTGCTCCCAATCCTCAGGCTTGCTACTTTTTTTAGCCATGGTTGGGTCGCTTTCCCTGTTGTATTTTTGTGCTAGAAAGGAATTATTATATGTCAGGTGGTATTTGCCAGGCTGACCAAATCCCAAAGGGAAACGTAGCCATGCAATCACAACAATTTTGCAATTTGTATCTATTACTAGAAGGTTTGTGCACTGAAGTCAGTAGTAATGAGTCCACTACCACCTTTTGAGACTTTAACAATTAAATTAAAACATTTTTTAACAAAGGAGAAGAAAACTTAAACATGCAAGATTATAGTTACATAATTACATTTCGTTTTATAATAGTTCTCACAAGCTTTCTACTTAACTAGACTCCCAATGACACAGCCCTTTCAGGCAATAGGCCAATTAGATTCTTAACCCATAAAGCATCCAGCAAATTTACTACAAGCATCCACTGTTGCCATAAGGGAGGTATTTGATAGCTTCTCTCACCCTCTCGCTCGACAATGGAACTTTAAATGCTTTTAACATGACCTTGGTTACTGGAACAGCAAATGTCTCCAGGGTGGCTGGAGGTTTTTTTTTCCACAAGTCTGTTTCACATGGTGCACCTTTCAAGATCTCATATGGTTATTCCTCATACAGCTTTCTATCTTTCTTTAAATACATTTCCTCCCTATTGAACTGTAAATTCGATTGTTTCAACCTTTCTTTGGAAGTTACTTTTCCCAGAATATAAAAATCTTTCATGTTGCCATTGTGTACAGCACATTTGGAAAAATCAAACTTAATAATTTTGTCTTATTTATCATGCCAGTTGTGAACATCTTATCATGTCCCTTTGAAAGTCAAACAACCTCTCAGCTTATCTAAAAATGCAAATTCCATTCACACTATATCTTCTGAGACTTCATCTTAGCTTACCCATCTACAGTCCAAATGCTTCATTTACACCTAAATCCTTTTGATGATTCAAACCTTGCAGTCTGGCTGTCTGCAGTTTAATTAACCTAGACACACTCACAAACATACATTTGCACAGTCCCCATAAGCCTGCTTCAGTATCCCACAGTAATATTAAGGGAAAAATGATATTTCCTTTACAGAATTATAACTGCTGCAATGCACTCATTCATTCCCTAAATACTAACTATTGCCTATCCACCGTCATGCCTTTTAATGAAGTTCTCCAATCCATCTTAGCCAGCTCACTTCTCCTACCTTCATAGTTTCCTTTGTTTAGATTTAGGATCCTAGTTTCAGATGGGACTACTTCACTTTCCATCCTAATGAAGAATTCTATCATGTATGATCACTGTTCCCTAAAAAGAAAATTAATTAACCCCTTCTCATTGCACAATACTAAATCTAGGATAGCCTGTTCCCCAATCGGTTCCTCAACATACTGGTCTAAAGAGCCATCTCATACAAACTCCCAGAATTCATCAGCCACAGTATTATTGCTAATTTGGTTTGCCCAGTCTCTATGTAGATTAATGTTACCAATGATTACTGTAGCATCCTTGTGGCATGCATCTCTAATTTCCTGTTTAATTCCATCCCTTATCTTACCACTACTGTTTGGAGGCCTATAGACAACTCTCACTAATGTTTTCCATTCCTTGTTATTTCTTAGCTGCACCCGGACTGATCTACATCTAGATTTTGAAAGCCAATATCCTCTCTCACTGTCGCACTAATTTCATCATTAACTAACAGTGCCACCTTGTTTTCCTTTTTGCCTGTAATTCCTAAATAGTGAATATCTTTGGATATTCAGTTCCCAGCCTTGGTCACCCTGCAGCCATGTCTGCATAATCACAGTCACATTGTACCCATTTACATCTATTAATGCTGCCTTATTCGTCTGCCGAATTGCAAATGTTCTGTGCATTCAGATATAATGACCAGAGAGTTGGCTTTTTAACATCTTTACACATTTTTTGTGCTATGGCCACGTTTGCTGATAGCCCTTGTTTCCTCTGCCTTTCACTTTGGCTTTCTACTTTTCTGACTTTCATTCCTTTCTTTATTTCACTCTTTCACTCTGACAAAAGCAGCACTGTAGGTGGCTTGTTTTTATTCTGTCTGAATCCAGCTTCTGAAAACCTGTTGAAGCCAGTCAACTAATTAAATGATGCAGCTGCAAGCAGAGCCCGTCTAACCCCTGTTTTAAAGCTGCTCTAAAACGCACCTTCTCCCAACTCAAACAGCAACTTTTAGTTGGTTGCTAAATTAAAGAAAGGTTAGATTTTAGTTAGAAATTAACCCTTAAAAGTTCCTCTCTCACCAAACTCCAACTTAACCACTCCAATGCAGCCCAAAGCAGCACTCCAGCACGGAATCTGGGGGTATCTAGAGGTAAATGAACCCTCTGCTGGTACCTATGGGTAAATGCACCCTCCAGGGTATACCTAGAGGTAAATGCACCCTCTGGGAGTTATCCAGAAGTAAATGCACCCTCTGAAAGGTATCCAGAAGTAAATGCACTCTCTGGGAGGTATTCAGAGGTAAATGCACCTCTGGGGGTTATCTAGAGGTAAATGCACCAACCTTCCTTGTGATCCATTGCAATTTAATCTCCATTAACCTCGATGTGGATATGTACTCAATTCAACTCAGGGCCATATATGAGCTCAAGATTGCAAACAATCTGGTTCAGCCTCAGACAGGGAGGTATTGAGTCAGTAGTTAGAACCATAAGACCATAAGACATAGGAGCAGAAGAAGGCCATTTATCCCATCAAGTCTGCTCCGGCACTCAATGAGATCATGGCTGATCTGATAATGCTCAGTCCACTTTCCTGCCTTTTCCCCATAACCCTTGATTCCCTTACTGATTAAAAATCTGTCCATCGCAGCCTTGAATATACTTAATGACCCAGTCTCTACTGCTCTCTGTGGTAAAGAATTCCATAGATTGACTACCCTCTGAGAGAAGAAATTCTTCCTCATCACTGTTTTAAATGGGCGACCCCTTACTCTGAGATTATGGCCTCAGGTCCTAGACTCTCCCATAACGGGAAACAACCTCTCAGCATCTACCCTGTCAAGCCCCCTAAGGATCCTATATGTTTCAATAAGATCATCTCTCATTCTCCTAAATTCCAATGAGTACAGGCCCAACTTACTCAACCTCTCCTCATAAGAAAATCCCTCCACCCCCAGGATCAACCTATTGAGCCTTCTCTGGACTGCCCCCAATGCCAATATATCTTTCCTTAGATAAGGGGACCAAATCTATTCACAGTATTCTAGGTGTGGTCCAACGAGTGCCTTTTATAGTTTTAACAAGACTTCCCTATTTCTATACTCCATTCCCTTTAAAATAAAGGTGAACATTCTATTTGCTACCTGTAGAACTTGTATGTTAGATTTTTGTGATTCATGTACAAGGACCCAAATTCCTCTGCACTGCAGCTTCCTGCAGTCTTTCTCCATTTAAGTAATATTCATCTCCTCTATTCTTCTTGCCAAAATGTATAACCTCACATTTTCCTACAATATATTCCATCTGCCAAGTTTTTGCCCACTCACTTAACCTGTCTATATCCTCTGCAGACTCTTTATGTCATCCTCACCATTTTCCTTCTCACATATTTTTGTGTCATCCACAAACTTGGTGATAGTACATTCATTTCCTTCATCCAATTCATTAATATATATTGTAAATAATTGTGGCCCCAGCACTGAGCCCTGTGGCACTCCACTAGTTACAGGTTGCCATCCTGAAAATGACCCCCTTATCCCAACTCTCTGTCTTTTATTAATTAGCCAACCCTCTATCCATGCTAATATACTGTCCCCAACACCAGTGGCTCTTATCTTATTAAGTAGCCTTATGTTTGGTACCTTATCAGATGCTTTTTGGAAATCCAAATATATTACATCTTCTGGTTCCCCTTTATCTACTCTACTTGTTACCTTCTCAAAGAATTCTAGTGAATTTATCAGGCATGATTTTCCCTTCATGAAGCCATGCTGACTCTACTTGATTATATTATGCATTTCTAAATGCTCTGCTATTACATCCTTTATAATAGATTCCAACATTTTACCAATGACAAGTGTTAAGCTAACTGGCCTATAGTTACCTGTTTTTTCATCTCCCTCCCTTTTTGAATAAGGGCATTACATTGGCAGTTTCCCAATCCTCTGGGACTTATCCAGAATCTAAGGATTCTTGGAAGATTACTACCAGTGCATCCACTATCTCTGCAGCTGTTTCCTTTAATATCCTAGGATGTAGCTCATCAGGCACAGGTGACTTATCGGCCTTTAGCCCCATTAGCTTCCCGAGTACTTTTTCTCTAGTGATGGTTATTGTATTTATTTCCTCCCCCACTTTTGCGCCCTGATTATTTAGTATTTTTGGAATGCTATTAGTGTCTTCTACCATGAAGTCTGATGCAAAGTACTTATTCAACTCCTCTGCCATTTCCTGGTTCCCTATCATTATTTCCCCAGCCTCATTCTCTAAGGGGCCTATTATGACTTTGGCTTCTCTCTTCCTTTTTATATATTTAAAGAAGCTCTTACTGTCTGCTTTTATTTTGCTTGCTAGTTTACCCTCAAAGTTTATTCGCTCCCTCTACTTTTATTTTGGTCATCTTCTGTTGGTTTTTAAAACTTTTGCAATCATCTGGCTTACCACTAATCTTTGCAACATTGTATGTTTTTTCTTTCACTTTGATATTATCCTTAACTTCCTTGGTTAACCATGTTTGGTTTATCCCCTTCCTAGAATACTTCTTTCTCACTGGAGTATATCTTTGTTGTGAGTTATTTTCGTCAGCCATTGTTTATCAATCATCTTTTCTGCTAATTTCTTTTCCCAGTCCACTCCAGCCCTCATTCCTTTGTAATTACCCTTATTTAAGTTTAGCACAGTTGTTTGTGCCCCATGTTTCTCACTCTCAAACTGAATGCTAAATTCTGTTATTGTCACTGTTTCCTCGGGGATATTTTACTCTGAGATCATTACACATCACACATTACCAGATGGAAAATAGCTTGATCCCTGGTTGGATCCACAACATATTGTTTTAGGAAACTGTCTTGAATACACTCTATGAATTCTTGCTCATGGCTACCTCTGCCAATTTGATTTCCCCAATCTACATGGAGATTAAAGTCACCCATGATTAATATACTGCCTTTTTAACTTGCCTTTATTATTTCATGATTTATTGTCTGTCCGACAGCATAGCTACTGTTCGGGAGCCTATAGACTATTCCCACCAGTATCTTCTTCCCCTTGTTATTTCTAATCTTCGCCCATATGGATTCCACACCTTCCGATCCAAGATCATTTCTTGCTAGTGTATGTATTGCATCTCATACTAACAAAACTACCCCACCACCCTTTCCTCCCACCTGTCCTTTCAATAAATTACATACCACGAAATATTTAGTTCTCAGTTTTGATCTCCTTGTAACCATGCCTCCCTAATGGCTCTAAGATCTTATCTATTAACCTCTATTTGTGCCACTAATTCATTTATTTTGTTCCAAATATTACATGCATTTAAGTAAAGAGCCATTAATTTTGTCATTTTACCATTTTTCCCCCTTTGGCCCTATTTGTTGCTTTTTTATATTTATATACTCTGTCCCTTCCTGTCACATTCTGGGTATCATTACCTAAGTAGCTGCCCTCTAATGCCACCATATCCTTTTGCCTTTGTAAGCCTACTTATCCCCTCTCCAGAACCCACCCCCCCCCACTTATTTAGTTTAAAACCCTCCCTCAATGGAGCTTGTGGTGGTCAGAAGATATTGGTTCCAGTCTTTCCAGGTTAGATATAGACTTGAAAGGGAAATGCATCATTGCTATGGGGAAAGAACACAAAAGTGGAGCTAATTGCATACATCTACCAAATAACCTTCACAGGCACAATGGGCTGAATGGCCTCTGCCTGTACAGTATCATTATTGGATTCTATGTGATACAGAAAAGTTATTTCCTCCGGTGGAGGGATCAAGAACAAGGTGGTACAATCTTCAAATTAGAGTTATGTCATTTAGGAGTGAAATCAGGAGATATTTTTCACACGTAGGGCAGAATCTTCCCGTTGGCGAGGGGGGACAGACCCTGCATGCACACACGCACGTAAAATGATGCGCAGTTACGTCAGGCTAGCACCCCAACATCACTGCGCACCATCGCGATATTCTGTTGGGCGGGTGCGCAATGATATCCGCTGTGTGCCCGCCATTAATTAACGGGCCACTAAAGGCCCTTGACTCACCGATCGACACCAACTTTTCGGCGCCCATGCAATCTTTGAATTGGCGCACGGGCGCAACGGGCAGGCGGGTAGGAGAGATTTGTATAAACCTCATCCACGGGTTGGGTAAGAGGGCTCGGTGGGGTCGGGAGTGTGCACTGTCAAGTATTAATTTTTCAAAGTTATTGATACTTGCCTGTGTGGTCTGCAATTCTTCAAAACGCATACCAGCTGCTTTTTCTGGACTCTTAACCTATAGGTCAGCACTCTGCAGTGAGGAATCCTTTTTGAGCCTGCAGGTTTCAGGAAGCCTTCCCTTAGCCTGGGAATGGGAACTGAACTGTCCACTGGAGGCACCTCCTCTGAGGAGGAAGGGAGGGCCAGAAGTGGGGCAAGGCCAGGAGTGCACATTCAGCCTCCAGGGTAGCCACCTTTGGGAGGACAGGCACAGGCACAAGGGGCGCAGGGCCAAAAGAAAGTCCAAGGCGGAAGGGGTCACAGAAGATGCCACTATCCTGCTGCCAGGGTATACAGGAGGTGAAGCAGCTACCTCAATATGTCTGAGGTGCAGTGCCAAAGGAGGCTCTGTCTCTCAAGGGAGACCGTCAACTATATCTGTCAGATGATTGGGCCTGAGATCTCTGCTAACTGTGTGGGTGGACACCCCATGCCAGCAGCTCTGAAAGCCACAGCTGCCCTCAACTTCTATGCCTCTGGCTCATTCCAAGGGTCAGTGGGTGATCTTTGCGTTGTCTCCCAATCAGCTGTGCACACTTGTGTCAAGCAGGTTACAGACACTCTGTTGAGATGGGCATTGACCTTCATCCACTTCCGTTGGGACTAGGCCAGTCAGGCAGAGCGAGCCAGAGGCTTCGCGGCCATTGCTGGCTTCCCCCGTGTCCAAGGTGCTATAGATTGCACACATGTGGCCATCAAGGCACCAGCAGGTGAGCCTGCTGCCTTCGTCAACTGGAAGAGCTTCCACTCCATGAACGTGCAGATAGTGTGTGATCACAGGATGCAGATTCTACAAGTCTGTGCAAGGCACCCAGGCAGCTCCCACGACGCCTACATCTCAGACACTCCCAGGTGCCGGGGCTCTTCAGTGCTCCGGCCCGGCTGGATGGATGGCTGCTGAATGACAAGGGCTATCCCCTCAGAAGGTGGCTCATGATGCCTCTCCGCTACCCAAGAACAGAAGCAGAGCAGTGCTACAATAGGAGCCACAGCACCACAAGGGCTGTGGTGGAGAGAGCCATCGGTCTTCTCGAAATGCGCTTCCGATGCATGGACCGCTCAGGGGGTGCACTCCAGTACCCCCCTAGATCGTGTGTTGATGATAGTGGTAGTCTGCTGTGCTCTCCACAATCTTGCGCTGGAAAGGGGGGATGCGGTGGACGATGAAGACGTCGACGCAGTGGCTGCAGCTGCACACGATGAATCCAGCAGTGAGTCTGAGGATGAGAATGCACAGGGAAATGCTGAGGAGGTAGACACTGACCCGGGCCTACTCCAGGGAGGCAGGGACACCCGGGAGGCTTTAATCCAATGAACCTTCAGCTAGCACATCACATATGGACCTCCAGGACAAGCCTGGGATATAGGCCCCATAATCGGCAGCTGAGTACAAAATCTGCCAGGTTAGGAACAGAAACTAAGGGCCTTGTTAATACAGCTGAATGTCCAACAAAGGCCTCATTACAGTTTTGGAAACCATCCACATGCAGAAGGAAAGAGGCACCCTCAGCCATGGTGACATATCTGAATTTAATATGTCAAGCAAACAAAGTTATGCAAAAAAAAGACAATAGTGTAACAAAGCAGAACAAATCATAAGGACCTCATCTTCAGCCAACACAAAAGCGCCAGTGATAAACTCCTGGTGTGCCTAAGATGCCTTATGTTTTCATTTCTGGGTGCTGTGTCTTGATGCTGCCCCATCACTCGAAGTGGCTTGTGAGACAGCTGTTCACTCTGCTGTCCTGTTGGCCTTGGTGACCTTGGCAGTCGTCCTCTGGCCCGTGGAGACTGTGCCGGCCCCATCTGGGAGCTGCCAATTCCACAGCTGGCATCTCCCCAGTCGTCCTAGACACATCGGATGGTACGGTCATTGGAAGATGGGTGGAGGAGCTGCCGCCCTCATCCGGAGCGCCCTGTGAGGTGCCCACAGAGTCGCCAGGCAGCTGCTGTACCGACGTGAGGTCACTTCAGACCTCCCTGCTCACCATGGATGGATGGGCACCGAGCTGGGAAATTTGATGCCCAGACCATCTTCCACACTAGCACTGACCAGCTGAGGTCAATGCCAATGTGAGGGCTTGTTGGTCAGAGCGCACCCGCAGGAGGCCTGATGGGTTTCCTGGAGGAGCCTCTCCATGAGAGTCGCCACTCTCTCCATGGGGGACGCATGGCGCTCGGACATGTGGTTCATTGCTTCGGCAATCATCCACGTAGACGCCTCCACCATGGAGATCAAGCCAAGCATAGCCTCACGTATCTCCCCCAGATGGTCCCATACACCCGTCTGCATTTCCTGCACCTGCTGCATCGCGGACGACTCCAGAGGGACATCATCAGGCACCGACTGAGCATGTGCCTGGTCACCTGCATTCCTCCAACTGCTGGCGCCATGTGCAGTCTCTGTCCCTGCCAGCTCCTCCAGCGACTGTGAAGTGCCCTCACCACTGTGCCCCGGGACACTAGACGATGTTCTAATTCCCACCAAGGTGCTAGTATCTGCACTGGTGCCTGCCTGGCAGAGATGGTGTGACGCTGGTGAGACTTCAGGCCTCTCAGGTATGAGAGGGGGCCTCTGCTGCTCCTCCTCCCGGCCCTGTTCTGCTGATGGTGAAAGGAAGAACAAGGACATTGGTTCAGTTAATACAGAGACAATGTCAAATTGCATCCCTGTCTCCTGGATCATTATGCGCTCATCCTTCCATGGGCAATGGTCGAGCCATGTTGCAACATTAAATCAATTAACATTCAGCACTGCTTTGGCTGTTGGGAGAGCATTGTTGACCTCACTGTTGGGCGTAAATACCTGGTCGTGGCACCCCAGCCTCACCGACACCAGTGGACCTGGGCGCATGGCGCATCTCCAAATCCAGGGCCTCCTGCTCAAAGTGGCTAAGAATGGCGATCTGCGCCTGGCCGCTGCCAATCCTCGCACGCTCTGCCATGTTATGAACATTCTTCTCCTGAAATTGATTAGTGCAAATTGCACATGGACTCTCTTCATGCACAGCCCACCGCAACCAGAGTGGGACATATCAGGGATCCAGAGCCTCCTCACCCCGTTGCTGCCAAACACTCACACAAAGGTGCTAGGCCTGCTTCACAACCTCCCACCACCTCCTTGGGCACATGCTGCCTACATCACATTAGACACTACACGGTATATCCTTCCATAGCAAGGGGGCACAAGAACGTGGACCGCAGAGGGCAGCAGATGGTTCGTTGCCACGCCACCATGAAGCTCCCGTCCCAGCATCTCATCACCCTGATTTGGACATGTCCTGCAATTCCAGCACAGCATCTAGGTGCTTCTCCTCCAGTTTGCCCCCAAACCAGTCATGTGGAACTCAGTGTAACACATGCTGTGGGGGCAAAACACATCTCTTCATCACCCTCTCAGGCTGACCTCAGCATGGGCAATATCTGCTGGCCCACCCAGCAGAGGTCACATGCCGTCAATACTTCAATGCAATCACTACACTCAGACTTGGGGAGGGAGGTCAGCAGAGGGTAAGCTGACCTGCTGGGTTACATGACCAATGCCAACATGGTACTCACCCTGCCAGAGCGCAACCAGTCATTGAAGCGCTTGCATTTCGTCATGTTGGTTGGGGGGGGCCTCCTCCTCCCGTCCTGGGGAACCAGCACCTCCCGCTGTGCTGTCACCTCCTCGTGGAGGGCAGCGAGGCAGTCATCAGAAAAATGAGGGGCACACTGGCCCTACACTCCGGCCTGGCCTGCCCCAGTGGCCTACCCTCCAGACTTGCATGAACTTCATTGCCCCTCTGCACAGCCCTTCACCCAGCCATTGAGAGCAGCCTTTCCAAGACTCCTAGGACCTTCCTTTATACAGGCCGCCACGGTCGCCATTGGACCCGGTGGCCTGAATACGCCCGGCATCGCCCGCCCATTCCTGCTGTGCACGGGAGTCATGAAGCACGCTGGGTGAGCCTTAATTGGCCTGCCCGCGTAAAATGGCGGCGTGGACCTGATCGCGAGCGGCGATTGGGTCTGCGCCCGCTCCCAGTCCGCCCCCCAGCCAACCAGAAAATTCATAGTGTCGTGGGAGTCAAGGATTCTCTTCTGCAAAAGATTGTGAATGTTGATTGAAGTCAAATTCTCAAGACTAATATTCAAAATCTTTGTTAGACAAAAGTATCAAGGAACGTAACAGGTGTGACCGTATTGTGGAACAGCTGTTAGGGGTTGAATGGCCTGTTCCTGTTTCACTAAGTGAATTACCCATCCTGCCCATCCAGTAAATTTTACACATGACCCCAAAGTAAAACCATCTGGCCTACAATTTCATGGCTTGACCCTTTCCCATTTTCCAAGCGTGTGTAGTATTTTCCACATGGTTGCTCTGTTTTCACGGATATTTGGAAAATTCTGCCTAGTGCTTCCACAGCCTTCCATGTCATTCTGAGATTGTATGAATTCTGGGCTCTGTGGCTCATTCAGACTCCTTAACCGGATTCCATATAGACTGTTATCTCCACGCAGCTCTACCACACTCTCCTCAGCATCTTCTACACTCACACTTCATCTCCCTGTGTAACAATTGAGAGTAACAGAATTCTCCAGACAGCTTTGGCAGCCAGCTCCTCTAGCAGTAGTGAAACAGTCCATTGATACAGCAGGCCTTATGGAGGGCTTTCATTCTCATTATGAATGCTGTTATTGTTAAAGGGTTTTCCTGCATTTGCCAATTTTGGCAGGGCCCCACAGCAATGGCATTCACAATCTCAGCTTCTAAATTTTTTCAACAATGGCTGCCTGGATCGACTGGTTAGAGTCTTGCCTGCTTGAGTGCAATGTTCTTGAGTCATGGAAGCATTGAATCCTGGCTTTTGTTGGGTTTTTTAAGCTGCCTACTTAGTCACGATTAATCGTTAATTAATTTTCTTTACATTGTTCGGAGCGAGCTATGCTGCCACATGTTCAGGCGCCAACTCGGGAATCGGGTTTCTCAAATTGTGATTTAAATGGCAATTTCTGACCACTGCAGTATTTCATTTTTCTCAGGACCTGTGTTGCCCAGGAATTTATAACTTTTAGCTCACTCCTGCTAAGTCTGCTGATTGCACACTCTGCAAGACTTCCATGGGATTCAACGGAGGCTTCTACTGCAGTGAGGAGTTTAATTTCTGTCTTCAGTTTCCAAGCCTTTCTTTGGAACTTTTCTCTTACGATTTCCTTCTGCACCTTCGCTTCTTGATCTTTTATTCCATTTCCCAGGATTTTAATTCACTTCTTCAGTCTATGCAGGGTTTTGAGTTGTTCCATTCACTGCCACCAGGTTGTAAGGTGTTGGGCATAGTTTGATAAGTTATATTAGGTATTCGTAGTCTTAGGTAGTTCAACAGTAAGTATATACATATATACAAGTATACTAGAAACTATATACATTGGTACAGTAAAGGTCCAAGCTAGGAGCTGTCTCCATGCTTGTTTCTACACATAGCGCTGTCCAGCACTACACTGACCTACTGGGTTTGGGTCATGTGTTCTCTTACATCACTGTATGGGCGGTACTGTACTCGGTCCCACGTTAACCCTATACATGCCAGACCCTTATACTACAGGGATAGTTCTGCTCTATCACAATCTCTTGGTTTCTTTCACTCTCCAGAAAAAGAAATACCAGCAATTACAGGCACCATTCATACACGTCTTAGGGTGTCACCTTTGATCTCTCCAAGGTGACTTAAACACAAACTTCTTTCAGTTGGTGGAATTCTCACCTCTGAGACAAAAGTTTCAAACTCTACTATGGATCTGAGTGTATTATGTCAGCTGATGTTTCAGTGTGTTACTGAAGGAGTGCTGCATTGTTGCTAATGCGCTCTTTGAGACGGAACGTTCCGGCAAATTCCCATCTGCCTACTCAGTGTTATTAAATTGTTCGCGGGATGCTGCCGGTGCTGACGCCACAGTTGCCTCGAGAAGGTGATGGGAACGGCTTCTTCATAAACCCCACCGCAGTTCCTTTTGGTGATGTTGCTCCCACAATGATTGGGAGAAAGTTCCCAAATATTGACCCAGTGCCAATTAGAAGTTCCGATAAACAGCACCACACCCCCACCCCGCCGGTTATAACTGTGTGAAGCTAAAGGTGGAGTAAAAATGCATCTGGCAAACGAATGCCTACTACTAAATCCGATTTATTATGTTTGAAGGAAAAGCACTCATAAAAGATTGTTTGAAAACCTGCTAACTTAATATGGCTATGTTGTGGATACAGTTGTAAAAGGCCACACAGAGGATAGATCACCATAGCAACAAGGACAAATCAGGGCCAGCTGGGAATTATTTTGAACACCTGCACGTATTACATTGTGGACACTGAGAGCAAACAACTGAAGTGTCAATGAATTATGGGCTGTATTTCTCGGACCCTGTTGTTGACATGCGACAGCCACGGTGCCTGTGGTTCATGTTAAAAAGGTAGGCAGAATGCAGAAACCCAGCCCAGCTGTCTCGACAGACACAGGCTCCTGGCATCACTTGAGCCTGCAGGAGACCATGTGTGATTAAAGTTTCCATTTTCATTTTGAATATTATTATTATTTTTTAAAATGCACAGCTTCATTCCAACTGAATTTTCACTTCCTGATGTCGCTCATGTGAAATCTTCCTGACGTCCTTCCTCACCCCGACTGTCCTGGCACTCCAACTTCCCCCTTCACCCAGACTACTCTCCTCCCCGCAACTGCTCCCTCAACCTGTCTACCCCCCTCACCCCGACTTCCCCCTCACACTGGCTGATCCCTCACCCAGACCCCCCTTACCACAACTGCCCCTTCACCTCAAATGTCCCCCTCACCCAGACCACCCTCACCCCAACTGCCCCCTCACTCAGACTACCCTTTCACCCTGACTGTGCCACTCACCCAGATCGCCCCCCCCCCCTCACCCAGACTGCCTCCTCCCCCAGACTGGCCACCTCACCCCAACTGCCCCTCCTCATCCCAACTGCCCCCTCACTCCAACTGCCCCTCCTCATCCCGACTGCCCCCTCACCCCAACTGCCCCGCCACATCACCTTGATTGCCCCATTACAGCTTCATTCACACCTGGGCAGTTGTTTCTGTGAAGCAATGGGCCCAGCTATCCAGCTGTCCAAAATGCTATCCATCCAAATTCCTTCAACTTTCCTGATAATCTTGAGAAAGCAATAAATCTATAATTTGCATTATGAGATTAACCCCTGATAGACATTTGATTCCAAAAACATTATATATTTTTTGAATTCCAAAGACATTGTTGTTAGTGCAATTCTAATTTGTACATAAACCCAGGACGTTGTTTGCATTCTAAAGTCATTTTTCCAGTGTACTAATGATCAGGATTTTTTTCTTTCTAAAGCTATGGTTTATGCTTCTTTCTGAAAAAGTGCCTAAGTTAAAATTAAATCATGTGGTGCTAAAAGGGCAATGCCCTATATTAAGTCACTTTGCATCTTTTTGTATGTGAAACATTAGACTCTATAACAAGGGGAGTGTTAGTGCTGCAGCCCTCAAGAGCATTTGTCCACTATAAGTGGCCACCAGGGGTAAGCAGGGAGGGGTAAGTGCTGGGGGCTGGACATTCAAGTCAGAATGATGCGGTATTTGCATGTGGTGAATTCATGGGCGTTTGTAGCTCTTGTGCTTATCTGGGGAAGAGATTGTGTGACTGTGGATTACTGTTGAAGCAGCTGAATGCACCTTGTACATATTGACGAAGGAGAGATTGTCATTGAATCCTATAGTAGACTCTCTACCCTGTACGCTGTTGAGTTTATTAGAGGTGCCATGTTATGTGACATTGTGTTCAGGTTACTTCTTTTGTAAGGTCCCCATTTTATGATTATAAAGCTTTTGAAGAAGCAGCTGAAGCAGGCATTTTTTACTGAAGGTGGGTTTAGGGTAAGTGGGTGAGAGGTGGCTTCAAGTCTTAAAAATCAGATTCCCAGCCCAAAGACAATTCCAACTCACTTATTTACTAATTTAATTACAAGCATGCCAGTTGGTACTTTAAATATGATAATGAGGCTGTCCCACCTTACAGCTGGTCTGGTAGGTAGGGACCTGCCTGTGAGGGCCCCCCCTAAAAGTGATGAGTTGCTGTCTGTGAAGCCTGGCACTGATGACTGCGAGTGCTGTCTGAAGCAAGGTAGGCAAACAAACCTTGAAGTCCCGAGCGAAGTGCAGCTCACGAGATGCACATCGCTTATGTACAGTTGTGAAACACCTCGGTGTGCCCAGATGTTCCAGCGTGGGGGGATGGTTCCGGTGAGCAGGGCTTATAATTAGATACAAATGTATTAAAATGATGTTCCCAATGTCCGGCGGTGGGAAACGTGACCCGCCATTGACAGGTGGAGCGGATGATCACAAACTACTTTAACAACAGCGTAAAACTGATTTTTGACCTCCTCGCCATATTGCCTGCTCACGCCTGATGCCAATGGGGTCGGAAAATTCCGGCCTATGTCTTTAACTATTTACATTGCATTTTTCTAACTCCATTTTTAAAACTACTTTTTTCTAATCAATTCCAAATCCTACATTTCCCATCCCTAAGTAACAGTCCTGGGGAATTCAATCTCCCTCAGTATTCTCAGCCCTTAGGCAAGACGGCTTAGAGACACGAGGGCTTTATTCTGGATCTGGTCGAACATTATCATCTGCAGAATAGGACAACACTTTGGCAGCATTGCTGAGACGCAGAGTACAGGTTGCAGAATGATTGAACTGTAGCAAAGAGGAGCACTAATCCTGCCTTTGATTGGAAGATCGATGCTGCCTGACCATGTAATTTGATATCTGATGGATAAAGGGTCATTGGCTGAAGCCAGTCAAGGTCATCTGTTAATATGTTAACAGAAGATCTTGTATCAATTTTATCCTGATTTTCTATTTCTTGGATGGAACGTGTTTTATGAACACTTTCTTGTCTTCTACCTCAATTAAAGTTGTTGGATTTGCAGAAATGCTTGAAATGCCCAGTTTTGCCACACTGGAAGCATTCCATGCCCCTGCTGGGCAGTCTTGGAGTCTATGTTGGTTTCTTGTACCATAACAGAAGCATTTCAAAATGGCTGCCAGTGTGGAGTTTCTTACCCCATTGCCCAGTTTGGTGGGCTTTCTTATGGGTGGGACCACTGCACGTGGGCCTACCCAGTCAACAGAGTTACGCGAAGTCTTGAATTGCGCTGAATTAGAGCCTAATTATATTCTCTAAGTTCGCATACTGGAACACTTGATCCAAAGTAAGGCCATCTTTGGTCTACAGAAAGTCAGAGTTTTTCACCTCTGATACCCATGATTACGCGATCATGGATTAGCTCATCCTCCAGTGCCCTGTATCCACAAGAGCCAACTCGGCGATATAGGTTAGTTAGAAATAATTCAATCAATTCCCCTGGTCATTGCGACCTCTGGTTAAAACATGCACATTTGATTATTAAGTTTTGCTTTGGTTTAATATTGGTGTCAAAGGCTTTGAGAATGGTCTCAAACCCACTTTGGACTCCACCATGGCCTACCTTAGGAGAATTTCATCTGGACCTACAGCATAAAGAAAGGAACTGACTTGATACTTCTGCTCTTTGAGGTGAAGGCCAGATGCTGCTCAGTACTGGAGAAAATGGCATTTCCGTAACTCCTGTGTGCTTCCTCCTTCCAACAATTTGTTATGAGCTACATTCAAGGTTTCCTTCCCTCTGTGGTTCCTATGATAACACCAATGTATTTTTACATGTATATCTTCACTGCTGCCACCTTGTTCTGAGATGGTCCCTCTGTGTGTGGACACTAGGCTTAGGACTTGGCTAGCAGACAGACTGTAAACATACTGTGGTATGTGCTTAACACTTGTTTATTAGAACTACTTCTAAACAGGTTACAGAGTAGGCATGTTGCACCTAGGCATGATTCCAACCTCTCTCTCTCAAGAGTCTAACACATGACTGACTAATGTCAATGATACATCATCATCTACATCATACATTAGTATATCCCATCTGTTAACCCTTTATATTTGGCTTCTCTTTTCAGATTATTATACCCTCTTAGTTTTGTTATCATTGGTGTTAGCTGTGGCTCAGTTGGCAACACTCTTGACTCTGAGCCAAAAGGTTGTAGGTTCATTGTCCCAATTCAGGAGTTGAGCACGAAATCTAGGCTGACAATCCAGCACTGTACTGAAAGAGTACTACACTGCCAGAGGCGCCGTGTTTCGTATGAGATGTTAAGCTAAGCCCCCGTGTGCTCTCTAAGGTAGATGCAAGGGATCTCACGGTACTATTTTGAAGAAGAGCCAGGGAATTCTCCCAGTGTCCTGATCAATATTTATCCCTCAATCTAAATCACAAATACAAATTATCTCGTCTTTATCACATCGCTGCTTATGCAAGCTGGCTGCTGTTTTTCCGCATTGCAACAGTGACTACCCTTCAAAAAAGTACTTCATTGGCTGTAAAGCACTTTGAAACGTCCAGTAGTCATGAAAGATGCTATATAAATGTAATTCTTTTTAAACTTTAATTTGCATCTCCTCCATTGCTTTTACCTGTTAATTTTAATATGGAGATCAGAACAATGTAGAGTACTCTTAACTGTAATCTAACTAAGGCCCTGTGTAAGTTTAACATAACTCCTCTGCTTTACTGATTGTAAAGTGTTTTGGGATGTTCTGAGGACATGATAAACTGTTACATTAATGCAGGTTCTTTTTATCTAGGAACAGGGGAATTGGGATGCCTGTGTGATTTTGATGGGCAGCTGTCAGCTGGAGATGAAGCATTTCCTTGCATGAAGAGGAGCTCTGGTGAAAGAGAAAAGCTTGATGTAAATGGCCTGAATCTCATGGTAAATGTAGCATTGTATAAGGGCAGTAAAATGCACAATGCAAGCTTTTAAGTTCTCCACAGATACCGAGCCTAGCTAAAGGTTCTGTGTGAATGCAGAGTGCACTGTTAAACGGCAAACAGCTGAACACTGGCAATGGGACAAACACCAGGCCAGGGGAAATGTTGCATGCCTGTACCTGGTGTGGTCAGTACTTGTACGTATTTCGAATATTGATGTGTTTGTATGCTGGAATGGTAATTTGAGCTCTGTGTGTTGTTTTCTATAGGACTCAGGAGGAGCTGCTGTCTGTATCGATTAATAGTTTCTGATGAAGCTGTACTTTGCTCTGCTACACTGAGCACACATATCTCCTGTGGAGTGTGTGTGCTTTGTGAAAGAAAGATTTACCAGGTATTATCTCCCTGGGAATAAAATGTTATTTATTTCACATTGAGCTACAAGCTTCAAAAAGAAACCAGTATAAACATAGACCACTATCAAATTCAGCTCATAGCAGCACTGCAGAGTGAGGTACATAATGGTCCACGAGTTCCAATTGCATGTAATTGGACAGAAAGTGAAACAGAAAAATACAACCTGCCCTGATGCCTGGTGGTTAGTCTAGCTAATCCACCTGCTTTCACTTCCATCAATTTAAAAGGAAGGAAAGGCTAATAGGTTTTGTTAAAAGAAAGATAGAGTTACTTTTAAATAGGGCTTTTCACAACCACTGGATATCTCAAAGTGCTTTAGAGCCAATGTAATATCTTTGAAGTGTAACTATTGCTGTAATGTAGGAGCTAAAACTCCCCTTCTTAGTAAATGAAAGGCATAGCATGTTTCAAAACTGTTGCCAAAAATAATCTTAAGCATAATGAAACAGCCAATATCAGGAACATTATTACATATTCCAACTTTTCTCAGTCATGTGAAATGAGGTAAAAGATTTGTTCACTAACTGAAAATAGTTCACTTCACAACATGATCACTTAAGTACGTTGGGTGTTTTCTCTCATGAGGATGTCGTCTGACATCAGGTGTACATGTTCTCAGTTACCTCATGTTCTTCAGCTGAGATGTTGCTGTCAGAATCGGATTCAATCCTTACGAATGGTATTTTCAGTTCTTCAAAGAAGGACGTGTTTTGTGTGATGATTTGTGAACCACGCTTAGCAGTTTTTGTTGATCCTTTTGAGTTGGTCACAACAAATGGTTGGATGTCATAGGGAGTTGTTTGCTTTGCAACATGACCAACACATTTCATAAACACTCTTATCTCCTGGTTTCAGTGTGTAGCTCTGAATTGCATGTTTTGCTCTGCATTTACTCTCATTCGATCCTTCTGCTCTCGATCATGTTGATCATTAGCTCCGCAGGGTAGCTCAGGAAGACGTGTGCACATAGAATGTCCAAAGGTAAGTGTAGCTGGAGGCTTTCCTGTATCAATTGTGATGTCACTCTCTAATTTCAAAGAAAGCAATACAGTTCTTGCTTCCATGACTTGCTCTTAGCTGTAGCTGTATATCACTTTTTTTCAAGGTATGCGTAAATCTCTCAACATCTCCATTAGTTCATGGCCAATGGGGTGCGATTTTTTGATGAGTGAAACACAGGTAGTTCAGAGATTTACTTAACTCGTCCCTGTTGATTGGGGTCCATTGTCACTTCTCACCATATGAGGGATTCCAAACAAAGCGAAAATCTGGTCAAGCTTTGGGATGAAGTTTCTTTGAAGTTTACATAACTATTTCCGCAACTGGGAACCTGCTGTGGTCATCAGTGACAGACAACAGGCATTCACAAGTGCACAAATCTGTGAAATCAATGCTGACTTCAACCCTAGAGGTAGCTTAGACATCTTGAGAGAATGATGAAGATTTAACACTGTGGTTGCTTGACATGGCAAACACTGATTGATTTTGTGCTCTATCATGCTGTTAATTCCTGAGAACAATACCTTTTCCTCCGGGAGTAGTTTGTTTTGACAATTCCCTGTTGCTTCTCATGGTGCTACATCAACAACACATTTCCTCAGTGAGTGTGGAATGACAATGCAGTTGCTGCATTACACAAGATCAGATGTGGTTGTAATGGTGAGCTTAGTTTGAACATTTGAAGACCTTGTAGCGTGTCAGCGATTCTGTTTGCAGACAATCTCTCAATCATATCTTTCCAGTTTTATGATTCCATAGCAATCTTACATAGTTGCAACAGATCTGCTTCTTACTGAATCTCCCCAAGAACTTCACAATGGCAAAGAGGGTGGAAAATAGGAATCGTTGTTTTCAAATATAAAACTTTCATATGATGTTTGCCTACTTTCTGCAGATAGCATTTTAAGTTGGAGATGTAGGGAACATATTGCGGCTGTAGCCTGTTATTAAATACAAATTGTGTATTCTTCAGCTGGAGATTAGCATGGCAAAGTGACGAAGGCCTGTGCAGTGTCCACACACTGATCTCGCAAAAATAACCATCGAAAGAAACAAATTCCTGGATCATTACAGAGTGGCTTTTCTATGTAAGGAACTTGGTACTGAATCCTTGATCATCTTGTTTTGTTGCTACTTTGCTGCCAGCTAGTTACTGACTTTGGAACCACATTTAAGCTTACCTAGTTCTTTCTTGGACTCGAATGCAAGTTCTGTCGAAGGGTCATGAGGACTCAAAACGTCAACTCTTTTCTTCTCCGCCGATGCTGCCGGACCTGCTGAGTTTTCCAGGTAATTCTGTTTTTGTTCTAGTTAAGAGGTTGTTTGGCAACCTTCTGTTCACGATTTGTAGAACTGAATATCAACAAAGGATGTCATGAAAGATAGTCCACTGGGTTGAGCTTGCCTGGCTGTTGCTCAACATGGAAGTCACACTCTTGTAGTTTGTGTATCCAATGCTATGTGGATTGGTGAACAAGCTTACAAGTGGTCTATGATTGACTATTGCTTCAAACTCGCTTCCATACAAGTAGAGATGAAAGTGTAAAATAGCCCATGCAGTTAAGAATGCTTCTTTCTCTGCTTGCTGTATAGACATTGGCGATTTGCTTGTCATCACAGAGTCTTTTTGCACGAGAACCGTACCTAAGCCAACCCAACTTGCATCCACGACTAGCTGGGGGGGTTTCTCAGAGTCGAAAAGGCATTTGTGCAACTTTCTGACAACTGTCATTTGACCTGGCATACAGCTTGTTTTTGTGATGTAGTCCACTCCCACTTTATCAGATCGCATCAGGAAACAGATACCATAGTGAGGTCAGGAATGAAGCTAATCCAGTATGCGATGAGCCCTAGAAGACTCTAGGTTTCCTGCATATTTGTAAGATCTGCAGCATTTGCAATAGCTTCAACTTTCAATGGGATAGGTAATATTTCTTCACCACTGAATAGATGACTGAAGAATTCAATTCTGCTTTTATTTGCTTTCAATTCTGCTTCAAAGACAAGTATTTGTCTTTGTTCAAGTTGAGGTTACAATCTCTAAGATACTGTAGGCATGCCTGTAGGCGCATTTTAAGTTCACTTTCGGTGTGACTGTGATGAGTTACTAGCTGCCTCAATCGCGTGAAATATTGGTCAATTGTCTTGTTTTCTTCTTGCTTAATGTGGCAAAGACATTTGCTTCCTATATTGTATTTTTCTTGAGGGTGAAACAGGTTATTGGTGCAATTTTTGCTGAGTCATAGTCATTTTCATTTTGTGCAGGCATAAGCATCTTAAAAATATCTTCTCATTCTTCACCTCCATGGTGGAGAAGTAAGGTCTTTTTCTTTTTGCCACCTGTGATTGCAAAACCTGCCATTGCACCTTCAAAATGTCGCAGCCACTTTTACTCAATGTGGGGATATGGATGATGGCGTCAAGTGCACATCAAAAGGTGGCGGCTTGGGCAAAGACAATGCCATCTTGATCAGCAGGGCAGCGATGGTGCATGATCAAGGATCCAGGATCAAGTTCCTTACATAGAAAAGCCGCTCTGTAATGATCCAAGAATTTTTTTTCTTTCGATTGTTATTTTTGCGAGATCAGTCGGTGGACGCTGCGCAGGCCTTTGTCACTTCATCATGCTAATCTCCAGCTGAAGTGCCTCAATGTGTATTTAACAACAGGCTCCAGCCTCAAAGCGTTCCCTACATCTCCAACTTAAAATGCTATCTGCAGAAAGTAGACAAACATCATATTAAAGTTTTATATTTGAAAATAATGTTTCCTATTTTTCACCGTAAGAAGCAGATCTGCTGCATGTACATACATCACTTTATTCTCCATCCAGACTGCCTCTGCTGGTAGGTGTGTATGGTAGTCTTAAGTGGACAATGTCATTTTCAAAGCACTACACTGTCTTCATTGCTCTCAGCGCAGGTGAGAAAAGTGAAAATCTACGCCATTGTGTTGGGTGTCAGCCATGACCCAGTGAATGATATATTCACTCGCAAAGGTTGTAAATTCAAATGCCAATCCAGAGATTTGAGCAAAAAATCCAGGCTGGCACTGAGGGAGTGCTGCACTGTTGTGGGTGCTGCCTTTCAGAGGAAATGTTAAAGTGAAACTCTGACAAGTGAGTATAAAAGTGCACTATGGGAAGAAGTGAAAGGGTGTTTTCCCCAGCACCATATTGACCCTTCAACCAACAGATTATCTGATCTTTTACCTCATTATGTGTTGGCTCCTCCAGTGTGCACTGCGCTTCAAAAGTACTTCATTAGTTTTAAAATGTTTTGGGAGGTCCTGAGATTGTGCAAGGTGCTACACACAAACATACAAACATACAAACTAGGAGCAGGAGTAGGCCATTCAACTCCTCAAGCCTGCTCTGCCATTCAATAAGATTGTGTAGCCTCAACTCCACATCCCACCTACCCCAAATAACCTTTGACTCCCTTGTTATTCAAGAATCTATCTACCTCTACCTTAAAAATATTCAATGACCTTGCCTCCACCGCCCTCTAAGAGAAGAATTTTCTTCTCATCTCTGTCTTAAATGGGAGACCATTTATTTTTAAACTGTGCCCCCTAATCTAGTCTCTCCCATAAGGAGAAACATCCTTTCAGCATCCATTCTGTCAACTCCCCTCAGGATCTTATATGTTTCAATAAGGTCACCTCTCATTCTTCTGCACTCTAATGGATACAGGCCTAGCCTGTCCAACCTTTCCTCATAAGATAACACCCCTATTCCAGATATCAGCAAAGTGTACCTTCTCTGAACTACTTCTAACACATTTATATCCTTTCTCTAATAAGGAGACCAAAACTGTACACAGTAGAAAGTTTTTCTTTATTGTTTTAAGAGGCCTCCATTATCATGCAACATTGTGGATGTTCCTTTTCTTTCTTTGTGGGGTCTGGAGATTTCATAGTCTTCAGTTGTATTACCTTCCAGCATTCAGTCCTTCCTCCTTAAGCCTTTGAATGACCATCAAGCATTATGCACTCTGCCTGTGAGCCAACATTGGCTAGCATCATTCCTTACCATTGTCAGATACAAACTAAGCATTTAGGCAGCAATTGCCCCTTGTGTTGGTAAAAGGGAGGGTATTGACTGTGGCTGCGGTGATGGAGATGTGAGCAAAGGCAGCAGGTGTTGAGAAAAAGAACGTTGAAAAAGTAGGTTTTAACACAGCTTTTAAAGGTAGATAGGTGCAGTGAGGATGCAAGGGTTAGGAAGACCCCAAGGTGCTGAGGCTTCCATGGCAGATAGGGGCGAATAAAAAGGCCACAGTTGAAGAATATGACAGCACTTGCCAGAGGAGATATTATGGTAGAAACTGGAAATGAGTTCTTCCCTTTATCAAAATCATCTAACACTCAGCCTAATGCTGTAGCCCAAAAAGAATTGGGTTTACAGTTATTTTACCAGAATTGTTGTTTCTTTGCCTTAGCGTCTTTCCATCTGCTGTCGATCGTCTAATTTCAAACATTATGAAGTATTCACAACTTCATTAATTGGCTAACCCAAGAAGAAGAAGCCCATTCTACCATTGAAAGGCTTGGTGCTATGTATCACTTTGCATTAGGCAGTGTGTTTCATCATCTGATGAATATGTGTATTACCTGTCATTTATGGTATGATGGAGTGATTGGCACCATTAGCATTAATTGGGGCTTAGTTAATTTTGCTTTCCCGTACCCTTCCTCACAGCTATTTCTGCTTAACTTTTAACGAATAAAGTTCTTGGAGTAATGGTATTGCTACAAGGTCAGCTTTTATTATTGTTTCTTCTTCCTTTGCTATTTTCGAGAAAGTGAGAGTGAACCGCCTTTCTTGAACCGCTGCAGTCTGTGTGTTGTAAATACTTGACAGTGCTACTGGGGACAGAGGTGCAGGATTTTGATCCAGTGACAGTGAAGGAACAGCAACAGAGTTCCAGGTCAGGACGCAGCACAATTTTGCCAATTCTCCTCAGTGATTTATTTTACTTGTGTTAGTTTGTAATGCGAGAATTTGATGTGAATGATATTGAAGAATCTCAGCTCCATCATTTCCATCTCTGAATCAATGTTCCGTCCCACTGTATTTTCATAGCTGTTGTCAGTCCAACTGGATTTACATCCGATTAGTGTGCACATTCTCACCTTGTGATGTGATGTTCACCCTTGGGCAGAGACAGTGAAAGTAGAACACATCTGTCCTTGTCAGACTCAGAGAGAGCTGAGTAAAATGTCCACATTCACTGGCCACCCTCAATGCCCCAAGCATCTTGGAGTCATGCTGTAACGAATGGCGTTCCAGGCAGCTTCTCAAGAGCTGGGCCAGCCTTGTGCTTACCTCATTTACTGTTGTGCATTTTAATTAATGAACCTCCTTATCTGCATAAATTTAATATCCCAGCAGATGACAGATTAAACAATTCCTCGTCCTTATCTTGTTGTTCAATAACATGACCTACTTTAGTGTAGGACTGGAAGCTGGCAAAACTGTATAGTCGAGTAACAACTAAACCCCATGCTCAGATTATGAATGTTTCATGCTGATTTGGAAATCTGCAATTTTATACCAGCAGTATAAGGGTTAATGTCAGAAAACACAGCACTGGTTTCGATATCAGTTAGGTTGCTGAACAAGGAAATGAATGGCTGATGGAATTTAATTGAGGCAAGAGTAGAATGGGCAACAATATCCAGTACATCTGGAATATATTGTTCAGTGCAGGATAAAGGTCATGTAACCCAATGAGACCACCTGCTTTTCAGGGATCAACAGCCCTGGCTAGAGAGAACCTTCAGCTTCGTAGTCACATGTCTTCCTCTGAATCTGCTAGTGTAGGTTTGAACTCCACTGCAGATAATCCAGGTGAGTGGTGATCAAAGCTCTGGCACCGAATTCTGAGTGACAACCAGCAGGATCCTTGCATCTGGTGGGTATAAGTGGCTCATCTTCACCTTCTGTGTTGAAGGAGCCCATAAACCTTTCCCAGCATTTTGAATTAACCACTTTATTGGCTGAAATTTAACTACTTCTACAACTTTGCTCTGTTCTCTAAGGGAGATTGAGACCCTAGCGTGATGGTTGAGACCCTAGCGTGAGCATTCCAAGGAGTCATACGGGGATGGTGGGGTGGGGAGGGGTGGATCCTGGGGTAATGTGTCTTTGAGGGACAGCAGCACTCCATCATGTTAAGGGAAATGCGTCATGTGATCCAGCCTCTGCTTCATTTTGGCCTGTGAGCAGAACACACATGCATGGCTCTGCAGCTCTGATGTTCTCAAGCTTCCTGTCCATGTATATCTGTTCACACATGCATAAAATTAATAAGTGAACCCACAACATGTCTGCACATCCCTTATTGATGCCTTTGTTATCATTATAACACACATGACAGGCCCAGCTGCAATATCCATTCAGTTCACCACATGCTCCAGAGCTTGTAGAGTTTTGAAGCCATTCACAAGAACCCCTACATAGGTCGGTTGTGGACATCACTGACACGATAGAATCTCCCTGACAGACAATCCAATACATTCAGCAATTGCTGGTGCACTTATTCCTCCAAAAGATTGGACCCTTCCCATCTACCCCTGCTCACGCACTCAATGTATAACCCAATACAGACCCCTCTAACTCATCACCCGTGGCACTCAGGGTGCTGATACTTGGATGATTGAGGGTGGGAACACCACTGCCTGGAAGTTCCCCTCCAAGCCACCCTCTATTCTGACTTGGAAATATATCGCCGTTCCTTCACTGTCACTGGATCAAAATCCTGGAGCTCCCTCCCTAACAGCATTGTGGGTGTACCTACACCATATGGGCTGCAGCGTTCAAGAAGGCAGCTCACCACCCCCTTCTCAAGGGCAACTAGGGATAGGCAATAAATTCTGATCCAGACAGCAAAGCCCACATCCTGTGAATGAATAAAAAGAAGACTGATGGTACTGCTTTTGGAGAGTTTTCACCCTCATTATGTGTGGCTGCAAGGCTCAAGATGTCTGAAGGAGCAAGATGGACAAGGGTTAGTAAATAGGTAAGCAGCAGTAGTTGCCCAGCAGCACCAGACAGCACAGGATACAATGCTGAGTGTGTGACTGGGGAAGTTAAGCAGAAAGAAGGAAAGCTTCCAAAACACAACCCCCTGCCTGACCTCCCACCTGACCATCTCCAATGTCTCTGCCAATGACGTTAATGGCAGTCTCTTCCAATGGAGTCAGTGGGCTTTTTCAGTGGAAAGATCTCCACCTGTTCCATACAATTCCTTCTGTTGTGGGTGAACCTCTCCTGTGACATGAATGTAATTGGGATCAAGGCAGCCCACAGTCTGAATGATAATCAGAAGAAGCAGCAGGCCTGGCCAAGAGGGCAAAGTAGTGTCAGGGTTTCTGAGTGTTAGAGTGAGCAAAAGGAGGTGCAGGGACTGCTCCTTGCTGGCGAGGAGAGAACCACAATGTGGGGTGGGGTTTGCGGGAAGGAGGGATTGGTGGTGCTGGGTGCTTGGAAAACTGGAAAGAAAGATTTTGGGCCAAAACTTCTGAGGAGCGGCAGTCACAGTCGGATTGCCACTCCGCTCCTTTTCACTTACACTGGAATGGAGCTGCCTGATCTTCTGACTCAGGCTGGGTGAAAAAAGTGCAGTGCAGTGGGTTCCCGAGGCCTTCAGTCGAGGGAAGCAGAGTTGGAGGTAAGGAAGCCACGCTCTATTTTTACAGAACAAGCTGCCGTAAAACAGGTGAGTTTAAAGGTTCCAGCCATTTTGAGAGGCCAGGGAGAAGGTAAGTGTGTAATGTGGAGGTTGGGGGAGGGTAGGATATCTGGCCGGGAGTCAGGTGATCAGTGAGTGGGCTCGTAAAGTCAGTTGGGGGCTGGGGTGGTCAGTGAGGCAGGATGGGTGGTCAGTCGGGGGAGGGTCGTGTGGTCAGTAGGGGAGTGGGAAGGGCTGGGGCGTTTGTCAGCTGGTCATTGGGGGTGATCAGTTGAGAGTAGGGCGTAGTCAGGGGGGTTGGGGGCTGGTTGGGAGGGTTAGTCAAGGTGGGGGGAGATCCAGTGTTAGAGTTGGGACATCAGCACTATAGTTGCCCTAACTTTTCCTGGCTAACTATTCTTCTAACGAGAGTTGGAGCTATCTAGAGTCTCCAATTTAAATCGGAATATTGGATGGTTCCCGGTGCAGGGTAATTTCCCACCCAAAGTTTGTGGGTTTAGATCAGTCTTGGGCTGATAAGTGGCAGGTAACATTTACACCTCACAAGTGTCAAACAATGACCATCTCCAACAACAGAGAATCTAACCATCACCCCTTTCAATGACATTACAATCACTGAATCCCCCACTACCAACATCCTGGGGGTTACCATTGACCAGAAGCTGAACTGGACTAGCCATATAAATACCATGGCTACAAGAGCAGGTCAGAGGCTGGGAATTCTGTGAAGAGTAACTCACCTCCTGACTCCCCAAAGCCTGTCCACCATCTACAAGGCACAAGTCAGGAGTGTGATAGAATATTCTCCACTTACTTGGATGAGTGCAGCTCCAACAACACCCAAGAAGCTTGACACTATCCAGGACAAAACAGCCGGCTTGATTGGCATCACATCCACAAACATTTACTCCCTCCATCACCGACACACAGTAACAGCAGTGTGTACCATCTACAAGAGGAATTGCAGCAACTCACCAAGGCTCCTTCGGCAGCACCTTCCAAACCTATAATCTCTGCCACCTAGAAGGACAAGGGCAGCAGACGCTTGGGAACATCACCACCTAGAAGTTCCCCTCCAAGTGACTCACCATCATGACTTGGAAATATATCACTGTTCCTTCACTGTCACTGGGTCAAAATCCTGGAACTCCTACACCACATGGACTAAGAAGGCAGCTCACCAGCATCTTCTCAAGAGCAATTAAGGATGTCTTGTCTGTCACACTACCTTTAATTTATTTATTCAGTGGATGCAAATTCCCAAAGCCAAACGATAGCCTCCTCATTTGCTGATTTTAAGGTGATTAGTCTGCCAATTAGCCTGTAGAGGGGACACTCCTCGGTAATGTGCAGCATTGTTTGTGTCTCTCCACAAGTGCCTAAGGGGTTTGTACTGAGGCCCCCGCGATGGAGGTTGGCTGTACAGGGCCCAGGCCTGTCCTGAACCTGTTTAGCAAGGACCACACTCGCTGTAGTAGTCCAAAGCCTGCCATTCGGCAGATGAGATTTATCACAAGGAACTTGTTAGTGACTTTCCATGTTTGCCATTCCTGATCCAATGGATGTCTGATGGTAGATCTTGCTCAGGAAGGGCGCTCCATATGGAGGGCCAAGAATAAAGGCAGGCTGTGGGTGGGTTGAGGAGGTCATCGTAGAGTGGTAAGTGAAGTGGAGTAGGGATGGTCACTGTTTATGGGTTTTGGACAGTTGGCGAGTATCAATGGAAGTGATGTTTGTAAGGACAGAAAGCCAGGACGATGGATCAGTGTTCATGTTGCACCCCCCCCGCCATCTCTCCGTCAGGGCCCATGTGTCCCTGGGGATGCAAATGATCCTAGCCAGCAGACTGAATTCCCAAAAGAACATTCCCTCCAGTAAAGCCTGTAAATGAAGACTCTGCATTTAGAGCTCTAATTCTCGGCAGATAGATACGACCGCTCCAAGCTCCTTTCTCTGACAATTAATTTGTTACTTGTATTGATTGACACAGGGGTTAAAGAGGATCCCACAGAGCTGTGGAGAGAGTATGAGAGATGTGAAGGTTATTATTATCTTGACAGTCTTGGTGAGATTGTTAGAGGGGATAGATGTGTCCTTAGTTATAATTTATTCCTCAAATCAATGGGGTTTATAGACATTGAATATTAAGTGTCACCGTTTTAATAAGCACACGGTACTTCAACATATATTTGAAAATGGCACTTCAGACAAAATCCCATGGGTTTAATTAGGGGACTCAAATGTGTCAGAGTGCTAACCTTGTATACTGATTGATCAGGCCTTAACACATATCTGTTCCAAAACCCGCCTTTTATATCTGTTTTTTACTCCTGATGATGAAGGTGGTGGTTGTCCTTTGAGTTCAAAGGAGATGATGGATGTGCAGACTCATCAGCGATGAGCACGGAGATGGTTATGTAGACCCAGTCTGGACGCACAGAGTCAGAAACACTTGGGGCATTGGAACTCAAATATTGTGACATGGACAGATGCTGCTCTCTGACATTGTTCACGGGCAGCAACAAGAAGTTGATATCCATCCTTTTCAAAAGTGACAGAAGCTGTATGGATCAGGGCTCTCCAGCGAGTTTTTTCTAGCACTGATTCTTCCAGCTCATTAGGCTTGATGCTGCACTACCTCAGATGTCCCGTAAGCAGGTCTTTATAGCGTTATCGCGGCTAACCTTGGTTTCTTTGGCCAGACACTAGCTTTCACTTTCTAAGACTGATGGTCAACCCAAACAGCTTTGAAGCTTCTGATAATCTGCCAATGATGATCTGAAAATGTGTTGTTTTGTAAGTCATTAAAGCACAATCAACTGCAAAAAGGACCTCCTTGATGAGTTTCTCAAAAGTTTGAGTTTTGCACTGAGACGTCATAAGTCAAAGAGTGAGCCATCAAGATGATATTGGAGACACACTGCCTCTTCGAGATCCTTGACAGGATGGCTAAGGACACAGGAAAAGAGCAGGTTAAAAAGGACTGGTGCTAGTATGCAGTCCTGCTTCACTCTGTTCGAGTTCTCAAAAGCAGCTGATGATTCACCATTTAAAAGGACCAGGCCTGTCATTCCATTGTGGAATTATGTGAGCTTGACAAAATTTTTTCTGTAAAATCATATCATTCCAGGATTGTCCAGAGGGCTTCTCTGTTGACTGTCTCAAAGGCCTTGGTGAGGGCAACAAAAATTAAGTATAAGATCATGTGAACATTATATCTACCGTGCTGCAACCCAGTCACAGTGAACATCATATCCACTGTGCTGTGACCTGGTCACAGTGAATATCATATCCACTGTGCTGCGACCTGGTCACAGTGAACTTCATATCCACTGACCTGCAATTTGGTCACAGTGAACATCATATCCACTGTGCTGCAACATGTTCACAGTGAACTTCATATCCACTGTGCTGCGACCCGGTCACAGTTAACATCATATCCACTGTGCTGCAACATGTTCACAGTGAACTTCATATCCACTGTGCTGCGACCTGGTCACAGTGAACATCAAATCCACTGTGCTGCGACCTGGTCACAGTGAACATCATATCCACTGTACTGCGACCTGGTCACAGTGAACATCATATCCACTGTGCTGCGACCTGGTCACAGTGAACATCATATCCACTGTGCTGCAGCCTAGTCACAGTGAACATCATATCCACTCTGCTGTGACCTGCTCACAGTGAACATCATATCCACTGTGCTGTGACTTGTTCACAGTGAACTTCATATCCACTGTGCTGTGACCTTGTCACAGTGAACATCATATCCACTGTGCTGTGACCTGGTCACAGTGAACTTCATATCCATTGTGCTGTGACCTGGTCACAGTGAACATCATATCCACTGTGCTGTGACCTGGTCACAGTGAACATCATATCCACTGTGCTGTGACCTGGTCACAGTGAACATCATACCCACTGTGCTGCAACCTGTTCACAGTGAACTTCATATCCACTGTGCTGCAACCTGGTCACAGTGAACATCATATCCACTGTGCTGAGACCTGGTCACAGTGAACATCATATGCACTGTGCTGCGACCTGTTCACAGTGAACATCATATCCACTGTGCTGCAACCTGTTCACAGTGAATATCATATCCACTGTGCTGCAATTTGGTTACAGTAAACATTATATACACTGTGCTGTGGGCTGGTCGAAAGCCACATTGAACCTTGGGTAGATTCATTTCTGCTACAATGATAAGCCTGTTCATGGTGATGCGATCAAATGGACAGAAGTGGGATACCTCTGTAGTTTTGTTCTTTGCTGCCTTTGTTTTTGTAGAGAGTAATAACCATGGCATCATGAAAGTCATTTGGCATCTTTTTTCATATTCTTACTCCTACTGCATGACAATCTACACCTTTCTGCATTACATAATGCAACTCCATATATGGAGAATTTCAATCAGTGTGATCTTTGGTGTTAATGAGTTATAACTCAAATATAACATCCTCATTTTGTTAAATTATCAATAGATTCACTTTTGTCACACATAATTGCTATTCCACCAAGTGAGACGTTTAATTATAATTTTGTCTCTGATTGAGGCCATTTCGTTCCAGTCTCCTGCTTTTAAAAAGATGTTGAGTTTGTAGGTATTTCTTTCTGCAGAACTAACTATTTTTCCAACAATTGTTATCATGTCCCTAAAACACATGAGCATGTCATTTGATCAGGTTGAATGAAGTCACTAAGCTGACCATTTCTTTAAAATCAGTTTTAGTTCAACAGTTCTGAGGTCACTGTATCTAAATTAATGACAGGTACCAGCTAATGGGTTAATATTACTACAATATAAAGAGAAATCCATAGTAGTATAACACTAGCAGGCTTCAGATTAACCCTTTCTTATAAGCATGTTACATTTTTTTTCTGCATTGAAGCTAGAGGTCATAAGGGCAATGTAGTTGTCACTGTTGCTTTGTGCCTATGCCTGTTGCCTGTTTTGATTTGGCACCAGTCACCCATCAGAAGTGTAAGAGGATGACCTCCTGCCTGTTCAATCTGCACCTCCACTGCTGCAAAATCATATAACATCATATCCACTGTGCTGCGACCTGGTCACAGTGAACATCATATCCACTGTGCTGCAGCCTGGTCACAGTGAACATCATATCCACTGTGCTGCAGCCTGGTCACAGTGAACATCATATCCACTGTGCTGCAACCTGGTCACAATGAACATCATATCCACTGTGCTGCAACCTGGTCACAGTGAACATCATATCCATTGTGCTGCGACCTGGTCACAGTGAACATCATGTCCACTGTACTGTGACCTGGTCACAGTGAACATCATATCCACTGTGCTGCGACCTGGTCACAGTGAACATCATATCCATTGTGCTGTGACCTGGTCACAGTGAACTTCATATCCATTGTGCTGTGACCTGGTCACAGTGAACTTCATATCCATTGTGCTGTGACCTGGTCACAGTGAACATCATATCCACTGTGCTGCAACCTGGTCACAGTGAACATCATATCCACTGTACTGCAATTTGGTTACAGTAAACATTATATACACTGTGCTGTGGCCTGGTCGAAAGCCACAGTAGATATGATGTTCACTGTGACCAGGTCACAGCACAGTGGATATGATGTTCACTGTGACCAGGTCACAGCACAATGGGTGGTGGCTATGTTGGAAGTCACGGAGCCTGCCATCTTGTTGGTCACTGTCAACAAAATAAAGAGAAACTCCTCTCCAAGGTGCCTTTGTATGTAAATCCCAGATGTCCTGCCAATTTGTCTCTCTCCACAGTGGCAAGGTATGAAATGTACTCTGTGTTGGCAGCGCGCCGAATTAATGTCAGTTAGACCTGACCATGCAAATAATTCCTTCAGGCATAGCCCCAAGCACCACCGCTCAACTTGCGCTCCACATGAACATTGCCCCAAGAGGCCTTCTGCCACTCAACTATTAAACCTACAGAGCTGCTGCTAATAGCTGAAGATATGGCACTAAACTGTTTTGACACTGAAAGTTAGATCCTGTCTTGTGTTAATGTTGACCACAGCTGGATACGTGCCAGTGCAATTGTGAGACTAGATTTTATTATGCTTTTGATAACTGTGTTGATAATTTTATGGCAGTAATTTACCATTTCTGTTCTTAAATAAATTAACTCTACAGTGGTATGAGGTAAATCAGGTCCTTCATATCTCTAGGGCAAGCTAAGCATTAATTGATAACATCTATCAGTCCTGCAATGTAATTTTAACAGTTGTTGTCTGTGAACTTGTATTTTATCCATCTTATGTTGGGGCAGTTCTGAGTTGGTAATTCGATTTCACCAGTAAGTAATTGACTCTGGATCCATCACCCAAACCAATCATTTTTACACCTTGACACTGATTCCATTTTGCCTTCTGCTGAAAGCTGATTGGTGCCGTCCCTTTTCCTAATTCAATGCCAGTCACAGTTAACAGATCTTGACCGTACATTACACGAAGTGCCAGTTATATGACAGCATGTGGCTCTGATTGTGAGAGTCCTTCATTAAATCTCATGCTTACCATGCCCAGCTGTGTCCCTGGCCCTCACCACTTTGCCTCACCCACATTCTGTTTTGATCCTATTGAGAATTTACAAGATTGCAGCTTTAGATTACGCGATAGCATTGGATCCAGCCAAGAGCAAGTGTGCTGGAGAAAGAGGTGGGGAAACTAATTTTTAAAAAAATACATTTCTGGGAGATGGATGCCACTGACAAGGCTGGCATTTATTGCCCATCCTTAGTTATCCCAAGAAGGTGGTGGTGGGGTTTCGTCTTGAAGTTCTGGTAGCAGTTTGATGCCACTGAAAGGCTTGTAAGCCACTGCAGAGGGCAGTTTAAAGTCACCCATGATGGTGTGAAACCTATAGGCTAGACCAGGTAAGGACAACAGAATTTGTCCCCAAATGCACCAAATGAATCAGTTCAATTTTGCGACAATTTGACATCGTTCTGATCACTTGCTTTTTATTTCCACATATTTTTTAGACAGAATTATTTATCCGAACTGTGAGCTGATTGAAAGATCATCGACCTGAAATACTGAGGTGAATTTTGCACCCCCTCCCCGCCACCATATTTGAAGGCATGGGGACATGTAAACGAAAGTGGGATGCAGTCCACTGCCTTCTTGCCCATCTTCAACCTATCCCCCATATTAAAGGAAGTGGGTAAATTGTCAGGCAGTCTGCCCAACCGTTAGGCCAATTGAGGCCCTTAAGTGGCCAATAAATGGCTACTTAAGGACCTCATTCTGCCTAGGCCAATATAATTTGTGAGGCTTGGGAAGGCGGAAGGATGGCTGCCAGCCCAGCAGGTTTCACTGCATAGGCTAAAGGTGGGCAGGAAGGGGGGTACCTCCTTTAAGGGGGTCTCTTCTGCCAATCCAGGGCATCCTTCCCAAGATGCCTTCAAACCCCCGCCCCCCAATTTGTCCTTCTAATCTAGCTTCTAACACCCAAACCCCCATCCCCTCTCCCATGTGCTGGGGTTTCCAATCCCTGCTCAACCAAAATCCCCAGACTTACCTTAAGTTCGGGAGACATGTTCCATTCTTCTCAGTACTTCTAGAAGTCCCAGGGGTGGCCACTACTGCGCTCTGGCACTGCTGGGGCTACAGAACTGCCATCCAATGAGATTGGCCATCTGCTCTCGAGGGTGGGACTTCCTGCCCCTGAAGGCAGAAGTCCCACTCTCAAGTCATTAAGACTGCTCCCACCCCAGGATATAATCCTTGCAGGTCAGCCAGATTCAAAGTCAGAGACGTGCTGACTGACTCTTCACTAGGGTAAGGGGAGGGTGAGGAATACGTCCCCCTGTAAAATTCATCCGATTAACCCTGTTTCTCTCTCCTCAGATGCTGCCGGACCTGCTGAGTGTTTTCAGCAATTTCTGGCTTTATTTCGGATTTCCAGCAGCCGTAGTGTTTTGCTTCAGACTCACTGGCTTTGTACAAGGCTGGCCCCTAAAAACAAGAGAGAAACTCTTGATTACCTGAATTTAACTTGCTGTCACTGGCACATTTGTCACTGGATTCATCTCATCGATGCTAACAGGGTTATCAACCCACTCAAGAATATAAAAGGATTAACACAGTAGCAAAGAGAAATTAATGAATGTGAGGCCATGAGTTCAAATTAAGCCCTTATGAAGGTGGAAATGAAAGAGAGAAGTAATTATCTAAAGATGTGGGATTCTCACATTTCTGACTGATAAAGGAATGGCAAAGAGGAAGCAGGAAATAATATAGCTCCTAAACTGAAATGGCTACTCCAAGCGATTTTCCCCCAGCTTCATATTTAAGCCCCATTTCCAGAGAATTAATTTAATAAAAAATCTCTATCTTGCTTATACTGAATTCCATTGTAAAATAAAATGATTTTTTACTTGATGAAAATGTAAATGGTTTTTAACATTTCAGCCTCAGATTCCTGGCCTCATTCAAATCCACATAGTTCACCTTTCTGGGATCTAAGGACGATTGCTTTTTCATTATGGAATTCAAAAATGCCAAAATAAAATTAATTTTAATCTCTACAAAGGCAGCTGTATTGTGGAGAAATGCTACTGTACTTGTGTGTTATGTGGCATATGAACTGATTCATTGAAAATCATTCCCTTGGTGTGTGGGGTCGCGGGGGGTGGGGGGTGGGGGGGTGGTGGTGGGCTTTCTACTTCCAAAATTGTGCTCTGCTCTTTATCAGAATGGCTTGAATAGTTCTGTTTATTTTGTATTGTGTGAGCTTTTTTATAGCAGGCTAAGATTAGAAAATTGGAAAATTGAACACTTTCCTTTTAAGGTAGCTAGTGTTAATATCAGCCCCTCTCAGGTATGGCCCAGGTTACCCTACTGTTAAAGCTACCCCTCACTGTCCTGTTAAACACTCATGAGTCTAGATTAGTGTCCTACAGTTATGGTTCAGCGGTAGATGTTTTGTCTCAGCAGGTTGTGGGTTCAAGTACCACTCCAAACATCCGAGAACAAAAATCTCAGCTCAGTGACACCTTTCTCAACTCCTCTAAATTATCAGACTGCCTGTCAAACATCCAGTCCTGGATGAGTGGACAATCACTCCAATTAAACATTGAGAAGAACAGTGTCTGCAGCCCCGGCCACAAACTTGGCTTCTTAGCGACTGACTCCATCCCCCTCCTGGAAATCTGTCTGATGCTGAACCAGACACTTTACAACTTCTGTGTCATATTTGACTCCAAGATAAGCTTCCAACCAAACACCCATCCCAACACTAAAACCACTTTTGTCACCTCTGTGGTATTTGCTGATTCTGCACCTTCCTCACATCATCTCCTGCTGAAACCCTCAATCATGCCTTTGTTACCTATAGACTTGACAATCCTAACACACACCTGGCTGGCTTCACACATTCTACCCTCTGTGAACTTGAGGTCATCCTGCTGTCATGTCTTAACTCACACCAAGATGCGTTCATCTATCACCCCTGTGTTCGCTGACCTACTTTGGCCCCTGTAGTATAAGGGTCTGGCACATGAAGGGTTGTCATGAGACTGAGTACAGAACCCCCCACACAGTGACGTAAGAGAACACATAACCTGCAGCTAGTGGTCAGTGTGATGTCAGACAGAGCCATGTGTAGAAGCAAGCATGGAGACAGCTCCTAGCTTGAACTTTTACTGCACCAATGTATATAGTTTCTAGTAGTTAATAAATATTTACTATTGAACTACCTTAATAAGGCCGGCCAAACGATGCTCAACACCTTACAACATGGTGGAAGTAAATGGAACAGCTCAACACTTCGCAAAGACTGCAGAATAAAATTAAAATCCTAGGAAAGGGAAGGAAAAAATCAAAGATTCTGACCTGAAGGAAAGCTCAGTACATGAAGATGAAGAAGGAAATTGCCAGAGAAAAGTTCCAAAGAAAGACTTGGAAGCTGAAGACATAAATTAAATTCCTCACTGCTACCGAAGACTCTACTGAATCCAGCTTCAATATCCAGAGCCTGCAGACATAATAGGGATAATCTAAGAATTTAAAATTCCTGCACAACACAAGTTCTGAAAAAAGTTAAATACTACAGTGGTCAGAAATTGGCATTTAAATCACAGTCCAAGAAACCCGATTCGACTCCCCAGCTGGTGCCTGAACATTGGCAGCCGAGCTTGCTCCAAAGGAAAACAAAAATTAATTAAAAATTAATTGCAATTGAGTAGGCAGCTTTAAAAACTCAGCAAAAGCCAGGATTTGATGCTTCCAAGACCCGAGAACATTGCGCTAAAGCGGGGAAGGCCAAACAGTCGATCCAGGCAGCCATTGTTGAAAAAAAGGCTGATATTGTGAACATGGTTACTATGGGAACCCACCAAAGCCAGAAAGCATGGAAAACCGTTTGTGCAGCAGTGGCACCATCTTGGATTTTTGGAAACCTCTTAAAGCTGAGCCTGCAATTTAAACATTTCAACCATGGATCAGAAATCCACTCTTCCAGGTCAGTTTGGGCTCATGCAAGGGACAAACCTGACACAAAATTGGACCTCCGGGAGAAAAAATGTTTTACATTACTGGTGTATATCAGGTCTAAGTAGGAAATAGAAGAAGTCCAGATTAATACATTTTTACTCTCATTCAATGAATTTGCTGATGAAGTAATCCTGATGCACTGCATTGATGGAGCCTCAGTCAACTTCGATGAAATATTAAAAGCCCTTGACAAATAGTTTAACCTTCAAGCTGTGGAGTGCACAGAGTTTAAAAAGAGGGATAGAGAAATTCCGGTAAAGCTATGAAAGGGTAAATGGCACAATCCAAGCGAACCTACGAGGGTACCAGGGAGGCAAGGAAACTTCCAGAAGTCTTAAAGATAAATCTTCTTCAAAATGCTGACACATTTGCTTAACTGCAACAGCAGGTGACAGCGCTGAGCCAGCTGACTATGGTCGAAGAGAACGTTGTGGACCATTCCACGCTACGAGATAATGAAGCCAAATGCAGAGTCATTACAGGACTAGAACAAGTTAAGATTTCACCATGTGCAAACCTGGCTAATGCTGAAACCAAAGTGAATGACAAAGACAAAGCTCTATGATTGGCTGAGAGAGAAAAGGCAGAAGTAAGATTGAAGAATGTTCATATCAAAGCTGAACTCAAGCTGACTATGCGCCTTTGGAAACATATGATAAACTAAGGGCTTCAATGAACCAAACTGTTCAAGATCTGTACAATCAAATTTATGAGGTGTCACAAAAGCACAAGCGAGCTTTGAAAGAAACAGAAATGTTGAAAGTTGAAAAAAATTGCTATTGCTTCAGAACAGTTGATTGAAAGCAGAAAAAATAATCAAAGCTGATGAAATTCTTGAACTTCGATCCAGTCAGAACAACATGCAGGTTGAGATGTGCAATGTGGAAGGGAAAATCCAGACTTTAAAAGCAGATAAGGAAAATTCTAAGAAACAGATTGAAGATCTAATGAATGAATGGACCATTGAAGAAAGATTCCAAATGGAACTGAATGCCCAGACAGCTGAACTTAGCACATTTGTTGCAGAGCTCAATGAAAAGACTTGTAGGCTCAAAAACCAACTGGGAAATTAGAGAGTAATCACAGATTTGAATGCAACCATGAAACAAGTGGGAATGAATGTTCCATTTTTGAAAACGTCAATCTCAAAGCACATTGCACCGAGCCACATGAAGGAAGGAAAAGAAAACACACTGTATGGATGAACTGAGAGTTTGTTCTCCCCACAAAGAATGGGATAAACCAATAACCATCTATTACAAAAAAATGGGGAAAAGACAAAGAGCTATTTATGCCAAGGAATAGAAAAAGATGAAAAGACACCCAGCTGCAAGAACAACCTCCAATTCAGCAAAGTTTACCTGCAGCAACAGAACCTGCCACTCCTTCGACAGTACTGAAGAAAAGAAACGGAAGGGCCATCAAGCCTCCAGACTGCCTGGATGTATGAACTCAGTGACCTGAGTGGGAGGGAGCAGGAGATGATAGTACTAATGATGGAAATACATGGGATAAACTGGGATAACTTGTAAATAAATTGGATAAAGACTTGGGAGGAGGAATAATATAAGGGTCTGGCACATAAAGGGTTAATGTGGGACTGATTACAGTACCGCCCACACAGTGATTTAAGAGAACACATGTTTAACATCTAGGGTTCAGTGTAATGTTGGACAGAGCCTTGTGTAGAAGCAAGCACTGAGACAGACACCTTTACTGTACTGTACTTCATATAGTTTCTAGTTGTTAATAAATGTTTACTGTTGAACTACCAAAGAATATGAATACCTTAATAAGACTACCAAACTATGCCCAACACCTTTCAACAGCCCCCAGTCAAGCAACATCTTGATTGTAAAATTCATATCCTTTTTTTCCATAGCCTGCCCCTTCCTATCCCTGATCTCTCATCTGGACCCACAACCTTTGGCAATCTCTGCGCTCCTTTAACTCTGGCCTCTTGAGCAGCCCAGATTTTAATCATTCCACCATTGCTGACGATGCCTTCAGTTGCCTCTGCCGTCAACTCTGGAATTCTCTCCCTAACCTCTCTGCTCTCTACCTTCTTTCCTCCTTTAAGATTCTCCAAAAACTTACCTCTTTGACCAAGCTTTGGCCATCTGCCTTCATAGCTCTTTTTGTGACTCAGCATCATATTTTGCCTGATAATGTTGCTACAAAGTATCTTGGGATGAGCTTTGGAGTATCAGGAGGTGAATTACTTGTTACAGAAATTCCAGCCTCTGACCTGTTCTAGTAGATACACTATTTAGATGGCTAGCCCTGTTAAGATTCTGTTCAATGGTGATTCCCTAGGTTGTTGATGGTGGGGCATGCAGCGATGATGATGCAATGGTTTGGGGTGGCACTCCATATCCTAAAGTAGAAATGCAATCAATGTTAATCTCAGCACTTTTAGTGCTAGGGTTCCTGACATTGAGATAACTATGTGGAAACACTCATTGACAACAGTCCAGTGAAAGATTCAGCACCTTTAAGGATACATTGGTTTATAAGTCCACCTCCCTTTCCTTCTCCTTTTCCCTCACCACCCCCCTTCCCTAACACCCCTCCCAGCTATCCATTGCCATGTGGATAGATCAATGTAATTAAAAGCATACTGATTGATTCATCCCAGTCCAAATTAAATCGAGATTATCACTATAATAAAGCTGCATCTGGAGCTCTATTGCTGTTGATCCCAGTGGATTGATTTAATCTTCTATCAGCCAGGGAAGAATTAACCAAAAGTCAGCATTTCCACACCAACAAGCGAGGAGGACGTGGGGATTTACTGATAACCAATTGCCCAACAGAGTCCAGCAATAATGAGAAAGATTATCAGCCATGCCTTTCGTCAAATGTCTGAATTCCAATTTTCTGTCGTTATCTGTTCTCCTACAGTCAAGCACTGGTGCCACTGGTGCTGAGAGAATAGGAGAAAACGTATTCTCTGATGTTTTGCATGAAGGTACAGGAGCACGATTCAACAATTTTCCTCAAATGGCGACAAAATTCTTTCCAGACATTTCTTTCCATCTGAACAGCTCTTTTGGAACTAATTATGTGTCTGTGGTATCTTCACTCTCAAAGCTAATGAAGTCGTCCCGGCCTCCGAGAGTGACAGTAGTCTTCTAACACACATCGTAAACTTTCTGGGATTCTTTGAGGAGCTATCAAATCAGTGAATGAAGGATAGCCAAAACATACAATTTATTCAGATTTTCAGCAAATATTTGAGGGTTTCAAAGAAGATTAAAGCTCATGGAATTAATGGCAAATTAGGCAGCTGGATTTGATAGGTAATTAGGACAAACTTGTCTGTGTGGTAGCAACTAGTGGAATCAGCAAAGGTTTGCTCAGGCTCCTGTGACAGACACTGCTGTGAGAGAATAGGGAAGAATTTTTATGGAACATTTGCCACTGATGTTAAGCTGTGTGGCTGGAAGATGAGTTAAGGAGGAATGCCATCATTAAAAATGGGTTAAACGGATGGGCTAAGGAAAATCATACAGTTTTGAATGTTGGTAAGTGTTAGGTTATGAACATGGAAAAAGGGTCCAACATCAAAATCAGAAAAGGAACTGGATGGTCATTATCAACTCTGTCCTGTTTGACCACGATCAATGTGAAGCTATTAGCAATGTGAGGAAGACAAATCATGGACTAAATTGGAATGTTGTAAGGTCACTTATTAAGCTGAAGTGGATTATTTTCACTATTGGAGAGCTTGCTATCAAGGCCAAATTTGCAACATTTTTGAGTAATTTTGGGCTCCCTACCTTGAAAAAGACTTGGTGAATTGGCAAAGCTTCAGAGGAAAGTGACACAGATGGTCAGGACTCAAAGCTTTGAGTGAGAAGGAGAGGATCACAAAACTGAAGTCAACTTCAGCAGAGCAAAGAACACTGGGAAAGGCATTTCCTTTATTCTCAGAGCGTGAGTAAGACTGCCAAAACCACATGAATCATCTCCCTCCTTAATTGCATTGATGTACAAATTGAGTGGATTTCTAGGCAATTTCAGAGGCCATTCAGGGCCAACTAGATAGTATAGGCTAGGGTCAAACTGGTCACCACTAGAGTGGGTGGCAAAACATTTGTGAACCATTTGGCTTTTTACAGCAATTTTCCAGTCACATCCATTATTGGCCAACTGATTAACAGATTTATTGAATTCACTTTCACATCTTACTGTGGTAGAATTTTTCCTCACAACCTGCTTGTCATGTGCAGGAAGCACTGTACCTTACCTGTATATGAAAGATTTGTAACTATGGATAACATGAACAGATTACTGCAGGCTGGCTGTTTAAATTGAAATTCATGGAATAGGAGGAGACAAATGCAAAATTAACAAGCGAAGGGCCATATGGTCCATTCCTGCTCCTATTAAATTCTTATGTTAAGTTCTTATGTTAAGCCTTGAGTGAAACTAGACAATCTACCTAAAGGGGCGGACCCGTGTTTAGGAAAAAAGTAATTCACTATCTGTTTGATGAGGACATGTCCCGTTCACCCTTCAACCCTATGTTTGCTGGCCTATATTAGCTCCAGCATTGCCTCAATTCTAAAATTCTTATCCTTAAGTTTAAATGTTCTCGCCCCCTCCCTTCCTCTATAACCTCCTCTGGCCTCATGCACATCTCTGATTTTAACCTCTTCACCACCGGTGCTGTGCCTTAGCTGCCTTGATCTTAACTTCTGGGCCTAAATTTTCCATTAGGCGGGTGGGTGGAGCTGATCCTGACATGGGCCGCACCGCCATTTTGCGCGGGCAGGCCAATTAAGGCCTGCCCAGCACATTTCCCACTCCAGTGGAGAGCAGGAGTCTTAGGTTTTCAGTGGGTGTGTACAGACCGCCGGGTCCAATGGCGACCCGGCAGTCTGCATAAAAAAAGGCCAGGCAGCCTCCTTTAGCCTGTTCACTATGGCCAGCTCCATAGGGGGTCTGCACATCAGGCCAATGTAGAGGGAAGGCGAGAAGCGGAGGGGAGACTGCAGGGTCTGTCACAAGAGCAGGGCAGGCTGCAGGGTAGGCCAGCAGGGGGCCAATGTGCCCCTCACTTTTCTGATGAATGCCTTGCTGCCCTAATTAAGGAGGTGGCAGCATGGCAGGAGGTGTTGATCCCCCAGGATGGGAAGAGGAGCCCCCACCCCCCTCCACATGACCAAATGTGCCTGGGAGGAGGTGGTGGAGTTGGTGAGATCCCGTGACGTGTTGCGGCGCACCTGGATCCAGTGTCGCAAGCGCTTCAATGATTTGTTGTGCTCTGGAAGGGTGAGTACCATGTTGGCATTGGGCATTTAACCAGCAGGTAGCCTTAGCCTTTGAGGCCCCCCCACCTCACCATGTCTTAGTGTCGTGACTGCATTGAATCATGTTGAGCATTTTTCGCACGCTGGGTGGTCAAGCAGATAGTGACCATGCTTACATCAGCCTCAGTGGTTCATGAGATGATTTCTCCCCCGCACCATGTGTTGGTCTTAGTCTGGGGGCAACTTGCAGGAGATGAACAAGCACTCAGGTCCACAGGTGTCAGCGAGGCTAGGGTGGAGCGGCCAGGTATTTGAGGTCCACAGTCCCATCCACTCTGTCTTCCCACCATCCATAGCACTGATGATTGTTTGAGTCATTATTGTAGCAACATTGCTCATTCACAGACTGATAGAGTCAGAGGTGTGGGTCAGAGACAAAGGTCCCATGGCCCTTCGAAGATGCACGTGTCAACCACCTTCCAAAGTCGCCTTATCCCATTCCTGATCACTATCCCCATGGCCTTGTATGCCATGACATCGCTACAGCACATCCAAATACTTATTAAATCTTAGGAGGGTTACTGGGTCCACCACCCTTTCAGGCAGTGCGTTCCACATTACTGTGTGCCAAAGTTCCTCATCATCTCACCTGTCAACCTTATGCCCCTTACCTTAAATCAATACCACCAGGTTAGTCATCCCTCTGCCAAGGGGAAATGTCGCTTTCTGTCCACCCGGTCTATGCTCCTCATAATGTTATGAAGCTCAATAGTATCACCTCTCAATCTCCTGTGCTCCATGCCAAATTTCACTGGTGTATGGTATGTGCCCTCATAAATCCAACTCTCCAGCCCAGCGTGCATCCTAGTCAGCGACCTCTGCACTCTCTCCACTCCAATCACATACCTCCCATGAAGCACAGGTCACAACTGAACACAGAAGTAGAGCTGTGGCCTCGACAGCATTTTCTGCACTTGCAACATGACTTCTCTATTCCTCGGCTAATAAAGGTAAATATGGCACTTACCTTCTTAAACGCCTTAAGTACTGTCCCGCTACCTTAATGGGTCTGTCGACATGCCCATTATGGTCCTTCTAATCGTCCTTACTTTCCACAGTCCTACCATTCCTCGTGTATTCCCGTACCTTGTTTGTCCTACCCAAGTGCATCACCTCAGACTTATCCACATAACATTCCATTTGGCATTCCTGAGGCCATCTGATCAGCCAGTCTGTATCTGCCTGTAATGTTTGGGTCTCCTCCTGACTATTTGCCACCCCACCAATATTCGTCTCCTTAGGTTCTGGAAGGCTGAGCGTATAATGAGCCTGGGGGAAAGGGATGGTGTGTGTCACTGTGTGCACGCTAACCGATCCACTGTCCTTGTTAATTTCAGCATCATCAGAGCATGGCCACCATGAGGAAGTGCAGATGCCCCCTTTCACACCTGAGGGGCCTGAACTGTCACCTAGGTCACACCATTTCTGCGAGGCAGGTACCAGCGCAGAGACTAGCACATCAGTGGGAATTGTTAAATCAGCTAGGGTCCCGGGGCACAGTGGAGAGGGTATTTCACAATCGCTGGAGGAGATGGCAGAGACAGAGTACCAATGGCGCCAGCAGCTGGAGGACTACAGGGGACCGGGCACATACTGAGTCGGGGCGTGATGATGTACCTCTGGAGTCGTCCGCGACGCAACAGCTGCAGGAAATGTGGCCGGGTGTACGGGAGCATTTGAGAGTGCTGCATGAGGCTATGCTTCGCTTGGTCTCTGTGGTGGAAGAATCCACGCAGAGCGTGAGTGATGCCATGAGCCTCATGGCAGACCGTCAAGCTTCCTCCATGGAGAGATTGGTGACTCTCATGGAGAGGAGCTTCCAGGAGAACAAGCAGCTTCTCCAGGGGATACACTTGGACCTGCAAGCCCTCACAGCACCAGTGACCACAGCTGGTCATTGGCAATGTGGGAGATGGTCTGGGCACCAAGCTCGTTGCCCATCCATCGACGGTGAGCACGGAGGTCCGAAGTGACCTCATATTGGCGCAGCAGCTGCCTGTCATCCCTGCGGGCTCCTCTCAGGGTGCTCCGGATGAGGGCAGTAGCTCCTCCACCCCTCTGCCAGTGACCGTTGCATCCATTGAGGCTGCGACGATTGGGGAGGTGCCAGTACTGGACTCCCTCCCAGGCGGGGCCAGCACAGGCTCCACGGGCCAGAGGATGTCCACCAAGGTCATCGAGGCCAACAGGACAGCAGAGTCAGCAGGCTGTCTCACAAGCCACTCCGAGCAATGGGGCAGCATCAAGACATAGCACCCGCAAGCATAAGCATAAGGCACCTTAGGCACACCGTGGGTTTCTCACTGGGGCTCTTGTGTTGGCCGAGATTAGAAAATTATTATTTCTTGCTGTTGTAAAAATGTTTGGAATTCATTTTGTTGGACCATATGATGGATCAAAATAAAATCCACATTTGTTACCATGGCTGAGGGTGGCTCCTTTGTGCTGCATTTGTATGTTTCACAGACATGTCATGAGTGTTTGAGTGGACATTGATGTTTCTGTACTAAGCCCTTAGTTGCAGCTGATGATGTGGAAGATGGAGCACTTAAGTGCCGTGTATGGAAGCGCCAGGCAAGGCTGGTCCTGCTGATCCATTTATGTGGAGCTAGCTGAAGGTTGGTTGGATTAAAGTCTCCCGGGTGTCCCTGCCTCCTTGATGTAGTCCTGGGTCCACGTTTAGCCCCTCATTATTCCCCTATGCTTATTCATCCTCAGGATCAGTGCTGGACTCATCACGTGCAGCCACATCCATTGCATCAATGTCTTCATCGTCCACTGCTTCCCCCCATCCAGCGCAAGATTTTACAGAGCGCAGCAGACTACCACTATCACCAAGACACGATCTGGGGGGTACTGGAGTGCATCCCCTGAACGGTCCAGGCATCGGATGTGCATCTTGAGAAGACCGATGGTTCTCTCCACTACAGCCCTTGTGGAGCCGTGGCTTCTATTGTAGCGCTGCTCAGCTTCTGTTCTTGGATGGTGGAGAGGCGTCATGAGCCACCTTCGCAAAGGATAGCCCTTGTCACCCAGCAGCCATCCATCCAGCCGGGCTGGAGCACCGAAGAGCCCCGGCACCTGGGAGTGTCTGAGGAAGTAGGCGTCGTGGAGCTGCCTGGGTACCTTGCACAGACTTGTAGAATCAGCATCCTGCGATCACACACTATCTGCATGTTCATGAAGTGGAAGCCCTTCCTGTTGACGAAGGCACCGGGCTCACCTGCTGGCTCCTTGAAGGCCACATATGTGCAATCTATTCGCAATGGCCATGAAGCCTCTGGCTCACCGTGCCTGACTTGCCTGGTCCCAATGGAAGTGGATGAAGGTTAATGACCGCCTGAACAGAGTGTCAGTAACTTGCTTGACACAATTGTGCACAGCTGATAGGGAGACACCACAAAGATCACTCACCGAGTCCTGGAAGGAGCCAGAGGCATAAAGGCTGAGGGCAGCTGTGACCTTCAGAACCACTGGCATAGGGTGTCCACCCACACAGTTAGGGGAGACCTCAAGGCCAATCATCTGACAGATATAGTTGACTGTCTCCCTTGACAGACAGAGCCTCCTTCGGCATTGCACCTCAATCATATTGAGGTAGCTGCTTCGCCACCTGTATACCCTAGCAACAGGATAGTGGAGTCTTCTGTGGCCCTTTCCACCTTGGACTACCTCTTGGCCCAGCACCCCTTGTGCCTGCGCCGGTCATCCCAAAGGTGGCTCCCCTAGAGCATGATTGTGCACTCCTGCCTCCTCCTTATTCTAGCCATCCCTTCCTCCTTTGAGGAGCTGCCTCCAGTGGACATGTCATAACCCATAACAATGCTAAAGGGAGGCCTCCAGAAAGCTGCAAGCCTGATAAAGATTACTGACTGCAGAGTGCTGAGCTGAAGCGTCAAAGTACACAGAAAGCTGCTGGAATTCATTCTGAACTGCTACAGATCACACATGCAAGTTTAAAATATTTTCTCCAATTAATACTCACAGACCAGAATGAAAACCCCAGTGAGCCCTCTTATCCCGCCCGTGGATGTGTTTTATTAAAATGTCTCTTACCTGCCTGCCCTTTGTGCCCGTGTGCCGAGCCGAAGATCACACGGGCGCCTCAAAATCGGCATCGATTGCCGAGTTAAGGGCCTTAACTAGCCTGTTAATTAATGGCAGGTGCGTGTCAAACTTCATCGCGCGCCCACCCAGTGAAATATCGCAATGGCACGCGGTGATAATGGGGCGCTAGCCCAACATCACTGCGCGTCATTTTACACGCTGATGTGCGGGGTCTGCTCCCCTGCACGTCAAGCAGAAAATTCTGCCCCTGGAATTCCTTACCTAAACCTTTGTATCTACTTCGCTCTCCCTCCTTTAAGATGCTCCTTCAAACCAGCCTCACCTGCACTATTATCTCCTTCTGTGGTTCAGTGTCACAGCTTTTTTATAATGTCCTTGTGAAGTGCCTAGAGATGTTTTACAACATTGAAGATGCTAAATAAATACAAAATGATATTGTTGTTAACTGCAGCTAAAATAAGAGATAAGCATGGGGCCACCCAATACAGTGATCTCTGTACTGCTGAGAACTTGGGCGATATGGACATGTTTGTGAGTTAAGAGTTAATAATCAAATTGAACCACATGTTTATACTCAGTATACATGAGCAATAGGCTTTCAAGGGATAACAAGGGAACAGTGAGAATGAGCCCTGTTCTGTTCCAGATGTCTGTTATCAGCTGCAAGGAGATATGTGATTGGAACAACATTGGCCATGAGTGATTAATGCATAACCGTAGTGGTTAGTGCAGCAAACATAGGCAGAGGGATCAATGGAGGTCCATTAGTATTTGAGTTAATATGCTGCCCAGTGGAAAATGAACAGCTAAATCATAAAGTTTTGCCTGGGAAATGTACTTTTGAAGCCAAGAACTAGGATATAATAAGGTGGGCTTGCCTGGGTTATTAGGTAGGTGGAAAGAGTGCAAGAGAGAGAACTCTGATGCTATATAGATTTATCCCCTATGCTCTACGATCAAGTAAGTTCCATATACCCAACTGTTTCATGAGCATCTTACTCGAAAAGAAGTGCCATAAAGGAGGTTCATTCAACAAGCATGTGACAGGATTGAATAATGCAAGCTTATTTGGTAAAGGGCGAATTATTTGGGATCATGTGGTTACTCACCTCCCTCAACAGATTAAATAAATCAGAGTTCATGTGCAGTTTATCTATGGTCCATTGAAAAGAATATTCTGCCCCTCCTTTTAAGATCTACATTTATAACAGGAATTGTGCTTTCCCACTTACCGAATAACAAGAATACCCTCAATCCCTTTTCACTTTCTCTCCCTATCTCATACATACTTGCCAGCATTCACACAAAAATAAACATGCTTTCATACAAACCTGCATACATGTAGACACATACACATGCATTCACACCCATGTCTGCACATACACACACACACTTGTTGCACATACAAATCAATCATTGCTCTGTCGTTTTCTTCTGTTCATGCCTTACGTTCATAGGTATATACACATGTTTGTGCACACATACTCACATACATGTGTATCATACATTGCTCTGTCATTTCCTTTCTTGGTCACTGTCACTCTCGATTGTTCTATGTCACATTCATAGAGAGAGAGAGAGGGAGAGAGAGAAACAGAGAGGTCTCTACCATTCTTTCTGTGTGTGATGTGTAATAGATTCCGCTGTTGTCTCTCTTTCTCTCCACTTCTTCTCAGACAGAACATACAATCTCGTTCTTATTATTTGACACTTCCTATATGTGTCTGTCTTTGCGTCCTCTAGTCTCTCATTCTTTATCTGGCCCATCATGCACTGTCTCAGTGCTTGTGTCTGGTTCCGTCTCTCTGACACCTCATGCATTCTCTTGCACTCTGTGTCTCCGTCTATCTCTGTCTCCCTGGCATAATATGCACTCAGTTTTTCAGGAAATATCTGACAGTAGTGTAAACCTATTCACAGGATAGATGATTGCAATGATGAGGTTTGCTGGCTCTATGGTAGTGGATGAACAGAGATTTATTGGAACCATGACCAGCCTTGGCAACATGCCCAGCTCTTTTTCATAGGGAAAGGTAGCAAAATGAAGTGAATTTCTTTCCACTGAGTGACAGGCTGAATGAATGATTGCGTGTGCTGGAGGGTTTGTGTGCTGATAATTATTATTAGGTGTCAACTGTGGCTCAGTACTAGCACTTGCCCCTATTAGTCAAAAGGTTGTGGGTTCAAGTTCCACTCTAGAAACTTGAGCACAAAATATAGGCTGACACTGCAGTGCATGGCTGAGGGAGTACTGCGCTGTCAGGGTGCTGTCTTTCAGATGAGATATTAAAGCAAGGCTTTGTCTACCGTCTCAGGTGGATTCTAAAGATCCTGTAGTGCTGGTCAGATAAGAGCAAGGCAGTTCTTGTGATATCCTGACCAATACTAAACCCTCAACAATAGCCAAAACAGATTACAGAAATAATAAATGCTGGAAATACTCAGAAGCAATCTGTGCAGAGAAGCAGTTAACATTTCAGGTTGATAGCTTTTCACCAGAACTAGAATAAGTTATAAACATAACAGGTTTTAAGCAAGCACAGAGGCAAGGAAATAGGTGGGTAAAGAACAGAAGGGAGGGCTTGTGATAGGTTGGAAGACAGGAGAAATTAAATGACAGAAGGGATGGTGGTAAAAGGCAAAAAAAGGGTGGAAATGGCACAAGTAAAGAAACACACGATGGGTCAAGAGGAATTGTAAATGGTAATTGCAGACTCATTATCAGAAACTGCTGTCCAAAAAAATACACATTGCCTGATCACAGACCTTACAGCTGTTTGTGGGATCTTCCTGTGGACAAATTATCTGTTTTTCCAACATTGCAAAAATATTTGATGCTTTGGGATGTCCTGAGGTTTTAAAAGGTGCTATATAAATGCAGGTGATTTTTTTTTGTGCATCACCGTAGAATTTGGATGCTAATTTTAAACTGGTTGGCATCCAGAAGCTTTAGATAGTTTAACAGCATTAAAATCCATTGAATGTATGGTAACTGAGGGAAGACAGGTACAATGGTGCTTGGGAACTCATGCCCAGAGACAGCTCAACAGATGAGGCACTAGCTGACCAAGATATACCACAGGCAGGAACAGGAGATTGTGTGTGAGCATCCCCACCTGCCTGCTCAGGTGAGCAAAAGGACCTCATTGCTCTATTGGAAAAAGTGCAGAGTTTCCCTATCATCCTGGCAAAACTTCATCCCTCAGTCAATGCAGCCAAAAACAGGGTGGTTTATACATAGAATAACAGATAACCTAACGTGAGTCCCAGGCTGGTATCTAATCTAACGGTTTATGTGAAGAATAGCAGATGCCTGGGAGTGTGCTATAGGCCAGAATAAAGAGGTTTGGGTTGTTCATCAAAGAATGAAAGGAAACCTGGGAGCATGTTAGATGCTGTGCAATTGGGGTTTTGGTTTACTGATTTTATGCCCCAGGCAGAATTTGTGCCTAGAAAGACAACCTGACAAAGTTCACTCAGCTTATTGTGATTGGGTTACTGGACCTCAATAACATCTCTGGTCCTAAAATATCCTTCTAATTATCTCAGTGATTTAGCACAGACTAGAGAAAAACTGCAATCTGGATTATGTTGCATAGATTGGGGATTTTACAATCTGGACAGTGTTGCATCGATTTTGGGCTGACTTCACCTCTAAAAGTTCAGCATTACAGCTGAACCACAGGAAAAGATGTTTTCAAATAAAAACAGAAAATGCTAGAAATACTCAGCAGGTCAGGATGCATCTATGACGAGAGAAATAGAGCTCATGTTCAAGGTAGTGACCTTTCATCAGAACTGGGAAAAGTGTTATTACACAACAATTGGTAAAGGCTGAGTTACTTAAATCCCATAGAGAAAATTGAATCAACTGTCATAACCTATATTTTCAACTGTTATGTTTGTGAGGCAGCTCTGAATTCAGGAATAAGACCACCAAGCCTCAAGAGGTTTTTTGTATAAAAATAAATTAAACATTTATTAATTTAACAAGGAATTAAATACACACACATGTCTATAAATTACTACCATAATAACTTTTAAACAAGTTCCCAAATTAATCACTCCCAGGTAAATCTCCACCAAGGCAAGGTGATGGGGCAAGAAAAGAAATGAAGAAACTTAAGATGTGCATAAAGCAGGTGTGATGCTAATGAAAGCAAAAATAAGAGAAAAAAATGAAACATAAAGAGAAAAGGAAACAGATTGGATTCAGAGATTATGGTACAAAATCTTTGAACTCAATGTTGAGTCTGGAAGGCTGTAAAATGCCTAATTGAAAAAAGATGCTGCTCGTCGACATTGAGTTCAAATATTTCAATCTGTAAACTCTGTCCCCACATTTTGTTTCCTTTTGTTTGCATGTTTGTTTTTATTTTATTTTTTGCTTTCAGACGGTAACACCTACTCTGGGTACATTTGTTCCTTTTCTTGTCCCAGTTCTATTCCCTTTGGCACTGGAGGACTTACTCTTCTCTCATTCACTCTCTCCTGCCTTCCAGCCTATCACAGACCTTCCTTTTGTCCCAGTCCCACCCACACCTTGCTCAACTTATTGCATCTCTAACTTTTCCCAGTTCTGATAAAAGGTCACAGACCTGAATCTCCACAGACCACTTGCAGCATTTTTTTTTCAGATTTCCAGCAACTGCAGTATTCTGCTTTTTGAAGATGTTTTAGTTGCCACACAAATAGGTTAGCAAAGTATGCTTCAGCCACAAGGGAACATAAGAGGCTGAGTAATTCAGGACATTATTGAGAAAGGTTGCAGTGTAAATAAACTTGCAGTTCACCACAACACTCGCTATTGAGAGCAGCTAATGATGTCCAAAGTAACTAGTGTGTCAATCAACTCCCTGCTATTGGAGAGTTCATCAATACCCATCAGAAATCACTGCCTGGACTGTAAAAACATTTGGATTTTTTAAAAAAAAAGGACAAGCAAAATTTTCTAAGTGATATTTACACTGATTCCAGATTTGTCCAATGGGACTTGTTCACAGACTCTGCGAGGTTGCCTGTAATTACCCAGTTCTGTTTGGATAGGAGTTTTTAGAGGTCAGTCTGAAAGTTAACATCGGAGAGGAAAGTAGATAGCTGTCTGAGACCCTGACTTGCACACATCAAATGATTCATTTGTGTTGCTTGCATTCACCCATTCTTTTTTCTATGTATTACTGTTTACTGTTACAATATTGTTTTACTGGGAAATTTCTGTATTATTCCACAGTGACACAGCAGATTTAATTAATCTGAAACTAAAGTGTACAAGGTACTTTGCAGAATTTTTGTTCATCAACACTTCTAGTTTCAGACATGGTTGCATGCAGTTTTAGACTTTCATTCTGCCCATCAGGCCTGCTCCATCACTCAATTAGATCATCAATGATCATCTACCTCAATGCCACTTTCCCACACTATCCCCATATCCCTTGATGTCATTGGTAGCTAGAAACCTATCAATTTCTGTTTTGAACATGCTGAATGAATGAGCTTCTACAACCCTCTGGGGTAGAGAATTCCAAAGATTCACCACCCTCTGAGGGAAGGAATCCCTCTTCACCTCAGTCTTAGATGACCTACTCCTTATCCTGAGATTATGTCCCCTGGTTTTAGATTCACCAGTCAAGGGAAACATCCTATCTACATCTACCCTGTTATGTCCTGTAAGAATTTTGTAAGTTTCAATGAGATCACCTCTCATTCATCGAAAATCGAAGGAATACAGACCCAGTTTCCTCAATCTATCCTCTTAAGACATTTCCACCATTCTAAGGATTTGTCTGGTGAGTCCCTGTTGCACTCTCTCTATGGCAAGTACATCCTTCCTTAGAGAAGAAACCAAAACTGTATGCAATACTCCAGGCGAGGGCTCACCAAGGCTCTATATAACTGCAACAAGACATCTTCACTCCTGTGGTGCTGTGTGGTCGCACTGTCACCTGAGTAGACTTCATTTAAAAAGAGCATGGAGAGCAGCTGATTGGTGCGTATTTCTAGTCTTCAGATTAAAATTAAGGTCTATAGTTAGTGTTTAGATCTCTGGTCATTGTTTTCTCTTTCGTAAAAATAGCTTAAATTTAGAATCAATACTGGTGTAAATAATTAATTTCAATAAAGTGTAAAGAGCAGGGATACTAGAGTAATTAATTAATAAATTAAATAAAATAAGATAGCGTTGGCAGGATGGGCGATATGTTGTTGCTGTAGCATGTGGAAGTTTTTGGACACCAAGGTGATTCAGAGCAAACACATCTGTAGTAAGTGTTTGCAGCTCGAGGAACTTTGGATCGGAGTTAAGGAACTAGAGTCTGAGCTGCAGATGTTGCGCCATATCAGGGAGGGGGAAAGCTACCTGAACACTGCTCGAGGAGGCAGTCACACCCCACAGGTTAGATAATTAAAATTGGTCTGTGGTGAGGGACAGGAGGGTGTGACGGCAGGTGAAGAAGGCATGGAGACCCAGGGGGTAGCGTTCAAGGAGCCTCAGCCTCTGCAATTGTCCAATAGTTATGAGGTTCTTGCAAGCTGTGTGGATGAGAGCAGGGACTACAGGGAGGATGAGCCGTCCACAGCACCACGGTGCAGGGAGCCATTCAAGTGGGGGGAGGAAATAGGAATGCAGTAGCGATGGGGAATGGTATAATTAGGGGGATAGATACTGTTCTCTGCAGCCACGAGCGTGAGTCCCAAAGGCTGAGTTGCCTGCCCAGTGCCAGGGTTAAGGACATCTCTTCAGAACTGGAGCGGACTTTGGTGTGGGAAGGGAGGGATCCAGTTGTCATCTTCCATGTTGGTACCAGTGACATTGATAGGACTAGAAAGGAGGTTCTGCTGAAAGAATTTGAACAGTTAGGAGCTAAATTAAAAAGCAGAACCTCGAAGGTAATAATCTTGGGATTACTACCTGAACCACAGGCAAACTGGCATAGGGTCAATAAAGTTAAGGATTTAAATGTGTGGCTCAGGGATTGGTGTGGGAGGAATGGGTTTCAATTCATGGGACACTGGCATCAGTACTGGGTAGAAGGGAACTGTTCCGGTGGGATGAGCTTCACTTGAACTGTACTGGGACCAGTGTCCTGATGAATTGAATAACCAGGGCTATAGAGAGGGCTTTAAACTAAATAGAGGGGAGAGGGGGGAGGTTTCTGGAGAGAGGATAAGTAGGCTTACAAAGCAAAAGGATAAGGCGTCATTGCAGGGCAGCTACCTAGGTAGTGATACAAGAGTGTGACAAGAGGAACAGAGTGTACAAACATAAAAAATGCAGTAAATAGGGTCAATGGGTGGGGGAAAATGGTAGAAAGGAAACATTAATGGCTCTTTACTGAAATGCATGTAACATTCAGAGCAAAACAAATGAATGAACGGCACAAATAGAGGTCAATGGGTATGATCTTATAGCCATTACAGAGACATTGTTACAAGGAGATCAAAGCTGGGAACTAGGGGTATGTTTCGAAAGGACAGGCAGGAAGGAAAGGGTGTTGGAGTAGCTTTGTTAGTATGAAATGAAATAAGTGTGGAATAACAAGGGGAAGAAGACTCTACTGGGAATAGTCTATAGGCCCCCCAACAGTGGCTATACTGTTGGACAGATAATAAATCATGCAGTGCATGAAAAAAAGGCAGTGCATTAATGATGGTGACTTTAATCTTCATGTAGATTGGGAAAATCAAATTGGCAGAGGTAGCCATGAGCAAGAATTCATAGAGTGTATTCGGGACAGTTTCCTAGAACAATATGTTATGGATCCAACCAGGCATCAAGCTATTTTGGATCTGTTAATGTGTAATGAGGCAGGCTTAATAAGTGATCTCAGAGTAAAAGACCCCCTAGGAAACAGCAATCATAACATGGTGGAATTTAGCATTCAGTTTGAGAGTGAGAAACTTGGGGCACAAACAACTGTGCTAAACTTAAATAAGGGTAATTACAATAGAATGAGGGCAGGGTTGGCTGGAGTGGACTGGGAAAGGAATTTAGCAGAAAAGATGATTGATGACAATGGCAGACATTTAAGACAATAGTTCATGACTCACAACAAAGATGTATCCCAGTGAAGGAGAAGGATTGTAGGAAAAGGAGAAACCAACCTTGGTTAGCCAAGGAAGTTAAAGATAGTATTAGATTGAAAGAAAAAACATATAATGTGGCAAAGATTAATGTTAAGCCAGAGGATTAGGAAAGTTTTAAAAACTAACAGAAGATGACAAAAAGAAATAAATAGGGAGAAAATAAACTTTGAGGGTGAACTAGCAAATAAGGTAAAAACAGACAGTAAGAGCTTCTTTAAATAAATGCAAAGGAAGATGGAGACCAAATAGACCTTTCGAGAATGAGGCTGGGGAAATAATAATGGGGAACCAGGAATGGCAGAGGAGTTGAATAATACTTTGCATCAGTCTTCATGGTGGAAGACATTAATAGCATTCCAAAAATACTAAATAATCAAGGGACAAAGGTGGGGGAGGAAACAAATATAATAACTATCACTAGAGAAAAAAAGGTACTTGGGAAACTAATGGGGCTAAAGGCTGATAAGTCACCTGGACCTGATGGGTCGCAACCTAGGATATTAAAGGAAATAGCTGCAGAGATAGTGGATGCACTGGTCGTAATCTTCCAAGAATCCTTAGATTCTGGAAAAGTCCCAGAGAATTGGAAAACTGTCAATGTAAAACCCTTATTCAAAAAGAGAGGGAAACAAAAAACAGGTAACTAAAGGCCAGTTAGCTTAACATCTATCATTGGGAAAATGTTAGAGTATTATAAACGATGTAATAGCAGAGCATTTAGAAATGCCTAATATAATCAAACAGAGTCAGCACGGCTTCATGAAGGGAAAGTCATGCCTGACAAATTTATTAGGATTCTTTGAGGTGGTAACAAGCAGGATAGATCAAGGGGAACCAGTAGATGTAGTATATTTAGATTTCCAAAAGGCATTCAATAAGGCACATTTAATATGATAAAAGCCCATGGTGTTGGGGGTAGTATATTAGCATGGATAGAGGATTGGTTAACTAGTAGAAGACAGAGAGTTGGGATACGGGGGGCATTTTCAGGATGGCCACCTGTAACTAGTGGAGTGCCACAGGTGTCAGTGCTGGGACCACAATTATTTACAACATATATTAATGATTTGGATGAGGGATGTGTATGTACTATTGCCAAGTTTGTGTATGACACAAAAATAGGTGGGAAGGCAAGAGGTGAGGATGACACAGAGAACCTACAGAGGGATATAGGCAGGTTAAGTGAGTGGTCAAAAACATGACAGATGGAAGATAGTGTGGTAAAATGTGAGGTCATGCATTTTGGCAGTAATAATAGAGGAGCTGAATATTACTTAAATAGAGAAAGACTGAAGAAAGCTGCATCGCAGAGAAATCTGGGGGGTCCTTGTGTCTGAATCCCAAAAGGCTAGCATACAAGTTCAGCAGGTAACAGGGAAGGACAATGGAATGTTGGCCTTTATTTCAAAGGGAATGGAGTTTAAAAATAGGGAAGTCTCGCTAAAACTATACAAGGCACTAGTTAGACCACACCTAGAATACCGTGCACAGTTTTGGCCCTCTTATCTAAGGAAAGATATGCTGGCATTGGAAGCAGTCCAGAGCAGGTTCACTAGGTTGCTCCCAGAGATGGAGGGATTTTCTTACGAAGAGAGGTTGAGTAGGTTGGGCCTATACTCATTGGCAACCTTATTGAAACATATTAGATTCTTAGAGGCTTAACAAGGTAGATGCTAAGAGGTTGTTTCCCCTTGTGGAGAGCCTAGGACCAGAGGGTATAATCTCAGAGTAAGGAGGTATCCATTTAAAACAGAGATGAGGAGGAATTTCTTCTCTCCGAGGGTAGTGAATCAGCGGAATTCTTTACCGCAGAGGGCTGTAGCGGCTTGGTGATTAAGTATATTCAAGGCTGAGATAGACAGATTTTTAATCAATAAGGGAATCAAGGGGTTCAGGAAAAAGGCAGGAAAGTGGAGTTGAGGATTATCAGATCAGCTATGATCTCATTTAATGGCGGAGCAGACTCGATGAGCCGAATGGCCTACTTCTGCACCTACGTCTTGCGGCCTTATAAGTAATGGGTTTGGGACGATAAGGCGTGAAAACACACCATCGCAGCCAGCGGGTAAAACATCATTTTACCCGCCTGCTACTGTACTTAGTGCAAATCTAGGGTGATTCCGCCCATAGTGTTACTTTCTCATGGTGCAACAAATTAAGATTCAGCTGCAAATTACAAGAAATAACAATTCAGAATAAATGTGTAAAACAATGAATCACAGGTACCCTTATTGCTTGTATTATATGGTGGTTCTTTGTTATTAAGTTGGTTTTAAAACACTTTTAGTGGCTGTAGAACATTTTAAACCATTAAAGGTTTCTGGCATCATACTTACATCTTTATACAGGTCCTTTTTGCAACTCCAGATTGGCCAGAGGAGAAGGGGAACGACCTTCTTGATCAACTCCTCTGCTGCCTCAGAATCTGTGGGTCCTCTTTGAGGTTATCCCACCCTGTAATGTTATTACTCATTGTGCACCAACCAAAAAGGCACCCAGCACCACGCCCCCCCCCACCCCACCACCACACCCTCCGCCGTCTCCTTTAAGGTTGCCATTAATTAGCGGCTGCCTGACCAGATTTTCCATCTTCCCATTGGTGAGATTTGGAAAAGGAGCACAACTACTGTAGACAACTCTTCAATTGTATTTAAGTTAGGTTCAGCCGCAAGAATAGTACAAGATCCAGCCCTGCCAACTCCAGGGGATGGGTAAGCCACACACCCTGCCCACTGCATGCCAATTTATGCTGCAACTGGAAATCAGCTCTATGTTTTTATGACCAGAGGCTAATTTATATTGTACATCATCAACTGAAAGCATTACAGGAAACTCATCTCTCTCCATAGGAATCTCTAATCTTCTGTAATCCAGCACAAGATAATTTTTTTGTTAAATCCACAAATGCATGTGAAACCTTATTTATATTAGGTCTTCTCATCCAGATTGCAATTGGATTCAGTAAAGGAATATCAACAGAACCTTCTTAAAACTGCCAAAGGAAAGAAAGACTTGAATTTATATAGTGTCTTTCACAACCTTCAGGCATCCAAAACACTTCACAGTTGTTAGTGGATTTCCAAAAACATAGGAACATAAGACTTAGAAGCAGGAGTAGGCCATACAGCCCATTGAGCCTGACCTACCATTCAGTGAAATCATGGTTGATCTGACTGTGGTGTCAACTCCAGCTTCCTGGATAATCCCATAACTATTGGCTCCCTTGTCTATTAAAAAACTATGTAACTCAGCCTTGAATAAATTCAATGACTGCTCTCTGGGGAAGACAATTCCACTGACTAACAACCCTCCCAGGGAAAAAATTCTCCTCATCTCCTTCTTAAAAGGAAGACATCTTCCCTGTATCGACCCTATCAAGTCCCCTCAGGATCTTATATGTTTGAATAAGATCAAGTCTCATTCTTCTAAACTCCAATAGGTATAGGCCCAGCCTGTTCAACCTTTCTTAATAAGATAAGTCCTTCAACCCAGGAAAGAGTTGAGTAAAGCTTCTCTGAACTGCTTCAAATGCAATTATATCCTTTTTCAAATAAGGGGACCAAAACCGTGCACAGTGTTCCAGATGTGGTCTCACCAAGGGCCTGTACAGCTGCAGTAAAACCTCCCTACTTTTATATTCCTTTCCCCTTCCAATAAACACCAACATTCCATTTGCTTTCCTAATCACTTGCTGCACCTGCATACTAACCTTTTGTGATTTGTGTACCATGACACCCAGGTCCCTCTGTACCACTGGGTTCTGCAACCTCTCACCATTTAAATAGTATACAGCTTTTCTATCCTTCCTGCCAAACTGGACAAGTTAACATTTTCCCACATTATACCCCATCTGCCAAATTTTTGTCCACTCACTTAATCTGTATATATCCATTTGTAGTCTCTTTATCTCTTCTTCATAACTTACTTTCCCACCTACCTTGGTGCCATTAGCAAATTTAACTACCATACATTCAGTTCCTTCATCAAAGTCATTGATTATAGATTGTAAGTAGTTGAGACCCCAGCACCGATCCCTGTGTCACTCCACTATTACAGTTTGCCGACCCAAAAAAGATCTATTTATTCCTACCCTCTGCTTCCTGTTAGCAAACCAATCTTTTATCCATGCCGGGATGTTACCCCTACATCATGAGCTCTTATTTTGTGTAGTAACTTTTGATGTGGCACCCTATCAAATGTCTTTTGGAAATTCAAGTACACCACATCTACAGGTTCCCCTTTATCTACTTTGCTCCTCAAGGAGCTCTAATAAATTAGTTAAACATGATTTCCCTTTCACAAAACCATTTTGCCTCTGCCTGATCAAATTATGATTTTCTAAGTATCCTGCTATAACCTCCTTAATAGTGCTTTCTGGCAATTTCCCTATAACAGATGTTAGGCTAACTGGTCTATAATTTCCTGTTTTCAGTCTCCCTCCTTTCTTGAATGAAGGTGCTATATTTGCTATTTTCCAATTGGCTGGGACCCTTCCAGAATATAAGGAGTTTTGGAAGATTACAACCAATGCATCCACCATCTCTACAATAACATTTTTTTAAAACTCGAGGATGCAGGCCATCAGGTCCCCAAGGACTAGTCAGTCTTTAAGCCTAATAGTTTTCCCAGCACCTTTTCCCTAGTGATGATGGCTGTTTTAAGTTCCTCCCTCTCTTTGGCTCTTGATTTTCAGTATCTTTGGGAAGTTTTCTATGTTTTCTACAGTGAAGCCAGACACAAAATACCTGTTCAACACCTCCACCATTTCCTTGTTTTCCATTATCAATTCCCCAGAGTCACTCTCTAGAGGACCAACATTAGCTTTATTTAGATAAAAGCAGAATACTGCAGATGCTGGAAATCTGAAACAAAAACAGAAAATGCTGGAAAAGCTCAGCAGATCTGACAGCATCTGTGGAGAGAGAAACAGAGTTAACGTTTCAAGACTGTATGAGTCTTCTTCAGAGCTCTTCTTCTTTCTCACTGGGATAAATCTTTGCTGAAAGTTATTAAATATCTAATTAAAAGTCTGTCATTGCATCTCTACTGCCTTACCTTTTAACCTAGTTTCCCAGTTCAATTTGGCTAACACTGCCTTCAACCCCTTATACTTACCTTTATTCAGGTTTAAAACACTAGCCTAGACCAACATTTCTCCCCTTCAAACTGAATATGAAATTCTATCATAACCAAAAACAGAATTACCTGGAAAAACTCAGCAGGTCTGGCAGCATCGGCGGAGAAGCAAAGAGTTGACATTTCGAGTCCTCATGACCCTTCGACAGAACTTGAGTTCGAGTCCAAGAAAGAGTTGAAATATAAGCTGGTTTAAGGTGTGGGGGTGGGGGCGGGGGTGGGGTGGGGAGAGAGAGAGAGAGAGAGACAGAAGTGGAGGGGTGGTGGTGTGGTTGTAGGCAAAAGCAGTGATAGAAGCAGATCATCAAAAGATGTCACAAACAACAGGACAAAAGAACACATAGGTGTTAAAGTTGGTGATATTATCTAAACGAATGTGCTAATTAAGAATGGATGGTAGGGCACTCAAGGTATAGCTCTAGTGGGGGTGGGGAGAGCATAAAAGATTTAAAAATAATGGAAATAGGTGGGAAAAGAAAAATCTATATAATTTATTGGAAAAAAACAAAAGGAAAGGGGAAACAGAAAGGGGGTGGGGATGGAGGGGGGAGCTCAAGACCTAAAGTTGTTGAATTCAATATTCAGTCCAGAAGGCTGTAAAGTGCCTAATCGGAAGATGAGGTGTTGTTCCTCCAGTTTGAAATTCTATCATGTTATGTTCACTGTCATCTATAGGCTCCTTTACTAAGAGGTTACTGATTAATCCTGCCTCATTGCACATTATCAGGTCTGGAATAGCCTGCTCCCTGGTTGGCTCTAGAATGTACTCCTCTAAGAAATTGTCCCAAATACATTCCATGAACTCATTTTCCATGCTACCTTTGCCAATCTAACTTGACCAACCTACACGTGGATTAAAGTCACCCATGATTATTGTAATTCCTTTCTTACATGCCCCATTCATTTTTTCATGTATACTCTGTCCTACGATGTAACTACTGTTAGGGGGCCTATAAACTACTCCCACAAGTGACCTCTTACCTTTTCTATTCCTTAACTCTACCAAAACTGATTCTACATCTTGGTCTTTTCGGCTAAGGTCATCGCTCACTTTTGAACTAATGTCATCTTGAATTAACAGAGCTACCCCACCACCATTTCTAGCTTCCTGTCTTTCCAAATTATCAAATACCCTTCAATATTCAGCTCCCAGCCTTGGTCACCTTGCAACCATGTGATGGCTATCAGGTCATACACATTTATTTCTATCTGTGCTAACAATTCGAACATTTTGTTTGAATGATGTGTGCTTTCAGAAACAGAGCATTTAACTCTGCCTTATTACCATGTTTTGCAATCTCTGGCCTTACCTGCTGGTGCACTCTTAAGTTTGTACGTTCTGTCCCTTCCTGCCATGCTGCAGTTATCTTTACCCAAATCACTACTCTGCTCCATTACTTCATTGTTTCCCTTTGATTTCTCACATAGAACCATAGAAAAGTTACAGCACAGATGGAGGCCATTTGGCCCATCTTGTCCATGCCAGTCCGAGGACACCCAGGTGCCCTTTCTAATCCCACCTTCCTGCACCCGGCCCATAGCCCTGCAGCTTATAGCACTTTAGGTGCAGATCCAGGTACTTTTTAAAAGAGTTTAAAGTTTCTGCCTCCACTACCAACTTGGGCAGCGAATTCCAGACACCTACTACCCTCTGCGTAAAAAAAGTTCTTCCTCGTGTCCCCCCTACACCATTTTTCTTGAATCCATGTCCCCTGGTTCTAGAATTCTCCACCAAGGGAATCAATTTTATCCTGTCCACTCTATCTATTCCCCTCATAATTTTGTACACCTCAATCAAGTCACCTCTCAGCCTTCTTTGTTCTAAGGAAAATAACCCCAACCTATCCAATCTCTCCTCATAGATACTCTTTTCTAACCCTGACATCATTCTTGTAAACCTCCTCTGCATTCTCTCCAGAGGTATTACGTCCTTCCTGTAATGTGGTGACCAGAACTGCACACAATACTCCAGTTGTGGCCTCACCAGTGTTTTATACAATTCCAACATTATATCCTTACTTTTATATTCTATACCTCTGCCAATGATGGAGAGCATTCAAGATGCCTTCTTTACAACCTTGTCTACTTGAACTGCTGCCTTCAGGGACCTGTGCACTTGTACATCAAGATCTCTCACTTCATCTACCCCACTTAGTATATTCCCATTTATTGTGTAATCCATGAAACTGTTTGACCTCCCTAAATGTATAACCTCACACCTCTCTATGTTAAAATCCATCTGCCACTTTACTGCCCACTCCACCAACCCATCTATATCGTTTTGGAGATTATGGTTATCCTCTACACTATCCACTACTCCACCAATCTTTGTGTCATCTGCAAATTTCCCAATCGTGCCCCCCACATTCAAGTCCAAATCGTTAATATATAACACAAACAGCAAGGGTCCCAACACCGAGCCCTGTGGAACACCACTTGAGACAATTTTCCATTCGCAAGGGCATCCATTAACCATTACCCTTTGTTTCCTGTTACAAAGCCAAGCTTTTATCCAGTTTTCCACATTACCCAGAATCCCATGGGCTTTTACTTTCCTGACCAATTTGCCATATGGGACCTTGTCAGATGCCTTGCTAAAATCTATGTACACATCTCCTCTCACATCTCCTTCCTCTCACTATTTAATTTAAATTGATCCAGATATTATTACTTTTGAGGTTCTGCTTTTTAGTTGAGCTCTAAACTGCTCATAATCCCTAAGCAGATCCTCTTTTCTTGTCCTACCTATGTCATTGGTATCCATATGGGCCACGACAGCTCTATCCTCCCCCTCCTATGGCAACTTCCTCTTCAGGCCCAAGCTGATGTACCAATCCCTGGCACTGGCCGGCAACTCAGGCTTCTAGACTCTCGCTCTCGGCTACAGATAACTGTTTATCCTCCTATCTATACTGTTCTTTACCTTTTGAGATGGGGAAGGGAGGAGGTAGCGGGGAAACAAGTTCCATTCTTATAACCTACTTATGACCTTAGTCTGTGTCCATGTACCTGCATGTTTGCTGAGGCCATGTTTTCGGTTTTTACCTGGCTTCTACTTTCTTTGGCCTTAGCCTCCATTATACAAATTTTGTTTATGTTACAGAAAATATTCTTTATCTTTTACTGTGGCATATGACACCTTGGCAGCTAGTCTCGTGTAAGAGTACATTTCTCAATCTGGGCATTTATCATTCACTGTCCCAGTGATGCCAAACTGTCTGTTGCTCATTTAGAGACACTTTGTAATGTCAGAAACACTGTAGCCAACACTCAAGATGATGAACATGGTCATCTTTACATCAAAGGACGAATAACAACCAATATTTATGCCTCAGCCAACGTTGCAAAAACATCCCCAAAGAAGAGCCATATGGGCTCAAAGTATTAACGTTGCTTCTCTCTCCACAGGTGCTGCCAGACCTGCTGAGTTTTTTTCCAGAATTTTCTGTTTTTATTGCAAAAACATCAGTGCATTGTTGGTCCTGGCTGTGCGCCAGTGTCTGATTTGTTTCTTGCATTACAATAGTTAAGCTTAAAGAATATTCCATTGACTGTGAAGTAATTTGTGATGTTCTGAAGTTATGAAAGGTGTGATACAAGTCCATCCCTCCTCCATCCTTTCCCACATGTACAAGAAGCATCTTCCAAATCAACATCTTCTCATCGCTGTCTTCAGATGTGGCAATGCACAGACTGACTGACGGGTAGAGAGTATTTCGCAATCATCCTGATTGGCCTAAGGTCCTTTTAGGATGTTTTTCTTTCTTTTCAACATCTCACATGAGAAGATTTCCATTGGAAACCCACTGATGGCCATAATTTTAAGTTAAGTGATTGGAGCAAAGACTTGTGGAAATCTATATACAGGGGAAAAAATACAAAAGAAAACAAGCCTGAAAAATTCTTGTTACTGCTAATGATATCTTCTTATTTGGGTCTTTCAATCAATTACATGTGTTGCTCAGTGCTTGGCAATCTGGGACATACAGTTATATGAACTGTTGATCATAGTTGTTGTGCAGACAACATTCAGAGCAGGAAAGGTGCAACAGGTGTCAGAACATTGCATCTATCCATCTATCTTATTTAAATATCATAATGAAGCTTCCACCAACCATGCCCCGAGCGAGCAACAATGCTCACCATGAACAAACGAGATGGAAGTCTAGCCTTCCAAGTCTTCGCCACTTTTTACATAAGAACATAATAAGTAGGAGCAGGAGTAGACCTTCCAGCACCTTGTACCTGCCCCACCATTCAATATGATCACGGCTAATGTTCAGCTTTAGCCTCACTTTCACACCTGCTCCCCACGTCCCCGAATTCTCCAAGAGATCAAAAATCTGCCTAATTCAACCTTTAATATACTCAGCATTAGAGCATCCACAACCCTCTGGGGTCGAGAATTCTAAACATTCACACCCCTCTGAGTGAAGAAATTTCTCCACATTTCAGCCTGAAATGGTCAGCCCCTCTGCCTAAGACTGTGTTCTAGATTCCCCAGCTAGGGGAAACAACCTCTCAATGCCTACCCCTGATAGCAGATTCAGAATCACCTCAACACAAAGCTCAAATGATGAGCGCATCATCAGAAATTGCATCGTGTATCACCATCAAAGGATTAGGAGTCATCCCCAAGTAAGAGCCAGGGTACCCCTGCCCAGAAACCCCTCTCCTCCATAGGCACTGTCATCATCAGCCATACTGCTGAAGCCTGGTACAAAAATCGGCCAACAGAGCCACTGGCTGAGAAATTTGTCTTCCATCCTAACCCCGGTCCCTCCGTCGGCTTGTTGGTGCAAAGGTCAGGTTTCTGCCTCAGTAGCTGTGGCCTCTGAGTGAGGCCTTCACTGCAGCTCACCACTTGTGGGAGGGTGGGAAATTGGCCAGTTCCCCTTCGAGCTGGTTGGACGTTTAGTGTATGGGGGCCATCAGGGACAGGCTAATTAGGGTGTGGAAGGCCTCGAACCATCAGGAGCAGACCTGAGTTTTTAATCTGAGCTGAGGGGGAAACATTTGCTTCTCTGGGATGGAAACAATTAAAAATTAAACATTCCCTGGACTACTTTCTGAGCAACATCCAGCTGCCCCTTTAAGTAAGGCTCCTCATTGCCTGGTACAAATGGGTAGAGTAAGCACAGCGCACTCTCCACTTGTATCTGTACCAGAACTTTGCAGTTCGCATCCTACACCTGCCTCAGGGCCCAGATGTCCATGTTTAAGCAACCTGGAAATTGCATTAACTTGGATGGTGAAGGGGGCAGGGGTGCCCTCTCCAAAAATCTTCGGCTCCGGGCTATCTATTTCTCAGACGCATAACTAACGCTCATGAGTTTAATTTCTCCTCCATTGCAATAGGCCAGAAATTGACCAGAAATGGTAAAATAACGAGTTCACGGTCTCACTATTAGTGCACAAGAAATAAGGCAATTTGTGATGAGGAAGGGGTGTGCCATGAGCTGCGAAATTTCTGAACAATTTCTGTCTCTTCACTGCCATTCCCACAAAGATAAGAGCTCACCTACAACCTCCTCATAATTGTCAAGAAATTGCTGCTTTTGTGGATTAAGACCGATTAATCTCACTGCAGACATTTAAAGCTGGCAATTCATGTGATAAGAATCCTCTTAATGGTGCAGTTTATGTTCCTGATATGGCATCAAACCTTGGATCCCAGAAAGGGAACAATGGGTGGAATCTTCCCAGCCCCGTGACTTGAGGTTGGAGTTGTAGCCAGGAACAAATATGGAAAGTCACAAATCCAGTTATTCCGCCAACATGTTCTCATGTTCCAGTGCTCTCACCAGAGGCAAGGCCAAAGCACCTCCACCAGCAAAGGCTTGTAAGTGGATTGGTATCACCTACAGATGGGTTAAGCAGAGAGTGCTGAGCGGAAGGGATAGGCTGTCAGTCACATAATGAGAATCCCTACTTCGTGCTGCCCTCTCCCGCTCTGTTCGGATCAGCAGCACAACAGCCTTCACAGAGAGGCTGGCATTCACCCTTTGTCTCGGGTGCTCCCTTCAGCCCTCCAGCCTGCGAAGCCCACCCACCGTCCCTAGTTGAACGGTGAACACGGAGGAGGACTGTAAATTGGTGCCCTGCAGGGACACCAGTCATGTCAAGGGGGTTAAGACCCGAAATGGTCCCATGCCTAAACATTTTTAAACAGCAGCAAATTCTGCTGAATGAAACTGTAAAGTCTCAGTGCTCCAGGTAGTGAGTAGCTCCTGGAGGCTTAGAAAATGTAAAAATTTAATTTTTAATGCTTAATTTTTTTCTTCCATTTGTAAAATGCAACTTTCTAACCCTGACAGGTTACTCTACTGATTGGACACGAGAATTACGAGAAATAAGGAGACAACATTCCAAGTGCAAATTAAACACTAACATCTTTACTGGGTTAGAATAATACAATACACTCATTAGCAACATGTTGTTATGACCAGGTGAGAAGGGTGAGAACTGGCTCCCCTCTATTCAGCCTCCTTGGCTGGACACAACAAAGGTTTAAGTTTCTTTTTCATGAGGATATGGCTTTTCCGAATCCAAATGTATTTAACTGTTTGGGCTGTGAGCAATAAAGAGCCAATTAAACAAGGATTTCTTGAGTCAAAGAAAGAGAAAATTTATGAACCGCTAAATCCAAGAAAAAATAATTAAAAACGTGACGTCATTCGGGCACAAACACACACACAGAAACACAGAAACACAGACACACACACACACACACACAAGAACACAAACACACACACACAAAAACACAAACACGCACAAAAACACAAACACATACAAAAACACGCACACAAAAACAGAACACACAAACACACACACACAAAAACACACACACAGACACACACACAAAAACACACACACAAACACACACACAAACACACAACACACAAACACACACACAAAAACACAACACACAAACACACACAAAAACACAAAGACACAAAAACACACACACACACAAACACACACACAAAAACACAACACACAAACACACAACACACAAACACACACACAAACACACAACACACAAACACACACACAAAAACACAACACACAAACACACACAAAAACACACACAAAAACACACACACACACACAAACACACACACAAAACACAACACACAAACACACAAACACACACACAAAAACACACATACTTGTTGCTCGCTGAAAGCCCATGGGGAAAGACCTTCAGGAGAGGAATGATCTTCAACTCCAGGGAAGACTGTGGCAGCTGCATCATTCACATTTGCATCAAAGACTGAAAAGATATTGAAGATCAGAGATTTCAGTTAATACAAATGATGATGAAAAAAGCAACCAAATTCCTGTAGGCCTTTCAGGGAAAGATGAAGAGATGATTTCCCCATGATTTTTCCAAAGGACTGTTTACTTTTTGTAGGCAGTAGTAAGGGAGCCACATTTCCCTCTGTACAAGGTTGCTCCACTCTGGGAAATGGGAAAAATTGCTGCAGGATATGGAGAGAAGACAGAACCATCTTCTGTGATGAGATGAATTTCCTGCAGATAATTAATTCAGAGACAAGATCATTGTACAGAATTCTGCAGCTTCAGAGTCGCTAAAGATTCTGCTGCAGCTTCTGTGCTGACCTCCAACTCTAAATAGAAGATGATTTTCAGCTGGGTGGCAATTGACTTTCACCCTGGGGAGGTGCCAGCTCTTTGGTAGTGTGATCCTCAATGGGCTCTGACCTGGACTCGGGCAAAGCATCCTCACTGGAAAACTCTCATGGACAAGGGGAGATAGACTAGGCAATACATTAGTTTGTTCAGTGGAACAAAGACCTGAATGCTGCTCAGCCACTAGAAACACAACTGACTCCTCCAAAAAGACAACAGAGACTTCATAAGGTGAGTCCATCAACAGGAAAGACCTATCCTCTGGAACCTCAGCCTGCATTAGATCACTCAGTAATGCAAGGGCTTCTTCCTTATCACTCCAGGAAGAGGCAATTCAGGTCCAGTAGTTCTTCATGGGGATAGTCACCACCTGCTACAGTGCTTTCCGTATCTATCACCTCTGGTCCAACTTCATGAAGAACGATAGATTCATAACTTCAATCTCCGCTCTGGGTCTAGTGGATGGTGTCTCTGTGAAAGACAGGAACTTGCTGCTGAGCGTATGAGCTTCCTCAGCTGCTGAAGGCTGAGGTTCTATTGTTTCTAAATAAAAGGTTGACGATTGGTGCATGAAAGACAGCGAGTTGTTCAAATTCTGGGCATGACCTGCTTTTTCTAGGATTCCCAGAAGAGTGCCAACATTGGCACTCAATAAGGATGTACGCTGATTGTGATGAACATAAAGAGAATCAACAACCTGTCACTCTTTGTAGTCAAGAGGAGCAATAATCCTGCCTTTGATTGGGAGGTCTGTGCCACCTGGACCTTATAATTTGATACAAGGACAAAACTAGCTGGAAAAACTCAGCAGGTCTGACATCATCTGTGGAGAGGAACTCAGTTGACATTTCAAGTCCACATGACTCTTCATCAGAACTAAAGAAATATAGAAATGTGGTGAAATATAAGCTGGTGGGTGGGGGGTGTGTGGTGGGACAGGTTGAGCTGGATAGATGGCCAGTGATAGGTGGAGGCAAAGAAGAGATTGCCAAAGATGACGTAGACAAAAGGACAAAGGGGTGTTGACGGTGGTGCTATTACCTAAGGAATGTGCTAATGGGGACATTAAGAGTAGAAAGCAGGACAACCAAGTGGCAGATGGCCCTAATGAGGGTCGGGTGGGGGGAAGGGATCAAAATGGGCTAAAAGGTGGAGATAAAATGATAGATTTAAAAATAGGTGGGGAAAGAAAAATATATTTAAAAAATATATATAAAATATATAATTTATTGGAAAAGGGGGATTTAATTGAGGTAGAAGACAAGAAAGTATTTATAAAACACGTTCCATTCAAGAAATAGAAAATCAAGATAAGGACAAAATTACAGAGTTCCTAGGGGAATTTGGTAGTCTTAGTCCAGACTATTGGTCAGTTACAGTGCAAGTTCAAGGCTTCGATATCACCTTTAAAATTAATACTGGAGCTGCTGTTAACATATTAGCCAATGTTCTCAACTAGCTTCAGCCACCTTATAATTTGATGTCTGACGTGTGAAGGGTCATCGGCTGAAGCCAGTTGAGATTATCGGCTAATATGTTAACAGTAGCTCCAATATCAATTTTACAGCTGGTATCGAAGCCTTGAACTTGCACTGTAACTGACCAATAGTCTGGACTAAGACTACCAATTCCCTAGGAACTCTGTAATTTTGTCCTTATCTTGATTTTCTATTTCTTGGATGGAATGTGTTTTATAAACACTTTCTTGTCTTCTACCTTAATTAAAGTTGTCAGATTTGCAGAAATCCTTGAAATACCCAGTTTTGGCACACTGGAAGCATTCCATGCCCCTGCTGGGCAGCCTTGGAGTCTATGTTGGTTTTTTGTGCCACAACACAAGAATTTCAAAATGGCTGCCAGTGTGGTGTTTCCCACTCCATCGTCTAGTTTGGCGGGCTTTCTTATGTGTGGGGCCACTGCCAATGGACCTACCCAGTCAACAAAGTTATGTGAAGCCATGGAGTCACGCCGAACTACAGCCCAGTTAAACTCTAAGCTTGGCCTGCCTCAGATAGTGGACCACTTGATCTAAAGTTAGGTCATCTTTAGTCTGCAGAAAGTCAGAAACGTTTTCATATGGACACCCAGAAGTGAATGACCACGGGTTTGCTTGTCCTTCAGCACACTGTATCTGTAAGGTATAGCCAGGTGAGATAGGTCAATTAGAAATAACTCCATTGATTCCCCAGGTCACTGGGAACTTTTGGTTAAACTGAGCTTCATCTATAATTATCGCGTCATAGAGTCATAGAGGTCTACAGTGCAGAAAAAGGCCCTTCAGCCCATCGACTCTGCACCAGTCAAACTAGTACCTAACTATTCTAACTCCATTTTCCAGCACTAGGCTCATAGCCTTGTATGCCATGGCATCGCAAGTGCACATCCAAATACTTCTTAAATGTTATGAGGGTTTCTGCCTCTACCACCCTTTCAGGCAGTGAGTTCCAGATTCCCAGCACCCTCTGAGTGAAAAAAATTCTTCCTCACCTCTCCTCTAAACCTCCTGCCCCTTACCTTAAATCTATGCCCCCTGGTTATTGATCTCTCCACCAAGGGGAAAGGCTCCTTCCTGTCTACCCCATCTATGCCCCTCATAATTTTATACACCTCAATCATGTCCTCCCTCAATCTCCTCTGCTTCAGGGAAAATAACCCCAGTCTATCCAATCTCTCCTCGTAACTAAAACTCTCCAGCCGAGGCACTCATTGAGCTAAACTAGGTGTTAGATGCTTTAAGAACAGTCTCAAAGTCCACGGTGGACTCCTCCACACACTGCCTTAGGAGAACATCATCTTCTACTGGACCTGGAGCATAAGAAAAGGAACTTACCTGATGCTTCTGGTCTTGAGAGTGAAGGCCTGATTCTGCCTGATATCAAAGGGAATGGCGTTTCTGTATTTCCCATTCCTGCCCTCTCTGTGAACCCTGGAGGCAGGGTAGAGACGGGCACTGCTCACCAGATATGGACATCATTACCTCTCTCCAGTTTGCCTCCTCCTTCCTTTGAGTCATAAGTACCAGTTGCTATCAAGGTTTTCTTCAATCTGTGGTTCCTTCGATAACACCAATATATTTTTCACATCGGTGTCTCCATTGCTTCCACCATGTTCTGAGATGGTCTTTTTTATCAGTGGACTCTAGGCATGGTACTTGATTACTAGGCAGACTGTAGTCATGCTCTGGAATCTGCTTAACACTTGTCTACTGGTGCTACTTCTAAACAGGTTACAGAATAGGCATATTGCTCCTGGACATGGTGTTCGACCTCCCTCTCAATAGAGTCTAATACATGACTGATACATCTTCATCTATGTCATATATTAGCATATCTCATCTGTTAATCCTTTATACTACATGAGCCACATGAGGAAATATTAGGTCAGAAGATCAGAAGTTTGGTCCAAGGAGTAAGTTTTAAGGAGAGTCTTAAAGAAGGAAAGTGAGGCGGAGAGGTTAGTGAGGGAATTTAAGGGTTTGGGGCGTTGGCAGCTGGAAGTCATGGCAACCAATGGTGAAGCAATTAAAATCAGGGAAGCTCAAAAAGCCAGAAGAATAGGAACAAAGGTACCTCTGAGAATTGTGGGGCTGGAGGAAATTACAGAGAGAGGGAGGGGCCATGGATGAACTTGTAAACAAGGTGAGAAAAATTTGAAGGTTAAGGTATTGTTCACCCCAGGGGCCAATGTGGATCTGCTAGCACAGGGGTGATAGGTGAACAGGACTTGATGCGATTTAGGATACAAACAGAAACATTTTGGATGTCTTTAATTTTACAGAGACTAGAATGTGGGAAGGCAGCCATGAGTCCACTGGAATAGTCAAATCCAGAAGTAACACAGACATGAATGAAGGCTTCTACAGCGGATCAGCTGAGGGAGGTGTTGAGTTGGGCAATCTTACAGAAGTAGAAATGGGCAATCTTAGTTTTACTGATTTGTTCTTACGTATAAGCGTCACTGGCTAGGCCAGCATTCATTGCCCATCCCTAGCTGCCCTTGAGAAGGTGGCAGTGAGCTGCTTTCTTGAACTGCTGTAGACTCTGTGGTGTAGGTTAGGGAGGAAGTTCCAGGATTTTGACCCAGCAACAGTGAAGGAACAGCGATATATTTCCGAGTCAGGATGGTGAGTGACTTGGAGGGGAACTTCCAGGTGGTGGTGTTCCCATGAATCTGCTGTCCATGTCCTTCTAGGTGGTAGAGGTCACAGGTTTGGAAGGTGCTGTCAAAGGAGCCTTAGCAAATTTCCACAGTGCATCTTGTAGATGGTGAATACTGCTGTCACTGTGCACTGGTGGTGGAGGAAGTGGATGTTAGATATGCTGGATGGGGTGCCAATCAAACGGGCTACTTTGTCCTGGACGGTGTTGAGCTTCTTGAGTGTTGTTGGAGCTGCACTCCTCCAGGCAAGTGGAGAGTGTTCCATCACACTCCTGACTTGTGCTATGTAGATGGTGTACAGGCTTTAGGGAATCAGGAGGTGAGTTACTCTCAGCAGGATTCCCAGCCTCTGACCTGTCTTTGTAGCCACAGTATTTATATGGCTAGTCCAGTTCAGTGTCTGGTCAATGGTAACCCCCAGGATGTTGATGATGGGGAATTCAGTGATTGGAATGCTATTGAATGCCAAGGGGAAAAGGTTAGATTCTGTCTTGCTGGAGTTGATGGTTTCCTGGCACTTATGTGGTGTGAATGTTACTTGCCATTTCTTAGCTCAAGCCTGAATGTTATCCAGGTCTTGCTGCACACAGGCACAGGCTGTTTCAGTGTCTGAGGAGTCATCAGTGGTGCAGAGCATCATACAATCATCATCCCTATGAACATCTCTGCTTCTGACCTTATGATGGAAGGAAGGTTATTGATGAAGCAGCAGAAGATGGTTATCTTAGGACACTACCCTGAGGAACTCCTGCAGTGATGTCCTGGGACTGAGATGACTGACCTCCAACAACCACAACCATCTTTCTTTATGCTGGGTATGACTTCAACGAGCAGAGACTTTTCCTCCTGATTCCCATTGACTCCAGTTTTGCCAGGGCTCCTTGATGCCGCCTTGGTGTCAAGGGCAGTCACTCTCACCTCACCTCTTGAGTTCAGCTCCTTTGTCCATGTTTAAACCAAATCTTTAATGAGGTCTGAAGCTGAATGGCCCTGGCAAAACACATAATGAGCATCGGTGAGCAGGTTGTTGCCAAGTGCGCACTGCTTGATAGCACTGCTGTTGACCTCTTCCATCACTTTGTCAATGATTCAGAGTGGTGTCACTAAAATCCTTTCTGAAATAAATAATGCTTGAAAGAAATGTAAAATGTGACAATTTCATCAACAAACAGGAAATGAAACTCCTAATCAAACGATTCAGAAAATATAAAACCAACAGTTCCGAAATGGTACAATGTCTTAATAAAAGAAAGAGCTTCATTTACACAGCATATTCCATGACCCCTGGACATCCCAAAATGCTTTACAGCTAATTAAATACCTCTGAAGTATAGACAATATTGTAATGTGGGAAACACAGCAGCCAATTTGCACACAGCAAGTTCCCACAAACAATAATGTGATAATGATCAGATAATCTGTTTTAGTGATTTGGTTCGGGAATATATATCAGCCAGGGTAGTCTATTTACACCAATTATGGCAGCACAGGGGTAGCTAACATACTACAAAGATCCAATTAGATAAATCTCCTTACAGCTGTAAGAGATTGGACAGAGTTTAAAGGCAAGTGTAGCAGGAATGTTACCTGATTCTAGGAGATGGTGTTTGCAGTTTGTTTAACACAGCAGAAAATGAATTGTCGGCAAAAATAAGCATTATTAACAAGGTCTCCCACCTTATATAAATTCACTGAAAATGATTTTAAAAACCTATGCTAAACCATTTAATTAGTGTAAGACAAGTCAGCTTCACAGCAAATTAAATATTCTTTGATATGGAAAAAATCTGTTCCTATTAGTGCCCGTGCAACTTAGAAAATGAGTACAATTTGAAGAGCTTTCCCAAACAATGCAACTAGCAGGAACTTGCAATTTTGACCTGGAGTTGAGGCCAGTTTTGTGCGCAGGCCTTGATTCAGGAAAATTGAACCTTAAACTAGTGTAGAAGATTGCAGAAAACATGGATGTAAGTGGTTTGGGCCATAACTCGCTTAAGTTTCAAATTTAAATTAAAACTTATTTGATTCAATTGTGCTGGAATCTGAGCGCAAAAGTAGCAAAAACTTCTGACCTAGATAGTTAACACTACACTGGGAAAGTAATAAAATATCAGCCTATAGTTCTTGCTCTTTGTACCTATTGGAATGAAAGCATTCTTCTTGCCCATGCTATCTTGAGGATTTACAATTCAAATTCCAAGCTGGACAGCCAAGGCACAGCACTGAGTGATATGAGGTGGATTTCCTTAAACCCTCCCGTCGTGATTTTATAATGATATAATGCCTTGGGCTTATATACTGTACAAGACACAATGCACCAATTTCTCATAAGGGATTTGGTAAACACGTCGTGGGTTCATTTATCAAGATGAAGTACATGAAAACAGGTATTAAGCTTGATGACATCAGAGCTGTGTGTGAGCTCTGCTCAAAGAAAAAGTGAAACTAAGACTGAATCACATGACACATTTCCCCTCTAGTGATGTCATGCTGATATCCCTAAAAGAAATTTTACAAAACCTGCAGCAAATTTTCAGAGATCGCATTCATTCACAATGTGGTGAACATTTTGATTCGAGTGGCCATAGTCACATCCGGGGGGGGGGGGGGGGGGGGCGGGGGGGCTGTCCTTGAAAGTCCATTTGTGATGGAGATGTGATGTCCTTGCATGGAGTGTGTGGATCTCCGTGACTGTAGACCATTGTTTCCGAAAGTGGTTGAACCTGGAGGCTTTACATGTGGATCAATGATCAGATTTTTGTTGCCGATGTCGGTGTCAGCCCAGAGGTTGCAGCATTTTCCCTTTTTGCCAAAACCTGCAATGCTCAAAGCATTTGCAGAGCTCCAGAAAGTTTTGCATGATTTGAGTCTTATATTCGGAAGGTGCTGAAGAGGTTTGAGATGACAACCTTCAAATGGTCCACCCTATTTTTGACTAATGTCATTGCTTGGACCTGTGCAGCTCAACTATGAACGCAGTGTAATAAATAGTAAATGTGCTAATCTCCTCCTTTGCTGTCCTGGAGACGGGATATAAACAAAACAGTCAACTGATCTGATCGTTCCGGTTGTCATCTAGACAATTTAGGTTTATGAGTTAAATATGCATTGGAAATGGCAGGCGCATTGCAAATTGCAATACTGGTAAAAGAAACGCGAGTTCTCTCAGTAGTGATCGATTGTGATCTGTGCCAGGCCCTGCTGATTTGTTGTCAGTGTGATTAGTCATGCTTTTAATCTAAATTTCTACCTCCATATTGAGCTGCAGCGGGTCCTTGTTCCATCTCCAGTCCCCTGTGAATATGTTCTCTCTTGGTTGGGATTGGGCCGTTAAATGCTGGAAATACCTTTAGCTTAACATCCGCAGAAGAAGTATGTTTTGGGGGGCCTGAGGACAATCAGCCTGACAGAAACCCGCATCGGCTGAGGAAGGGAACAAATGCAGCTGGGGTTTAAAAGCTCAGGAATGATAGAAGCAACAAACCGCAGGTCAGATCATGACGAAGCGGAGAGCTGAGCCTTTAAAAGGGGCTTGCCTCAGCTGTGAATGTCGCGAGGTTTAAGTCAGTTTGAGTGGGAATCTGTGACACAATGGAAGGAAAGTATTCTCTGGGGATTGCTATGGTACAGCAGGGCCAGAGCAGGAGATTGGGGCGGAATTATTGACAGACTGTAACAGGGACAACAGTGAAAGAAATTCCAACGGCAATGGGGGAAGGTTCTTTAAATTATTGGGTTAATGCTTCTTGAGACACATACAAGGTGGGCACAGGGAGATTTTTCTGAATACAGCCTTTTGGGGCAGGAATTATTCCAAAAGACAAACTCTTCAAATTCCAGATCTTTCTCGAAAAGGAAGATTCCAGGAACTCCTGCCCTGCCAGTAGGACTTCCATAGTGGAGAAACATGGGAACCGTTTTGAAAGGACTCTGAACAAGAACATTGGCACAAAACCCAAACTGGCACATGACTATCTGAGGCAAGATACAGCCAACAAAGTTATTGTAATTCTGTGAGGCCGTAGAGAATTGGTAAATGCCACAATGTGGTGAATGTTATAAACCATGACTAACAGATGGTTCTAGATAAGATGATTGAAGGAAGATTTCTTGGGATAAATGTATCAGGAGTAGGAGTGTAAGTGTGAGTGTGCTGGAAGTGTGAGTGTGTCGGGAGTGTGTCAGGATTGTGAGTGGGTCAAGAGTGTGAATGTGTTGGGAGTGTGAGTGTGTTGGGAGGTTGAGTGTGAGTGTGTTATGGGTGTAAGTGTGTCAGAGTGTGTGTGTCAGGATGTGAGTGTGAGTTTCTCTGATGTGAGTGTGTCTGGGGTGTGAGTGTGTTGGGGCTTGAGTGTTTGTTTCAGGAGTGTGAATGCAAGTGTTGGGGCTTGTGAGTATAAGTATGCCAGGGTGTGAGTGTGTCGGGTGTGGGTTCGTCAGGGGTTTGAGTGTGTCATTGGTGTGAGTGTGTCAGGGAGTTAGTGTGACTGTGCCGGAGGTGTGAGTGTATCGTGAGTGTGAGTGTGTCAGGTGTGTGACTGTGTCAGGGTGTAAGTGTGAATATATCAGTGGTGGGAGAGTGTCGAGACAGTGAGTGTGAGTGTGTCAAGTTGTTAGTGTGAGTATGTCATGTTGTTAGTGTGAGTGTGCTGGAGGCATAAGTGTGAGTGTGTCAGGGTGTGGGTGTGTCAGGTTTGTGAGTGTGTGTGTCGAGGAGTTCGTGTAAGTGTGTCAGGAGTGTGTGAATGCCTGGGTGTTAGTGTGTGTGTCAGGGTGTGAGTGTGCTGTGGTGTTCGAATGAGTGTGCCAGGGTGTTAGTGTGAGTGTGTCAGGTATTTGAGCATGTCAGGAGTGTGAGTGCAAGTGTCAGGGTCATTGGAGTGTCATTGTGCCAAATGTGGGTTTGATGGGGGTTTGATCGTGTGGGTGGTGTGAGTATGAGCATGTCAGGGCATTAGTATGAGTGTCTCAGTGTGTGAGCATGACAGGGTGTGAGTGTGACATGAGTTTGAATGTATTGTGGTGTTAGAATGAGTGTCAGGGTATGAGTGTGTCAGGAGTGTGAATGTGTCGGGTGTTTGAGTATGTCAGAAGTGTAAGTGTGTCGGGGTGTGAGTGCGAGTGTGTTGGGGTGTCAGTGTGAGCAGATTGAGAGTCTGAGTGTGTCAGGGTGTGAGTGCGAATGTGTCAGGTGTGAATGTATGTGTTTGGAGTGTGAGTGTCTCGGGGTGTGACTGAATGTGTTGGGGTGCTAGTGTGAGTGTGTCACAAGTGTGTGTCCTGAATGTGAGTGGGTTGGGGTGTGAGTGTGTCAGAGTATGCGTGTGAGTGCGATTGTGTCATGGACGTGAGTGTGTTGGGAATGTGAATGTGAGTGTGTGTGTCAGGGTGATAGTGTAAGTGTGTCAGGAGTGTGAGTGTGTCAGGGTGTGAGTGTGAGTTTGTTGGGGTGTGCATGTGAGTGTGTTGGTGATGTGAGTGTCTGTGTTGGAGCGTGAGTGTGTCGGGAGTGTAAGTGTGTTGGTGGTGCAGAAGTGTGAGTGTGTTGGGAATGTAAGGGTGTCAGGGGTATGAGTGTGTCAGGTTTGTGAGTATGTCAGGGTGAATGTGTGTATGTCGGGATGTGAGTGTGTCAGAGTAGGAGTATGAGTGTGATTGTGTTATGGGTGTGTGTGTCAGGAATGTGAATGTGTGTCAGTTGTTATTGCGTGTTGGGAGAGTGAGTGTATCGGGGTGTTAGTGTGTGTATATTGTGGGTAGGAATGTGAGTGTGTCAAGTGTTTGAGCGTGTCAAGAGTGTGAGTGCAGGTGTCAGGGAAATTTGAGCATCAGTGTGTCAGGGTGTGAGTGTGCCAGGTGTGGGTTTGATGAGGGCGTGAGTGTATCAGTAGTGTGAGTGTGTTCATGTCAAGACATTAATGTGTGTACTGGGGTGTGAGCATTACAGGGTGTGAGTGTGTCATGAGTTCGAGTGTGTTGTGGTGTTAGAGTGAATGTATCAGGGTGTTAATGTGTGTGTCAGGCTGTGAGTGGGTCAGGAGTGTGAGTGTGTTGGGAGTGTGAGTATGATGGGAGTGTGAGTTTGTCAGGAGTGTGAGTGTGTCAGGGGTGTGAATGCGAGTGTGTTGGGGTGTTAGTGTGACCGTGTTGGGATTCTGAGTGTGTTGGGGTGTTAGCGTATGTGATTGGAGTGTAAGTGTGTCGGGGTGTTAATGTGAGTGTGCTGGGATGTTAGTGTATGTATCAGGAATATGAGTGTGTTTGGTGTGACTGTGATGTGTCGGGATGTTCGTATCCTGGGGTGTGAGTGTGAGTGTGTCGGGAGTGTGTGTGTCAGAGGGATGTGAGTGTGTCAGGAATGTGAATGTGAGTATCGGGGTTTGTGAGTGTGAGTATGCCAAGGTGTGATTTTGCTGGGTGTAGGTTTGATGGGGGTGTGAGTGTGTCAATGGTGTGAGCTTGAGCGTGTGGGGGCATTAGTGTGAGTGTGTCGGTGTGTGAGCATGGCAGGGTGTGAGTGTGTCATGAGTGTGAGTGTATTGTGTTGTTAGAGTGAATGTGTCAAGGTGTTAGTGTGTGTTGGGAATGTGAATGTGTTGGGAGTATGAGTGTGTCAGGAGTGTGAATGTGTCAGGGGTGCGAGTGTGAGTGTGTTGTGGTGTCAGTGTGAGTGTGTTGGGAGTCTAAGTATGTTGGGGTGTGAGTGTGTGTGCCAGGCTGTTAGTGTATGTGTCAGGAGTGTGAGTGTATTGGGGTGTGAATGAGTGTGTTGGGTGTTAGTGTGAGTGTGTTAGGTATTAGTGTATGTGCCAGGAATGTGAGCTTGTTGGGGTGCTTGTATGTTGGGGTATGAGTGTAAGTGTGTCAGGGGTGTGAGTGCAAGTTTCCCTGGGTGTGTGTAACAGGGTGTTAGTGTGCCAGGGTGTGAGTGTGACTGCGTCAGGAGTGTATGTGTCAGAGGGGAGTGAGTGTGTCGGGAGTGTGTGTGTGTCAGGGGTGTGAGTGTATTGCGGTGAGAGGTCGGTGATGTGAATGTGTCGGGGTGTGAATGTGTGTGTGTGTCGGGGTGTGATGTGAGCATGTTGGGAGTGTGAGCGTGTCAGGAGTGTGTGTGTCTTCAGGGCTGCAATTAGTGAGGTCAGCTGACCCCAATTATCTTGCAGCTTATCTGATTGGTCCTCGGAAGTTATCTTCCTCAATGTTAATCTTTGAACTTACAGAACAGATCTCCATTTGCAGCGCTGTTTAACCAAATGTTTTCCATTAAATTATTGATGGAACACTGTTGCTGTGCAACAGCTCATTACTCTTCATCTCCAAAATGATCGCATTACATCTTGTGCTTGAAATCTTCCATTCATCTTCAGAGGTCTGCCTGCTGAGTTTAAACTTTTCCAGCTTTGTTGATCAGCAGGGAGTCCCTTTCTCTTTCTGATAGTCTCATCCGTTCTCCAATTCAAAGTTCAGTAATGCATCATATAACATCATCTTATTTATGTTCCCTGCCAAGGCTTAATCAAGTACAACAAAGTACTTAATAATCCCCGTCAAAGCTCTCCTTCACACAACACTTCATGCAATGAATGCCTTCACCATCAAGATAAACGGCAGTAGTTGAATGATTGACCACTCAAGGATCAGGTTTTTATTGTTTAAGTGGACTTGAGCAGGTGAGATTGTTTGTGCTGATGGAAATAGAAACTTCAGGGCTGAGCTATCTCTATAAATTCTTCCATTTCTACAGCCCTTGGAGGTCCTTTTGCTCAACGAGTTCTGCTCCCTACCATTTTTTGTTTGTATCTCTGGCTGCCCAGGCCCAAAGCTTTAGAATTTCCTCCCTCGATTCCGAAGCCCCTCTATCTCCCCTTCTCTTTCATTAAGGTGCCCCTTAAAAGCTGCCTCTTTGACCAGGCTTTTGGTCACCTGTCCTAATGTGTCCATTTATAAAAACAGAAAATGCTGGAAATACTCAGCAGGTCAGGCAGCATCTGCTTTTCTGCTTCTCAACTAATATCTACTTACGTGGCTCAGCGTCAAATCCTGTTTGATAATGCCACCATGAAGTGACTTGAGAAATTGTACCACATTAAAGGTGTTGTATAAAAGCAAGTTGTGAGTTAAGGCTAGCTAAGAGAGGTGGAAGCTTCACCAGGGATGGCAGGTCAAGGAAAGAACAGAATTTTTTCACCTCATTTCACTTTGTTCCCTACTGGTGTTGAAGCAAAATAACACAACTGTCCTGAATGTTTTCCCAGGCCGGCCTCAATTTGGAGGCATCCCAAGGCGCTCCTTGGCTTTGGCAGATTAGTGAGAGGGAACAGAAGGACCAAACATTGATACAATGATCAATGCCACCCTCATGAAAGGTTTGTGGATTGGGAATGAGATCCCCTCTGTTATGACTGCCTGAGGAAGAATAAAAATGACTCCCCTATTCTACAACTCCAGGTCTGAATGTAACCAGGGTTTCTTGTGAATTCGGAGAGGATGTGCTTTGCCAATGCTGCTGCAGTCCCACTAGTTACACTTTCAGACTGTAAAGAATTGCTCAGACAGGCTTTTCCAAATTTAATCAAAGAGCAAGATAAAGCAAAATACTGCAGATGCTGGAAATCTGAAATAAATACAGGAAATGCTGGAAAAATTCAGCAGGTCTGACAGCATCTGTGGAGAGAGAAACAGCTCACGTCTCTTATCCGTATGACGCTTCTTCAGAGCCAAAGAACAAGATAAGTTTATTGAAACTAACTCCTGAAATAAAACAAAACTATGTCACATGCATTCCCTGGACCACACACACACTAGTAGAGAAGGTAGAATAAGAGGATAGGCTTAAAGATGTTTGTAGTTTGTGAAGAAGGGAAAAAAACAAAGGAGGATATGGTCAGCTGTTGTTTGGTTGGTCTCAATGCGGTGATTAAATGTTGCGGGTTTTTTGATTGGCTATCTTCCTGGGCGCATTGTATGGAGCAGATTTCTATGTTTCCTTCCCAAATGATCTCTGTTTGCAGTAGATTTGTCTTCTCAGGATGGTTACTTTGCAAATCCTGGCACATACTTTCAAGAGACAGAGAGAAAGGAAACTGATTCTTTGTAGCTTTTCAGCACAACATTCTGTTCTCTGATCTCTGAACTCTCTGGTTTGGTAAACAGCTATTAAAGTCCTGCTGGCTATATATTCCATAGGAATTTGATTAATCCATGTCTGCTGCCTTCATTGTTTTTAAAACTGGTAATTGTATTTGATGTCCCACCTTAGATACTTTGAAAAGTTTTAGGATAGTGTGAAATCCAACAGGAGACAAAGGCCCCTAACTTCCATACTCCCCAGTGTTGGATTTGGGGGGTACCCCAAAGATACCCTAGGGAATCCCTCTGGGAAGTTCCTAGGTAAAGATTTGCGTGGTAATTGCCCAGAAGTGCAAACTTCCTCTGGAAAATTGAGCTGCTCTGGGAACCATCCAAAAATGCAGTTGAAATCGTTAACTTCGGATGGTTCACTATGGTTATACCAATAGTTACCCAAAAAAAGTTAGAAGAATTAAAACCTCTTCTAACTTCTGACTAACTATTGTAAAGACCCAGACTGACCCACAGGACTCCCCCACCCTCCCAAGGGACTCCACCCATCACCTCCCCCCCAACTGATCTCTGACAACCCATCTCCCCCCACCGATATCGGATCCCCCTCGGACCCCAATACCTCCCCATGACCTCGAGCCCCCCCCAACCTCAGAGCCCCCCCCAACCTCGAACCTTTCCCCCTCAATCTTGAACCATGCACCCAGGCCTCCCCCCGCAGACCTCAGACCGCCCTTTAGAAACCCCCAGACCTCGGACCCCCCCAATATTTGGACATCCCCAAGATCTCGGAACCACCGCCCCACGAATCTTGGACCTCCCCCAAGATCTTGGAACCTCCCAACCAATCTCAGGCCCCAACCCCCTGATCTCAGACCCCTCCACAGACTTTGGACCCCCTCCCCCCCCAAGTCCTTGGAATTGCACCCTGAGACCTCGGACCCTGCCCCAGACTTTGGACAGCACCCCCCCCCCCACCCCGACAGGTCTCTGAATCCCCCCAGACCTCGAACCCCCACACCCAGACTTCAGACCCTCGCCCAGACCTAAGAACCCCCATTCCCCACACCTCAGACACGTACCCCCAGAACCCGGACCCCACAGACATTGCATCCCCCCCCTCACGGTCCTAGGACCTCCTGACCTACAGATACCGTCAACCCGCTTATCCCATCTCCTTGTCTTAGACTCTTACCTTCCCTGGCCTGCCAATTCCCCTGGCCCTTTAAACTTACCTGGTTTACAACAAACATTCACAAACATTCACTCCCTCCACCACCGACGCACAGTGGCAGCAGTGTGTATCATCTACAAGGTGCATTGCAGGAATTCACCAGGGCTCCTTTAACACACCTTCCAATCCCGTGACCACCACCATCTGGAAGGACAAGGGCAGCAGATAGATGGGAATACCACCATCTGGAAGCTCCCCTCCAAATCACTCACCATTCTGACTTGGAAATATATTGCTGTTCCTTCACTGTCTCTGGGTCAAAATCCTGGAACTCCCTCCCTAACAGCACTGTGGGTGTATCAACACCACATGAGCTGCTGCGGTTCCAGAAGGCAGCTCACCACCACCTTCTCCAGGGCAACTAAGGCTGAGCAATAAATGCTGGCCCAGCTTTCCAGTACCCCCCAGATCATGTCTTGGTGATCGTGGTTGCATGCTGTGCTCTTGCGCTGGAAAGGGGGGACGCAGTGGACGATGAAGACATTGACGCAGTGGATGCGGCTGCACATAATGAGTCCAGCACTGATTCTGAGGATGAGGAGGCACAGGGGAATAATGAGAGGCTAAACGCTGACCCAGGACTACACCAAGGAGACAGAGACAGCCGGGAGACTTTAATCCAATGAACCTTCAGCTAGCTCCACACAAATGGATCAGGAGGACCAGCCTTGCCTGGTGCTTCCATACACAGCACTTAAGTGCTCCATCTGCCAGGTCATCAGCTGCAATGAAAGGCTTTGGACATAAACCTCAATGTCCACTCAAACACTCATGACATGTATGTAAAACATACAAATGCAGAACAAAGGAGCCACCCTCAGCCATGGTAACACATCTGGTTTTAATTTTCTCCATCATAAAGTCACACAAAATGAAAGCAAAATGTTTGTCAACCATAAATAAATAATAATTCCCTAATCTCGGGCCAACACAAAAGCACCAGTGAGAAAGCCGTGGTGTGCCTAAGGTGCCTTATGCTTACATTTACGGTTGCTACGTCTTGGTGCCGCCCCATCACTCGAAGTGGCTTGTGAGACAGCCTGCTGAATCTGCTGTCCTGTTGGCCTCGATGACCTTGTCGGTCGTCCTCTGGCCCATGGATCCTGTGCTGGCCCCTCCTGGGAGGGAGTGGCCAGTTCCACAGCTGGCATCTCCCCAGTCATCACAGCCTCACCTGATGAAGCAGTCACTGGGAAAGGGGCGGAGCAGCTGCTGCCCTCATCCGGAGCGCCCTGAGAGGAGCCCGCAGAGACGACAGGCAGCTGCTGCACTGATGTGAGGTCACCCCGGACCTCCTTGCTTACCATCGATGGATGGGCAACAAGCTGGGAAGCTTGAAGCCCAGACCATCTCCCACATTGCCAAAAACAAGCTGTGCACTGGCATTGTGAGGGCTTGCAGGTCTGAACGTAACCCCAGGAGATCCTACTAGTTCTCCTGGAAGCCCCTCTGCACGAGAGTTGCCACTGTCTCCATGGAGGAAGCATGACGCTCTGATATGAGGCTCATTGCATCACTGATGCTCTGCGTGGACTCCTCCACCACTGATGCCAAGCGAAGCATAGCCTCATGTATCATTCCATGACCTTCTCCAAAATAAAGCCAGGAGATCTTTTATGTCCACCCGAAAGGGCGGACGGAACCTCAATTTATATGTCTCATGAAAGACAACACCCTGGACAGTCCAACACTCCCTCATTATTACAATCTACATGAACTACACTAAGCATTGGCCGAGATTTTGTGTTCATGTATCTATAGTGTGGCTTGAACCCACAACCTTCTGATTTGGAGGTGAATTTTTAAGTGGTGAATGGAATACAAACAAGCAGCTGCTTTTTCTTAGATGGTGTTGAGCTTCTTGAATGTTGTTGGAGCTGCACTCATTCGGGCAAGTGGAAAGTATTCCATCACACTCCTGACTTGTGCCATGTAGATGTGGACAGGCTTTGGGGAGTCAGGAGGTGGGTTACCCGCCACAGGATTCCTAGCCTCTGACCTGCTCTCGTAGCCACAGTATTTATATGGCTGGGCCAGTTAAATTTCTGGTCAATGGTAACCCCCAGGATGTTAATAGTGTGGGATTCAGTGATGGTAATAACAATGAATGTCAGGGGGTGACAGTTAGACTCTCTCTTGTTGGAGATGGTCATTACCTGGCAATTGTGTGGTGCAAATGTTATTTGCCACTTGTCAGCCCAAGCCTGGATATTGTCCAGGTCTTGCTGCATTTGGACATGGACTGCTTCAGTATTTGAGGAGTCGCGAATGGTGCTGAACATTGTGCAATCATCAGTGGACACCCCAAACTCTAATCTTATGATGGAAGGAAGGTCATTGATGAAGCAGCTGAAGATGGCTGGGCCTTGGACACTACCCTGAGGAACTCCTGCAATGATGTCCTGGGGCTGAGAAGTTTGGCCTTCAACAACCACAACCATCTTCCTTTGTGCTAGGCATGACTCCAATAAGTGGAGAGTTTTCCGCCAATTCCCATTGACTCCAGTTTTGCTAGGGCTCCTTGATGCCACACTCAGTCAAATGCTGCCTTGATGTCAAGGGCAGTCACTCTCACCTTATTTATAATGTAGTAAGCTAGGAGAGCAGGAAAGATGATATGTAATAAAGAGTCAGAGTTTGTGGGTGTAAATTATCTGAGGGCAGAGAAAAAAAGACTCAAAAATGGAAACGGGGAAACTAAATTACATAAACAGCAAGCTTATACACTAGATAGGGATGAGAGAACAGCTCACATGAAGGTAAAAACATTAACAGTCAAAGGTTTATAAAGTTGGTGCCCTTTAACTAGCAACTTCTCAAGATAGTGGAATGGATATACGCGACTCGATATGTAGTACGGTGAGGCATGCGTTTCAAAAATAAATTCAATGGGCTGTAACATCCAACAAGATAGGCTGGCACAACTAAAAGAAATAAATCGATTCTTACTTGCCCTGGAAATTTATGATGACCCTTCCGATCGCAGAAGCTGCTTGGGGCCTATATTGGACGACTCCTCGCAGGCCCCAGTGAAGTGTAAGTCCGTTGAAGCCGTGCCCCCAACACTGAGACAAACAAACCTGGGGATGGCCCATGAGAGCAGCCTTGGACAGCCTATTTTGTGAAAGGGCAAGTTAAAGACCTGAGACTTCTGCACAATTTCAAAGATATTTCACTGCTCTTTTTTGTTATTTCTTTTAAACAGTCAACTGCATTGTTATTGACTAATTCAAAGCGTAATTTTTTTTTGTATTTCCTTTAATAAGGGAACATAATTGTTAGCCAATGTTTATAAGTGAATTTGGTTTTTCTTATTTAGTTTAAATCTGTAATGTTATTAAACGACTTTAAGTGTTGTGTGCTGAAAAGTACTCATTTTTTCGCATGTAGGAGGTGGCAACACAGGAGATTGTGGCGAAGGAAAGAAATCAACATTTCTCAGATGAAGAATTGAATATCCTGTTAAACCAGGTGGAAGAAAAGTGCATGTACATCCTCGGGCGAGGAAAGTCAAAACCCCCAAGGAAGCTTCAGATCATTGCTCAGGAACAGGTTGCAGCAGTTCTGAATGCAAACAGTATCATACCTAGGATGGTGGATCAGTACCGCAAGAAATTGATTTAATGCGTTCTGCCAGGGTATGGATAGATCTTAATACATAAGGTAATTCTTGAAACTCAAAATCCTAGTTTATGAGTTTAAAAATTAAGGTCAGAAATGTTGTTTCATGTACTAAGTTTCTGAAGTGTCAAAAAACGCAGTTGCCTTAGAGATGGTTCTGAATTAGTTTCAGCCAACCTTGATTAGACAATATAGAAAGGTTCAATGCTAACTTTCTCAGGTGTCGTGAAATGCTTTAGCCTTGGAGATGGCTCTGAATTAGTTTAAGCAAATATCTTGGTTAGGCAATATAGAAAATTGCAGTGCTAAGTTTCAGAGGTGTCGTAAAACGCAGTTGCCTAGGAGATGGCTCTGGCTTAACTTCTATTAAAGTCTTCAGTGTTTTTGATGGTGTAGTTACACATTTGCAGTATCTGTAAAGTTTTATGAAAAACACTTATTCACAAAGATAATGTAAGAGATACAAAATCTAATATATTTGACAACAGTAATCTTTAACTTAAGCAGCTGCACTTTGAAATTCTGAATAATAACTACATCAAGTTTTTCACATTTTTGAACTAAAATAAAGCAATTTTTTGACTTTATGACAACAGTTGTCTTATCTTATTTAGGAAGGAAGGGAGGGAGGGAGGAAGGGAGGGATTATAGATGGTGAATTTTCAAAACTCAATGTCCAAAAGCAGTAGCGACCAGGCGGCCTCGAGCTGCCCTGGCAGCGGCTGGAGCCCCCAGGAGGCATGTCCACATGGCGGTCCTCCAGCTCCCCCATTTCTGATGCTAAATCATCTTCAGGGTGAAGGGCCAGTTCTTGCTGGAGGACAAAGTTGTACAATGATCACATACCACTACAATCCTTGGGACTATCACAGGTATATACCATAAAGTGCCCCCTGACCTGTCCAGGCAACAGAAGCTTGACTTTAGAAGTCCAATTGTCCTCTCTGCTACCTGACAAGTTGCAACATGTGCGCAGCTGTATTGCTCATGTGCTTGGTGGTCCTCTGAAATGGTGTCATGAGCTGCATTCTTAGTGGGTATCCCTTATCACCCAATAACCATCCAGCAATTCCTGGTGACATTGCCGTGGTCCGGTGCAACCTTGAGTTTGGCAGGACAAATGAGTCTGGGCACTTCCCCAATTGTTTGCATTCACATTGAGGATCCTCATTTGGGCATCACACAGTTATCATCATACTTAAAAAAATGGAAACCCTTCCTGTTGATGAAGGAAACAGTCTCATCTATTGGCGCCTTCAATGGAATATGTGTTCCATGGACCGCCCCAACCACTTTCAGGAAACCAGCGATCTTGTAGAATGCGAGAGACTTCTTCCTCCTCACAGGGGATATGGCAGAAATAATAAACTCTGAAGCTCTGTGAAAAGTTGCCTCAGTTACCTGGTGAATGCAGGTCCATGCAGCATTCTGCAAAATGTTACACGTCACTATTGTCATGTTGAAAAGACCCACACATAAAGAAATTCAGTGCTGTCCTGAGTTTCATCTCCACCATTAAGGCAGTGCAGCATTTCAAGTTCGGCTTTGGGGTGAATTTTCTCCCTGTAGGGGGTGTTCAGCAGTAGTGGGCACAGGTGAGTGTGCAGCCAATCACCCCCCACGATTGGCTGTGCGCCGCCATTTTACATGGGCAGGCAAATTAAGGCCCGCCCAGTGTGATGGACACCCGGAAGTGCTGAGCACTCCCTGTGCGGGTGGGAGGAGGAAGGAGAGTCAGGGCCTGCGCTCTTTCCCGTATGTGTGCAAAAGAGCTCAGAAATCTCCCTGAGGCTACCTCAAGGAGTTAACTTTCATTATCAAAAATTGGATAAAAGATTTTTAAAAATTATTCAGCCAAGTCCCCTCATGTGACAGTGTCACATGAGCTGGGACATGTCTATGAATTTTATTTAAAATTATTATTAAAGTTTAAAAACCTTCATGAAACCTCATCCCGCCTGTAGATGAGGTTCCATGAAAAATGCGAAGGCCGCCTGGGCTCTTTGCCTGCCTGCCAACCTTAAGGTTGAACAGGCAGCTATATTAATTGTTTGAATTACTATTTAAATGGCCTTAATAGGCCTTTGGCAGTTCGGTGGCTGCACAGCCGACTCCGGTGCAAGCCCGCCGAACTGAAGATCTGAATGACGCGTGGTGATGTCAGGACACACGCCCGATGTCACCGCGCGTCATTTTATGCATCAGCGAGTGGGACCCGTCCCCACATGCTAACCTGAATATTCAGGCCCAGGTTTTCCTTCAGCATTTCACAGAGATGTCCCATTGCTTCCTCACTGAAGCGTAGTCTCCTGACACACAGCTCCTCTGACATCATTTCATATGACACCCTTTGCCTGTACACTCTCTGGGGTGGGTAATTGATCTTCTTGCTCAACAAGTGGATACGCTGGCTGACTCCCCCCTCATGGTCCCTGTGCCCACATCGAGCCCTCAACACAAGTAGTGCGGTCCCAATAAGCAAAGCAGAAATTGTGATGCACCAGGGGTTGAACATGACTCCAGACCAAGTTTGGAATCTGCACTGGATTTTGGAATACCCGTCAGAGAGATGGTTCACATCAGTTTACAGAATGCTTACATATGCCATTTTAAACACTATACTTTGATAAAGCATTTGAAATAGCCAAATCACATACATAACTTGTAACAGTAAATGCAGAACTCCTTCTCAAATGTATCAAAATGTACTATTCAAGAGGCTATTAAAGATCAACATTGCATTAAAGAGACCCTTCAATACACCATGCTGCATTAAAATGCATCATACACATACATTTCACAAAATAACTTTAGCTGAAGCTCATTAGATACTCTTATAAGTTAAACTCACTTTGTTACACATGAAAGCACTTTTTAAAGAAATAAACAGCAGAATTGCATGGCACAGTTGGAAAAAGATTAAAATTTCTATCTTTCTAACACTTTCTGCACATTACATATATCTTGAACATCTTCTAAACATATAAAAAAAATTCACCAACCTAAAGAATCTCTCCAAAATGTCTGCTGCCTCTCTTCACTGCTGTTAGACCAAGAATGAAAGTGTGCGAAGAAAACCACGTAGATACCTGCGCATCCCCAGGGCATCCGACTGAAGTTTGTGCTGTCACATCAATTTAAATGGAAGGCCTTCAATATAGTGTAATCAACTGTGTAGTGCAAAATCGCAGGATGTGGGGGAGTGGGGGCAAGATTGAATGCAGCGACGGTGAGCACCTCAGAAGTTAAAGCTCATTATGTTCTATGTCTATGGTTACAAATGTGTAATTATGATATCACAGATTTTAAGGTCAATTGTTTTAAAGGCAGACTTCTGTTTTCAATCCTTTATATTGAGTTTAAAAGCCTTTTTCAAAATGGAAGCATGGAAATATAACAGGGCACCTTCTGGTTTTTATTCAAACCTCGTCAGGCTCATATTTCTGGAGCTGGCCAAGAAGAGTTATTAAAAATGCAAAATCCCTCCAGGGGTGTCCACTGAATTCTAAAAGGTGTGAAAATCCTTTTACCTTCGAGGGAACAGGAAGGGACTTCATGGACCACAACGTAATTAACTTATTTGCCTGGTGGAGCAATGACTCCTTGAAAATTAACATATCAGCCATTTTGTGTTTTTTGAATAGGAAAGGAGGCTGTAAGCAGCCATCTTTGGAGGGAGTGTGTAGAACCCCAGGAAGAGCTCTGAGAAATGACAGCACAGAGGGTTCTTGGCCAAGGAAGGACTAAGAGGAAGGTAGTAAGAGAGCAACTGCTGTTCTGCCCAAACAGTGCAGGTAACCTGCATGTGTCGTAACCACAGAGTTAGTGAGGAATAGGAAATCTTATCTCTCTCCCTCCCAAAACCCTGATGAGTGCATCTGAAAAAGGCAAGCACTGACAGATCGACTGCAGAAGCCATCACAGTTACCAAACCAAATCTTAAGTTTCAACTCCTTCATTTCGGAAGGAAGGAACTCAGGCAAGGGGCCTGCAACAATATCTCACAGAGACTGATTTGAAATCTCATTGTTAAATATCTTTTTCCTTTATCTGAATTTTAATCATTGTATCTGTATTTTAGTTAATAACTTAATCACATTTTACTTAAATAACTTCCACCAGTAGTGTTGCAATAAACCAACTTATCTTGTATAAGTGTAAAGTTTGTCTTCTGGGTTATTTTTAAATTGAACTTTCATAAATTAAAAGAGGGCTACATATAGACACACAATTTTTTAGTTCATGGACCACTTTACAGAAATGCCTTTCACATGGTTGTAACATTATATTAAAATAGCAACTGCTGGAGCCAGGGCTTCCACTGGTGCCTGTGGATCAATCCATTGGGAATCACACTATATAAATCAGACCATTGTGTAATGAGGCACCATAATCTTCAGCTGTCAAAACAGTAGATCAAAGTTATTGTTCAAAACAGCTTTTGCGAAGGAGATTAGGCTGAGACAGTGGAAGAATTTCTAAAATGACAGTCGCAGTTGCCCCTTGGCTGAGAAGAATCAAAAGAGTTTGCTGAAATTAACCAGAGCCATGGAATAGATCAGTGTCCATGTCAATATCATTGTTGTCAATTTCAGTTTCTGCATCACTCTGCTTTGGTGGTGTTGGTAGCACAGACTAACATCCACATTCCGCTAACCGGTAAAGGAGATCGATTGAAAGCACCATTTAAATCCAAAGGATGGATTTAGCCCCCAACAAGTAGCAATTAGTAGTGAATATCCCCTCCTCTCCGGCAATGAACCCCGATAGTGAGATCCAAAGTACCCTGACGCCCCAACCCCGCCATAAACAAAGTTCAGCAGAAGAGAGCGGGACACAGTGACATTGTACTGGAGATGGTCACCATGTTCTAATGGAAAACATTAAATGCATCAATGCAAATACATCCACGAAGCTAATGCACCAATAGCGGACTTTTCAGATGCCAGCATTTGAAATTCTTATCATGCAAAACATAATTGTCAGATTTGAAGCCTTGTGCCTGGTTCTAGACTCCACTCATATTTTGGCTCCTTTGAAACGAGCTGTGAATCAGCAGCAGGGTTCAATAAGAATTCTGTGGATTCTATCAGATGCTTTTCCCAAACCACAGGTTGGTGCTGACACTCACATTAATCTTTGAAGGCAGCTGCAATCCCCAATATTTTAGAAAGAGCTCAGACTGTGCGCTGTAGAATAAAAGCCAACACACTCACCTGCTACACTGTTTTAATCTGGTTTCATTGGCTTCTCCAGTAAGCGAGGAAAGAACTTGCGTTTCTAAAGCACCTTTCGCGGGACAGGATTTAACCGGCCAGTCAGGGCGGGGGCTGGGCTGGAAAATGCGATGAGCAGCTCAAAAAGCCCATTGGCTTCGGCGAGACCGGAAAATCCTGCCATTGGCAGGGACTGTAAAATTCTCCCTTTAGTCTCAGGACACCTTACTTTACAGCCAATTAGTGAATTGTAGTCACCGTTTGTAATGTGGGAAACATGGCAGCCAATTTGTGCACAGCAAGCTCCCACAAACAGCTATGAGTTAAATGACAAATTAAATTATTTTCTTGATGTTGGTTGAGCCATGTATAGTGATGAGGACACCCGGGAGAATTCCCCTGCTCTTCTTTGAAACATGTCATTGAATCTTTTACCTCTGCCTCAGACAGGAGTCAGATTCCTGGCTTAATGTCTGCCCAAAAGGCAATGCTTCCTCAGTACTGCCCTGGAGTGCCGGCTCAGATTTCTGTTCTCAAGTCTCAAGCAGGACTTGCACCCACAACCTCCTGACCCAGGGAGAGTGCTGCCCACTGAGTGATGGCTGACATCTTCATATCAAAGTTGTTGATTTAACAATTGCCAATACGGAAATGTGCACTGATGTAAAACTTTAGGATTTCCGTGTCTGAATGCTTTGAGCGCAGTTAGAGCAGGTTGGCAATGTGTAGTCTCTCAGCCTCAATGCTTAAACAATGCAAATAAAGAAAATCTGAATAACTTTAACTGCCTTTCCCCTCCCCCCCCCTCAAAAAAGGGCATCCTAATTGATCAGTGTTAGGCCAGATCAAGAGGCAAGTGACAACATCGGACAAGAGGACAGAGAAAGATTGACCCAGATCATAACTGTGGGGAGAAACAAAAGGGAAAGAGCTAGAATGGCTCAAATGAAATCAGTGCAGCATATGAGGAATCATAGAGATGCTGAAAAACCAATCACTGACTTCAAGGGCAAAAAGTAGAACAAAGGTGTTAGCTCTCATGGTCTCCTGTGGTCTGCTGCCACCATATATGTTGAGCGCTTCAATGTAGACCTCAAGGGATCTGTATCCATGTTATCGATGCTAACCAAGATATTGAGACTGACGAGGGTTCAGGTTAAACAAAATTACATTAAGTTTATTACTAGCAACAACTATATACAGCTCTGCACAGGCCTTGATGTAGCCTGGCTGCTAACAGTTACATAGGCTGATTACTTGACTATATGCTTGACTCATAAGATATTTATATGACGTCTGCAGTAGAGGTCACAGGTAATAGTGAACATCTAGCATGGAGGCTGTACATTTTATCCGCCAGTCTTGCACATGGTGATGTCATAGTGATCTCACTGTGCAGCTTCTTAAAGGTGCATGTCATTGTCTGCATTGGCAAGCATACAATTTCACAACATCTCTCTTTTCCAATTTGATAGAAAGAAAAACTTAGTGAGGACATATATAACAGTGAATATCAGGCATAACAAGATTGAATCATGGCATAGAGTTTAAGCATGAAGATAATGTTTTGGTGGGCGTATATTTCTTGTTCTTGTGTAGTGTTCAGGGTGTTGTGTTGTGTCCTGTGGTTGTGTATTGTGTTTCTTGGTTGTTCATTGTGGGATCACCTTGTCTTACAGTGTTGGCACTTATGTGGTCCCCTGCGACTGAAATAACACTCTCTGTGTCTGAGTCATGGTCAGTCTGATCCGTTTGCAGCTCAGCATGCACGATGCTAATGTGCCAACTGTTCCTTCTGGGGATCTGTCCATTTGGCATCTCAGCCTCCTATGGCTGTGGCTGTGTGCGCTGTCACAGCACCTTTCCTTGTACCCAACTCTGGTATGCGCAAAGCTTCAACCTACATTAACTGTGTTAAAGGTTTTGCTCTCTGGTCCTGCTGCTGGGACAGCCTCTCTCTCTTTTCCAGTAGAATATCATGAGCTTCCATCTAGATTGGGAGTAGATGGGGCAGGAGAGTGGTACGGACTGGCTTCCCAAACATCAAATTGGTGCATGAGGGTGGACCGGCTCACTGTGGTGTGGCACGAAGATTGGGCATGGCGATTCGGAAATCTTCCTTGGTTGCCTTTGTTATGACCAATGCAGTTGGTAAAACGGAGTTATTTTAAAAATCCCAGAGGGAAACTTTGAACAACTATCATAACCTATAATTTTAAGTGTTTATGTTTGAGATGCGACTCTAAATTCAGGAATCAGACCACCAGTTCTCACGGCTTTACATTAAACTGAATTAAACATTTTATTAATTTACACAGGTTAAAATATATGTACACTTGGCTACAAATTACCACTATCATAATATTTAACAAATTCCCAAACTAATGTCCATTAAGGCAACAGCAACCCATAGACTTAACCAGGCAAAGCATTTTCACTTTACAAATTCAAAATTAGGTTATTTTCACTGTGGAGCCAGTTGGAGGCTTGCAGCTGCCTTCTGACCTTACATTGCCTCTGCCTGCACATCCGAAAACTATTGAAGTTATACCTACCATTACTGATTGAATTCGAATTCTCATTGTCTCACCAGTCTCTTTGAACTTTCCCTTTTAACACTGAAACCCCTTTCATTGTACAAAATTTTATTAGTAATATAAACATATTGCTTGGTAGCTGCTAGAAAGGTGTCAAGTTTTCACTCCCCGCCTTGAATGCTCTATTCAAAAAATACAAATTCATACTAGTACCTATCAAAGCACCCAGACTATCTGGCTTTAAGACAGACCTGCAGACTAAACCTCTATTTTAAAAGAAAAATATTTTCCAAAATATTATTTATATTAATAGCTTCATGACACCTTGCACTTTAGAACTGTCGCTTTGATCATATTGAAGGTCCATTCTGTTAACCTCTTGGACTGAGGGTAATGCTGGGAGGATATGATGTGTTACACACCCCATTTTGTGCACTTGTCCTGGAAGGGTGGTCCTGTATATTGAAGATCGTTGTCTGAGACGATTGTTTTAGGTACACCAAACATGCTGAAAATCGCAGTGAATGTGTCAGCAACTGTAAAGCTGGTTGTGTCCTTGATCTGTGAATGAAAAGGAATCTGGTAAAATAGTCCATTACCAAGATGTAATCTTCACCGCCTAGATGGAATAAATCAGTGGCTATTTGTGACCATTGGGCAGAGTGGATTTCATGTGGTAACAATGGTTTTCTGCCCTGCTGTGGTTGGTACACCTGGCATTTATGACATGTTTGCACCAATCAGTCAGTGATAAAAACAAAAAACTGCGGATGCTGGAAATCCAAAACAAAAACAGAATTACCTGGAAAAACTCAGCAGGTCTGGCAGCATCAGCGGAGAAGAAAAGAGTTGACATTTCGAGTCCTCATGACCCTTCAGCAGAATCTGTCAGTGACCTTGTTAATACACAGCCAATAAACCGATTCTCTGGCAAGGCATTTTATTTGTTCTGCACCCATGTGTCCGATGTGTGGGTGACTTAACATGGTTTGACACATTGCCTGAGGTATGACAACTTGCTTGCCTTTGAATATGATACTTCTGAAGATGCCCAGTTCATCTCTGCAGTGCCAAAATGATCGGATACTTTTGTGAACATCCTTGATGCGAATAGGCCAATCTGCGATAATAACTTGCTTCAGCTGTTGAAGCTGTGGGCCTGTTGTATCATTTCAGCCTGACTGTGCCCGAAATGGTTCAAGTCGATGTGGAGATTGTTTTCCATCTTGTATTCGACATTGTCCACGTGGAGGTCTAGAGGCACATCTTTGTTGTTGGCTGGGTTGGGTAAGCGACTCAGGGTGTTCAGGATTACCTGTGCATTTCTTATGGAGTCAATGCCTCCTTCAGTGCTTTTCTGTGTGGTGGTAATGGCCTATGCCATGTCATGGACAGTAACCATGTGCATGGGACTGCACTCTGGCTGACCAAAGATTGCCAGGCCACTGGTTTCCACAACATAAAATATCTCCAGTGTCCACCTGGATCTTCCATACTGCCATTGTATTTTGATGATGTCAGATCTGTTGTAGGCGGTAAGCCTGTCAGATGTTGACTGAACTATGCCATGCCATTGTCCTATGTATGTGGTGTTGAGAACGTACAACGGTAAGATGTTGGAACTTGCATCAGTATGGATTTTCGCACATATGGTACACTGTGCATAGTGTTGTGGATTCTTAATGTTTACAGTGGCAAATGCTTCAGCTCATCGGACTCTGATGAGTGAGGTTACCAATATATCCAGGCCGGCCTTGATCTGTACACTGGGGCATAGTGGGAGTGACTTCCACTTCATTGACATGGTTACGTTTTGCGGTACAAGTCCTGGAACTGTCATTGGTGTCGGATTGTTGTGGAATCCTCCTTTGTTGTGAGTTCTTCACTTTGGGCAAGAATGGTTTGTTGCATTTGTGACACATTTTTTCCCCAGTGCCCTCTGGTGAAGCATGTTTTGTGCATGTCGAGAAATGCTGGACATTACCTGGGTAAGCATGCAGGTTTTGGGTGTCTTTATTGTTTTAATTACTGCTGCAATGTTAAGCTTGTGATCGAGGGTTTGAAGGTGCTGTTTGCCTGCCATTAATGCCTCAAATTTTCTACCTTTGTCCAGTACTAAGTAACCTTTGGCTTTGCCTAGTAGCGCTTTCCTGAAAGACTTGATGGGCATTGAAGCGATGACAAGCTCCATCGATCTCTCCGCAAGGTTATCGGCACTGAAGTCGTGTTCTGCTCCTTTGCACCAGCACCTGTTTATAAATTGATCGATGCTTTCACTTGGCTGCTGTTGGTATTCTGTGAATTCTAAAGTTAACTTGGACCTCAATGAGCTTGAAGATTTTATTGGAGTCTTTTTGATCCTCATCAGGTGGACCTGATATGTTTGCACGCATCAGCCCCTCATTGTCAAAAGCTATCAGTAATTGGGCAGCCTTTTTCATTTGTGCCTGGACCTGCTGGTCCATAAAGTGTAAGTGCATCTTCTGTCCAAAGAGTTCAAATTCTACAAAAAGATCTCCTGCCAGTTCATAGTTAAGTCTGTGATGATCTAGGTTGCTGGCTGTTCTGCGTGCCACACAAATGTAGTGCTGAGTGCTGTGTCTCTTTGAATGAGAATTTGCACTTGTTACCTGTCTGTTGTCCCCATGCGGTTGGAGAACAGATGCTACAACATTGTATCACTGTAGCATCATAACAGTGTGCTGCTAAGGAGAAAAGCTTGTTTCTCCTTTTGCTTTATATTTTAAAAGTAGCACTTTAGATGCTTGGCTCCTTCTAGTCTGGCTTGAAATAGGAAGAAAGAATTTGAAGTTGCAGATCTTTAGATTGCAGAGATTGTGCCTTGTTTGTTGTTTCTGTTGCAGTATTGAAACTGCTATTTTATTCTGCTGGGTTGCTACCACGCTGCGATTATTGGGGTGGAAAACTGGTTTTGGCGCTGAAACTAAAAAAATAAAATGGCGGAACCAATCGACAGTCATGCTGAGCTCTGCCAAGAGCCATTGGAAACTTGCCTCTTATGGCCCTCTCAGCCCAGGATATGTTTGTTTTTTTTTCAAACCAACTCGATGCTCTGGCCTTCACTGTTAGGGTGTATGGTTTACAAATAGCTGATCTCGATGTTCAGATAGAATGAAGCCTGCTGCCCAGATCACTGAGCTTGGAGTGAGGTCTTCACTCGCTTCTGAACTCGGGTGTTTGTTGGAGCTAGTCCCTGTGCTTAATGTCAGGTGCCAAGTTCTTGTGGTTGAAGAACTGGACTTTTTTTGTTTTTAAACTGAAGCACCTGGGCTGAGGCTCCCTGTGAGTGACTTCCCTTAGAGTGCTGAACTCACAGACTGTCCTTCCCTCAAGGAGTCTGGATTGAAGTTGACTCAGTAGAATCACTACTGTTAGTGCTGCTGCTGAACTAGTCTTCTGCCTTGCGTTCTGGTACCTTCAGAAATTATCTTCGCTGCTACGAGATCTTTAGAAACGGCCACCTCTCCCAACCATATCATGGTCGATTACGGTGTGCTGCCACCATATATGTTGAGGGTCTTGATGTAGACATCAAGGGATCCGTGTCTATGCTATCTAAGCTAAGCAAGATATTGAGATTGACGGAGGTTCTGGTCGAACACAATTACATGAAGTTTATTACTAGCAATAACTATATACAGCTCTGCACAGGCCTTGATCTAGCCTGGCTCCCAACAATTACATAGGTTGGTTACTTGACTATATGCTTGACTCATAGGGGTATACATGAAGTCTTACTGATACAGAGTAACAGACAGTAGTGAACATCTGCTGCAGAGATCACAGGCAACAGTGAACATCTAATATGGAGGCTGTACCTTTTATCCTTCAGCATTATACACGGTGATGTTATAGTGATGTCACTATGCAGCTTCTTAAAGGTACATGTCATTGTCTGCATTGGCATGCATATAATATCACAGCATTAGCGGAGACTAAAATATAACAGAAAGCAGCAGCACAGGAGGGAAATGTTTTGTAAAAGTAGAAACATGTAAGAGAAAGACAATGATCAAACACACTGAATGGTGTGGGCATAGCTCAGTAGGCCTAATAAAGGTATTCATAATTTAGGTAGTTCAACCGTAAGTATTTATGAACTACAAGAAACTATATACATAGGTACTGTAAAGGTCCAAGCTAGGAGCTGATTCCATGTTTGTTTCTACACACAGCACTGTCCAACACTACACTGACCCCTAGGTGTGGGCAGTATTGTACTCGATCACATGTTAACCCTTTATGTGCCAGACCCTTATAGTACAAAACAGAATAAGAGGAAAGAGCAAAGGACTTGGAGATCAAGAGTGGGAAAAGATTCTATGAAAATTAAGCATAACCTGGCAACAGTTCCCTTTGGTTCCTCTGCCTTCAGCGACACTCCTGTCATTTATAAACAGGGTATTTCCCAGCATTGCCAGTGTTGTGCACAAGGGACACTTGAATGTCCCCAACAACCATTATAGCTAAGGGTCTTGGAGATGGATTTAAATATTAAAAGGCCAGTTCCAGATCACACTTTATAGAAGTGAGCCTAGCTGAAAATTGAGTGTTTCTTTAAGATGGCGCCCAATGGTCGCCAGCATGTCTGCAGGCCCACTTACTCCATAGTGAAGCTCCACTGGTCATGACCATTTCCAGGTTCAGGTCTCACTTAAAAAGCAACCAATGATCTGCGAGTGACCTACTGCATCTTTTCAATTGTGGGAGGCAAGGTATCAACTGGCACAGGTGGGAAGGCATTGGATGTGAGCCTGGCTTAGGTTGGGACTGGGGTGGAAGTTTTTGCCCAAGAGAGTCATTCTTGTTCCTTGAGGCCCCAGAAAAGTACAAATTATTAGTTTCCTGGGTCAATTTTTTTTTAGAAGTGGACTCCATTAAGGTCTGGTTTGGCAGCTTGGTGCCTGGTACAAATAAGCGATGAGTGTGTGACGCATGCTCCACCTATTGATACATGGAAACTATAGTCACATCGCGCAGTAGGTGCAGCACAAAAACAGGCTTTAAGGCCAACTGGTCAATAGCAGGTGCTTATGCTCCACATGAGCCTGCTCCCACCTTGCCTCACCTCTCTCCATCAATGTATCCCGTTCTTCATTTATCCATCATGTCCTTATCCAGCTTCCCCTTAAGCACATCTGCAATCAGGGTCCTGTTATTTATTCTGTTTATTTCTGTTATTTAAGTAACTTTCCAGCGGATACAGGTCCATCAGCCTTTCAGCAGTTTACAGGCCCACCTGGCGATTGCACTTGGAGGGGGGATTCTGGAGTTCCACAGGACAGTTGAGGTGTCCCCTTCCCCCCACCAGCTAAAAAATCATAAAAGATCACTTGGGGCTACAAAAAGAGAAGGGAATTCTCCACTGTGTCCTGGACAATATTGTTCCCTCAAAGGACATCACTAAATCAGATTATTGGTCATTATCACACTGCTGTTTGTAGAACCTTGCTGTGTACAATTTGCCTGCCACATTTCCTCCATTACAACAGTGACTACACATCAAAAGTGCTTCATTGGCTGTAAAGTGCTTTGTGATGTCCTGAGGTGATAAGAAGTGCTGTATAAATGCAAGTGTATCCTTCTTATTGTACAGAATCAGTGTCTGTGCACTCAGTAACTGATTTATACTGCAATTCTTTTCAGAAGAGAGGACAATCTGATGTTCTTCACGTTTTCTCATCCTCTTGCTACGGGTTAACTCCTGTCAAGGGTAGAAGAGGGTAAATAACTAACATGGGTCAAAGAGCTTGCAGCATTCGTATCTCTCAGCCTGCTGGATATAATGTATAGCAAGAAAAGAAGAAGCTACGATATTTTGCAGTAGCTGGAAGGGGTTATCAGTGGAGCAGCTTTTCAGTTTAGAGTGAGATCTTCCTTAATGCCCAATGGGGAACCTTCCAAGAAAATGTCAGACTGGAGGGAAGTGCAAACAAATAAGGTGGAGTGGAGAGAGAAATGACTGGGGTTTCCTACCTCTGCACACCTGGTGAGGCTACTGCTTTCAGAACTGCAGCCAGTTCCTGCATTATACTTAATTCAGATCCTCCACCACTGGCCCCCCCAGCTCAACCAGCAAGCACTGTGGAGATAAAAAGCACTCCACATACAACATGGGTGTATCGCCCTACACAGTCCTGTCAAACATAAGGCAAGGGCAGCATAGGTTAGATGTGGAGTAAAGCTCCTTCTAGGCTGTCCCATCAAACATTCCCAGGTAATGCACAACAAATGTAAGATACAGATGAAAGACCCTCTCGCTGTTCCAGGCAAGCATGCCAATCCCACTGTACCAGGGTGATACTTCACCACTTCCCAAACCAGTTTTCTTGTGAACGAGATTGGCTATTTCATATCAATTGGTGCAAAGTTTGGAACAGCTTTTGAAGTACATTGGCTTCTACTGCATATTCCATACCTCTGCCACTGATTCGATCACCCCTGTTGCTCCCCGCACAACCACTGCCTTACCTCCCCCTAACCTCTAACCACCATCCATCCCCATCCTGGCAGTCTATTTCTCTGGCTCTGGCCTCTTAATCAGCACCACCCCTCCATCCCCCCCTTCACCAAACCAGGCCCTGCATTCAGCCACTGAAGACCCATGTTCTCAGATTCTCTCCCTTAAACCCCTCCATCTCCATTGTCTCTCCACTTCCATCCCCTCATTCAAGACTCTCTTTAAATCAAGCTTTTTGGCCAAGGCTTTGTCACCCCCAACAACATCTCCTTTGACTCAGAACCCACTTTTTCCTTATGGGTGCTTTTATTTTCTCTTAAAGGTACTATATATATGCAATGTGCTGTTGCTCTGTTCTCAGACTGTATAATATGGTGGTTCAGTGATTATGATTCTATATGAACATTGCAGAGCTTGTGAATTTATATCCCACCAGAGCGAGTTATGAAATTAAATTCAATTAGTATGGTAATTATTGAGGTCGCACTAGAAACATGATCAGAAAAAATTCCAGATTGCAAAAAACTCGGCTAGTTCACAGCATCCTCCAGGTCCCTGCCTGGTCTGGCTTGCATGCGATACCAATCCAACACCATGTGGATGACTCAGTGCCCTCTGAAGTGAACAACCAAACACCTTCTCAATACAAGGGTCTCTAAGAACAATAAGTATGTCTACAACCTAGACCCATGTTCATTAGAGGCTAGAACCAGACAGAGGATCCCCAGACAGCAGGTGGAAATCGCTAGTATATGATATTACTGCAGTCATGAATGTCCACTCATTGAAATTAGCTGCCTCTCAGATATAAATATTTATTAATGGCATCTTAGTTTTAGCTATTTATGTACCCAGACAATGTTTATTTCATGATTTATGCATTCAGGAAGCAAATTACATATTCCATTCCTGTCCTGAGACAGACACTTATCATAGCTTACTCGAGCAAGGCAGAAAAATCTTGATTAATAATTAAAGTCAGCACGAATTGAGATTCTTCTTCTAACAGTACAGGTGCTGTGTATCCCATATGGAAAGCATACATTGTAAAACAATCAGTCATAAAGCGAGTGCAAAGACAAATAAATGAAAAGAAGTTAGCAAAGGGCCGTCCTGCACCCAACCATGGCTTGGTTTACTTTGGTTTGCAAATGCTGGAACTGTCCCCATGATCCAACCCACCAGCCATTCTGCCAGCATTCCCACCAACCCCGCTCCCAGACCCAGAAGGTGGAAACTAAGCCAATGAGAGCAAATTAAGCTCCAATCCAAAGTCAAAACTCAATGGTGTAATGAAAAGTGTTGAAAATTTGAGGGTTCGCGTTCCCAAAAATTGTAAGCCAGAGAGTTTAGAAAATCTTCGTGATGAAGCTAACCATGAGGGAGACCACCACACACCATACTGTACCGAGGCTTTTGGGATGATGACAAATGTATCGGAATTCCTGCCGAATGAAGGAGATGCCCCCAAAACGACAGGACATGGGTGATACTTGTTGCACAGTGCACTGCCAACCTACTTGCCCATCTGGAAAACCAGGGTGAGCAAGCATGTGGAGTATAACTTTGGTTGTCTAGTTGCACAATTTTTGGGCCTTCCTTTCTTTGCTGAATCCTTTGAGTGATGGCTGATCAATGATTGATTGGATAAATGTACATTATTCCTCAATTAGGCCAACAAATAATGTGAAGTGATTGATTACCAATGCAAAAGGCCATCTTTATTGCCTTTGCATTATTGCCTAGGCTGTTCCCATGTATACATGTTTGGTTTAAAACACAGACAACAATGTTTATTAACATCAAGGCAGGAGTTTTGAACCACAACTGGAAAGAACACTGGGCCCCTAACTTCTCACAGAATCTCTCTGGCACTGGCTGTTCACAGCAGAAATCCCTTTAAGCGCTTCGACGGAGGTTTCTGGTGAAGTTACGGCAGTGCAGGGGCAGAAAGTCCAATTAAATTGATAGGGTAAATGGAGAAGAACTATTTCTTCTGGTGGGGGAGTCCAGAACAAGGTGGCATAAGCTTAAAATAAGTTTCAGGCCTTTTAGGAATGAAATCAGGAAGCACTTTTTCACATAGCAGTGAAAATCTGGAATTCTCTCCCTTTAAATGCTGGGAGTCATTGGAAGCTCCCAGCGTTGTGATAGATAGGTATATTTTTACCATCCCAGCTGCTATTAATGCTGGACAAATCAGATCCTGGAGCAAAACCTGGCTTGATAGATCCTAGCTTTTTTTTTAGAAACTGTGGAGGTATGTTACTGAACAGATTCACAGGAATCTACTGATACAAAGAATAAAAAACTTATTAAAACAAGGAAAGTGAATACATTGCACCTGATAAAAAGATTGGAAGGATCTCAATACAAGCACAAGAGGACGATTCAAATTCACACTATTCCTTTACCGCAGCAATATCTTTACAGATGCATAAACCAGTGAAGAGTTATTACTAGCTTGACACAAAGACTTCTTGCATGGGACTAGCACAGTTGCAAACAGTTTTCTGCCAGTGAATTCCTAAACATTCACTTGATGCTTCTCATACAACTCGTATCTCTCCTCAAGACATCCAAACACCACACTCTAAACTCATTGCTTCTTCAACTGCAGAGCAACCAAATGAGTTCTCTAAGCTCAGTCTTCCAGTAGCACCTCTGCTAAACTGATCACTTTCTGAGTCCTATAACTGATTATTCAGATAACTACTGTACCACTAGCCTTGTAGATTTTTTCTTCTTAGAAAGTTTAAAATCACTGTCCTCTCTCTAAAACACATACAGAACCGTCCTCCTTCAACTCCTGTCTTTTCTATGTCTCTGTCATTGGATCACTGTCATTAGGCAACAGTAATTCTTTTCTACTTAGTGTTTTCTATCCTAGAATCACTGAACTTTCAACCCCTTTTAACCCATCTCTTTAATTGCAGGGCCTGTTAGACCTCATTAAAAATGTATGTATACAGACAAACCGAAAAAAACTTGAGAACTTTCGATCACAAGTCTATCCAGGCTCCCTGGCACCAAGATATGTAAACAAAACCTAAATGAAATTGAAACCATTTTTCCCTTTCTTAACACGCAAATATTATATATATATATATATATATTAATTCAACTTAAATCATACATTGTTCATAACAATATGTTAGATAAGGGTGCCAAGGCATATGGGACAATGGAAAGTAAATGGAGATGAGGTGTAGATCAGCCAGGTCTAACTGAATGGTGGAGCAGGTTCAAGGGGTTGAATGGTCAACTCCTGTTCCTAATGTTCCTATATTCCTATAAAAGGGGTGACACTGCAGACAGCACATGACAAAACTGTTAATTCTTAATCCCAAAGCAATTTATAACTGAGGTACAAACACTATTATTTGATGGACAAACAACAGAACAACATGCATTTATATAACACCCTTTAATATAGTAAATCACCCCAAGGTCTTTCACAGAATCACTGCAACTAACTCATAGAGAGTATGGTCTCTCTTACAGCAGCCAAATGAGTGACAAAATTATTCGTATTGGTGATAGCAAAATACTGTGGATGCTGGAAATCTGAAATAAAAACAAAAAATGCTGGAAAAACTCAGCAGGTCTGACAGCATCTCGGAGAGAGAAACAGAGTTAAACTTTTGAGTCCGTATGAATCATCTTCTATATTGGTGATGTCTGTTGAGGGAAGAATATTGGCCTGGACCCTGTGAGAACTCTCCTGCTCTCCTTTGATTATTGTTATTTAATATTACTTTACCTGCTGATATTACAATCTGTGATAATCTATGCAGTAACAATTCTGCCCTGGATTGTGTGTAGGACTACAGCCATTATTGCAATTCCTTCAACTCCAACCCTTGGAGTGCTTCTTGGTTCTTCAAACCTGTCTATTCATTGATAGGTTTTATGCATTCTGTGCTCAGCCCAGAGTGCAACTCCTGATTTTTCAATGATCCTTTTGGTGTTTGAGGCATTGTACACAGCAGCAACTCCAAGGAGTGTGAATAATTAACTGCAAGAACACCCTTCCCCTTGTTGAGAGGGGCATGATCATATTACCCTGCTCAGCACAGGATCTTATCATATCAAACACCCATGTGCTACAGCTCTGTTATTTTCTATTTTAATGAATCCTGCAGAATGCTGGGAAGCTTTCTTCAAGAGGGCCCAATGCACAGAATGTAAGTCTGATCGCAGAGTTCTGGAGCAATGCTGCATCCTGGTGTATTAATCCCATTGTCAAAGTGAACAATTCAACCACTGGATAGAGCACCTCATGACCCTCATGTTCATGTGAACACCCAGTCCCACATTCAGGATTCAAATCGGCACCAGTCAATTTAAATTCTCTGTCCATAGACAAGCAGAGTTTGATAAATGAAGGGAAGACTTTTATTTATGTAGTACATTTTATGATTTCAGGTCATCCTGAAGCACTTTACAATCAATGAAGCACTTTTGAAATACAGTCACTACTGTCATGTAGGAGACATGGCAGCCAATTTCTACACAGCAAGATCCCACAAACAGAAGTATAATAGATAATCTGATTTGGTGATGGTGGTTGAGGGATAAATATTGGCCAGGACAATAGAAGGAACTTCTCTGATCTTCTTTGGACAGTGCCAAGAGATCTTTTCCATCCACCAGACTGGGGCTGTGTTTAATGTCTCATCTGAAAGAAGGCTCATTCGACAGTGCACAGAGGGCACTGCACTAGGGCATTAGCCTGGACTTTGTACTCTGAAGTGGAAATGGAACCCACAACATTTGGACTCAGGGCCAAGACAAGGTGAACATCTCGAAGCATCATCAACTGTTTCAACCAGGCTGTCTCACACACTCAGGAACAAAATGAACTACTGCTTTTCCACAGTCCATTTCTTGCTCTAATGGTATGTGGCTGGCGGCTCATGTTTTACATGCACTGTCAATTTTTGTACTTATCATGGTGAGGAATGTCAGTGCTTAACCATGTTCCACTTTGTATTTCAGTCACCCGGTGTCAGGATCAATCACTTCCAGGGTAGGTACATTATGGCTTAGTTGCAGAGCAAAATAAAGCTCACTCTACACTGTCCCCCAAATTCAACCAGCGCAGTTACAGCACGGGTTTAGATACAGAGGAAAGGTCCCTCAACACTATCCCATCAAATACTCCCAGGGCAGTTACAGCACAGGGTTAGATACAGAGGAAAGGTCCCTCCACACTGTCCCCATCAAACATTCCCAGAGCAGGCACAACACAGGGTTAGATATAGAGTAAAGCTTCCTCTACACTGTCTCCTTCAAACACTCCCAGGACAGGGACAATTGGATTTAGATACAAAGTAAACCTGCTGTGCTCTGTTTGATCACATCTAATCAAATGTGAGGATCCTGTGCATTGCTCTAATTGATCTCCACTGCTACAGAAAGTCAATGAATCCTTTCTCTATGACTGTCCCTTAAGAAATGAGCCTGTGCCATCTTGATTGTAATTTTTAGTGGTCGTGCAGGGCAATGGCTGTAAACTCAGCAGCTAGTGAAATCTTGAAAACAGAACTATTGCTAGAAGCATTCTCCAGCGCTGAAAGATGAGTTTGCACTTAAAACAGGACACAGGCTTCAGAGCACAATCAGCAACTCCTTAAATACCTGAAATAAAAACTGAAACTGCTGGAAAAACTCAGCAGGTCTGGCAGCATCTGTGGAGCGAGAAACAGAGATAAAGTTTTGAGCTCCAGTTCTGAAGAAGAGTCCTGAGCACTGAAAACGTTAACTCTGTTTCTCTCTCCACAAATGCTGCCAAACCTGCTGAGTTTTCCAGCACTTTCTGTTTTTAATTCAGATCCCCAGGATCTGCAGTATTTTGCTTTTATTTTAGCCCTAAAATATCAGTTTGGCTCAGTGATAGGACTGTTGTCTTTAGGTATAGTAGCATTGCGGTTAGGTTAGTGAGTAAGCCAGGGGCCTGCACTAATAGAGATGAGTTCAAATACCATGATGGCAGCTGGGGAATTTAAATTCAGTTAATTAAATAAATCACCAAATTGTTACAGCACAGAAGGAGGCCATTCAGCCCATCATGTCTGCTCCGGCTCTCTGAATGAGGAACGCATCTAGTGCCATTTCACCGGTCTCTCAATGTAATCCTGGGAAACCTGGAATAAATCTGCGAAACCTGGATTTTAAAAAACTAGCCTCATTAATAGTGACCATGAAGCAGTCAAATTGTTATAATAACACAACTGGTTCATGTAAACCCTTTAGAAAAGTAACCCTTTCATCCTTATCCAGTTGGTATGTACTTGGTACCAGCACCATGTGTGATTGACTCTAACAAGCAACTCAGTTATATCAGAAACACTTTGAAAATCAGTGATCCGTATGGACTACCGTAGTTCAAGAAGGTGGCTTACCATTACTATCAAAGGCAGTTGGGTTGGGCAATCAATGCTGGCCTTGCTAGTGATGCCCACACCCTCTGAATAATTAAAAAGTCACGTCAGAACTCAAGCACATAATCAAGGTTGGCAATTTAGCACTGGTTGAGGTGCCAATGTATACATTAAATATTAAACCAGGTCCTTGTCGCCTATTTGGGTTGATGTAAAGGAGTCTGACATTTAAAGAATGTCCAGGGACAGCATTCTTTTTCCATCCAATACACGAAACAAAGTTTAATTGGCTGTGGATCGTGTTACTGTTCGTGGGATCTTCCTGTGACTCTGAAGCACTTTGGGATACCCGGAGGATGCATTTTTTTCTGTCATTTACCCTTACCACACCCCAGCACTTCACATTGTACTTTATATCAACACTGCCACACACTTAGATTGCCGTAACATACCCGAATAGTACGACCCACCTGTGAAATGCACCAATACTGCCACATGCTTGTATCATACCCCAATAGTACCACACAATGTACCATGACCTAAACCCTATCATGTACCTGTGTTATAACCCAAAACTGCCACATACCTGTGTCCAATAGTGATCTTTATAAACACTGCCCAATTTTTATTTCTATTATCTATATTCCTCTGAGGTGATGGTGACATGGTGGTAATGTCAGCAAATTAGTGATCCAAAGCCCCAGGCAAATATTCTGGGGACACGGGTTCAAATCCCACCACACAACTGACGGAACTAGTCTCAGTAATGGTGACCATGAAGCTATCATCAATTGTAAAAACTCATTTGGTTCACTGATGCCCTTTAGGGAAGGAAATCTTCTGTCCTTATCTGGCCTGGCCTTCATGTGACTCCAGACCCACAGCAATGTGGTCGGCTCTTAACTGCCCTCTGAAATGGCCAACCAAGCCACTCAGTTCAAAGGCAATTAAAGATGGGCAACAAAATGCTGGCATTGCCAGCAAAGCCCACATACAGTGGAAGAATAAAGAAACATATTGCCGGTGTCTATAAGCATCAGCAGATCCACCGCATTATTTTTGCACCTGGTCATTAAATTGAAATTTGAGCCTAGTGTGTGATATTTGTAATGTTGAGAATTTGCCTGGGTGAAATGGTGAACTAGATGTAAGGGTTGGATGGTACTAACCGCAAGAGACCTGTAGCTTCGTCTTTCCTACTCCCTCAATGCCTTGTTTGCACGATATCCAGACTAGCCTCCTCAAAAGAAAAGAAAGACTGATAATCTCTAACATTAATGGAATGGGAAATTATACAGGGTGTGTAGTAGGGACTGATCTCCCTCATTGAAGTGAGAGTATGAGTGTGCCCCTAGTAATATTATGAGATCCTTAGCTTTATAAATAGAGACATTGAGTATATAAGCAAGGAAAATAAGCTAAGCCTTTATGAAACATTGGTTAGACCCCACCTGGAGCATTTTGGCCAGCTCCGGGCACCACACTTAGGAAAGGTGCCAAGGCCTTAGAGAGGTTGCAGAGGTTTACTAGAATGGTAACAGGGCTAGTCGAGGAGAGAGTCAAGAGAAGCTGGGATTCTTCTCCTTGGACCAAAGAAGATTAAGGGCAGAGTTGAAAGATGTGCTAAAAATCTGCTTCTTGTTTCCAGTTTCAGAAGACTCAGTAACCAGAGGACATATATGTCAACCAACTGGCAAAAGAGCCAGACCCAAGGCAGGAAAACAAAATTACACAGCTGGTTGTTGTGATATTGAATGCACTCCCTGAGAGGCTGGTAGAAGCAGATTCAGTAGCAACTGGGAACTTTCAAAAGGGAATTAGATAAAGTCTAATTGAAGGGAAAATTTTTCAGGGAACGTGGGAACTGGAGTGGGCCATTCTGCCCCTTGAGCTTATTCCATCATTCAATGAGATCCTGGCTAATTGATGACCTAAACCTGCCTTTGCTCCAGCTTTGGTTAACAAATATTTATCAATCTAAGATTAAAAGTCAACAATTGAAGCTGCATCAATTGCTGCTTGAGGAAGAGAGTTCCAAACTCCTGCCATACTTAACATAGAACCATAGAACCAGAGAAAAGTTACAGCACAGAAAGAGGCCATTCACTCCATTGTGTCTGCTCCAGCCAAAAAACAAAATGTGTTTTTCTAATTGCACCCCCGAAAGGACTGGCTCTAAGCATTCCCTGGTCCAAGACTCTACAAGCAGCAGAAATAGTTTCACTCTAACTACCCTATTTGTACACTATAACTTCCAAGCTCCAGAGTAGGGTATCGGAGGAGTATCTCAATGATGCGCTGGGGATCCCCCCCTCCATCACGCCCGCAAGTTCCCAGGTAAGGATCGCACGGAGATTGCCCATGAAGATCAAACTTCTTTTGGATACTTGCCTTGCACTGGGAACCATCCGAAAATGCAATTTAAATCACAAACTTCGGATGTTTCCGACTGGGTTACATCAATAGTTACCCAGATAAAGTTAGAAGAATTAAAGCCACTTCTGGCTTCTGGGTAACTATTGTATAGACCCACACTGAACCCCCATTGGATTCCCCAGGACCGCAAGGGGACTTCTTCAGACCCCCCGACTACCCCCAGGGATCTCCCCCCCGTCCCAACTACTACCCTCACTGGGCTCCCCTCTCCCCATTGGATTCTTCCCAACCCTGAACCACCAGAGGAATCACCCAACTACCCAACTACTCCCCCCCACCACCGGACTGCCCCAGCTCCAAATAGCCCTCCCAGACACGACCTGGCCCAATTCCCCAAGTGTTTGCCCTCCAATGACAGTCCAGTGCCCACCTCCCTGACTAGAGGATCTCCCCCTGACTGTCCAAACCCCCACCAACTGTCCAAACCCAGCCTGACTGTCAACTCCCCAGAATGTCGAACCCCCCATCCCACTGTCGATCCACCCCCAACTATCTGACCCTACCCCCAGACTGACTGACCCCACATCCGACTGTCCAACACCTCCCCTACCATCTGACACCCCCAACTGTCTGACACCCCCATTGATGGTCAGTTCCACTGACTGTCCAACTCCCATCAACTGTCCAAACCCCCAACTGTCTGACCCCATCTCTGACTTTCCAACCTTCCCCCCAACTGTCTGACACTCCCGACTCTCCGACAACTCCCAGACTGTTAAACCTCCCCAAATGTCCAACACCCCACAATTGTCCAAATGCCCAACTGTCCAATCCTCCCACCATTTTCTGACACCCCTGACTCTCCAACAACCCCCCGACAATTGACCCCTCTGCGACTGTCCAACTGCCCTCCACAGCTCAAACCCCCCTAACTGTCCAATCAACTAACTTTCCAATGGTTGGCCCCTTCCCGAATTTCCAAACCCCCTCCAACTGTCCAAACCCCACATGACTGTTGACCCCCACTGACTGTCCAACCCCGCCTCCAACTGTCTGACACCCCAGCCCACTGTTGACCACCCCCACAACTATCTGAACCCCCTCCCCCAACTGTCCAACACCCAACTCCCAAATTCTAACTACTTACCTCACAAACCTACCTTACCCCTGGTTTGAAAGTAGCTGGACCTTTAAACATACCTGATTTACAACAGCCGGTGCCATAAGAAAGGGGGCGTGGCCTCCTTGCATCCGATTCTGTTGCATCCGACTGAAGGCTTCAGGAGATTGTGCTTCCTGTGCAGCTCTCTCCCGACCTGAGTCTGGAGATCGGGTGAGACAGGATCAAGAAGATTTCCAGATAGGAAAGTCGGAGTGGAGTAGCACTCCGGCTCTGCCACTCCGTGGAAGGTCAGGCCTAACACCTTGGAAACTTTGATCAAATTACCCCTAACCTTATAAATTCTGAGGAATGCAACCTTAGTTTGTGTAATCTCTCCTTGTAATTTAACCCGTGGAGCCCAAGTGTTCTGGGAAATCTTACCGCACTCCCTCCAAGGCTAATACATCCTTCCTAAGGCGTGATGCCCAGAACACAGTACTCTAGGTGTGGTCTAACTAAGGTTTTATATAGCTGAAGTATATCTTCTATCTCCGTGTATTCTAGTCCATTAGATATAAAAGCAAGCATTCAATAAATATTTTTGATTATTTTCTGTACCATTCCCCGGCAGTTTAGCAATTTATGTACATGGATCTCTAAATCTCTTGGTCCTCAGCTGTTTTTAGCTTTTGACCATTTAGGTCCTAAGTTTATAACCTCACACTTGCCTACATTTAAATCCATTTGCCACAGTTTTGCTCATTATCTCTTTGTAATTTTAAGCTTCCATCTACCCTACTTATAATGCTGCCTATCTTTGTGTTACCAGCAAGTCTGGATATATGACTCCCTACTCCATCATTTAAGTGTAATAAATATGATGAATAGGTGAGGCCCCTACAGATTCTTGTGGAGTGCCACAAGTCACATCCTGCCAATTGCAGTAGCATTATCCATACTCTTTGCCTCCTGCTGCTCAGCCAATGTCCTAACCAGGCACCAATTTATCTTCAATTCCATGAACTTCATCTTTAGCTCACTGTTTCTTATGAGGAACTTTACCAAATGCTTTCTGGAAGTCCAAATAAATACATCCATAGACATTCCTCTCGCCCATTACTTCAGTCACCTCTTCAAAAAATTCAATCCAGTTTGTCAGGCATGATCTACTCTTTACAAATCTACGCTGGCTCTCTCTGATCAGCTGAAATGTTTCAAGGCCATTCATCATTTTATTTATAACCATAGATTCTAAGGCTACGGGGAAAGAGCAGAGGAGTGAGACTAATTAGATAGTCTTTCAAAAAGCCAACACAGGTGTGATGGGCTGAATAGCCTGCTTCTGTGCTTTTTCATTCTTGGATCCCATGTACCATCTTTAAATTGAAGAAGAGAAGCAGTCTCCAGATGTTGTAAGTTGAAGGATCATATTTACAGTGACAAACATGCGCCTTACTTACAGCTTGTATTCTGTATCTGTAAATAGCCATGCAGCTAGGTAGTGTCATAACTGTTATGTACAGGGATTGTTCCCTTTATTTTCCCAACCTCTGACTGCCCAAACACAGCATTTAAAAATGTGTTTTAACCTTGGAGTGCTGTAATTGTCAGGAACAGACAGATGGCAGCTTTTCTAATGAAAGATAAATGTTTATTGTTCAACACCCAAATATATACAACTACACCAACTCTCACGCTCATTCAGATATACACGCACTCAGGAAAAGATTGGGACTACAAAGATAGCAGATGCTTGGGCTTTAGGATTTCAAGAGTTCTCTGTTACATTTGCTTTACCCCGGGGTGAAGACTGGAAATGATGCAAACCTGTAATCCTTTATTGGTCACTGAAGAAAAGAGCTCTGGTGGTATATTTTTATTTCTGTTGTTGGGACACAGAGATAATTTAAGTAAGTCATATTTGTATTTTTGGGTGTTAGGAATGAGTTTTGGCTTTAAAGTTTGATTTGCATTTCTGTATGTGTGTGTGTTAAGAAAGGTCAAATTGAGTTTTAGTTTCAGTTTAAAAAGGTGCTTACATTTCTAATGAGGAGATTCACGACTCCTAAAGAGAGGGTAAACATACAAAGGCAGAAGAGTTGGACTGTTGCCTAGCAAGAGGGGGCCAGAGAGGCAGGTCCCTCCCACAGACACACATACACAAGGGAAACAGCCGATAAAGGCAAAATACTGTGGATGCTGGAAATCTGAAACAAGAACAAAAAATGCTGGAAAAACTCAGCAGGTCTGACAGCATCTGTGGAGAAAAAGACAAGAGTTAATTTTTCGAGTCCATATGACTCTTCATGAGAGCTCAGCCATTTTGATTTGGAAGCTGTGGAGTTCAGTTGGTTCTGAAAGTTGCTGCTAGGAGAGACTGGAGAAAAGGGGACAGATAGTCAGTCCCAAGCTAAAGAAAAACCTCAAAATCCAGGGGAGTGGTAGAGGGGAAATTCTAAAGAAGACTTTCTAGCTTGGGCCAGGAACCTGGAAACAGTCCTGTTAATTGAAGTTAAGATTGAACGACAGAGAGAAGAGCTCTAAGTCTCAGAATTAAAGAGACAAAGCTGCAGAAAGCAGATTTAAAATGAGAACAGCTTGCAAGAGGCAAGAAGGTCCAAAGAGATAACTGAAGGTCTGTAACTCTTTGCTTTGGGCATGTGATGCAGTGGTGCTGTTAACACTGAACTGGTGAGAGAGAGTAGCTTGAAGATAGCTTGAATTCATGTGGTGACCCAGGGAAGAGGTACATCAGAAGGAGAGTTTAAAGAGACTTTGCATGGGTTTATTTGCCTTTAGTATTTCATCTTGGGAAAGGGATATTTCTAACATATTCATAGAGTCAGACATTAAAAATGGGATAAAAACAAAAAAACTGCGGATGCTGGAAATCCAAAACAAAAACAGAATTACCTGGAAAAACTCAGCAGGTCTGGCAGCATCGGCAGAGAAGAAAAGAGTTGACATTTCGAGTCCTCATGACCCTTCGACAGAACTTGAGTTCGAGTCCAAGAAAGAGTTGAAATATAAGCTGGTTTAAGGTATGTGGGGGGGGTGGAGAGAGAGAGAGAGAGAGAGAAGTGTGGGGGGTGTGGTTGTAGGGACAAACAAGCAGTGATAGAAGCAGATCATCAAAAGATGTCAACAACAGTAGAACAAAAGAACACATAGGTGTTAAAGTTGGTGATATTATCTAAACGAATGTGCTAATTAAGAATGGATGGTAGGGCACTCAAGGTATAGCTCTAGTGGGGGTGGGGAGAGCATAAAAGATTTTAAGATATTTAAAAATAATGGAAATAGGTGGGAAAAGAAAAATCTATATAATTTATTGGAAATAAAAGGAAGGGGGAAACAGAAAGGGGGTGGGGATGGGGGAGGGAGCTCACGACCTAAAGTTGTTGAATTCAATATTCAGTCCGGAAGGCTGTACCCACCACTGAACATCAAACCATTGTTTCCAGGACTGTCACTGACCTCATCTCCTCTGGGGATCTTCCTCCCACAGCTTCCAACCTGATAGTCGCCCAACCTCGGACAGCCCACTTCTATCTCCTACCCAAAATCCACAAACAGAACTGCCCCGGTAGACCGATCATCTTGACTCCCTTCTCTCTCCCCTTGTCCAGTCCCTTCCCACCTACATCCGTGATTCCTCTGACACCTTACGTCACACCAACAATTTCCAGTTCCCTGGCCCCAACCGCTTCCCCTTAACCATGGACGTCCAATCCCTCTACACCTCCATCCCCCACCAGGATGGTCTGAGGGCCCTTAGCTTCTTCCCCGAACAGAGGCCCGAACAATCCCCATCCACCACTACTCTCCTCCGTCTGGCTGAACTTGTTCTCACGCTGAACAATTTCTCCTTCAACTCCTCTCACCTCCTCCAAATAAAAGGTGTGGCTATGGGTACCGCATGGGCCCCAGCTATGCCTGTCTCTTTATGGGGTATGTGGAACATTCCTTGTTCCAGTCCTACTCTGGCCTCCTTCCACAACTCATTCTCCAGTACATCGATGATTACTTCGGTGCCACTTCATGCTCTCGTCGGGACTTGGAAAAATTTATTAATTTTGCTTCCAATCTTCACCCTTCCACCATTTTCACGTGGTCCATCTCTGACACTTCCCTTCCCTTCCTTGACCTCTCTGTCTCAATCTCTGGTGATAGACTGTCCACCAATATCCATTACAAACCCACCCACCACAGCTACCTCGACTACAGCTCCTCACACCCCGCTTCCTGTAAGGACTCCATCCCATTCTCCCAGTTCCTTCGCCTCCGTCGCATCTGTTCCGATGATGCCACCTTCAAAAACAGTTCCTCTGACATGTCCTCCTTCTTCCTTAACCGAGGTTTTCCACCCACGGTCGTTGACAGGGCCCTCAACCGTGTCCGGCCCATCTCCCGCGCATCCGCCCTCACGCCTTCTCCTCCCTCCCAGAAACAGAGACAAGGGTCCCCCTTGTCCTCACTTATCACCCCACCAGCCTCCGCATTCAAAGGATCATCCTCCGCCATTTCTGCCAACTCCAGCATGATGCCACCACCAAACACATCTTCCCTTCACCCCCCCCTATCGGCATTCCGTAGGGATCGCTCCCTCCGGGACACCCTGGTCCACTCCTCCATCACCCCCTACTCCTCAACCCCCTCCTATGGCACCACCCCATGCCCACGCAAAAGATGCAACACCTGCCCCTTCACTTCCTCTCTCCTCACCGTCCAAGGGCCCAAACACTCCTTTCAAGTGAAGCAGCATTTCACTTGCATTTCCCCCAACTTAGTCTACTGCATTCGTTGCTCCCAATGTGGTCTCCTCTCCATTGGAGAGACCAAACGTAAACTGGGCGACCGCTTTGCAGAACACCTGCGGTCTGTCCGCAAGAATGACCCAAACCTCCCTGTCGCTTGCCATTTTAACACTCCACCCTGCTCTCTTGCCCACATGTCTGTCCTTGGCTTGCTGTATTGTTCCAGTGAAGCCCAACGTAAACTGGAGGAACAGCACCTCATCTTCCGACTAGGCACTTTACAGCCTTCCGGACTGAATATTGAATTCAACAACTTTAGGTCGTGAGCTCCCTCCCCCATCCCCACCCCCTTTCTGTTTCCCCCTTCCTTTTTTTTCCAATAAATTATATAGATTTTTCTTTTCCCACCTATTTCCATTATTTTTAAATATCTTAAAATCTTTTATGCTCTCCCCACCCCCACTAGAGCTATACCTTGAGTGCCCTACCATCCATTCTTAATTAGCACATTCGTTTAGATAATATCACCAACTTTAACACCTATGTGTTCTTTTGTTCTATTGTTGTTGATATCTTTTGATGATCTGCTTCTATCACTGCTTGTTTGTCCCTACAACCACAACCCCCCCTCCACTTCTCTCTCTCTCTCTCTCTCTCTCTCTCCGCCCCCCCCCACACACCTTAAACCAGCTTATATTTCAACTCTTTCTTGGACTCGAACTCATGTTCTGTCGAAGGGTCATGAGGACTCGAAATGTCAACTCTTTTATTCTCCATTAAAAATGGGATGTCAATATTATCAAAAAAATTGTGCATCTGGTAGTTTTAAAAGGATGATCATTTATGTTCATGGAGGCAGATTTCTCTTATTCCTAGGGCTGCCAACCCTCCAGGATTGGCCTGGAGAAACGCAATCTCCAGGACATTGTTGTGTGCAGCCCTGGAGATAAATCATTGGGTCATTAAAAAAATGTTTTTTTTAAAAAACTTCTTTGAATGTTTTCTCTTTACCAGATATAAAGATATTGAAAATGGTGAAAAAAAATGCTGTTTGGCTGATAGCCAAATATCATCCAATTGGAAAATAAGGTTTTTTGCTTTCCAGTTGGCATAGGAAGTCAGTGCGTCACAAGGATGGATGTGTTGGCCGACTACTGACTGGACCATGGGGGCAAGTCATGTGATGAAACCTCTAAGAATATATTTAATCAGAGTTGGCAACACTGTTTATTCCATTCCAGTCAGGGTGTGATTCAAAGCCCTGTAGTGAAGCCCTGATACAGTTCCTAAGGTAGAGAGTTCAAGGCCAACCTGAGCATCTGCCTATTGATGTTTCTTAAGCAGGGTCTTTTGCCTTTGCTGGTATCAGATGTTTCTGCCTCTGTCTGATTCAAATATGTTTTATTAAAGGCCCTAATCAGAAACCTTGTTTGTGAAATGTGACTCTTTCTATTGTCCTCATAAATCGTTTCTGATGGTAAGGCCATCACTGTCAGACAGTAGAGTTCAGATGTCACTCGCCCACATGCCATCTTGCTATAATAGAGCTCTTCGCAGTTTCTTCTGGATTTCAACTTTGGAGTTGTACAGTCTGTGACAGTAATGTAAAACCAGTCTTTTTAATTAGTTGAAGAAGTGCAGCCACTAACCACAGTCATTGCATTTGCATTTTAATGACTTCCCAAAGATATGCCCAGAAAGGCTGTTTGCATTTAACTGACTTTGACAAGACTTGTCCAGACATGAAGCTCTGGGTTCTTTCAGTTCCATGTGCATTGGCAGGCACGAAAACGCCACTTGGCAGTTCAACTCCATGTTTGTTTTTGCAGTAAAGTGTCCATTTTGGGTTTAAACTTCATAAGTTCATTTTTATAGTTCATTGCTTGAGCGCGACACAGCAATTTGATAAATGAAGCCCTTGGAAGAAGTGAGTGTGTAAGGCTTTCAATTGCAGATTGCAGCTTGAATGCAGGCCCAGCTGGGGTATGACTAAGCATAATTAGCAGTGAAAGGTTAGCTGACAGTTTGAAATGAACCAGCAGTAAATGGGAAACAATTCAATAGATAGGACTTTGTGACATGCATATTTGTACCACTTACTTTATGTTTCTGCACCGGTTCCTAGGTCATGAAGACTGTGAACATAATGTTGAGTCAGGCCTCCACATTCTGCTGAATTACTATGCTACAGTCTCTAAAGAGGTTGTGCTGCAGTAGCAAACCTCCTTTAGTCTATCTTACGTGGTGTCACTTTTGGGTTAGTAGTAACACTCTTGCCTCAGAGTCAGAAGGTTGTTGGTTTAAGTCTCACTCCAGAGACTCGAGCACAGAGCCTAGGCTCAGTACAATACTGAGAGAATGTGAAGTTGTTTTGAAGTCAAATGGACAAAATCCCCTTTGTTCACAGGGCAGTGTTTATCTTCTTAAAAGTGACAAAATGATATGTCAATCCAGAAAAGAACATTTTGAACAACTCCTCAACCGTGAATCCATAGTGGCATTTGGTACTCTCCAGGCTATTCCCCTGTGGTAGGATCGGTTGTTGAATGACCATCGATGGGAGAGCTGCAACAAGCAATCAAACAGATGAAAAGCTCCTAAGCCTGTGGTCATGATGGTGTTCCAGCTGAGGTCTTCAGAACTGGTGGACCTTTGCTCTTGTGAAAACTCCATCACTCATCCTATGGATTTGGGAGGAAACAGATCTTCCCACTCTCCCCGCTGCCCCATGCCACCCCCTCCCCCCCGCAACCCCCAACCCCCCGACCCCAGCTTCAGGAAAGTGACAATTGTAACGATCTTCCCGAAGGGAGATACATCATGCTGTGGATAGTATCAAGGTATTTCCCTCTTGTCCATAGTAGGGAAAACCCTGACACAAATTCTCCTGAATCACCTATTTCCTATGGCTGAGGAAATCCCCCCAAGGACATTGTGTGGCTTTTGACCTTCCATAGGAACCTCTGACATGGTCTTCGTTACCAGAGAAATCCAAGGAAGATGTCAAGGGCAACACCAGGAAATCTTCTTAGTGTTCATCAACCATACCAAAGCATTTGACTCATCAAATTGTGAAGCCCTGTGGATTGTGCTCCAAAGATTTGGATGTGTAAGAAAATTCATCACAATTCTGCAATTGCTTCACAATGATATTACTGCAACTGTCTTCAGTGGGAAATCTGAAACAGATGCCTTCAAGATTCATACTGGGGTTTTCATGGTCACATCAATTGCCCATAAAAATTATTAGGAAGGTGAGCATTTCACTTAAAAGGCAGCTTGAAATAGAGGCAATTAAGTTCACAAAATGTACTCTGGGGTCAGGTGATTCATTTTGTGGTTTCTATACAGACAGAGACTATTCATATCTCTGGAAAGTCATTAAAACATACAGGCCTTTCCAAGTGTTTTTGACCACCTTCTTCATTTTAGGTGAAGAGACTTAAAGTAATAGCAGCTGTTAGATGTGCTGACCCCATGAAGACATGATTTTAACTAAAGACATTCAGGAGGCTACTCATTGCTGGAATGTTGATAGGAAATCATTAATTTCCTATTGCGTTTCAGTTATATCTGCCATCAGCCCATTGTGTGTGCAATGGAATACATCGATACTATTGCCATGTGACCAAAACTAGCTAGAGATAGCCAATATCTTATTGCTCCACAAGGGCAACCCAGTAAGTCAGCCTGTATTATGAAGACCAGAAGGAAGTTATCTCTTGCCCAGCAGAAGATTGGACCCTGCCTCAAAAAGAATGTCATCTCAGGCAGTGAAGTGGGGCTAATTCATTTTACCAGCAGGATTATAAATTGTTACTATAGGAGCTTGGCCACAGTTTTGTCTAAAAAAGTCAGAAACATTCAACCTCCATCACCTCCAGCGAGCCAAGACAGAATCCTTCAGGCCTGCAATGTTTCAGACAGCATTTTAAGGACTGTTTAAAGAAGTGACCTTCTCCTTTTACCCTTTAACTAATTTAAGTGCATGTTACATCTCTAGAAATCATCTTTTCTTCTGTGTGTGTGTGTATGTGTGTGTGAGTATGTATGTGTGTATCTAGTATGTGTGTGGAGTGAGTATTTTGTGTCTGGATGGCTGAAAAGCATCTCTCCCACCAGTTCCTTATTTCTCAACTCTCAAATAGCCAACTTTCTAGTGGGGGAACAAAGAAAATGATTGAAAGACACTCTGAATCTCTCCTTGAAGCGGCAGCATTGACATTAATGACTGGGATGAGCTTGCTACCAATCATTCAGAATGATGATGACTTGTCCAACAAGCAGCTTTACGCTTTGAGTCACAAGATCTTAATGATGGGGCAGAGTGGCAGGAGAAAAGGAAAGGAAGTAAATCTGGCACTCCGGGTCACACAATCTTATGGGGCATCATGTGCCTGTTCAGTCACATGAAGACTCATCGCGACCCTGAGTAGACATCATCCTGGAATTGAGGGACAGCCAATAATGATGACTGATGGAATGCTACACTGTCTGAGTTATTAACCTTCCAATAAGGTGTTAAACCAAGGCCATGTCTGCCTTCTCAGGTAGACATAAAAGATCTTATGGTATTATTTTGAAGAAGAGTGGGGGAGTTCTCCACAGTATCCTGTCCATATTTGTCCCTCAGCCAACATCAATAAAATAGATTATCTGGTCATTATCATATTGCTGATTGTGGGAACTTGCTGGACTACATTACAACAGTGACTGCATCTCAAAAAGCATTTCACTGACTGTAACACACTTTGGGCCGCCCTGAGATCATTAAAGGCGCTATGCAAATGTAAGTCTTTCATCCCTGCAGCCTGGCTTTGTCAGGCTTCAGAAAGAAAGCTCTGTGTTTGATGTTAATCACCCATTTCTTAACCATTGACTCAGTTTCCTGCTGCACCCATTATCTTGGGCACCATTGATTTATTTTTTCTCTTCATGATCCCTTTCTTAAGGCTTAAAATTAAATTTGAAATATTTTTAGCTTTCATAAAAGCTGCAACAGTTTTTTTACCCCAGTAAATATGTAGCCATACACTTTTAATTTTTGCAGTTAAGGGATGATAACTCAAAATTTCAATCTCCTAGTACAAGAACTGATATCAGCTGAAAGTTTGACCTGAATACCTAGGACTGCCCTTGGATAATCCGAGATCATTCTGGTGAGATTGGCACCAGAAAAGCTGATTTAACACTGCTTTGTGAGACCTTACATTCCTGTTATCAGCTGCAGGACGGAGAAAGTAATTCTCTTGTTTATATTTCACTGAGTTGGATCAGACTTTTATCTATCGCATTAACATATCCATGGACATTTAATATTACATTCACAACACAAGAGAGAACAAATCCCTGTTCGTCTTTTGTTAAGTGTGACAGATATATCTTGGAATCACAGTCATCACCTTGACTTTAACTAAACCTTTCACCCTTTCAGTTTTAAATTATCAAGTTGCTGGAGAGAGAAAGAAACATTATTTTGTGTTAGTTTGTTGTTTATCTATCATCCTTGATAGATCAAGTTCCATTGGCCGGAATTTTCTCAGCCCTTTCGAGATGGGCTGGGCGGTTGGAGGGCATGTAATATGTTGGGCAAATGCATCCGAAGAGGAGTCTGATATCTGCCTACCACTATGGTATATTGCCCATTGGGCAGCCAATTTAGCCAACTAGGCACCATGCTTTCGCCAAGTTGGGAGGACCCACCACCCAGTGGGGGTAAGCCCTAGCAGCCTCCCAGCCAGTTCCCAGGGGAGGTGCCCCCTCTTTCACAGGTGCTCCATGGCCCACAGAGGTGGGCCTCAATGGCTATGGCCACCAGCACGGCCCAGGCCTGTCGTCGGAACAAACCCAACCCAGCCTGGGCCTGCCTGCCTGGTCCCAGCGGGTGGCGGACACCGCAAGTCAGTAAGTAAAATGACACGCACTGATGTCGCGCGAGCGTCCCGACATCAGCGCGCGCCATCGCGATATTTCATTGGATGGGCGTGCGATGAAGCATGACGCGTGCCTGTCATTAATTAAAGGCCTTGTTAAAGTACTTAACTTGGCAATCGACGCCAATTTTGAGGTGCCTGTGCGACCTTAGCCTGGGCATGTGGGTGCAACGGACAGGTGGGTGAGTGACTTTTTAACAAACTTCATCCATGGGCGGGATATGTGGGCTCAGAGGGGCTGTTAATGTTTTATCTGAAGTATTTGTTGCAGAAAGTGTTTGAAACTTGCCTGTGTGGTTATTAGCAGTTCAGATCGATTTCCAACAGCTTTTTCTGTACTTTGAAGCTTCAGCTCACCAGTCTGCAGATAGTAATCTTTATCGGGCCTGCAGCTTTCCGGAGGCCTCCATTTAGCCTGGGGGTATGGGTTCTGACATCTCCACTGGAAGCAGCTCCTCTGAGGAGGAAGGGATGGATAGAATAAGAAGGAGGCCAGGAGTGGAAATCAGCCTCCAGGGGAGCCACCTTTGCAAGGCCAGGCTCAAGCATAAGGGGTGCAGGGCCAAGAAGTTGTCCAAGGTGGAAAAGGCCACAGAAGACACCACTATCCTGCTGCCAGAGTATACAGACGGCGAAGCATATGATTGAGGTGCAATGCAGAAGGAGGCTTGGACTGTCAAGAGGGACAGTGAACTATATCTGTCAGATGATAGGGCCTGAGAACTCCCCTAACTGTGTGGCTCGACACCTCATGCCGGTGGTTCTGAAGGTCACAGTTTCCCTCCACTTCTATGCCTCTGGCTCCTTCCAGGGCTTGGTGGGTGATCTTTGCGGTGTCTCCCAATCAGCTGTGCACACTTGTGTCAAGCAGGTCATAGATACTCTGTTCAGATGGGCATTGACCTTCATCCACTCCCACTGTGACCAGGCAAGTCAGACACAGCAAGCCAGAGGCTTTGCGGCCATTGCTAGCTTCCCCCGTGTCCAGAGTGCAATAGACTGCACACATGTGGCCATCAAGGCGCCAGCAGGTGAGCCCGGTGCCTTCGTCAACAGGAAGAGCTTCCACTCCATGAACGTGCAGATAGTGTGTGATCACAGGATGCTGATTCTACAAGTCTGTGCAAGCCTGTGCAAGGTACCCAGGCAGCTCCCACGACGCCTACATCTCAGACACTCCCAGGTGCCGGGGCTCTTCAGTGCTCCAGCCCAGCTGGATGGATGGCTGCTGGGTGACAAGGGCTATCCCCTCAGAAGATGGCTTATGACGCCTCTCCGCCATCCAAGAACAGCAGCTGAGCAGTGGTACAATAGGAGCCACGGCTCCACAAGGGCTGTGGTGGAGAGAACCATTGGTCTTCTCAAGATGTGTTTTCAATGCCTGGACCATTCAGGAGGCGCACTCCAGTGCCCCCCAGATCACGTCTCTGTGTTAGCGATAGTCTGCTGCGCTCTGCACAATCTTGCGCTGGAAAGGGGGGATGCAGTTGACGATGCAGTGGATGAGGCTGCACAAGATGAATCCATCAGTGGCTCAGAGGATGAGGAAGCACAGGGTAATGATGAGGGGCAGAATGCCGACCTGTTACTACATGAAGGAGGCAGGGACACCCAGGACAATTTAATCCAATGAACCTTCAGCCAGCTCCACACACATGGTTCTGCAGGACCAGCATTGCCTAGCACTTCCACATGTGGCACTTAGGTGCTACATCTTCCAGCTGCAACTAAGGGCTTAGTACAGAAAAATCAGTGTCCACTCAAACACTCATGATATGTATGTGAAACAGACAAATGCAGCACAAAGGAAAGACTCTCAGTCATGGTCACAAATTTAGACTTTATTGTCACCAAAAAAATGAACAAACGTCGCTCTGAAGTTGAGAATCAAACATTCCCCAATCAAGGCCAACACAAAATCACCAGTGACATACCTATGGAGTTCCTAACGTGCCTCATACTTACGTTTGTGGGTGCTACGTCTAGGCGCCACCCCATCTGAGTGGCTTGTGAGACAGCCTGCTGACTCTGCTGTCCTGTTAGCCTCGATGACCTTGGCGGCCGTCCTCTGGCCCGTGGAGCCTGTATTAGCCCTGCCTGGAAGGGAGTGGCCAGTTCCAGAACTGGCATCTCCCAAGTTGTCACAGCCTCACCCGATGCAGCAGTCACTGGCAGAGGGGCGGAGAGCTGCTGCCTCATCCGGAGTGCCCTGAGAGGAGCTTGCAGCGACGACAGGCAGCTGCTGCACTGACGTGAGGTCACATTGGACCTCCCTGCTCATCTCTGGATGGATGGGCACCAAGCTGGGACACTTGGTGCCCAGAACATCTCCCACATTGTGAATGACCACCTGTGGCCATTAGCACTGTGAGGGCTTGCAGGTCAGAGCGTAACCTAATCAGAAGATTATCAATCTGTTGGAAGCCCCTCTCCATGAGAGTCGCCAATCTCTCAATGGAGGAAGCCTGAAGCTCTGTCCTGAGGTTTATGCCTTCACTGACACTCTGCCTGGATTCCTCCACCACAGAGACCAACTGAAGCATACCCTCATGCAACCCTGCCAGATGCTCCCATACACCCGGCCACTTGCCCTGCAGCTGCTGCATGGCTGACATCTCCAGAGGCACATCATCACTGCTGGACTTAGCATGTGCCTGGTCCCCTGCAGTCCTCCGGCTGCTGACGCCATTGGCACTCTCTGTCTGTGCCATCTTCTCCAGCGATTGTGAAGTGCCCTCTCCACTGTGCCCCGGGACACTAGCCAACGTCATAATCCCCACCAATGAGGTAGTCGCTGCGCTGGTGCCTGGCTCGCTGAAAGGATGTGATGCAAGTTTCAAGTGATGCCCTAGAGGTGTGGAGGGGGCTGTGGACGTTTTGGTGGCGGCCATGCAGTGGTAATGCTGAAATTAACAACAAGGACAGTGTATCAGTTAGCGTTCAGTCAGTAATACCTTTCATCCCTCTACCCCCAGCCTCACATTGCACTCAACCTCCAAGAACCTAAGGAGACCAACACTGGTGGGGTGGTAAATATTCAAGAGGAGGCCCAAGCATTACACGTGCATACAGACAGGCTGGTCAGATGGCCTAAGAAATGCCACATGGAATATTATGTGGATAAATGTGCGGTTAAGCATTTGGGCAAGACAAACAAGGTACGGGAATACATGAGTAATGGTAGGACTGTAGAAAGTCATGACAATTACAGGGACCTTGCTGGGCAGACCCGTTAAGGTAGCAGAACAGGAACAGAAGGAGTTTAACAAGGTAAAAGCCAGACTTGCCTTTATTAGCTGAGGAATAGAATGTAGGAAAAGGGAGGTCATGTTGCAAGTGCAGAAAACGCTGTCGAGGCCACAGCTTCACGTCTGTGTTCAGTTGTGACCTGCGCTTCATGGGAGGGATGGCATTGGAGTGGAGAGAATGCAGAGGTTCCTGACTAGGATGCATCCTGGCCTGGAGAGTTGGAGTTATGAGGAAACATTGCAAACACTTGCGACATTCGCCATGGAGCACAGGAGATTGACAGGCCACATTATTGACCTTCATATCTTTATGAGGGGCATAGAATGGGTGGACAGAAGGCAACATTTCTCCTTGGTGCAGGGATCACTAATGTGGTGGCATTTATTTAAGTTGAGTGCCATGAGATTGACAGGTGAGGTGCTGAGGACCTTTTGGACAGAGTAATGTGGGACGCACTGGCTGAAAGGGTGGTGGAGGTACAAACCCTCCTAAGATGCAATAAGTCTTTGGATGTGAAGCAGCGATGCCATGGCATGTTAGGCCATGGGGAAAGTGGTCACAAATGGGATAAGGTGACTTTGGAAGGTGCTAGAGATGTGCATCATCAAGGGGACGAGGGTCCTTTGTGTATGACCCACACGTCTGACTGTATCAGTCTGTGAATGAGCAGTGTTGCTGCATTAACGATTGCAGCAACCATCAGTGCTTTGGATGGTGGGGAGACAGGGTGGATGGGACTGTGGGCCTCAGATACCTGGCCGCTGCACCCCAGCCTCACTGACACCTGCTGCCCTGGCCGCCTGCCTCCTCCCCAGCTCCATGGCCTGCTCCTCGAAGTGGGTGACACGCTGCAGCATGGCGTGCCCACCACCAGTCCGCAAACGCTCCCGACTGTTGTGTTCTGTTTTTGCCTGCAGAACAGCGAAGAGGATTCATAGGGGCTGATCATTCATGTACTCCGTATGCGCACGCTGCACCCCAACCACAGTGGCCCATCTGAGGCCTCCAGTGGCTTCTGTCCACACTACTGGTGATCAGTCCCCAGAAGATAGTACGGCTGCTCCTAACCCCCTCCCCCAATGGCCACCTTGGACACATTCGGTGTCCATCACTTTGAATAACACACAGGTCTTAGTGCCCATGGCAAGGAGGCGCAACTAGATGCGGCGCCAAGGCCAGCAGATGGCTCTTGGTCATGACATCTTGAGGCCTCCCTCCACCATCTCATCACCATCAATAAGACATGTATTGGAGTTCTGAGTATGTGTCTAGCTGCCTCCCCTGCAGGTTGCCCCAGAGGTGAAATATTTCACCTCTCTTCTATTTTTAGTTAGTTCTGCTGAAGAGTCATACAGACTTGAAACATTAACTGTGTTCCTTTCCGCAGATGCTGCCAGACCTGTTGAGTTTTTCCAGGTATTTTTGTTTTTGTTTTGGATTTCCAGCATCCGCAGTTTTTTACTTTTATCTTGCTGATATTCCTGAGTTTACCTTTGCAGCTCCAGCAACTGTGACATGGCCGAGTCCAAAGGCTCATCAAATGACTCGGACTCAGCAACATTCTGGTCTCCAGCAGTCCTCCGAGTGTCGGGGACCTGGGAAGGCCCTGTCATCACTTGCCACGGACCAGAAAGTGCGATATGCTCACCAGATTGTGATCCCAAGGCTACTGTAAAGCCAGGTCCCATTGAGGTGTGTGTCTCTGCGCTGGTGGAGGGTGTGGGTGAGTGCTGTGATGGGACTTCAGGGAGGGTGCCTTCAGATTCCTCTTCAGAGGTTTCTTTGGGGCTTGATTGGAGGCCTTGGGTCATGGACTCTGTTGGCTGTTTGGCAGATGTGCCTGCGAAAGCAAGGAGAGATAATTAGTGCATGGCAGTGGCCTGTGAAAGAGGACACATCACTCACAGCATGCTTGTCTGATGGATGTTGCACTGCTGGATCTTCACTTGGTAGAGCAGCACCGACCTCACCGTCAGCACAGGAACGGTGCAGATTTTCACCAGCCAGCTGGATGGCTCTGTTTTCAAAATCCATGAGGACCTTGATTTTAAGCATTCCTCCACCAGTAGGCGACACTTCCCTGTAGTTGTATGCCAGCTTGTCTTACATGAATAGAGATGTAAGCAGGATGCCTGCCAGGCAGATGATATATATGCCTGGCATGTGTGGGTGGTGAGTGATCCCATGGACGGGATGAGGACAATGACAGTGAGTGTGTGAGAGTGAACGGTGATGTCCATTGAACTGGCAGTGAGTGGGATCCCTGTGGATGTGTGATAGGTTTGTGAGTGTGTGAGTTGAGAGTGATGAGAAGAGTGACTTACCCTGGCGGAATGGAGGGGATCATTCATCCTTTGGTGGCACTGGATGGTTGTCCTCTTTTGCAGGGCGTTGGCGATGACCACCACTGCCAGCACCTCCCAAGCCATGTTAATGATGTTGCTGCCCATCTTGCGGCTAGAGCAGGTATAGGTAGAGGACATCACGGTGATTCTCCACTGCATCCAAAAGGCACTTGAGGGACACGTCATTGAATCTGAGGGCTTCAGTCTCCTTGCCTTTTGGGGTCATGTCTTCTTTGTAGCAGTCATGGGCTGGAAGCACTGATATGGGTGTGCGCGGCTGCACTTAAAACAACAAGCGGAAGTAGTTTACCTCTATCTGCTCCCTTAATATCTTGAAATATTTGACAAAATAACCCCTTAATTTAATAAATTCCAGGGTATATAATCCTAGTTTGTGTAATCTTGTGCTGTAATTTAAACCTTGGAGTCCAAGTATCATTCAGGTAAATCTACGCTGCACTCAGTTGAAGGCAGATATCTCCATCCTAGGATGTGGCGCCAAGAAATGTTCACATTACTCCAGGTATTGTCTAACCAGGGCTTTGTATAACTGAAGCATGACTTCTACCCTGTGTATTCACATCCTCTAGATATAAAGGCCAGCATTCCATTAGTCCTTTCTGATTATTTTCCTTTCATGGGATTTTACTGATCTGTTACCTGGATCCTCAAGTCTCTTTGGATGGCCACTGTTTTATGGAGAAGCACTGTTGATTAAATTGCTCTGATGTAACCTGACAACAGACATCATTTCTTGAAGTCTCTGTGTGGGCAGTTGTTGGTGCAATGGATGTCACCCCGCCCCCAGCTCATGTCCCCGAGTCTCTTATTGTAGGGGATATATTCATCAGATGGAGCCTGTGCAGCTCCCATACCCTCTTTTCCCATCTACCAGAATTAATGTTGCCATAAATGCAGCATTCCCAATGATTTCCTTCACAAGGTTCTGCAACACAATGGGAGCTGTCAGTATAATCACATTGAGAAAATGTCTAGAAAGATTTATAATGTGCTGAAACACTCCCAGGCTCTGTTCGTGCTCCTTTAGAAAATTCTGGCAGTAAATTTACCAAGTCTCAGCAGCAGGCTGTAAATCTCGACGCGCGTTGGTAACTTGCACCTTCTGGATGTGAAAATTTGATGTAATGTTTTCAAATCTGCAAATCCTTCTCACCGGCTGCTTTGTCCCATTCTATTGCAAAACTACACAATCTGCAATCAGCCACCGGCGCTGGTAGCTCCAAAATCATCAACAACAACTTGCATTTATTTAGCACCTTCTGAGGTTGATAAAAACATCCCAAGGCATTTCACATGAACTTAATCAGACACAAAATGGCGCTGAGCCAAAGGAGACATTAGGGAGTCTAGTTGACTTTAGGTGATTATGAAAAATGGCCTATATCAATTTAGCTCAAGACTAGGGGCAGGACCAGAGGACAAGTGCAGGAGCAGAGGGCATAGGTGTCCAACATTCCCATGCAAACCAAATGACCCTCCCAGACGCTTTGGCAAGATTTTTGGCAAAATCCCACAGATATTTGGCCTCAAGTTCTTTTGCTGCAGGAAGGTGCCACTCTATTACTTTGTTTTGTTGGTGTTTAAGATCGCTCTGTACCACGCACTTAACCATTGGGTGTAGTATACCTGGATTTCCAAAAGGCCACACAAGGTGCCACAAGATAAGGTGCCACACAAAAGGTTAATGGACAAAATGAGGGCTCATGGAGTTGGTGATAACGTATGAGCGTGGATAGAGATGTGTTTAATGGACAGGAAGCAGTGAGTGGGTATAAAAGGGCCATATTCAAGTTGGCAGCCTGTGGCTAGAGGAGTGCCGCAAGGATCAGAACTGGGGTTTCAGCTATTTGCAATCTATGTTAATAACTTAGATGAAGAGACGGAGTAATGTATCCAGGTTTGCTGATGATACCAAGCTATGTGGGAAACTAAGCTGTGAGGAGGACACAGAGAGGCTGCAAAGAGATATGGACATGTTAAGTGATTGGCAACAAGATGGAGTATAATGTGGGGAAGTGTGAAGGTCATCACTTTGCTGGTAAGAAAAGAAAAGCAGTATTTCTTTTAAAGATGTGAAACCTGTAAATATTAATATTCAAAGAGACCTGAGTGTGCTCTTACAAGGAAAAAGAAAGTTAACATGCAGGTACAGCAAGCAATTAGGAAGCCTTTATTGCAAGGGGATTGGAGTGCAGGAATAATTGCTACAATTGTACAGGCCCTTGGTGAACACCCTTTGCCGCACTTTGGAATGCTGTGTGCTATTTTGGTCTCCCATTTTAAGGAAGGATTTACTTGTGTTGGCGGTGGTACAGCAAAGTTTCACTAGATTGGTCCCTGGGATGAAGGGGTTGTCCTATGATGAGAGGCTGAGTAAATTGGGTCTATATTCTCTGGAGATTAGAAGAATGAAAGACAATCTCATCAAAACACACAAGATTATGAAGGGGCTTGACAGAGTAGATACTAAGAGAATTTTCCCCTAACTGGGGAATCTAGACAAGGGGACACAGTTTAAGGATAAGGGTTTGATCATTTAAGACTGAGATGAGGAGAAATTACTTCACTGAAAAGGTGTGAGCCTTTACAATTCACTACCCCAGAGAGTCGGGGTTGCTCCATCATTTGGTCTCTCAGTGAATCAAGGGATATAGGAAGCCAGCAGGAAAATGGAGTTGAAGCCCAAGATCAGCCATGATTGTACTGAATAGCGGAACAGGCACAGCAGGCCAAAATTCTACTCCTGCTCATATTTCTTGAGTTCTTGTGTTCTTATGCTGAGAGATTTCTGAGCCGTGTTAATGCATTTGTGGAAGTGATGCGCGGGTGCAAATTTTGCCCTACCCCCCTTTGCTTCACTTTGGAGTGCTTCGGAATTGTTAGGATGAACTCTGACAGAGAGGAGCCCCTGTGGCAGGCCCCCTGCCCCAGGATGTACGTGAGGGCAGCTGTCAGTGTTGCAGGGACCCTTATGAAGAATATTAGAAATATAGGAGCAGTAGGTCATATGACCAGTCCAGCCTTCTCTGCTGTTCAATAAATTAATGGCTGATCTTCAAGCACAGCTCCAACTGACCCACATATTCATTCATTTCAACAGAATTCAAGAAGCTATCAATCTCAACTTTGAATACACTCAAATCTTGAGCATCCAAAGCTCCCTGGAGTAGGGAATTCCAAAGATGCACAACTCCCTGAGTGAGGGCATTTATCCTCATTTCAGTCCTAAATGGCTGCCCCCCTTGTCCGAACACTATGGCCTCTAGTTGTAGACATCCCAAATGGAGGAAGCAATGGGTGGAATTTTATGCATTCCCGTGTGGCAAGTTTGGCAGTGGGGGAGCATTCAATCAGATGGGAGGGTGGTTGGTGGGGACCTACCTTCCCATCTCCACCCCCATTAATCTGTGGCCAGAAGGCCCACTGCCAATTGACGCCCTTAAGTGGGCAATTAATTCCCACTGTGTTGCAGCAATGGACAGGAAAGTGAATTAGGAGAGAAGTTTTTGTTAACCTTTTCCAAACGAATACTCTCCTCAGCCACCAGGGAGGGGGAATGTGCTGCACCCTGCCCGGTTGACACACAGGGCAGAATTTTCCATGCCTGCTGGTGTCGGGCATGAGCGGTGGCGTGAGCGGTGGCGTGAGCGGTGGTGTGAGCAGTGGCGTGTGCGGTGGCGTGAGCGGTGGCATGAGCGGTGATGTGAGCAGTGGTGTGTGCGGTGGCATGAGCGGTGGCTTGTGCGGTGGCGTGAGCGGTGGCGTGAGCGGTGAAGTGTGTGGTGGCATGAGCAGTGGCGTGTGTGGTGGCATGTGCGGTGGCGTGTGTGGTGGCATGAGTGGTGATGTATGTGGTGGCGTGTGCGGTGGCATGTGCGGTGGCGTGAGTGGTGGCATGAGCAGTGGTGTGAGCAGTGGTGTGTGTGGTGGCGTGTGCGGTGGTGTGTGTGATGGCTTGAGTGGTGGCATGAGCAGTGGCGTGTGCGGTGGGGGTGAGCAGCGGCGTGTGCAGTGGCGTGTGCGGTGGCGTGAGCAGTGGCGTGTGCAGTGGCGTGTGCGGTGGCGTGAGCAGTGGCGTGTGCAGTGGCGTGTGCAGTGGCATGTGCGGTGGGTGAGCAGTGGCGTGTGCAGTGGCGTGTGCAGTGGCGTGTGCGGTGGCGTGAGCGTTGGCGTGTGCGGTGGCGTGAGCGGTGGCATGAGCAGTGGCATGAGCAGTGGCGTGAGCAGTGGTGTGAGCGGTGGCGTGTGCGGTGGCGTGTGCGGTGGCGTGAGCAGTGGCGTGTGCAGTGGCGTGTGCAGTGGCGTGTGCGGTGGGTGAGCAGTGGCGTGTGCATTGGCGTGTGCAGTGGCGTGTGCGGTGGCGTGAGCGTTGGGGTGTGCGGTGGCGTGAGCGGTGGCATGAGCAGTGGCATGAGCAGTGGCGTGAGCAGTGGTGTGAGCGGTGGCGTGTGCAGTGGCGTCTGCGGTGGCGTGAGCAGTGGCGTGTGCAGTGGCGTGTGCGGTGGCGTGAGCAGTGGCGTGTGCAGTGACGTGTGCAGTGGCGTGTGCGGTGGGTGAGCAGTGGCGTGTGCAGTGGCGTGTGCGGTGGCGTGAGCGTTGGCGTGAGCGGTGGCGTGAGCGGTGACGTGTGCGGTGGCGTGAGCGGTGGCGTGAGCAGTGGCGTGTGCAGTGGCATGAGCAGTGGCGTGAGCGGTGGTGTGAGCAGTGGTGTGTGTGGTGGCGTGAGCGGTGGCGTGAGCGGTGGCGTGAGCAGTGATGTGTGGTGGCGTGTGCGGTGGCGTGAGCGGTGGCGTGTGCGGTGGCGTGAGCGGTGGTGTGAGCGGTGGCATGTGTGGTGGTGTGTGCGGTGGTGTGTGCGGTGGCGTGAGCAGTGGCGTGTGCAGTGGCGTGTGCAGTGGCGTGTGCGGTGGGTGAGCAGTGGCGTGTGCATTGGCGTGTGCAGTGGCGTGTGCGGTGGCGTGAGCGTTGGGGTGTGCGGTGGCGTGAGCGGTGGCATGAGCAGTGGCATGAGCAGTGGCGTGAGCAGTGGTGTGAGCGGTGGCGTGTGCAGTGGCGTGTGCGGTGGCGTGAGCAGTGGCCTGTGCAGTGGCGTGTGCGGTGGCGTGAGCAGTGGCGTGTGCAGTGACGTGTGCAGTGGCGTGAGCGGTGGCGTGTGCAGTGGCATGAGCAGTGGCGTGAGCGGTGGTGTGAGCAGTGGTGTGTGTGGTGGCGTGAGCGGTGGCGTGAGCGGTGGCGTGAGCAGTGATGTGTGGTGGCGTGTGCGGTGGCGTGAGCGGTGGCGTGTGCGGTGGCGTGAGCGGTGGTGTGAGCGGTGGCATGTGTGGTGGTGTGTGCGGTGGTGTGTGTGGTGGTGTGAGTGGTGGTGTGTGTGGTGGTGTGAGTGGTGGCGTGAGCGGTGGCGTGTGTGGTGGTGTGTGCGGTGGTGTGAGCTGTGGCATGAGCGGTGGCGTGTGTGGTGGCGTGTGTGGTGGTGTGTGTGGTGGTGTGAGTGGTGGCGTGAGCGGTGGCATGTGTGGTGGCATGAGCGGTGGCGTAAGCAGTGGCGTGAGCGATGGCGTGTGCGGTGGTGTGAGCAGTGGCGTGAGCAGTGGCATGTGCGGACAACATGGCAAGAAGACCAAAAATCGGTTTTGCAACATTGTGAAACCAGTTTGCAAGCGTCTGCTCGGCCCATTGTTGGTGAGCCGCATTTCCTGCCATCGGACATCATTATAATACATCTGCATATCATTATAAAGCGAGCCCACCGGAATCATCCCCCCACCTTGCCCGATCGTCCATCTAACGTGTTTCACAACAGAACATATAAGGCCTGCACTTGGTGGGCTGCACTTTGAGGGGAGCGCACAGTATCATTGCTCAGCGTTCACCTGGGTCGCCTGCTGGACTTCAAGGTTGAGGCACATTGGTGCGGTGGGGGCAAGGGCTGTCCTGCGGTTGATGATGATGCACAAGCATGTGTGGGGTTGTGGGGGGGAGGGAAGCAGCAACGCATTAGGGAATCTTTGTAAAAAGTGACCATTCCTCTGCAGCTGAGACAGTTCAGACACAGCCACATTGATATGATTGCAGTTGGGCGTCTAGCTTCTCTGCCCACTCAAGCAACACAGAGGCATGCAAGTGCCACAAAGTGCTCCAAAGCTTTTCACCCCTCAGGCACAGACTGCAAACTAATGAGGGTTTTAGTGGATGCAGAACAATTAGACAACTGGGCACGTTGTACAATCTTTGCGAAAGCAGACCATGGAGCAGTCACTGGTGGAGGTGCTCACAGTCCCTTTGCAATGTCACCATTCAGGTTTGGACCCCATGGTTCAAGCTAACAGCACAGACTTGCAGTGCAGGTTAGGAGAATGGCTGTTCCTGAGCTGAGGGTACAGCATGCAGTCCAGCAGGCAAAACTGCCGCCAATCGGTCAGATGGACGGGGCGGACGTGGGTGGGGTTTTGGGCAGCCATGCAGCGCACTAAACTCTGGCCACCCAAGCGGTGGCCAGCACTCACTGCAATGCGTTAAGGGGCCTTCAGACTTAACTAAGAAAGGTTCTTATTACACCAAAGATAACCCACGCATTTCTCTCTTTTGTCCTGCAGGAGGAGTACATCAGGATCATGGGGCCTGGTGAACTAACTGTGTGTCTCGTGACAACCAGAATGCAAGAGCGATCGGACTTGCCCAGATCTCAGGTTTCCCACAGATGCAGGGTGCGATTGACTGACTCACATGGCGCTCAGGACTCCATTGCAACAAGGGGTCAACTATGTGGACTGCAAGGGCTTCCATTCACTGATATGCAGCTGGTGTGCGACCACCATAAACAAAACCTGCAGGCTTGCATATAGTTTTCAAGGAGTGTCCACGAATTCTCAGTTGGTCACAGATCCCTGATGTATTCCAGGGTCCACAGGAGCTGCAGGTTTGGCTCCTTTGGGACAAGGGCTGTGGCTGATGACACCTATGCAGTGGCCTCAGACTGCAGCAGAGCAACGCTATAATGAGACTCATGCTGCAACTCACACCTTGGTGGATTAGACCATGGGATTATGAAAATGAGGTTCCGGTGCCCGGACTGGTCAAGTGGAGCCCTGCAATACAGTCCACAGAGGGTTTCACATATCATCGTTGTCTGCTGTGCCCTTTACAACCTGGCGCTGCAATGGGGAGAGGAGCTGGCTGAGGAGGAGATGCAGGGACTGGAGGTCTCCTCTGATGAGGAGGATGTAGACGGTGATGAGGTTGAGGAGTTCCTCAAAGGTGATGATGAGACTCTCTCACTGGCCAGATGAGGCAGGCACGATAGGGAAGCCCTCATAGCTGCTAGATTTGTGGAGGATGATGATGACCTGCACTATGGAGACACCATAGATCCTCACATTGTATCTATGGACATTTAACTCTAGTCTGGCCAGCAATGCACATACCCTCTGTGATAATGATCCTGTCATTGAGACGCAGTAGAGGCCCTAATAGTTGCTAGATTCCAGGAGGATGATGATGACAGCAGTGAGGATACTCTATAGATGCTCACACAGCCTCTGTGAATAGCCTGTTTGGCTGAGGGCAGCTCACTTGTGCTCTGTGATCAGGGTCATATCATGGAGACACAGCTGTGAATCTTTAAAAGCTTTGTCCACTTTCAGCACCTGACCCCTTCAGGGGCACAGAGTCATTGGACATAGATGCTGAAGAGTTGGGGGCTAGCCCCACCTTAAAGGTGCTGAGAGCACATAGAGAGAATGATGGAACACTGTGGTGCCTGCCCACTACTTTCTGCCAGCAATGACCGGCACTGCCAAGGTGCAGGCATCAGTAATGTGTCCAGGGAGTGTGAGGCTGGACCAACGCTTTGGTCTGAAGTCTGCACAGAGCACAGGGAAGAGGCCCTGGATTGAGACACCTGCCTTTATCTTGCAGAAAGGTTTCACATCTGAATGACTAGAACACTGCTCATCAGAACAAGAAACCACAGGCAGGGTGACATTCTTAGGAGTTTATTGACAATAGTGAACCTTGTGTACAAGTGACTAACACCCATGCCCAGGCTGTGCAACTGCATCTTCTTAACTTCTTCTAACCCTGCCGCTACCTCTTGGTGTTCCCCGGACATCCACAGAGGAGGTGGAGGTAGCCTGCTGACTGCTATGCCCTGTCTGTGATGACCTTGGTGGGCATCCTCTGGAGGGCCGAGACCTGGAGGGCCCCAGCCTGCTTTTAGGGTCCTGCTGTGTGGCAGTGGCTCCCTCCTCAGCCTGTGGAGCTGGAGCCACTGAGGTCACAGAAAGAGGGGAATTGGAGGAGCCAGATACTCTTGGTGTCACTTGGATGGATGGCCCCGGGGGCTATACCTGCTGATCCTCCTCCCAATCGGTGCCCAAGGGCCCCTGACTGACTCCTTGAGGAGAGGGATTAGTTACAGTGAGATCAGGCTTCCCCATACCCCTCTCGTGTACACACTGTTGGAGGCCAATAATGGCGTTGGCAATGGAGTTAAGCCCATGCAGCAGTGCAGGAACGATGTTCTGGACCAAAGTCTCCATGGCGGCTGCCATCCTGCCAGCATTGGCCTCAGTGCATTGGCATGCCCGTGCTATCACCTCAGCCTGTAGGTGGACGGACTTTTTCATCGTGCCTTGCAATCTGAGGAACGCAGCGGACATCCCTTCCTGATGTTCCCGAGCTTGTCTTTGTAGCTCCAGCAACTGTGACATGACCGAGTCCAGAGGTTCATCATCTGCCTCGGACTCAGCAACGTTCTGGTCTCCAGCGGTCCTCCAAGTGCCAGGGACCTGGCATGTCCCTGCCGCCTCCTGCTATGGACTAGAAAGTGCGATATGCTCACCAGATTGTGATCCCGGGGCTACTCCAAAGTCAGGTCCCACTGAGGTGTGTGTCTCTTCGCTGGTGGAGGGTGTGGGTGAGCGCTGTGATGGGTCTTCAGGAAGGGTTTTAGCAAATTCCTCTTCTGAGGTGTGTGTCTCTTCGCTGGTGGAGGGTGTGGGTGAGCGCTGTGATGGGTCTTCAGGAAGGGTTTTAGCAAATTCCTCTTCTGAGGTTCCCTTGGGTCTTGATTGGAGGCCCTGCATTGTGGATCCCATCAGCTGTTTCCCAGATGTGCCTGTGAAAGCAAGGGGAGAAAATTAGTGTATGGCGGTGGCATGTCAAACAGGACACATCACTCACGGCATGGTTGTCTGATGGATGTTGCACTGCTGGATCCTCACTTGGTAGAGCAGTGCCAACCACATCGTCAATGCAGGAACAGTCCAGATCCTCGCCAGCCCAGCTGGATGGCTCTATTTTCAAAATCCATGAGGACCTTGATTTCAGGCATTCCTCCACCGGTCTGCAACCTCTCCCTCTTCTTTTGTGGCAGCTTTTCCTGAATAAATTGAGATGGAGAGAGTGTAAGCAGGATGCCTGCCAAGCCAGATGATAAGTATATCTGGCCTGTGTGGAAGGTGAGTGGTACCATGGACGGGGTGTGGACAATGAAGATGAGTGTAAGAGAATGAATGGTGATGTCCCTTGAACTGGCAGTGAGTGAGGGCCCTGTGATTGTGTGATGAGTGAGTGAGTTGAGAGTGATGAGAAGAGTGACTTACCCTGGCGGAACGAAGGAGATTATTCATCCCCTTGTGGCATTGGGTGGCTGTCCTCTTTTGCAAGGCATTGGTGCTGACCCCTGTTGCCACCGCCTCCCAAGCCAGATTAGTGATGTTGCCGCTCCTCCTTAGGCCAGAGCAGGTGGTAGATAACATCACAGGGAGCCTCCACTGCATCCAAAAGGTATTTGAGAGATGTGTAATTGAACCTGGGGGCTGTAGTCTTCTTGCCTTTTAGGGCCATGTCTTCTGTGCAGTGCTCATGGGCTGCAAGCACTGAGAGGTGTACGCGCGGCTGCACTTTAACTATGGCACCTAGCGTGATGAAGTGGTGAGGTGATGGTGTGGCGGGCGAATGAGAGCCCATTCGCCATGGAAAAGGCGTGTTTCCCAGGAATGCATAATTAATGCAGCGGGTTTGGGATGATGCAGCGTGAAAAGCCACCGTTGCGGCCAAAGGGGAAAACATCGTTTTACCCACCCACTACCGCACTTAGTGCAAATCTGGAATGATTCAGCCCACAGGAGCAAGGAGGGAAGGTGCTGAAATAAGTGTGGCAGAGATGTGCATTGAATTGCAGCATTGTTTCACAAAGACTACAGCTTTGGGTCTATTATTCTCCACACAGTGAGTCCAGAAAAGTGCATTCAAGCTGGCAGATCAAGAGAGGCACTGTGACTACACCAGAGAGTGACAGAGGCCTAGGAGTTGCTACAGGTTAGACCCAGGGAAAGGTCCCTATGTTACACAACTTGTAACTGGGATAGAGGCTAGAGAGGGGATACACTGACTGCATTGGAGACCCCCAGGAAGAAATGTGCAGGACTGCTTTTGATTCAAACAATGAAACAGCACATTGTCAACTTTGCCTCAGCAAATGAACTGTTAAGATGTTCACAGCTCCTGGAATTTATAGTCAGTGTGAGGCAAGACATAAATATCCAGTTTTCTGAGCGTTTTAAACAAGGAAAACTTGGGCCATAGTTTCCAATTAAACATGCCAAAGAACATCATTTATTCAATATTTGGACCTTTGGCTGAAAGGTCATCCTTTTCATCCCACCAGCAACGATTCCCACCATAGGCAGGACCAGAAAATCCCAGCCCTTGATGTCATTTCGACTTTGCCCCCTAGCTGGTGTTCTTGTGAAGAATGCCATTACCATGTCAGACCCAACTGATCCTCATCTCTAAGATCTCAAAGATGTCTAAATCAGGTGGGTTCCACAACCAGCAGGCAAGCTGATCTAGCACTGCCAGTTTAAGCCACAGTGACAAACTCAAAAATAATGCCCTGGATCACACATACCATTGCTTCCTAAAGAATTTGGTGACATCAAGAAATGGCTGAAAGGACTAGATACTGCAAAAGTTATGGGTCCTGACAACATGCTGGCATAGTGCACAAGACCTGTGCCCCAGAACTTGCCGCACCCCTAGCCAAGCAGTTCCAGTACAGCCACAACACTGGCATCTACCTGGCAATGTGGAAAATTACCCAGCTATGCCCTGTCCACAGAAGCAGGACAAATCCAATCCAGCCAATTATCACTAATTTCTGCAGCTAGGGTCACTGCCTGATCTGCCACATTACTTACAGATGCATCTTCCTCAGGACTAATCTTGTGGAGTCTTATAAGACCCACGGGCTTCCCCTTCAGCTTCCAGCATTCAGGTCCAGTGTGCCCTATTTCATTACAGTAAGAACACACGAGCCTCCGAGTGTCATTCTGGCTCCCTATGCCTTCTCTTTGGGCTTGGGGAGGACTTCTCACACCCTCATTCTCATTTTCTTTTCCATGGCTAGCCCACCTTCTATTATTTTCACCCTTCTTATCTTTCCCAAATTTCTGTGGGTTATTAGGGAAGAGTCTGCCTGAATAACCAGGTTAGATCAGAGTTGTCAGAGAGGACTACAGCCTTCCTGGTTTTCAAAATCCTCTGTTCCTCCACATGAGTTTTGAGACCAGGAGTAAGGCAGCTTTTAAACTCCTCCAACAATATTATTTCTCTTATCCCATCCTTGGCATGGTCAATTTTTAAGGCTCGCACCCACTGTTCAACTGCTAATTGTTTAATTCTCTCGAATTTAAGAAGAACATGAGCAGGTATTTTGTCAGGGTTTCAGAATTGTTGGCAGTATGTTTCCAGGGTGAGTTCATAGGCATTTAGGATAGTGGCATTTGCCTGTTCATAATTTTCAGAACTAGCGGCAGGCAACAGAGAATAAACCTCACAGGTTTTTCCTTCTAAATGACCTTGCAGCAGAAGGGTCCAGATTTCTTCTGCCACTTTAATCTGGCAACAAGCTTTTCAAATGAGATGAAGAACGCCTCTATACCATCCTCATCAAACATGGGTACTAACCTCAAGCACTTTAAAAAGTCAAAACTTGTCTCCGGATTAGGGTCAGTCAAATCGCCAACTGCTTCCCCATTACATAAAGATGACCTCTCCCTGGGCAATTCAGTTTGCCTTAAGTCTCTTTTCTTTTGGACATTAAATTCCTTCTCTAGCTTCTCTAGCTGTACGCATTCTTGCTCTTTCCCTCTCTCCTATCTCTCCTTCTTTCCCTTTCCTGGAATTATAATTCTAAATTCTGCTCTTCGGTAGTTGCATCAGTGTAACCTGGTCTAACTCAGGTTCTGGACCTGTTCCTCTTTGAGGCGAAGGAGAGGTGTGCGGCTAGTGCTTTCAGCACCTCAGGCTTATGTGCCTTCTGACCTAATTTAAGTTCCACCTGCTTAGCTATCGCTTTTAGCTGTTCTATGCTTATGGGCACTAATTTAGTCCAAATTAAGTCCTCCTGTTGCATGAATGCTTTTACATTGAAGCCAGCAACCTTTCTTTCTATGGTTAGTACTCACGAATCCCCTTTTCGTGTTTCAACAATTTTGGCAATGGTACATATCCCTTCTACCTCCAATTTTCTTCTAAAGTCAGATTTGGGTTGTTTGCAATAGATTTAGATCCCAAATGACAGCTTCCAATTCTGGTACGGACAGGATTTGTGCAGTCCATTGTAGTCTGTAATTGAGATATTTTTGTGGAAGGTGTGTGTTTTTCCTTACACTCAGAGCGATTTTTCCTCATTTAAAATAAATTCCAGCAGCAGTCTTTTGGTGATTTTAAAAATAAAAAAGATTGTTTATTATCGCACACTTGCCCCAGATGTTTGATTCGCAACATCTCAATCACTCAATCACTTGTCTCACTCACACTACCAGACACACAAAGATGAGATACAGATGAAGTTAAAGTTGTAATTATAAAAATAGAATTTATAACTCAGTCTGTATGTCAATGCAGCCTGATATTTTAGTTGGAATGAAGTTATTTTAGAAACAAAACATTTTTGTGTAGCTGTGAAGCCTCTCATAGACAAAAAGCCAGGAGATTTGGCTTCATTAAAATACTTTATGCTATGATTGTTCATCTGTTTCACCATTTCAGATATTTCTCTTCTGCTGGATTTGCTATGTTCTGGGCTATCAGCCAAGCATACATAATGAGGCTTGGCTGAGGGCCCAGACAGCTATTATAATACAGCAACAACTGCTCTCTTGAGGAAACATTGTTTGATTGACAGCTCAGATTCTCTGCCCTCTGTGGTCAATTTCACAATGTTTGTTTGCACAAGTTAGGTGGTTTCAAGGGTTTGTTGTTTGTAGTTTTTGAAAGTTCAAAGGGTTTGAATAATTGACACTTTTATTAGCTTGTATTTTGGATTTTTTACACCATAGGGTTCATTGATTCCAGATAGTGTGCAGTGGGGCAATGTGAATGGAAGTGCCTTGGCTTGGCATAGGTGACATGATGGGACATGGTGGGGGGGCGGTGGTGGGTGGAAGGGCAGAGTTTGGCATAGGTGGTATGAGGAGGATCTTTTGACATTTTTTAAAAGTTCCTTTCATGCAGAGTAGGGTTCATGACTCCTCTGAGAGGCCGTGAACCACAACTCTTTAAAAACCTGGCCTGTCTCCACGAAAGTTGCAGAGGAGTAGGACGTACCCACCTCTGCAACGGAGCTGGCCAGGTTAAGGAGTGCCAGATGCAAGCTTTTGACAGGAATCAGTTGCACTCTTTAAAAGCACTCCCGAAATTCAGGCAGCCTGGAAATGGGGTCGGGAATCCTGGAATCGGGACCCACCCTCCATTTATAAAGACTTCCTGAGTCAACCCAACACAGTGAAAATCCAAGTCATAGGTTCTAAAGTCCATTGATTCTGTGTTTGGAGCAAACTGCAGTAACAGATGTGAATTCCACAAAGGGTTACTGACTAGGCATGTCCGTTCAAGGGGAAGTCCTCCACCCAGAGTAACTCAATTAGGAATATTCTGGACTTAGGATACTTTGTGTTGAATAAGCAAAGGTTACCTGACTCTTGGCAGCCATCTTGACCACCTTGTGAGTGCCCATTTTAAAATTTAAAAGACAGTTCCAGAAGCTTCTGCAGGAACACGCTTCATGTTTTAAGTTATGAATGGCACATGCTCCACTGGGCATAAAACCTGATAGTGTTCGTGGGACATTGTATTTGCATTAAACCCCATTTGACAGAATAGCATCAAGGCTTGGCGCTGGCTTTGGGTGCCTGAATTAGAAGTGTTCCATTCCCCAGCAATCATTCACATTGATGAACATTAAATTCACAAAGAAAACCTTTTGTTAATGTCTTTTAAATTGAGTCAAAGTATGCAGACAGTGCAGAGATAATGTTTTGTATTGGCGAGGATTTTAGGTTAATAAATAGAGCAATGAAGAACTATGAGGCAGTATAAGGCTGAGAGAAGGCCATTTATAAATGGATTAGAAAAACATGAATAGACTGGAAAGAGAGATAAAGCTGGGTAATATACTGCTGGCTCTGTCTCTCTAGGGAATGAAAGTCATCAGTTTGAAAGCATAAATCTGTGCTGCTGAGAAACTGGCTATGTTTATAAACTAAAGATGGGTTTCTTTCTTTGTATGGCTCAGGCTCCTGCTCCAGTACATTCTCCCAATCGGGAGTTGTGCAGGAACAAAGAGAGGGCAGTAAATGGCCACTGGTCACATGTAAAAATCAAGACAAGCTGCCAATAAGCTTGTCAGCGTGACTGGTGATGAGCCTGATGGTTCTGTCAGTGTGCCTGGCAATGGGCCTGACTGACGATGGGCCTGTCAGCGTGACTGATGATGGGCCTGACTGGCGATGGTCCTGTCAGCCTGACTGGCAATGGGCTTGTCGATTGGCGATGATCCTGTCAGTTTGACTGGCGATGTCCTGTCTGCCTGATTGGTGATGGGCCTGAATAGTGATGGTCCTGTCAGTATGATTGGCAATGGGCCTGACTGGTGATGGTCCTGTCAGCCTGACTGGTAATAGGCCTGAGTGGCGATGGTCCTGTCAGCCTGACTGGCGATGGTCCTGTCAGCCTGACAGGCGATGGTCCTGTCAGCCTGACAGGCGATGGGCCTGACTGGTGATGGCCCTGTCAGCCTGACAGGTAATGGGCCTGACTGGCGATGGTCCTGTCAGCCTGACTGGTGATGGTCCTGTCAGCCTGACTGGTGATGGTCCTGTCAGCCTGACAGGTAATGGGCCTGACTGGCGATGGTCCTGTCAACCTGACTGGTGATGGTCCTGTCAGCCTGACAGGTAATGGGCCTGACTGGCGATGGTCCTGTCAGCCTGACTGGTGATGGTCCTGTCAGCCTGACAGGTAATGGGCCTGACTGGCGATGGTCCTGTCAGCCTGACTGGTGATGGTCCTGTCAGCCTGACTGGTGATGGTCCTGTCAGCCTGACTGGCGATGGGCCTGATTAGCGATGGTCCTGTCAGCCTGACTGTCGATGGTCCTGTCAGCCTGACTGGTGATGGGCCTGTCAGCCTGACTGGCGATGGGCCTGACTGGTGATGGTCCTGTCAGCCTGACTGATGATGTTCCTGTCAGCCTGACTGGCGATGGTCCTGTCAGCCTGACTGGCAATGTTCCTGTCAGCCTCACTGGCAATGGTCCTGTCAGCCTGACTGGTGATGGGCCTGTCTGGCGATGGTCCTGTCAGCCTGACTGGTGTTGGGCCTAGCTCTTTCCAGTCACTTTCCACCTTTTCTGCTCTACTCACCTCCTAGAAGGTGCCAACATTGGATGGAGTACAGGAAATGCAAAAAATTGTTTATATTTCAACTTAACATCCATGTCCTCAATGGCAATGGACTCATGGTAAAATATCAGGGAGCCTGGAAAAGAACCAGGCATGCGGGCCCATTTTAGTGTCCATTTCTGGTTATGCAGGTCTACTGAGTAACCTTAACCCTCGGCCTCTAGTACCAGAGATCAGAGTCACGCTGCCCATGAGCGCCTGTAAGCTAATATGCATGAGCCAGTCAGTGAGCTTACATGACAATAACACACTCCCGATTTAGCACTGTATTGACAACCTCTGAACTTGTCTATCCAGCTCTGGGGGCTTAAAAATCAATGACCACAACAAACTAAAGTAATAAAGAGATGCAGATGATTGATATAAAGAATAACAGATATCTGGGAGTGAGTTACAGGCTGGAATCTAATCAAGTTGCTGCTGTGATGGGTACATCCTGGCCTGCAAGCCATTGCTACAATGAATGAGCTGGCTCTGATCCTCAGACCTTTGAGATGGTATTCAGAGCACATTCTTTCTACATCCCTGAGTTGTACTGTGACTGTAGCTTGACATTTACTCAGGCAATTACATGAAACCACATCACGCTCAAATCTATCTAAAGATTGATTAAATAGAAACTTTGTACCGTGTTGTACAATTTAGTCAGCATATGAGATGGTAAGTGGGCTGAGATTACAAATAAGGCTTCAGGGTGTAAACATTATGTTGGAGTAGCTATTCTTCTAATGATAGCTTTCTTAATGAATAATAAGGCTTACTGAACAGACTGTTGCATCTTACAACTCTACTAATCAGTAATAATTAAGTCCGTAAGAATGATTGCAGACCAGCAAAGGAGTGTTTTAGGAAGGGTACACTCAGCACAGGGGTCAAGTTTCACTCCCCCACCAGTCATTCTGAGGACTAGCTGCCAGGGGGCTATGAAGGTAGAGTGAATAGCCCAGCAGAAAGTCATCTGCAGGGCTCCTTTGAGCAACTGGCTCAAGAATGACATGATAGTTCTCAGCCTCCCTGAGAATCAGGCTGCTACAGCCAGGGTCAGTTGACAGGACAGTTCCCACTAAACTGGCTGGTGCATGGGTTAAGGCGTTCAGCATCTAACCCACTCTGTCAGTCATTCAATAGCCACAGCAAAAAGGTAAACAAATCTTTCAAAAAAAACAGCTATTCCCCTGTTCTTATTTAAAATATATTCAACGAAAATCAACCCATGTGTTTCTGTGTGTTAATATTCAGTTTCCCTCTGGTTTTCCAGAATGAATTTACTGCCACTTGTCAGTTAGTCTCCCCTCACTGGAATGTAAAGTGTGCGAGAAAGGGGAGAGTGGCTCTGTGATTCTACAGCACAGCCACTATTTGCTGCCTCCTAATCACATAATGATTTACAGCCAAATAAATTCTTGTCGCCTCAACTTTGAGGAGCGGAAAGCTATTAAGTATTTCTGATAACTCAGCACAGATCTAAAAATATATGCTGGTTGGGCTCCCTTTATTTCTTACAACCCTGCACAATGTCTATCAGCACAGTAACATGTCCCAGCACATCCCCACATCTGTATAATTCATAGCCAGCACTTTTAAATCACTGAGCTTCAATCAGACACACTGCACTGAATGGTGCATCCAATCCATAATTCAACAGGGCAAATGGCTGGCTGCTGCCTAAAGCAGTTAATCCCAGGAACAATGAAAAACTGGCTTCAGCCCATGTTTAGATATTCAGTAAGGGTACCACTGAAATATGTTAACCCATTGTTTGCTTAGGTTCTTCAGGGAGACTCCCCGAATATCATGTCTGCCCCACTTGAAAAGGGGGCGACTCATTTTTTTTAAAGCTTTGTTTTATTCACTTACAGGATGTGGCCGTCGCTGGCTGGGCCAGCATTTATTGTCCATCCTCCATTGCCCCTGAGAAGGTGGTGGTCAGCTGCCTTCTTGAACCACTGTTAAGGAGGGAGTTCCAGGATTTTGACCCAGTGACAGTGAAGGAACGACGATATATTTCCAAGTCAGGGTGGTGAGAGGCTTGGAGGGGAATTTCCAGGTGGTGCTGTTCCCATGCATTGCCTTCTGCAGTGTGGCTGACCAGGAAACTATCCTACTCTTTGCCACTTACCATCAGGTGTATTGGAAGGATTTACAGGCTGATAATCAACCTGTTAACGAACACACCTTCCATGGCCATCAGGTCCTGAAGTGGGACTTGAACCCAGAGTTTCTGGCCCAGGGATAGGGATGCTGCCATTGCAGCCCAAGACCTGTCTCTGGATTACTAATCCAGTAACATAAACAGTCTGCTCTCATCTCCAATGGAGGATGCAGGCCATTACCTCACCACACTCCCGTGAGCACTAATGAGTGTCAGTAGTCTGTTCAGTTATTTGGGGCATCACAGAATTACTTGATCCCATGTTCCGTGTTTTCCAGCGAGGGCGGAGACTTGGGGTGGGGCAGGGGGTGGGGCAATCACTAACTACAAATCAGGATAGAAGGCCTGGCCAATTTTATTTTTCATACTCTCCAGCCCTGGGACCCTGATACCAATTGTGGCACTATACCCCCCACCCTACTCCCCCCTTCATCCCCATTCTGCACCTTCCTTCGCCCCCTTTCAGCCCCCTACTCCCAATCACCCAACACCTACCAGCAACCCCCTCCCACTACCACCCACCACCCTTCTCACCTCCCAACTCTACCATCCTCTATCTCAAAACACCCCATTTCCATCACTACCCCCACACCACAGTCTGTTCCACTGGCTGAGATTGATTAACCCAGCATGAACTGGTCAATGAGCCTGGGCCTGTAAGGTTTAGCATTGCTCCCCTACAACTCTGAGTTCTCTTTTACTCAAAACTCTCTTTCATGGGAATTACCAGCTCTCTTCAAATGTGGGACTCAGCAGATTCCATAGATCCTTGTCAGCACTGTTGAAAATGGAGACAGCTTGCAGTGTCTGGAATTCCTGCTCTGGTGTACTGTAGAGTCACCTGAATTTTAAGTATCGATCCTTGGACTTACCTCTAAATAATAGAGAAGGCAGCCGAGAAATAAACAGCAAAAGAATGACAGGTAAGATAGAAATGCTTGCATTTATATAGCACCTTTCACATCCTCAGGACATCCCAAAGCTCTCAATGTGGAGATAGTGGCAGAGTGGTAATGTTACTGGGTTAGTAATCCAGAGGCCCAGGCTAATACTCTGGGGACACAGGTTCAAAACCACCATGGTAACTGGTGAAATTTAAAATCAAGGAACAAAATCTGGAATTGAAAACTAGCCTCAGTAACAGTGACCATGAAACTATCATCAATTGTCATAAAAACACAAATGGTTCACTAAAGTCCTTTGGGGAAGGAAGTCCACCATCCACCTGGTTTTATTTTTAATTCATTCAATCTTAGCATCACTGGCTAGGCCAGCATTATTTGCCTACCCCTTCTTCAAAGGGAATTTAAGAGTCAACCTTATGGCTGTGTGTCTGGAGTCATGTGTAGGCCAAACCAGGTAAGGATGGCAGATTTCCTTCCTTAAAGGGCATTAGTGAGCCAGATGGGTTTTTGCAACAATGGTTTCATAGTCATCATCAGACTTTTAATTCCAGATTTTTATTGGATTCAAATTTCACCATCTGCTGTGGTAGGAATTGAACCCAGGTCCCCAAAGCATTACCCTGATTCTCTGGAATACTAGTCATTAAGAATACCACTATACCACTGCATCCCCACACAGCCTATGTGTGACTTCAGACTCACTGCAATGTAGTTGACTCTTAACTGCCCTCTGAAATGGCCTAGCAAGCCACTCAGCTCAAGGGCAATTAGGGATGGGCAACAAATGCTGGACTTGCCAGTGACACCCACAGCCCATGAAATAATTAAAAAAATCTTTGCAGCCAGTGAAGCATTTTTGCAGTGTAGACACTGTCGCAATTAATAAATTTGCTCACAATGAGGTCCCGCAAAATAATAATGATGAGGGATGAGCAGCAGAAAAAGGTGAAGGGGCAACCAAAGGTACAGCTGCAGGGGGAGCAAATAGCAGGAGGTGAACTGGAGTCACCCTCCACCCCCAACAGAGTGTACTGTCCCAGTCAATATACCTGCAGTTCTCCCAGGAGCAGTATATAAGGAGGCTGTGCTGCCCTCAAGAGGCTATCGAACTACTGTTATCGCCTTCTAAAGCTAGACCCACAAACAACTGTCATGGCCTGCACAGCATGCCCTGTTGTAGCCAAGGAGCCTGTAACCTAAACTTCTTGCCTCCAGCTCCTCCTTGGCTGCCACAGTGGATATCAGCAACATCGCTCAATCTGCAATTGGTTGCGTTAAGCAGGTGACTGACGCTATAAAGCAACCACTTTTCCCATGGATAACAGGAGGCAGAGATCAGCTGGGCCTCTAGAGTTTGCACAGACTTTCCCCAAGTACAGTGCATTATTGATTATACCCACCGTACCCTGTGGGCTTCTTCAGATCCTTCAATCAGAGGTACTTACAGCACAGGAGGCTCTTCAGCCCATTGAGCCTGTGCTGGCTCTTTGAAAGAACAGACTTGAAACTCAACCCACTGGGAAACTGATTTTTATGCAGAATATTCCGCTCCTGACAGCAGTGGGAATCATGGTGGGTGGGGGCACTTAATTTGGCATGACTGCAAAAATCAGTTTCTGGTCTGTGAGAATATGGTTTGGGATTTTGCTCTCAGACTTTCAAAGTGGGTAAAAGGTGGGTCGAATTTCCCGCTGAGCAATGTAAGGAACCCCATTGCATTCATTGGCATCTCATGAATGCTCATTATGAGGCCAACTTGCCAGGATCATGTTCCCCCTCTGTTGCAGGGTGGCCAAGTTGTACTATTAGTGATAGATTTGATCTGGAGGCACTTCTTGGGTGGAAACATTATGTTTATTTACAATATATTCAGCTGGAACTACACGTGTGCTTTCAACTCCAACTCTAGCTCTACACTGACTCTGAGGTTGCCCATGCTGCTCTCCTCTTGGTTACTAGAGATCATGTGATCTTCCATAACAGGTATCATTCTTAAAGGTACATTACACACTAAACAAAACCATAATTACTACATGCCTCCCCCTTTAACTCAGCTATACATATTATATTTACAAGTATATATCTTTCAAGACAACATAATTTTTACACAGGGTAAAGAACTTAACAAGTTCAGTCTTTCAGATGGTTTCCTGGTATCTGTGGAATGTCGCAGCTCCACAACCTCAGATTCTTTGTCAGGAACCTCCTTTTCCGGAGTTGCCTGAACATCAGGTGCTTCGGTGGGCACTTGCAGTTCTGTATCCTCAAATCTTACATGATCATCAGACATGTCAATCCTGCGTTGAGTATCCTCAACAGGAAACGCAGACCTGGTCATGATCACTGGTGGAGCCAACTCTTGGTGATTTGTCTCTCTCTTCCTTAGATGCACATGTTTATGGATGATCCGGCCTTCCACCTCCACGTGGTAAGATTGAGGTCCAGTCACCGCACTTATTTCACCCGGTAACCACTTTGGCCCTTACCCGAATTTCTTCACAAATACTATCTCTCCCACGGTAAATTTCCTCTCACGACTATGCCAGTTGTGTCTAGGTTTCTCGCTTCCCTGATTCCTTTCCATCTTCCCCTCTAAGTTCGGCATTATCAAGCTCAATCCCTCGTCCTGACACGGCGTTTCAACAACAACTCCGCAGGTGTGACACCTGTTGTGTGAGGAGTAGTCCTGTAATGAAAAAGAAAGCTTGCTAGCTTGGTTGCCAAGGAATCACCAGTTAGCTTTTTCATGCCTGCCTTGAATGTTTGAACAGCCCTTTCAGCCAGTCCGTATGAGGGAGGCTGGTGCAGTTTTCACATAAGTGATTCCGTTAAGGCTGATATACCGTTGAAACTCAGCACATGTAAATGCCCTGCCGTAATCAGAAATGACTACTTCTGGTAGTCCATGAATGGCAAAACTCTGACCTAGTTTCTCAATGTAGCGGCCACGTTGGTGACTTCACCTCAAAAACGTCCAACCATTTTGAATGGGCATCGACACTGGGCAGAAACATTGTTCCCAGGAAAGGTCCAATGTAGTCAATGTGTAACTGTACCCAGGGTCTACCTGGCTACTCCCATGGGTGTAACGGAGCTGTCACTGGCAACTTTTGCAGTTGCTGACATTGCACACAGTGCTTTATTAAACTCTCTATTTTGCCATCCATCCTAGGCCACCATAGATAGCTATGTGCTATGGTCTTCATTTGCGAAATTCCTGGATGAGCACTGTGTAGTTTAATTAAAAGTGGCTCCCTTCCCTATGGAGGAACTATCACTTGTGCTCCCCACAATAAGATGGTTATTTCGTGTCTTCCATTGAAGTACGATTTCATTTAATCAGATACGGGCTCCTGTGACCAACCATGCAACACTTATCCTCGTTTAAGATAGGACTGGATCCCAACTTGTCCAGTCTCTGATCTGTCGAGCACATACCGGTGAAGAATCTAAGAAATTTAACAGAACAGGGACTTCGGGTGCTGCCCATTCTGAAAACCGCACAGGTTTATATAATGCCCAGTTTCTCTAGTCTGTTCAGTTCAGCATCAACTTTTCCTCACTGCGTATGGCACCGGTCTCTCCTTCATGAAGTGAGGGGTCACTTCTGGATCCACATGGCCTGCAGGCCCTGGATTTCCCTCAGTTTGTCCTTGAAGATGGTGTCATACTTTGGAAGTAGCTCTGGTAGCCCACTTGCTCTCAACTGGAAAATTTCAGCCTGTTCTATCTTAATCTCCTTTAACCAATTTCGCCCCAGGAGGCTTAGCCCTTCACCTGCTACCACTATCAAGGATAGCTCTGCCGATTGGCTTCCATAATGGACAGTTACTCTGCTTATGCCTTTTACTTGAATGTCTTCACCCGTATATGTTTTTAGCTTGGCTGCTGTTTCTTCTAAACTTAATTGATGTTCGCCATTATTCAAATATGTGAAGCTATGTTCCCTAATTACTGTAGTGGAAGCTCCCATGTCCACTTCCATTCTAACAGGTTTGTGATTTACTTTCACTGTGACAAATGCTGGTTCTGTCTTTCCAGCTTTCAGATTTAACAATGAGTAAATGTCTGGAGTTGTTGTTTCAGGTTCTGCTACATTGTAGATTTCATTGGGCTTCTTCTTTTGTTTACCATCCTGCTTGAATCTTTCCTTGCATTGCCTCATCATTTTCCATTTCAGTAATAATAGCAGCATTCAGTTTTTTTAAACTGTCAATTGCTAAAAGGCTGATTGTTTCCACCTCTATTGAAATTATTCTTCGATTTCACTGCTAAGTTATTTTTCTTTATTCTTCGGCTAGCTGTTTCCCACTTCTCAGCAGAGTCTCGCATTTTTCTGTCCTTTTTGGCTGGGGTTTCCCACCCAATGTGGAGGATGGCGCCATTTTGCACACCCTGCATTGCTTTTGAACCTCTTACTGCACTTTCCATGGCCAACGCTTTCTCTAGCACCTTCTTGAAAACCAGATTCACTTCAGACAGTAATCTTTTCTGAATAGAGTCCTCATTCAAGCTACACATTAAACAATCTCTGAGTATGTCATTCAGAGTTGTTCCGAGCTCACAATGTTCCTTTAGTTGCTTCAAATTTTCGGACTGGTATGCAATTGTCTCACCTGGGGCTCTATTTCACAAATTAAACCTGAACCTCTGCATCGTGACAGAGGGCTTGGGTTGAAAGTGACCCTTCACGATGTCCACCAATTCATCAAAATGTTTTGAATCTGGGGCAGTGGGTGCCATCAAACTTCAAATCAAATTGTAGGTTTTGCTCCCATAAGTGCTCAAGCCATGGAAAACCAGGCTCAGCTAGGTACTGTTCTTGAGGGTCAAATGTCCGTTGAAGGAGCATTGCTCCTTTACTAATGGTGCAAATTCATGAGAGAATCCATTAAGTTTTGGGGCTATATTTGAATTGGTCTCTGTTCCTGACAGAGGCATGTAAAAAGGGTGGAGGTTAAATCATTCAAGGGCCACAGCTACTAGACAGAAGCTGCATGCACACTCCAAGCTCAGTATTCCCAGTTAAATAGTCATGGCTTAAAAGGCACAATGCTTAAAGTCATGACATTATTACAAGGATATGTTCTCTATAGAGTGCCTAGGTTCATGCAGGTAAGCTAACAATTGCCTGACGGACATGGCTGTATTCACCCTGATCAAGACCCTCTTTTAGAATGCACAGTCATGTCTGAAGGGGAAGATCAGTCACCTGTGGGCTTCCAGGATGTGCTTCACCTGCAAGGGGTGGCCTGGGGATGCCATGCCTGGATGGAGGCCAGGCCAAGGGTCTTGCAGTGGCTTCCTGACTTGGAGATGGAGGGAAATCAGTCAAGAGAAAGTTAAAAAAAATACTCAAATCTATTCATTGACAGATGTAAAGCGGAGTGGGGAATGCAGGCTGCAGGAAACCCTGCCTTCTTTATGGCTCTAATAAGAATGAGGAGAATGGCCCATCACCAATTGGCATGGGTCCAAGAGGAGTCGTGGCCTGAGCAGCAAAAGGGAGCACCAAGAGGGAGCGGGGCCCCCGTAAGTTCAAGATGCTCCCAAAGAGGTAACAATTCAACAAAGAACAATTGCCCAATGTCAGGTGTATAGAAAATGCTGCTCATATATGGAGATAAGTGAAAGATAATGCTGTGGGCGCTTTAACTTGTCTAGGGATGTGGTAGCTCACATTTGCCACCTTCTCTGTGCAGAACTGATGCTGCAAGGGCTTGGAGGGAATCCCGTGCCAGTTGCTTTGAAGGTAACCATCACACTGAACTTTTTTGCCAGCGGGTCCTTCCAGGGTTCCCTCAGGAGACTCCCACTTGGGGACGCAGAAATGCCTCAGGGAGGTGAAAGATGCCCTTTTCAATAAGCTCACCAGTATGTCCAGTTCTGCATGGATGCCTGAAGCTAGGTTGCCAGAGCTGTTGGCTTTGCTGTGATATGTGATTTCCCACAAGTGCAGGACACCATCGGCTACACACATGTGGCCTTGAGAGCTCCCTGGCAGCAGCCAGTGAGATTCATCAATCAAAAAGATTTTCATTCTTTGAACATCCAGCTAATTTATGATCACAGAAGGCATCCTGCATGCTTCTGTTAGGAACCTAGGAAGCTCTCACAACTCTTTCACCTTGATGCACTCACAGGTGCCATGTATCTTTGAGGGGCCTTGCCAATTACAGGGCTGGCTCCTCGAGGACAAGGTGTACCCCCAGAAGATGTGGCTGATGACACCCTTTCACTGTCCACATAGTGCTGCTGAAGAGATGTACAATGCTGCACATTCCGCCACCAGGTCCCTGATGGAGCAGATGATAAGCCTCCTGAAGGTGTATTTGCGATGTCTGGACCACTCAGGTGGGCTCTCCAATACTCACCACAGATAGTATCCAGGATCAGCATTGTTTGCTGTGCCCTGCACAACCTTGTGCTGCAAAAGGGGGGATGTGTTGCCTGAGGGAGAAATAGAGGAGTGAGATATCTCCTCCAATAAAGAGGATGTTGAAGGGGATGGATCTGGTGAGGAGCAGGATGTATACAAACCACACGAAGAGGCCATCGCACGGATATGATGTGGCAGACATGCTCGTGACAAGATTCTAGGTGGAGTAAAGTGCAGACACGTTCTCAAATTAGTTAGTTTCTTTTGCCATTGCTGCCTGAAAGGCTCCATCACCTTTTACCTCAGTAAGAAATTCTCTCAAAAGTTCAATATTCTCATAATGATTATGAAAATATCTGTACTCAATGAGAGCCCTGTCATGCAATGATTTCCAAATGGAGGGAAGTGCTGTGCCTTTATCGAAGGACTACCTAAACCCAGGGATTCCTAAACCCAGGGGCTACCTAAACCCAGGGACTACCTAAACCCAGGGACTACTTAAACCCAGGGATTCCTAAACCCTGGGGCTACCTAAACCCAGGGACTACCTAAACCCAGGGATTACCTAAACCCAGGGGCTACCTAAACCCAGGGATTACCTAAACCCAGGGGCTACCTAAACCCAGGGGCTACCTAAACCCAGGGACTACCTAAACCCAGGGATTACCTAAACCCAGGGGCTACCTAAGCCCTTGCTAAGGGGGCATGCAAGTCCAAATAAAGATCAAGGGAGCTCAGGAAACGGCTTCATCAAGATGAACACACACCACTTAAATCATACACTCTAACCTGTGTGCTGTCAAGTCTAAGATATTTGTTGGATCCTTACTTGTCAGTTCAGCATCATGCATGCAGAGAATAAGAAATCACCAAGGAATAACACTCAGCCTTAAATGCAGACACTACATCTTCCTGCAGAGAGGCGTAGAGGCCTATGGGGTTCGAAGGCTTACACAGTGCTCAAAAACAGGCTCTCACACGTGAAAAGTCTTTCTAAACAACACATTGCACAGACAATTCTAATTTAAGTCAGGAGAACTACTTGTGCCATTCACAAAGAACTGACAACAGTGCAATAGCAGCAGTAAAATCAATAACCTCGATGAGAACTTCTCCTGAGGTCAAGACAATGTTACCTATGAAAACTGGCTGGCAGGAGGATTGACCAGGCAGCACCATTACAAAGAAATGAACATTACCCACTGTTGCTGATGTGGGAGAAGTTAAGCAACTGAAGAGCCTGATGGGACTACAATGGGGGACAACACTCTGGACCTTTAAATGACCATGAAACATTGAAGCAACTTGAATAAAAATGGAATCCATGAGACTTGGAAATAGATAGATTTACAAAAGTGGCAACGATATACAATAACTGAACGCCCATGCCACCAGTGTGCATCCAATACTTTTTAATTTTTCTAACCGTTCTGCTACATCTATGTGCAGCCCCAATATCTGCAGCTGAGGTGGAGGCAGTCTGCTTACTGCTATGCCCTGTTGTCCAAAATGACTTGTGTGGGCTTCCCCTGGTGGCCCAAAGCTTGAGGTACCCCACCTGCCAAGGGACTCCTGCTCTGGGGCAGGTGTACCCTCCTGGGTCTGACCTGCGGGAGTTGATGTGGTCACTGGGAGGGGTGAGGGGGTGGGGGGTGGTGGAGCAACAGGACATCATTGGAGTGTCCTGGCTGGATGTGCCCAGGATGCCCAGCTGGCGCTCCTCCTCCCTTTGGTTGCCCGATTGGCCCTCCCTTGAGGAGAAGGGGCACCTGGAGGAAGGCTGAGGTGCCTCATCCTCCTCTCACCTAGCCACTGCTGAAACGCACCAAGGCTACGCCAATGGTGTGCAGGCCCAAGTACATGTCCACCAGAAACTGCCGGACCTGGGTCTCCAAGGCAGCCACCACCCTTCCCATGGAGACTTTAATGCACTCATATGGTGGAACCATGAAATCAGTCACAACTTGGGCGGAGTCCTCCAGCCTTCAGCCCAGTGTGCAGATGGCCTCTTTAACTCTGCCTGATGGTCTCCTGCCTGTCTCTGCACCTCCAAGAAGTCCCTTAGAGCCGAGTCCAGAGGCTCCATTATTGGGCTCGGTCTCAGCCGGGCCCTGGTCTCCAGCAGTCCTCTAAGTATCAGAGACCTCGGCTGTCACTGCCCCCACCAGCTGTGGACCCGTGTCTGTCAGGTGATCACCAGGTTGTGAACCCGATCCTACTTTAGAACTAGGACCCGGCGAGGTGTCCCACTTTTCTTGCTGGTGCCTGGAATAGAGAAAAGAAAGAAATAGTGATTGACCAAGTGGGCTCATACATCAACGATCATACAGTCATTGCTCACATCTTGTAGATGGATACCGGATGCATCCTCACCGGCTTGTTGAGGGAGGCCAATCTCGCTTTCTGTGCAGACATGTTCTCCCAACTGTCCTGCCAGCTCTGCAGACTGTTCCTCAAAACTAGTGAGGGGGTGGATTTCCAGGGTGCCACCCCCTGTCTTTGAACACTCTCTCTTGCTTTGAGATGTTTTGTCGTGCAGAAAGACAAAAGGATTGCTTGTGAGCCCAATGCACGAATGAGTAGTTTAGAAGCTTGGATGCCTATTGTAGCTGCTGAGCCCTCCCTAGTATGTGATTGTTATGTTCCTTCTCTGTCGGGTCGCTTTGCTCAGTGAACACAGTTGCACGCCTATCTACTGGTGGGTGAGTTTGTAAACAAGATGTTGCAGACACAGAGACCAATGTAAGATGAAGCACATGCTGTTTTTTAACACAAGTAACAGAGCACTAACACAATGTGTGCTTCTTCAACCAGACCCTATTCTAAACTACTGATTAACATTGTAGCCCATGTTACACAGCAATTGGGTAATACAGTCACGTGGTCACATTCTCTTAAAGGTGTATCGCACCTCAGATTACTACATCCCTCCCCCTTTACTTAAAAGTATAATTTACAATCTTTACAATATATCAACTATTTACATAAATAAACTATTTACAAATTCAGTCTCTCTGGATGCTTCTTCAAACATATCAAATGTCATAGTTCTACGACTTCAGATGGTTTATCCGAGGCCTCCCTCTCAGGAGCCATCTGTTCACAGATATTTGAATGTATGTTCCTCTATAACTGTCGTGGATGCCCCTCTACCCACCTCCATTCAGATGGGTTTCCCATTGACTCCCACTGTCATGTAGATTGGCTCTGTTTTACCCATTTTTAAGTTGTGTAGTGAGTAAATATCTGACTCTGTTTCTTCTGGTTCCTCTATTATGTGGATTTTGTAAATTCTACATTTTTGCTTAAAACTTTTTCTTAATCTGTTTTTACAATATTGTATAATGTTCTCATTACAATGGCAGTAAAAACACTTGATTCTTTTAAATTGTCATTCACTTGCAGCCTGTCTGGCTCCAGTTCTGCCGTTATTATCATGGGTTTTCTCTGTTGAACCATGGCTTTTTGCTGGTCTGTTAACGGTGGCTGTTTCCTGCCATTCCGTGGAGCCCAGCATTTCCGCACCATTTCTAACCGGCGCCTCCCTCCCAATGTGAAGGACGGCGCCATTTTGTGCTCCCCTGATTTGCTTCTGAATCCTTGACTGCATCTCCATTGTGAGCGCCAACTCAAGCACCTTGCTGAAGTCTAAATTCTTTTCTGACAACAGCCACTTCTGAATGGCGTCTTCGTTAATTCCACACACTAATCAGTCTTACCGTGTCGTTAATCGAAGTCCCAAACTCTCAGTGCTCTGTCAGTTGTTTTAAGGCTGCTACATAGCAAGCAACTGTCTCTCCAGGAGCGCGACACCTCAAATTAAATTTAAAATGCTACGTTGTTACTGAGAGTTTTGGCTGAAAGTGGCTTTTCACAAGATTCACTAACTCACCAAAGCTCTTGGAATCTGGAACGTTGGGTGCCGATAGACTATGAATTAGGCCGTATGTTTTACTGCCACATGTTGATAAGAGGATCACTTGCCTCTTCTCCTCCCTCGACCTGTTGTTGGCCAAAAAGAAGAAGTTCAATATCATGTGACCAGTCATCGCTGGTCTGAACAAACAGTGCAATACGGCCAAGCTGTGGCATACTGGAGGGAGATAACTCCGGCGACTATGATGTAGGCTCTACTTACAATCACCTTGCAAGATACGGCTGATTTACTTCTGCTTAATTTCCGCAGCTTTCTTTGGTGCCATCGACTGGTCGTGTTTTGCCTCATCGCCACTTGTTTTGTTCCTTCTGTCGGGTCGCTTTGCTCAGTGAACACAGTTGCACGCCTATCTACCGGTGAGTGATTTGTTAAACAAGATGCTGCAGATGCAGAGACCAATGTAAGGTGAAGCACATGCTGTTTATTAACAGAAGTAACAGACCACTAACACAATGTGTGTTTTTCCAACCAGATCCTATTCTAAACTACTGATTAACATTGTAGCCCGAGCTACACAGCAATTGGATAATACAGTCACATGGTCAATCTGCTCACATTCGCTTAAAGGTGTATTGCACCTCAGATTACCACAGTGATTAAGAAGCCGTTTGTCCAGGAATTAATATGCGATGGAGAGCTTAAAGTGGCTGGCACTCATTCAGTGCTGATGTCCCCTCTGCTGATCGTGTGTGACATTCCTGTGCACGTGAACCCTTAGACTGCCTGATGCCCTCATGAGAGTGTCAGTTCGCAGAGTAGACTGTGCACTTACCCTGGCAGAGTGCAGCAGGTCATTCATTCGCTTCCAGTTCGCTTTTGGGCCACATGGGTGCTAACTACCCTGGCAACATCCTCTCAGGCAGATGTGGTGAGGTGGGACAACCTCTTGATCCCATCCTAAGGAAACAGCACCTCCTGTCTTTCCTGGGCGGCCTTAAGGAGAGTCTCCAGGGAGGCATCGCTGAACTATAGGGCCAAAGGTAGCTTTCTTCTCTTGGATATTTCTCCTGCCAAGCAATCTGGAGTCCCTGGCCTGCAGTGAGTAAATGGCTGTCTGGGTGTCTTTTAAATATGATGCCAGGAGCTTTGGCGGTAACAGTGGGATGGCCAACTTTCTGCCTGCCCCACCACGTGTTTCACTAAGCTCCTCACAGATGCAGAATTAATGAGCTAAACAGCAGAAGATTGCGCATATCCAACCGTCCCGCCGGCCATCGGGAATCACTTCGACTTTCCCGCCTGCCATCGAACAGAAGATTCTGCCCTTTGACTCCTGCCAAATTGGTTGCCTCCACCGGCCATGGTTCCTGCTGCTAGCAAAAGCGGAAGATTCCATGCCAGGAGTCATAGTGGGTTGTTGTTTTTGATCTTGGCAGCTGTTGCCAAGCTGCTGTAGTCACTGATCATCATGGTAGCGCTCTGGCTTGCAGGTGATGTCACCATTTCCCTCTGTTATTGGTTCGTGCCTCTCAGGTGCAAGAATCGATGTTTAGGGCCTTCATGTCACACTTGCAAACATTGTTGAAGCGGAGCTTTGAGCATCGTACTGGCTGTCTGGCTCCAGCTACCTCACACACAGAATATCCTTCAGTATAAGCCCGTCTTCCATCCTGCAAACATGCCCAAGCCAAATGAAGTCGGTTCTGCTTGATCACTGCCAACATACTTGGAAGTTTTGCCTTTAAGAGGACTGTTGATTTAGTGATCTTGTCCTTCCATGAGATGCCTGGAATGTGCCTCAAATAGTGAGGATGAAAATTGTTGATTCACAATTTCCATTGATTTTCACCAATTTGATGTGAGTCAAGGGCACCTGGCAAAGGTACCTGCTCGGCAAATTTACCACACACAGCCTCCTAATTGGCTGCCTGTGGGTCCACCTTCCAATTAAGTACAGTGCAGGCTCCTGCCCAGTCAGATAGCTGGCAGCTCTGAAGCTTCAGCAATGCCACAGGGAGTGGTGGGCACTGATGCAGGAGACCTCGGCAGCTAGGCAGGTAATTTTTAACAATTTTAAATTTCATCGGTGAAGAGTAGGGGGCAAATTCCTCCGGGAAGGTTATTGGGCCACAGCGGCTGTCTTCCCTACCCATAGTCTCTCCTTTATTCCATCAAGGACCCCCTCAGACCCCCATCCCAGGGCTGTCACTGAGAGGCCACCTTTTTAGTATGTCTTCTCTATCAATTACTATCCTATCCATATTCCCTCTCCTCTTTTAGGCTAACTGAGTAGTTTGTGAAGACAGATTTAAAGTACTCATTTCATAGTTTCACCATGTTTTCTGCCTCCACATGAACATTCCCCTTTGGGTCCTTAACAGACTGAACTTTATCCCTAACCAACCTCGTACACTTCATGGCCCATATTTCACAGGCAGTGGCACAGTGATGGCATTTGCCCCAGATCCTCAGCCAAACTGTGAACCTGCTGACGACTGCAGGAATTTGGCTTTGAAGGAGGAAGCTTTCCACCAGCCTCATCAAGGCCCAGCAGCGATGTGTAGCATGGGCAAAAACAGCAGATAGCTGTGGGTGTGGCTTCCAGTCACTGCACCACATCATCTGCTGATGTAAAAAGTCAGTTGGCTGGATTTTGCAGCTCACCCCCCCCACCCTCCCCCCACCGGGCGTGTTTTGGTGGTAGGGAATGTAAACTATGTCAGGCGGCTAGTCCGCCTCCTTCCCACCTACCCCCGAGCTGACCCCATAATATGCTAGGTGGACGGGTGTTGAAATCAGCAGGTTTTCAGCCATATTTAAATCAATAATTACAGGTTAGTTAGGCTTGTCATCAAGCCTATCCCCCACCGCCCCCACCCCCCCTGTAAAATCCAGCACATTGGAACAAAAAAAATCAGATTTATTTGAGATGAATCATGTTACAAAGTTAAAACTTTAAACTTATTTTTTTAAACTCAGATAATTTTGATCAGAATAATTTTTATACATGATCTGAGGAACTATGACTAATGATTTTAAAGTGTGACATACGTTGAAACACTTAAAGAGTTTGATAGATAATGTTATAAAGTCAGATAATTTTGACTTTTTAATAAGAGTTTATCAGAATTTCGTGTAAATAACTTTTTAACAAAATTCATCAGATCTTTTGAAACTTTTCATGTTCCTCTGTTAACAAGTTGCATCTGATGTGCTTAAAAAGCCATTTACATTAAAACAATGAAAAGGTCAAATAAATCTCGAGAAAATATTTGAAAAGTCGGATTAATGTTCTTTAAAAATCATTTACATGAATCGATTTCAACATTTGAAAGATCCTTTCCAGCTACTGACCCTCTCATTAGGTAGTAAGCAAAATGAGAAGAGGCTCCTTTACACCTTGAAACATCAGCCTGAGCAATTTTCTGTGTGAATGATTGGTTGGTAGTGGGCAATCAGCTGAATTCTTGCTTCTTCCATGTCTCCCATTTATATCTGCAGCTCGGTGATTGAAGGTGTGAGGCCTCAGGTGTAATGTAGATTATCCCACCACAACGTAATCCCCATCCCTAGTTGCCCTTGAGAAGGGGGTGGTGAGCTGCTTCTTGAACCGCTGCAGTCCACGTGATGTAGGTACATCCACAGTGCTGTTAGAGAGAGTTCCAGGATTTTGACCCAGCAACAGTGAAGGAACGGCGATATATTTCCAAGTCAGGATGGTGAGTGGCTTGGAGGGGAACTTGCAGGTGATGGTATTCCCATGTATTAGCTGCCCCTGTCCTCCTAGGTGGTAGTGGTCGCAGATTTGGAAAATTATATAACTCTTATGTAACACTGTAACAGGCGCCACTTGCCTTTGTTCATTTCTGAGGTCCAATGCTGTTTCCTTCCACATTAAGTTGGCATAATATGGATTGAGAAGGCTTTTCTGTGCACAAATCAGAAAGTTTTCCACTTCCCTAACCTTAACTTTCCCTAGCCTATGTTAAATCCTCCCAATATTACGAGTCTTTTTTTTATTATAAGCCTTTAAAATTTGTCAACAGATTTGTCCATCTATCTTCTGCTCACTGTTTGGATCCCTTTAAAAAAAACTTCCCTGTAATATAGCAGCTTCCCTCAACTCAAGACAGATAGATTCACCCTATCGAATATATCCTTTATATTTTCCGTAGATGTTGGCTTACAAGTCAACATTTGCAGCCTCGAAAAATCCCTCCAAAAATGGGCTTTGACTTGTACGCTGAGTATAGAAGTGGGAGTGGGTGGTTGCCATTTTGAAATATCAACTGCTTCTGACACAAAGAGTGGGCGAGTCTTAAGATCCTGTGGACCTTCGAAACACAGCCCATTTCACCTGCTTAATCCCATTGTGCCCAGTTATAAGGTGACAGTAAGTAAGATATGCATTTGTGGGATGAAAAATTGAGGCTGACTACTAATACGGGTATAGTATGTCATAGCTGGAAAGGAGAGTCAACTGAACGCTGGAGGATATGCGAAAACATGATTTTTTTGCAGCCAGAAAAATGGGGTCACGTTATACACCGAGTTGACTTGTACACTGGGACTTACAGTGGATTTGTAACATCATTTTTTATCAATCCTGCCATGCCCCATCCTTTTTTTTCTTCTTGATCATCCCTGAATATATGATAACCAAGATTATTAAGAACCCATTCCTGATCTTGTTTGAATCATGTCTTGGTGAATGCAGCCAGGTAGCATTTATACAAAAGCAAAACACTGGGGATGCTGGAAATCTGAAATAAAAGGAAAAAGTACTGCAAGTACTCAGCACATCTGGCAGAATCTTTGGAAAGAGAAACAGAGCTAATGATCCATGTCTTACTGTCATTTAGTTTTATTCATTTTTGGGATGTGGCCATCGCTGGCTAGGCCTAATTGCCCTTGAGAAGGTGGTGGTGAGCTGCCTTCTTGAACCGCTGCAGTCCATGTGGTGTAGGTACACCCACAGTGCTGTTAGGGAGGGAGTTCCAGGATTTTGACCCAGCGACAGTGAAGGAACGGCGATATATTTCCAAGTCAGGATGGTGAGTGACTTGGAGGGGGACTTCCAGGAGGTGGTGTTCCCATTTATCTGCTGCCCTTGTCCTTCTAGGTAGTAATGGTCAAGGATTTGGAAGGTGCTGTCTAAGGAGCCTTGGTGAATTCCTTCAGTGTATCTTGTAGATGGTACGCACTGCTGCTACTGTGCATCGTTGGTGGAGGGAGTGAATGTTTGTGGATGTGGTGCCAATCAAGTGGGCCACTTTGTCCTGGAGGTGTCCAGCTTCTTGAGTGTTGTTGGAGCTGCACTCATCCAGGCAAGTGAGGAACATTCCGTCACACTCCCGACCTACGCTTTGTAGGTAGTGGACAGGCTTTGGGGAGTCAGGAGGTGAGTTACTCATCACACGATTCCTAGCCTCTGACGTGCTCTTGTAGCCACAGTATTTATATGGCTAGTCCAGTTCAGTTTCTGGTCAATGGTAACCCCCAGGATGTTGATTGTGAGGCATTCAGCGATGGTAATGCTATTGAATGTCAAGGGGTGATGGTTAGATTCTCTCTTGTTGGATATGTTCATTGCCTGACACTTGTGTGCTGTGAATGTTACTTGCCACTTTGTCAGCCCAAGCCTGGATATTGTCCAGGTCTTGCTGCATTTGGACATGGACTGCTTCAGTATCTGAGGAGTCGTGAATGGTGCTGAACATTGTACAATCATCAGCGAACATCCCCACTTCTGACCGTATGCCGGAGAGAAAGTCATTGATGAAGCAGCTGAAGATGGTTGGGCCTAAGACAATACCCTGAGGATCTCCTGCAGTGATGTCCTGGAACTGAGATGATTGACCTCCAACAACCACAACCATCTTCTTTTGTCCCATGTTTGACTCTAACCAGTGGAGAGTTTTTCCCTGATTCCCATTGCCTCCAGTTTTGCTAGGGCTCCTTGATGCCACACTTGGTTAAGTGCTGCCTTGATGTCAAGGGTAGTCACTCTCTCCTCACCTCTGGAGTTCATCTCTTTTGTCCATGCTTGAACCGAGGCTGTAATGAGGTCAGGAGCTGAGTGGCCCTGGCAGAACCCAAACTGAGCATCAAACAACAGGTGGTGAACTAAGCAAGTGCCGCTTGATAGCACTGTTGATGACCCCTTCCATCACTTTACTGATGATCAAGAGTAGACTGGTGGGGTGTTAATTGGCCGGGTTAGATTTGTCCTTCTTTTTGTGTAGAGGCCACACCTGGGCAATTTACCACATTTCCGGGTAGATGCCAGTGTTTCAGCTGTACTGGAACAGCTTGGCTATGGGTGCAGCAAGTCCTAGGGCACAAGTCTTCAGTACTATTATCGGTATTTGTCAGGGCCCATAGCCCTTGCAGTATCCAATGCCTTCAGCGATTTTGTGATATCACATGGAGTGAATCGAATTGGCTGAAGACTGGCATCTGTGATGCTGGGGACCTCCAGAGGAGGCCGAGATGGATCATCCACTCAACTTCTGGCTGAAGATTGTTGCGAATGCTTCAGCCTTATCTTTTGCACTGATGTGCTGGGCTCCCCTATCATTGAGGATGGGGACATTTATGGAGCCTCCTCCTCTAGTGAATTGTTTAATTGCCCACCACCATTAACAGCTGGATGTGGCAGGACCTGCAGAATTTAGATCTTATCCATTGATTGTGGAATTGCTTAGTTCTGCCTATTGTTTGCTGCTTATGCTGTTTGGCACTCAAGCATTCCAGTGTTAGAGCTTCACCAGGTTGACACCTCATTTTTAGATGTGCCAGGTGCTGCTCCTGGCATGCCCTCTTGCACTCTTCATTGAACCAGGGTTGATCCTCTGCTTTGGTAGTAATGGTAGACTGGAGGATATTCTGGAAACTGAGGTTACAGATTGTGGTTGAGTACAATTCTGCTGCTGCTGATGGCCCACAGCACCTCATGAATGCCCAGTCTTGAGTTGCTAGATTTGTTCAAAATCTATTCCATTTCCCATTTAGCACAGTGGCAATGCCACACAAGATGATGGAACCTATCCTCAGTGTGAAGGTGAATCTTCTTCTCCTCAAAGAGAAGGCAATGATATGGCTTATTTCATTGACTGGATTTTAAATTGTGTTCTTAGCATTTTTGTCAGATGCAGTGTGGATCCATGGTCATGGAGAAATATGAGGCCTAGTGGTGTGACATAACAGAAACAAAACCAATTCCCCCTATGTCATCATGAACTGAAGGCTCACACCTGGAGGTCTTCCTTTAGTTTGGTGTTCCCAAGTGTTTTAAAACTAGTCTTTAATTATTTTTTCTCGCTCCCCCCCGCCCACATACTCACTGTTCACTGTTGTATATTTTGTACCTCTGACCTGTGCAGCAAAGACACTAGTTTTATTCACAGTGTTTTAAAACATTAACTCTATGCTCCCAGCTGCGGCTTCCAGTTATTTCGACTGCTTTGTTTACTTTTCTCTGAGTCCACACCCAGGCTTAACCAACCAAGCACCCTTAGCAACAATGATAAGCAGACTCAGATAATCAAACACAGAACAATTGAACATTACCCTCACCGCTGCTCCGTATTCTCACATCCATGGTGCCACTCACCAACCCCCTCCCCTCACATCCTGGGTGCAGCTCACCTCCCTCCAGTTAACTACCACCCCCCACCCCTTCAGTCATTCCCCCATTACCCATCACCACTCATAAGATCACAAGAAATAGGAGCAGGAGTAAGCCATTCAGCCAATTGAGCCTGCTCTGCCATTCAATAAGATCATGGCTGATCTAAAGGAGAGCAAGGGGGTGAAAGGATATCGGGGGTAGGTGGGAATGTGGAGTTGAAATTACAATCAGATCAGCAATGATCTTAATGAATGGTGGAGCAGGTTTGAAGGGCCGAGTGGCCTCCTCCTGCTCCCAATTCATATGTTCGCATGGCTGTGCCGTTAACTCCACTTTTCTGCCTGTCCCTCTAATTCTTGACTCTCTTGTCAATCGAAAATCTGTCTAACTCAGCCTTGAATAAATTCAATGGCCCAGACCCCACTGCTCTCTGTGAAAGAGAATTCCAAAGACTAACAACCCTCTGAGAAAAGAAATTCCTCATAATCTGTGCCTTAAATGGGAGGCCGCTTATTTTTAAACTGGGTCCCCTAGTTCTAGATTCCTCCATAAGGGGAAGCATCCTCTCAGCATCTATCCTTGCAACCACCCTCAGAATGTTATATGCTTCAATAACATCACCACTGAATCTTCTAAACTACAATGTGTATAGACGCAACATGCTCGACATTTCCTCATAAGGCCTAGTGAACCTTCTTTGAACTGCTTCCCATGCGATTCCACTCACTGCACCTCCCCCCCACCCCACCCCAACATCACCATCTCCTTTGGTTCTTTTTCAAATTCATTTTATGGGGTGTGGTCATCGCTGGCTAAGCCCATTCCTAGTTGCCCTTGAGAAGGTGTTGGTGAGCTGCTTTCTTGAGCCGCCGCAGTCCATGTGGTGTAGGTACACTCACGGTGCTGTTAGGGAGGGAGTTCCAGGATTTTGACCCAGCGACAGTGAAGGTACAGCAAGAAAGGGGTTTGTCATCAGTGGAATTAAGGAGCTGAGGATGTGGGTGATTGGAGTGGGCCACGGGTGTGGGGAGTCAGCTGAGGCTGCAGGCAGTGGGGGCGAGCCAGGGGTGCTGGAAGGGGGGTGGTGAGCCAGGGGTGCAAGAAGAGTGGGGGTGAGCCGAGGGTGCAGGAAGCGGGGAGTGAGCCAGGATTGTAGGAGAGTGGGGGTGACCCAAGGGTGCAGGAAGGGGGGAAAGCTGAAGGTGCAGGAAATGGGGGGGGCGGTGAGCCAGGAGTGCTTGAATGGGGAGGCGGGAGGGGGTGGTGAGCTGTGAGTGCAGGAAGAGTGGGAGTGAGCAGGGGTGCTGGAAGGTGAGGGTGAGTGAGCCGAGGGTGCAGGAAGGGGGGGAGTGAGCCAGAGGCGCTGGAAGGGGGGGATGAGCTGGGAGTGCAGGAGGGTGGGGGTGACCCAAGGGTGCAGGAACAGGGGAGAGCTGGGGGTGCAGGAAATGGGGGAGTGAGCCAGGAGTGCTGGAAGTGGGGGGCGGTGAGCAGGATTGCTGGAAGGGGGAGGCGGGGGGGCGGGGGGGGTGAGCCAGAGGTGCTGGATGGTGGGGCGGTGATGAGCTGTGAGTGCAGGAAGACTGGGGGTTAGCAGGGGTGCTGGAAGGCTGGGAGGGGGTGGTGAGCCGAGGGTGCAGGAAAAGTGGGGTGAGCCGAGGGTGCAGGAAGCAGAGATGGGCTGAGGGTATAGGAAGGGAAGGGTGATCCAGGGTGTGGTTGGGATAGGTGGTTTCGCATTCTGTTAAGAACAACACTATGTAAACCAGGGTAGAAAACTAGGCAAGTCCCAGGCAAACAGCCCAAGCATCCGCACTCCCAGATCTTAGCAGGACCATCAGCTTTGGCATCTGCAAACTGGAAGCTCAGAGCTCCGGCGTAAGTCAGCTCACCAGACTTCCAATTCCATTGCAGCCCTCATTGGTGACAAACATCTCAGCATTCACTGCTATAGGCACCTGAAGATCTATGCTAACGTTTCAGGTCAACAGCGTTTCTAGCTCTATGTTTGCAGCTCCCCAGACATATGAGTTACACTACAGACATTGGCGTAAATACTATCAACACCTGGGGTTTCCATTGACCAGAAACTGAACTGGACTAACCATATAAATACTATAGGACGGTAAGGGAGCAGGTGGGTCTAACACGAGTCTGCAGCCAGAGCTCTTCAGCAACTGCTCATTGAAGAGCAGTTCAGATGAACAATCCCTGCTCTCTGACACAAACAATCCTGTCGAACATCTCCCCAAATTCTTCTACCCTCCAACAAACTACACCTGTCCAAAGACCACCATCGATATTCATGTCAACTGACGTCACTGGGTGACCAGACACTGCTGGTTCAGAAAAAATTATTATTTTACTGTCTTCTGCAAATGCATAACACTTCTTATCAGGCAGGCAATTGGGGTGGGAGCCCTTAATGCCTGCCTGATCTGCTCTCTTATCAGTTCTAGTGCTCCTAACACACGCTCCCCAGTACCTGGCATACAGAAAGTTGATGTCAGTTGTGGCTCACTGAAGGATTCTTCAGTGATCAATAGGAGCTGGGTCCTGAGAGCACGCAGCTGCAAACCGCAGCAATTTAGCATCTGCCGGGCACTCTGGCCTATCTGGAACCACGACAGGCACTGGGTGAATTCTGAATTTATGATCCCCACTCCTGCCATTGCACCACAATACAGCACTACCGCAGATCAGCAGAAGAGCAAACTCCCGGAGCTCTGCAGCTGGTCTGAAGCCCCAGTATATTTCCAGCTATGGTAAAGGAAATGGCTGAGCCTGCAAAGCCCCAGCGAGAACACCCCTTGGAGATGCTGCTGCTGTTGCACTGAATCCTGCAGGGAGGACCCAGCTGCAGTATCAATTCAGTTGACCCACAAGCTCCATGGGTGACTGCAGCGTGTCGATGTCATACAACGGAACTCCCACAGATTCATAGTGGAGATTTCCACTCTCTCCAACCTGTGTTGGAGGCTCCCTAGAGACCTTGTACAATGCATTCAGCAAAGGCTGGACCGTGGAAGGTATCTTTTCTTTAAATAAAAACAGAAAGGTCTGGAAAAACTCAGCAGGCCTGGCAGCACGTGTGGAGACAGAAACAGAGTTAATGTTTTGTATTGAATCTGGCTGTTCTTTGGCTCTGAGTTCAGCAGAAGAGTCATGTTGGATTCAAAGCATTAACTCTGTTTCTCTCTCCACAAACATCACAACTACTGAGTTTTTCCAGAACTTCCTGTTTTTATTGCCATTTTCTGGCATCTGCAGTATTTTATTTTCATCTTTGCTTTAAAGGCTGGGCCCCTCAAGGCTGCTCCTATATCCGCTTTGACAGAGCGAGGTCCAGAGTTTCCCCACAATCTTCAATCCTCTTTCCCTCCCACCCCAAGGGAAAAACATCTCTTAGACATAGTGTGGACAACTCAAAGGGAGAAGTGCTTGTTTTCATAAAAATGCAAAGCGTTATTATTTCAATGATTTAGGAACAGTGTTGGGTACAAGCACATCAGGAACACGACAGTAAGCATTTGGTTGCTATTTAAAACTAACCGCTCGCTGGGAAGGCAGGGGTTAAAGTCAGGACCCTAGAAACAGACATTGCTAACTGCATGCCACCTGTATGGCTAGGCACGCTGGCCAAGCAGTTATCCCACTGGGCAAGCAACCCAATAACTGGTTGGAGACACTAATAATAGCAGACACGACTCTGAGTCAAGAAGGTTGTGTGTTCAAGCTCCCCTCTGGAGACATAAGAGCAGAATTTAAACTAACATACACAAAGCACTGAGAGAGAGCTGCGCTGTCAGAGGGTCAGTAATGAAACAGTGCTTCACAGTCTGAGTGTCAGTACTGTGGGAGCGCTGAACTGTCGCAAGGTCGGTACTGAGGGAACGCTGCACTGTCAGAGGGTCAGTATAGTGGGAGCACTACACTATCAGAAGGTCAGTACTGTGTCACGAAAATGAAGGGAAAACCTTCAAATTGCATCTGGAAATATTGGACTTTAAAAATAGGACCTGCGTTTTTAAAAATGCACAAGCCATAGGCTGGAATGCTGTAGGGTGACTCCCTAAGAGGTAATGCAACCCCACCTTGTTGCCAGACAAGGTACTTCTAAAGACATCCAGAAACTAATTGCTCCCTCCGGTAGAGACAATGGGACAGAATGGGAGATGAATCTTATCTCATCAAGAAATCCTGTGAGCAATGCCCAGACAGATTTGTGAATTCATTTCCCACTTGGAATATACAAAGAAGGGGTTAAAAGTGAACTGAAAAGTTGCCCTGGTGTCTGTCTGTTGGTGGGTGTTCTGAGAAAGCAAATGCTGGAGGTTTGACTCAGAAGTAACACCACACACAGTACCCCTACAAATTGCCATTTTGCAGGTATCCCGATCTCACTCTCTCTAATGGAGTCAACTCTTCTGGAACCTCAAATCCAGCTATTCATCTACCAGCCATTCAATAAGATCATGGCTGATGTTTGTATTACTTTCTCCACATTCCCATCTACCCCCAATTACCTTAGATTCTTGCTAGACAAGGGAATCAATTTACCTCCGTCTTAACGATATTCAATGACCCCTCCTGCTGCACTGCTGAAAAATTTGTCCTTTGGATGAAATGTTAAACTGAGGCCATGTCTGTCTCCCGATTTGAACATTACAGTTCCCATGGCAGTACCTTGAAGAACAGTGGATTTTTCTTTGGTGCCCTGACCAATATTTATTCCTCAAGCAACATCAACCAATGAGAGACTATTTGGTTATTCTCACATTATTTGTGGGAGCTTGCTATGTACAATGTGATTGCCGTGCCTTTCACATTAAAACAATTACTACCCCTCAAAAGAGTATAGACTGCAAAGTGTTTTGGGTCATCCTTAGATTGTGACAGAAATGGCTGAAATCTTACTTCATCATGTTATACAGTACTGCACAGAAAACTGGCAGGCATTTCTGAAGAATGTGAATACACTGAGGAAAAAGGCTGCTCTTAAAATGCAAGGCACACTCCCAAATCTAAACTAAGATTTTACTTCAACCCAGATCTGTCGAACCAGCTCCTGAGTCACCAGAGAAACTCAGCTGTCAATTTATTTGATGTCAGTTTAAAAAAATCAATTGCTTTACCAGTAACAGGCCAACAGTGTTAAAGAACAATTCTTCAAACTCAATGCAAGCTTCATAAAAGCTGCTAAATGATTTGTATTCTGTTCAGTAAGCTGGCATATCTGTGTGCAGTTACAATCAACTAGCAAACAATGTGATGCAGAGGATGGGGGACATAAGTGTATCTGTCACACTCGGAGTAGTGCATATGTGATTCTGGGAGAAGTGTATCTGCAACCCTGGTAATAGTGTACCTGTGAAACTGGGAGTAGTGTATCTGTGTACCTGGAAGTAGTGTATCTGTGATTCTGGGAGTAGTGTAACCATGAATCTATGAGTGGTGTATCCATGACTCAGGAGCAGTGTATCTGTAACTCGGGAGTTGTATAACCACAACTCTGGGAGTAGTGTGTCTGTGACTCCGGGAGTAGTGTACCTGTGACACTGGGAGTAGCATATCTGTGTCTCTGGAAGTAGTGTAACTGTGACTCTAGGAGTAGTGTAATCATGATTCTGGGAGCAGTGTATCCGTGAAACTAAGAGTAGTGTATCCGTGAATCTGGGAGTAGTGTAACCATGAATCTGGGAGCTGTGTATCCATGTCTCTGGGAGTAGTGTAACTGTGACTCTGGGAATAGCATTTCTGTGAATCTGGGAGCGCAGTAACCATGAACCTACGATTAGTGTATCTGTGACTCTCGTGGCAGTGTATCCGGGACTCTGGGAGTAGTGTAACCATGAACCTGGGAGTACTGTAAGGATGACTCTGGGAGTAGTGTGTCTGTGACTCTGGCAGCAGTGTAACCATGATTCTGGGAGTAGTGAAACTGTGACTCTGGGAGTAGTGTGTCTGTTTCTCTGGGAGTACTGTATCTGTGTCTCTGGGAGGAGTGTATCTCTGAATCTGGGAGTAGTATATCTGTGAATCTGGGAGTGGTATATCTGTGACTCTGGGAGTAGTGTAACCATGAGTCTGGGAGTAGCGTATCTGTGACTCTGGGAGTAGTGTGTCCATGACTCTGGGAGCTGTGTATCTGTGACTCTATAAGTAGTGTATCTGTGTCTCTGGGAGTAGTGCATCCATGACTCTGGGAGTAGTGTATCTGTAACTCTGGGAGTAGTAGAATAAAAAAAAGTACAGCACAGGAACAGGCCCTTCGGCCCTCCAAGCCTGCGCCGATCATATTGCCTGTCAAACTAAAACATTTTGCACTTCCAGGGTCTGTATCCCTCTATTTCCATCCTATTCATGTATTTGTCAAGCTGCCTCTTAAACACCACTATCATACCTGCTTCCACCACCTCCTCTGGCAGCGAATTTCAGACACTCACTACCCTCTGCGTAAAAAACTTGCCCCGCACATCTCCTCTAAAGTTTTCTCCTCTCATCTTAAATCTATGTCCCCTAGTAATTGGCTCTTCCACCCTGGGAAAAAGCTTCTGACTATCTACTCTGTCCATGCCACTCATAATTTTGTAAACTTCTATCAAGTCGCCCCTCAATCTCCGTCGCTCTAGTGAGAACAATCCCAGTTTTTCTAACCTCTCCTCATAACTAATAACCTTCAGACCAGGCAGCATCCTGGTAAACCTCCTCTGCACCCTCTCCAATGTCTCCATATCCTTCTGGTAATGTGGTGACCAGAATTGCACGCAATATTCCAAGTGTGGCCTAACCAAGGTTCTATACAGCTGCAGCATGACTTCCCAGCTTTTATACTCAATACCCCTGCCAATGAAGGCAAGCATGCCATATGCCTTCCTGACTACCTTATCCACCTGCGTTGCCACTTTCAGTCACCTGTGGACCTGTACACCCAGATCCCTCTGCCTGTCAATGCACTTAAGGGTTCTGCCATTTAATGTATAACTCCTGCCTGTATTAGACCTTCCAAAATGCATTACCTTGCATTTGCCCGGATTAAACTGCATCTGCCATTTCTCCGCCTAAGTCTCCAACCGATCTATATCCTGTTGTATCCTTTGACAATCCTCTTCACTATCTGCAACTCCTGCAACCTTAGTGTCATCTACAAACTTACTAATTAGCCCAGTTACATTTTCTTCCAAATCATTTATGTATACTACAAACAGCAAAGTCCCAGCACTGATCCCTGCGGAACACCACTAGTCACAGCTCTCTAATGTAACCAAGACTCTGAGAGTAATGTAACCAAATCTCTGGGAATAATGTAACCATGACTCTGGGAGCAGTGTATCTGTGACTCTGAGAGTAATGTATCCGTGATTTTGGGGGTAGTGTATCTGTGTCTCTAAGAGTAGTGTGTCTGTGTCTCTGGGAGTAATCTATCTGTGTCTCTGGGAGTAGTGTATCCGTGACTCTGGGAGTTGTGTATCTGTGAATCTGGGAGTTGTGTATCCGTGACTCTGGGAGTTGTGTAACCGTGTCTCTGGGAGTAGTGTATCCATGATTCTGGGGGTAGTGTACCTGTGTCTCTAAGAGTCGTCTGTCCGTGACTCTCGTAGTAGTGTAACGATGACTCTGGGAGTAGTGTATCTGTGACTCTGTGAGTAGTATTTCTCTGACTTTGGGAAAAGTGTATCCATGACCCTGGGAGTCGTTTATGACTGACTCTGGAAGTAGTGCATCTGGGACTCTGGGAGCAGTGTATCTGTGACTCGGGGAGTAGTGTATCCATGACTCTGGGAGTAATGTATCTGTGACTCTTGGAGTAGTGTATCTGTGATGCTGGATGTAATGTATCTGTCACTGCGGGAGTAGTATATCTGTGATGGTCAGAGTAGTGTGTCCATGACTCTAAGAGTAATGTATCCATGACGCTGAGACTAGTGTATCTGTCACTCTGGGAGTAGTGTATCTGTGACCCTAAGAAGCATTTATCTGTGTCTCTGGGAGTAGTGTGTCTCTGACTCTGGCAGAAGAGTATGCATGACCCTGGGAGTCGTTTATGTCTGACTTTGGAAGTAGTGCATCTGGGACTCTGGGAGTAGTGTATCTGTGTCTCTGGGAGTATTGTATCTGTGTCTCTGGGAGTGGTATATCTGTGTCTCTGGGAATAGTGTAACCATAACTCTTGGAACTAGTGTATCTGTGATGCTGGGAGTAATGTATCCGTGATTCTGGGGGTAGAGTATCTGTGTCTCAATGAGTAGTGTGTCTGTGTCTCTGGGAGTAGTGTATCTGTTACTCTGGGAGTTGTGTATCTGTGACTCTGGGAGTAGTGTATCTCTGACTCTGGGAGTAGTGTATCCATGACCCTGGGAGTCGCTTATGACTGACTCTGGAAGTAGTGCATCTGGGACTCTGGGAGCAGTGTATCCGTGACTCTGGGAGTAGTGTATCCGAGATGCTGGGAGCAGTGTATCTCTGACTCTGGGAGTAGTGTATCCATGACCCTGGGAGTCGCTTATGACTGACTCTGGAAGTAGTGCATCTGGGACTCTGGGAGCAGTGTATCCGTGACTCTGGGAGTAGTGTATCCGAGATGCTGGGAGCAGTGTATCTGTGATGCTAGGAGTAATGTATCCGTGACTCTGGGAGCAGTGTATCCGTGACTCTGGGAGTAGTGTATCTGTGATGCTGGGAGTAGTGTATCCGTGACGCTAGGAGTAGTGTATCCGTGACTCTGGGAGAAGTGTATCCATGACCCTAGAAGTTGTTTATGTCTGACTCTGTGAATTGCATATCTGGGATTCTGGGAGTAGTGTGTCTGGGACTCTGGGAGTAGTGTGTCTGGGACTCTGGGAGTAGTGTGTCTGGGACTCTGGGAGTAGTGTGTCTGGGACTCTGGGAGTAGTGTGTCTGGGACTCTGGGAGTAGTGTGTCTGGGACTCTGGGAGTAGTGTGTCTGCGACTCTGGGAGTAGTGTGTCTCTGAGTCTGGGAGATATTTTTTATTCATTCATGGGATTTGTTAATGTCTTGGGCATCATTTATTGCCCATCACTCCTTGTTCTTGACAACATGTTGGTGAGCTGTCTCTTGAACCCCTGCAGACCATGTGGTGTAGATACACCCACAGTGCTGTTAGAAAGTGACCCAGCAACAGTGAAGGAGCTGCGATATATTTCCAAGACTGGGCTGGAGTGCTGCTTTGGGTTGCATTTGAGTGCTTCAGTTAGAGTTTTGAGAGTGAGTGAGTTTTAAGGGCTAATTTAACTTAAGGGTTAATTGCTATCTGCAGCCTAGTCTTTCTTTAATTAAGAAATCAACTAATGGTCGCCCTTAGGTCTGGGAGAAGATGAGTTTTAGTCCAGCATTAAAACAGGGCTCATTCAGGCTCTGATTGCTGCTAGTTTATTTATTAACTGGCTTTTCAGAAGCTTGGTTCAGAAAGTATAAAAGTAAGCCATCTATGGTACTGCTTTTGTCAGCATTGGAGTGCTGCTTTGGGCTGCATTTCAGTGCTTCAGCTGGAGTTTGGTGAGTGACTGAGGGGGTTCGGTGAAGATGGAAGGAGGTGATCCATTCATTTTTTACCTTTACTCAGAAAGAAGAGCAGCGGCCTTGTTAAGTAGGACTTGATGAGTATTTCTGCTGTCCTTAATATTCTCTAAACTAGAGGAAGTAAAAGTAAAAGGAGTAATTTAAGGGTAGTCATGGCAGGGCAGCTCGGTCATGTGGAATGCTTCTTCTGTGCAATGTGGGAAGTCAGGGACACTTCATGTCCATGGTGACCACGTATGCATGAAGTGCATGAGTGTCTCTATTGCAGCTACTTGAAATTCCTGTTTCTAATATGGAGCAGCAGCTGAAGTCACTTTAGAGCATCCCCAGGCTGAGTTCTTTGTGGATAGCACGTACAGTGAAGTGGCCACACCACAGTTAAAGATTTCACAGGCAGAAAAGAAGCGGGTGACCATCTGACAGCGTAAAAGCACTAGGCAGGTAGTGCAGGAGTCCCCTGGGTCCATCTCCCTCTCTAACAGATTTTCCATTTTGGATACTGCTGTAGGAGATGGTTTATCAGGGGAATGCAACAAGAGCCTAGTCCGTGGCATTAGGTGTGGCTCAGTTGCACAGGGGTGTGGTAGGAGGGAGGAGAAAAAGAGTGGGAGCAGTGATAGGGGATTCTACCATAAGGGGAACAGATAGACATTTCTGCGGCCGCATATGTGACACTATGATGGTATGTAGCCTCCCTATGCCAGGGCCAAGGATATCACTGAGCAGCTGCAGGACATTCTGAAGGGCGGGTGGGGGGGGGGGGGGGGGGGGGGGGGGGGGGGGGTGTGTGGGGGGGGGGGGGGGGGGGGGGTGGGGCGGTGGTGAACAGCCAGATGTCATGGTATATATCGTTACCAACGACATAGGTAAAAAGAGATATTAGGTACTGCAAGCAGAATATAGAGAGCTAGGCAGTAAATTAAAAAGCAGAACCTCAAAGGTAGTAATCTCAGGATTTCTCTGAGGGCCATGTGCTAGTGAGATCAGGAATAGGAGAATAGAGTGCATGGCTGGAGAGATGGTGTAGGAGGGAGGGATTGGGACCTATTCTGGAAGCTGTACAAGTTGGACGGGTTGCACTGCAGCCGGACTGGGACCAATATCCTCACAGGGGTATTCGCTAGTACTGTGGAGAAGGGGTTAAACTAGAGTGGCAGGGGTATGGGAACCTGAGCAGGAAGACACAAGAGAGCAAAATAAAGAAAGGAATAAAAGACAGAAAAGTAAAAAGCAAAAGTGGAAAGCAGAGGGTACAGGGGCTAGCAGCAAATAGGGCCATAGTACAAAAAAAATGTGCAAAAAGATAAGCCTAAAGGCACTGTATCTGAATGCACAGAGCATTCACAATAAGGTAGATGAATTAACAATGCGTACAATGTAAATACGTACAATATGATAGCAATTACAGAGACATGGCTACAGAGTGACCAAGGCTGGGAACTGAATATCCAAGGGTACTTAGGGTGGACAGGCAAAAAGGAAAAGGAGGCGGCTTGGCACTGTTAGTTAAGGATGAAATCAGCGCAATAGTGAGAGAGGATATTGGTTGAGAAAATCTAGATGTAGAATCAGTCTGGTTGGAGCTAAGAAGCAACAAGGGGTGGAAAACATGATTGGGAGTTGTCTATGGGCCTCCAAGCAATAGTGATAAGGTAGGGGATGGCATTAGACTGGAAATTAGAAATGCATATAACAGGGTGCTACAATAATCATGGGTGACTTTAACTTATATATAAACTGGGCAAACCAAATTAGCCATAATACTGTGGTGGATGAATTCATGGAGTATGTACGAGATTTTTTTTAGACCAGTACATCAAGGAACCAACCAAAGAACAAGCTATCCTAGATTTGGTTTTGAGCAATTAGAAAGGATTTATTAATAATCTTACTGTGCGGAGTTCTTTAGGGAACAATGACCATAACATGATAGAATTCTTCCATAGGTTGGAAAGTGAAGTAGTCCAATCCAAAACTAGGGTCCTAAATCTAAACAAAGGATACTATGAAGGTGTGAGGCATGAATTTGCTAAGATAGATTGGGGAACTTAACTAAAAGGCATGACAATGGATAGGCAATGGATAATATTTAAGGAACAAATGCATGCATTGAAACAGTTATATATTCACTGAAAGTGAAGATGCAGGTTCAGCAAGCAGTTAAGAAGACAAATGGTATGCTGGCCTTCACTGCGAGGGGCCTTGAGTACAGGAGCAAGGATATCTTACTGCAGCTGTACAGGGCCTTGGTGAGACCACTTCTGGAATATTGTGTTTAGTTTTGGTGTCCTCACCTAAAAAAGGAAATACTTCCCATAGAGTGAGTGCAGCGAAGGCTCACCAGACTGATTCCTGAGATGGTAGGATTGTCGAATGAGGAGAGATTGGGCCTACTAGGCCTGTTTAGAAGTTTTTGGAGTTTAGAAAAATGAATGGGAATCTCACTGAAATGTATAAAATTCTGACAGGCTGGACAGACTGGATGCAGGGATAATGTTTCCTCTGGCTGGGGAGTCTAGAACAAGGGGTCACAATCTCAGGATACTGGGTAGGCCATTTAGGACTGAGATGAGAAGAAATCTCTTCACTCAGAGTGGTGAACCTGTGGAATTTCGTACCACAGAAGGCTGTGGAGGCCAAGCCACTGAATATACTTAAAAAGGGAATCAATAGATTTCTACACTTCAAAGTCATCAAGGGATGTGGGGAGAGCAGGAGTATGTCATTGAGTTGAGGATCAGCTATGATCATATTGAATGGCGGAGCAGGCTCAAAGGGCTGAATGACCTACTCCTGCTCCTATTTTTCTATGTTTGTAAAACAGGATGGTGAGTGGCTTGGAGGGGAACTTCCAGGACGTGGTGTTCCCATCTATCTGTTGCCCTTGTCTTTTTAGATGGTAGTGGCTGTGGGTATGAAAAGTGCTATCTAAGGAGCCTTGGTGAGTTCTTGCAGTGCATCTTGTAGATGGAATACACTGCTGCCACTGTGCCTCAGTGGTGGAGGGAGTGAATGTTTGTGGATGGGGTGCCAATCAAGTGGGCTGCTTTGTCCTGGATGGTGTCAAGCTTCTTGAATGTTTCTAGAACTGCACTCAGGAGAGTGAAGAGAATTCCATCACACTCCTGACTTGTGCGTGTAAATGGTGGACAGGCTTTGGGGAGTCAGGAGATGAGTTACTCGTCACATGATACCTAGTCTCTGACCTGCACTTGTAGCCACAGTATTTATATGGTTAGTCCAGTTCAGTTTCTGGTCAATGGTAACCCCCATGATGTTGATAGTGGGGGATTCAGCAATGGGTAATGTCATTAAATGTCAAGGAGTGATGGTTAGATTCTCCCTGGTTGAAGATGGTCATTGCCAGGCACTTGTGTGGCATGAATGTTACTTGTCACTTGTCTGTCCAAGCCTGGATATTTTCCATGTCTTTCTGCATTTGGACACACACTGCTTCAGTATCTAAGGAGTCACAAATGGTGTCAAGGGCAGTCGCTCTCACCTCACCTCTTGGAGTTCAGCTCTTTTGACCATGTTTGAATCAAGGCTCTGATGAGGTCAGAAGGACAGTGTCCCTGGCAGAACCCAAAGTGAGTATCAGTGAGCTTGCTAGCGCTATTGATGGCCCCTTCCATCACTTTGCTGATGATTGAGAGTTGACTGATGGGGCGGTAATTGGCCAGGTTGGATTTGTCCTGTTTTTTGTGGACAGGACATACCTGGGCAATTTTCCACATAGATGGGTCGATGCCAATGTTGTAGCTGTACTGGATCAGCTTGATTAGGGGCGCAGCAAGTTCTGATCTACATGAATTCAGTACTATTTCTGGAATATTGTCAGGGCCCAAAGCCTTTGCAGTATCCAGTGCTTTCAGCCATTTCTTGATATCACGTGGAGTGAATCGAATTGGCTGAAGACTGGCATCTGTGAAGCTGGGGACCACCGGACGAGGCCGAGATGGATCATCCACTCGGCACTTCTGGATGAAAATTGTTGCAAATGCTTCAGCCTTATCTTTTGCACTGATGTGCTGGGCTCCCCCATCATTGAGGATGAGGATATTTGTGGAGCCTCCTTCTCCAGTACATTGTTTAATTGTCCACCACCATTCATGACTGGATGTGGCAGGACTACAGAGCTTAGATCTGATCCATCGGTTGTGGAATTGCTTCACTCTGTCCATCACTTGCTGCTTATGCTATTTGGCACACAAGTAGTCCTGTATTGTAGCTTCATCAGGTTGACACCTCATTTTTAGGTATGCCTGGTGTTGCTTCTGGCATGCCCTCCTAAACTCTTAATTGAACAAGGGTTGATCCCCTAGATTGGTGGTAATGGTAGAGTGGGGGATATGCCGGGCCATGAGGTTATAGATTGTGGTTAAGAACAATTCTGCTGCTACTGATGGTCTGCAGTGCTTCATATTTGCCCAGTTTTGAGCTGCTAGATCTGTTTGAATCTATCCCATTTATCACAGTGGTAATGCCACACAACACGATAGTGGGTGTCTTCAATGTGAAGACAGGACTTGGTCTCCACAAGAAATGTGCACTCTTACCAATACTGTCATCTGCGTCATCTGGTGAGGATAAGGTCAAGTATGGGATGGTTAAGGTCGTGTCTGGGACATTATCTGTCAGGTATGATTCCGTGAGGAAGATTATGTTAGACTGTTGCTCGACTAGTCTGTGAGACAACTCTCCCAATTTTGGCACTAGCCCCCAGATGTTTGTAAGGAGGACTTTTCATGGTTGGCTGAGTTTGCTGTTGCTGTTTCCGGTGCCGAGGTTGGTGGCGGGTGGTCTGTTCTGTTTCATTCCTCATTAACTTTCCAGCAATTTGATAGGCCATTTCAGAGTGCAGTTAAGAGTCTGGTTTCACAGGTAGGCCAGACCAGGTAAGGATGGCAGATTTCCTTCCCTGAAGGGCATTATTGAACTAGACTATGACAAATGACAATGGTTTCACCATTGAACTGCTAATTCTAGATGTTTTTATTGATTGAATTCAAGTTCCACCATCTGCCGTGGCAGGAGTCAAACACGGGTCCCCAGTTCATTACCCTGGGTCTCTGGATTACTAGTCCAGTGATAATACCACTACATCACTGGCCCCCCAGAGTACTGTATCTTTGACTGTGGGAGCAATGCATCTCTGATTGTTTAACTAGCGTATCCACAGTTTGCATTTCCTCCCTCTCAGATTTATCCATCCCCAGGAGATTGTGGCACCACTCTGTCTCCATGCAATCCCTCCCCAGGAAAACAAATTGTCAGTGGCAGGGATCAGTTCCTGACCAGCTGCTGCTGCTTGTTGTAGGATGTTGTGACTCCCTGTAATGTAAAGCTGCTCAAAAGAGCAAGGGTTAATGTTGGACTGGAGAATAGCACCGCCCACGGTATGATACACAGAGTTACATGGTAATAGACTCAAAGAACAGTCTAGAGTCTCAAAGGAGCCTACCTGTATGGTGAGCAGCACCAGGCATGACAATACCTGGGGTCTGTAAGTAAAGATTAACAATAAACGGTTCACGTTTAAATATACAAGTCTCAAAAACTCATCATTGAGGTTTCTAAAGAACCCATAATACAACACCACTAATTCTGCAGCCCTAGTTTCACCCGCACTCCCCATCCTAAGCATTTCTCCAACAATGGCAAAGGGCTTTCAGGTGAATTGACCACTTGTTACCAGTTAAAGTTGCTCGATGGGGAATTATTTTGGTCAGGCAAGGGAGCCAAGAAGGCAAATAAAGCACAGAGCAAGTTTACCCCAGGGCTGGCAACTGTACCGGGAAAGAACTAGCAAAGAAAGGAAGGAATATTGGCCTGAATTTTCTGTTCCGGGTCCGCTCTCTTATTTTCAACACTGATTAGATAAAAATATACAGACTTACATTCCTAACTTTTCTACGCTTCTCTGGTTCCTCCGATTTCTTAGGGCAATCTTCCAATGGAAGATCCTGCAAAACTTAATCAGTGCAGGAAACCTTGGAGGGAGCAGCAGAGAGAATTCGAGCAGAAACCAAGCCTCCTTTTTATAGCACTAGCTTCCATATTCTGGGAAGTAGAGTTTAAATGTCCCAAAGCTTCTTTAAAAAGTTATGGAAGGTAAGTATGTAAGGGGATAGGGTGGGTGAGGGGTAGGGTGGGTAGAGCAAATGGGTAAGGGGTTAGGGTTGGTAAGGGAGGTAGGGTGATAGGTGGATAGGGCGGTGAACATGGGTCGCGGGGAGTTGGGTGGTGAGGTCAGGTCAGGTTGGGTCAGGGGGTCGGGGGTGAGTCGGGATGGGGAGTCGGAGGGTCACTGTGAGTGATTGGGGAGCCAGTTCTGTAGTTACGCAGGATTCCTCTGTCTAACATTTCCTGGGTAACCACCCAGGGAGATAAGTCAGAACCATCTGAAATATCCAACTCTAACTCAGAGTAGAAGACTCTCTGAAAGGGTCCTGCAGAGCAGAGCAATTGCCTATCGAATGTTCAGACTTCCTGGGTAGTTCCCACAGAGTCAGTGTGTTGGAACTCCGAGGGGCCCCATAGCACATCTTGGAGGATATGTCCTATTTCCGATTACCCGAGGCCAGACAATCTGGGCCATTACATTACTTCACAACGAAACACAGAGATGGAGCCGAGATCAGATGATTAATTGCCATTTAAAAATGTTAAAGTTACACAGAAATTAATGAAATTTCCAGGCTGCTCCTCATCCTGTCTTACACTCGAAATGAATGGGATGTATGCAGATAAAGTTAATCGGTAGATAAATGGGAGGAAGTAATGCTGTATTTAATCTAATAAATGAATAAACTGCCATGCAATTTATCTTACCTTAATCCACATGCTGTTATGTTCAAAGAGAAAACTCAAACTTCAATAGGAATTTGAGGAATGAAGCCGGAATCTCTCAGGACAACCTTTCACTTCATATTATTTGAACATGAAAATAAGGAGCAGGAGTAGGCCACTTGACCCTCAAGCCTGCTCCACCATTCAATAGGATCACGGCTGATCTGATTATAACCTAGCCCCGATAACCTTTTACCTCCTTGTTTATCAAGAATCTATCTACCTCTGCCTTAAAAATATTCAAAGACTCTGCTTCCACCGCCTTTTTAGGAAGAGAGTTCCAAAAGCTCACAACCCTGTGAGAGAAAATTTTTCCTCATCTCTGTCTTAAATGGGCAACCCCTTATTTTTAAATAGTGACCCTTAGTTCTAGATTCTCCCACAATGGGAAACATCCTTTCCACGTCCATATTTTAAGACCCCTCAGGATCTTAAAAGTATCAATCAAGTTGCCTCTTACTCTTTTAAACTCCAGCAGATACAAACACAACCTGTCCAACCTTTCCTCATAAGACAGCCCTCCCATTCCTGGTATTAGTCTCTTAAACCTTCTCTGAACTGCTTCTTATGCATTTACATCTTCCTTAAATAAGGAGACCAATACTGCACACTGTGCTCCAAAAGTGGTCTCACCAGTGCCACGTACAGCTGAAGTATAACCTTCCTACTTTTGTATTCAATTCCTCTCGCAATAAATGGTAACATTCTGTTAGCTTTCTGTTAGCTGTACTTGCATACTAACCTTTTGTGATGCATGCACTAAGACACCCAGATCCCTCTGGTGAGACATCGCAGAGCTCTGAGATTCATTTAGATAATATGCTTCTTTTTTATTCTTTCTGCCAAAATGGGCAATTTCATATTTGCCCACATTATACTCCATTCGCCAGATCTTTGTCCACTCACTTAACCTAACTATGTCACTTTGTAGCCTCCCTATGTCCTCGTCACAACTTACTTTCCTACCTATCTTTTTTTCATCAGCAAATTTAGCCACCATTCCTTCGGTCCCTTCATCCAAGTCATTTATATAAATTGTAAAAAGTTGAGGTCCCAGCACTGATCCCTGTGACACACCACTCGTCACATCCTGTCAACCAGAAAAAGACCCATTTATGCAAACTCTCTGCTTCCTGTTAGCTAGCAAATCTTCTAGCCATGCCAATGTGTTACCCCCATACCATGAGCTTTTATTTTCCACAATAACTTTTGATGCGCACCTTTTCAAATATTATCTTGGAGTTTTGGAATAAAGGAGAGATTCTCAGTATTGGCTGCAAAAGAGCATCTAAAGTCTGCACATCATGGAAAACCAGAGGACTCACTGCACTTCAAGAAGGATAAATTTAAATCTGCAGATTCAGTGAGTGAATCATCAATCCATGGGCCAAGCTCCACGGAAGATAATGGAATCAGGTGCTATGGTTTCATTCAAAAACAAATTTGATAATTTTCCTTTAGACAGTAACATCCTGGAACAGAGTACATGAGCGAGCTGAGACATAACAAGTAGCGAGCGTACCATCTTTTAGAGAAACAGGTGACTTGTTTCCATAGTTCTTTCCTATCCTCAAGTCTGGATCTGTCAACTCAGGGGTTCGCAACCTCTTTGCTTTTGAGGCACCCTTTCTCATGTTAGAAAAACCCACAGATCCTCTCTAACACAACACAAGTAAACATATATTTATCGTTATTTTTGTTTTACTCAACATGAAACCTGGTGCTGGTGCCAGGTACCAGATCAGGAGAGGGGAATTGCCACAAGATTAAGGGTTGAGTGAGAAGTGGGCAGAGATATTTCAGCTGCAAGCCTTCTTGTGCCTATGTAAGAAGCAAAGCCTTTACTAGCTATTGGCCGAATCAAATAATTGTGCCTGTGATGTAATCTGTTCTTTGCAAGCTATGTCTGCATTGTCTGGAGTTTCAAAGCCTGTGTTTTTTTGAGACAATCCCTCACTGAAACAGAAACCAAGTCAGTTTCTGGAAGGGGTTTGTTAGTTGAATTTCCTGGCCATGACATCAAACTCCTGAGAAGTGAGCCTCTGGTATGTTGCCAGAGAATCATTAGCTAATTGGGAAGAATAAACAAGGCTGTGATTGGATATCAGCCAGTGGTCAGAATAAGATAGAGGCTCTGAAAAGCAGTATGTACCATTCAGGCATGCTGAGAAGTTGGGTAGTTATTACCAGAGCCAATCATACCGAGTACACAGGAACATAGGACTTAGGAGCAGGGGCCCTTCAAACCTGCTCTGCTATTCAATAAGATTGTGGCTGATCTGGCTATGGTCTCAACTCCCGTCTGCGCCGCCCCCCCATAACCCTTGACTCCCTTGTCTATCAAAAACCTGTCTAACTCAGCCTGGAATAAATTCAGTGACACAGCCTCCACTGCTCTCTGGGGAAGAGAATTCCACAGGCTAACCACCCCCTGAGAGAAATAATTCTCCTCATCCCCACCTGTTTAAACTGTCTCCCCTAGGAGACAGTTTTGTCTCGAGTGTCTCGAGTTTTGTCTTGAGTGGTCAGGTGTAGGTGACTCTGAGAAAACTACTGCATCAGGATTGTAGTGAATTGAGTGAAGGAGGTTCTGCAGAAGCTTATCTTGTTGTGATAATGATCTTTGTGGACCTCGGATGGAGTAAAACTGTTGCCGGAGGCTATTCAATGATCAAATCCTGTGTGAAGGAGAATGGTTGGACTCTACCAGAGGAGGATAGAGCTGGGAAGGACATTGAGACTGCACCTGGTTCCACATATGTGCTAAGGGGGCTGATAAATCCATGAGAGTTACCTTTGTTGCATCAGCTATTTAAAGTGTAATTTATAGGTGGGGATTTTCCAGCCCCTTCGTGGATGGGGCCCACCGTGGGCGAGGTGGTGCCCCAGCCAGAAGTGCATTGGCTTGTGGTGGGACCGGAAGATCCCGGCGGCGGGCAGGTACAGAAAATCCCATCGATAGTTTCTACTGAATACAATTTGCCTGTTAGCTCATATTTAACCTTTGTTGATTTTAGTTTGATTGTTACAGTAAAAGTTTTAAAAAGGTGAGATCCTGCCTGTTGGTTTCTTCCATTGAGGTAATTTGGGGAGTTCAGTTCTTTCACGTTATTGGTCTAAAAATTCCTTTGTGTGAGAGAGAGAAAGGGGCAAATCGTGCAAGGTCTGCATTCTACACCTTCTCTGGTTACTTTTAGCAGTCCCCTTGGAACATTCTCATGGACCCCTTGGAGGCTCTGGGCCCCCATTGGTGAACTTCTGAATGAGCAGATAGAGATACTGTGATGGGCCAGCAACTCAGTTCTCATTGTATCACGTTATAACTAGGGTGGTAGAGGATGAAATAGATGGACATAGGAATAGTGAGACAAAAAGAGATCAAGGGAGAAAAATTCATTCACCTAGCGCCACTTGTGCACACCCCTCCCTGCATGGCCCACATAGCATTCCTCTGTGATACAGGCTACATGAATGAATTTCTCCTTTACACTAACTATTGTTAGTGAGCAGACCTTTCAAACATTGTTGTCTCACTTGACTGACCTGACAACGATTTCAGATAGTGCTCCGTCTCAAACCAACGTATGAAATTGACATGGAGACTGCCAGTGGCGGGATGGCAAATCCCCACCCAAAAAGTCAGCGGACTTTTGGCTGCTCTCCAAAGTTTTCCAGTTCCTCCTGCGACCATCCCAACCACGGTCAGGACCGGAAAATGCCGGCCTGTAACAAACTTGCCCCAAACATCATGATGGCCATCGTGCCTAAACATCTCACTCCAAACCCCTCCCACCATCTCTGTAGTTATGAAACCATCGAGGAGATTGAAAAAGTGCAGAGTCCATCAGGGAAAAGTGACTCAAAATAGTCTGGAAAACTCTTCTCTGACTCCCCTCATGCACCAAAACTAGATGAGGAGGTTGCCAGGTTTGATAGATACACTTCCTCTCTATACGAAGGATTACCACCTCATTCAGGAACCTGTCCAGCTCCCTCTTTAAGGTGGAGAGTCAGCACCCAGCACAGAAACTGGCAACGCATTTCAGAGCCTGACTAATCTTTGCGAAAAGAAGAACTGTCTAATATCCAGTCTATTCCTACTGTTATATACTTTAAACTCCTGTCCCTGGTTCTCCGCAATAGTAAAACTGAAATAAGCTATCAATTGAGATACCCTACAACCCTTTTGGGAGGTTTTGTGGTGCAGCAAGTAGCATCCCTGCCTCTGAGCCAGATGCTCTGTGTTCAAGCCCCACCCCTGGACTTGATGACCAAGGAAGATGCATTCATAATGTAGCCAAACAGGTTGAGTAATCATCCCAGAAATCTTTCCAACACATGCCAATGGCAGGCGGAAAGGATCAGAGAGATTCCTCATTAGCCATGTGATGGAAAGAATGTTGGAGCCACTAACATCACTATCCAGAGCTGCAGACTACAAGGGCCATATTGTCTGAGCTCCAGGGCAGTGTGTTTGGGGGTGCACCAAAGATGTGCTGGGGAACCCCCACCCTGCCCCCAAAAGTTCCCAGTAAGAGTTGCACGGGAAGTCCAAACTTCCGATGGGCAATTGCCCTGCACTGGGAACCATCTGAAAATGTGACTTAAATCGCAAACTTCAAATGGTCCTGGCTATGTTACATCAATAGTTACCCAGGAAAAGTCAGAAGAATTAAAACCGCTATTGTACAGAAACACACGAACTGCCACCCCACCCTCCCACCTCCCAAGGCACACCCTCACACCCCAGAACATGCAGGGGCCTCTCCCACCCATTCCGAGGCAAATCCCCCCATCCGCCACTGCCTCTCTCCCCCACCCTACCCCTTTCCCACTTACCTGACAAACCTACCTTCCTCCAGCCTGAAAGTAGCTGGACCTCTAAACTCACCTGATTTACAGCAGCTGGTGCTTTAAAAAAGGGGACGTAGCTTCCTTGCATCTGACTCTGATGCCCTCGACAGAGGACCCTGGGTATGTACTGCCCTGCACTGTTTTTGCCCGGCCTGAGTCAGAAGGGCGAGAAAGGATCGGAATAATTTCAAAGTAAAAAAGTGGGAACAGGGTGGCAATCTGGCTCTGAAGAAGTATAGGCCCCAATATGTATGCTGCCACAGCAACTCAGACTCCCCATCACCACCACAACCCTTGCTTGATTTTACACCCCTTAGTCTAAATCCTCTAAAGCAAATAGACCAAGATCCTTCAGCCTATCTGAATAGCTGAGACTCTTTAAGGTAGATAGTTCCTACGATATGAAATGTATATAATTGACTCTCCAGCTGCAGTCATAACATAGACAATTTTTGGCAAAGAATCTTGGCTGCAGTTACTTATGTACTAGAATTAATGTAGAATTCTCTAAAAGACCTTCAGTCTCTCTGTGGGTGGAATAGATCTCATACTACACCGACTGAAAAAACAAATCATATTTATTTATACTTCAATATTTTACTGCAGCAAATATATCAAGTAATGATTTCCATCACAATTTAAAACATCAATTGCTTTGAAGACTGGGCACTTTCTGCCTTATCAGGTGGCCATGAAAATTTCTGTGGGCTAGATTTGAAGTAGAGCAGGGAGTTCTCCCCGGCATCCTGCTCAATATTGATCCTTCAGCCACAATCACTAATACAGTTGGGGTTATTCTCCTTAGGGAAGAGAAGGTTGAGAGGAGATTTGATAGAGGTGGTTAAAATCCTAATGGGTATAAACAGAGTGAATAAAGAGAAGCTTTTCTCATTGGCTGAAAAGTTGAGAACCAGAGAATAAGGTGAATGGCAAAGGAACACAAGACAACATGAGGAAGAACCTTTGTATGCAGTGAATGGTTAGGACCTGGAATGCACTGCTTGAGAAGGTAGTGGAGGCTGATTCAGTTGTGGCTTTCAAAAGGAAATTGGATAAGCACCTGAATAGATGATAATTGCAGGGCTATGGGGAAAGGGCTCTCGGAGTGGGATTAGCAGAGAGCCAGCATGAACAATGGGCCAAAAGGACTTATGTGCTCTGCTCACGCTATGATTCTATGACATTGATCTTTTATCTTATTATTTTTTGAGAACTCTTGCTGTGAATAAATTGGTTCCATTCACTACAACAGTGAATATACTTCAGAAAAACCTCATTGACTATAAAGCATTTTAGGACATCCTATGAATGTGAACACCTAGAAATTGGATTACCCCAAAGGGTCCAATAGGGTGGGTGGCTCAGGGATGCTCTATTGCTGTACAGGTAAAGGCTCCTCCAGGTGTGCTTTTGTGAAACTGATTCCCATGTCACTGTAGTGTGCAACATGTTCACCTCAGCCAGGTTCTTCCAAGCACTTAACAGCCAAGCTAATAGCCCTTAAGGGATCACAGGAGACTGCCAACAAAAAGACAAGTTTCTGCAAATAAACCACCACAAGCATTAAGATTCATGATACCTTATAGCAACATGTCCAAACACACTGTGAAAGTGTGTAATAGTGTATATGCTGATATTCCTCCTTCTTTCAGCTTCTCCCATTTTACTTGAGGTCACCACAATGCTGGTTGATCACCCTTCTCCATCTCTACCTGTCAGTCACCCATTCTTCTTCCAATCCTGTTGCATTTAAGTCTCGCGCCACCGCATCTTTCCATCTGGTCTTAGGCTTTCCTCTTCTCCTTTTTCCTGGCAGACCCTTCTCCATCACTCACCTCACCACATTTCCTCTCTCTCTCTCTGCAACAGATGACCATACGTTTTCAATCTCTCCTCAGCTAATTTCTTCAATGGTCCCACGATCTTCACCGACCCCCTGATGTTCTGGTTCCTGATTTTGTCCATTCTCGCTACTCCACACATCCATCTCAACATACGCTCCTCATTAGTATCCAGTCATTTCTCCTCTCCTCTTGACGTTGTGCAAGTTTCTGCACTAGATAACAAGGCCAGTCTCTCAATTCTCTTGTGGGTCCTTCTTTACAATGCCAGCGATATTTTCCATCATATAATACTCCACTCATTTCTTCCAATTACTCCAGCCAGAGCTAATTCATTCCTTAATTTTCATTTACAGTATGCAAATAAATGTATGCTCGTGCACTCACTACATCCTAAATGTTCTATACACAGTGGCCTGCAACGTTGTCACAGCAATGCAAACAATCACCGCACAAGCTAAAAGCAAGCATCATGACACATATACAGACTCAGAATTTCCTGGAGACTTGCATAATTGTAACCACGCACCCAGATCACAGGATGCACTTTACAGTGCAAAAGAAAGAGGAAATTATCGCCTATTTAACCTACACATTTACCTACACTATAATTTTCTGAAACATCTGCCCACCTTGCCACTACCCTCTGTTGAAACAGTGAGAAGTTAATAATCACAGCTCTGCTTCCATTAAAGTCGATGATGATCACAAATTTCCTGAATTAACGCTACTTTTATCACCCCTGCCACTTACACAATAAAAGAATACTGTGGTGAACCCCTGTTGAGCTTGTGAAGGAACGATTGATCGGTTTAAAGGATCCATCAGCAGTTCAATTTACTTTTTGTCAAGTAAAACTGCAGGGAATGGTTTTGACTACCTGCTGAGGGATTTATAGGGATCTCCTTGCCTTGGTGAATTAGTTACCATTTTATTATTGTGTTACAGTTTAATGAATGCATTTGCAATGTGGATTGTGGCTGTAACATTACACATGCTAGTCCAGTTTGTGGAACTAAAGGGATCGTCCATTGATTGAAACAGGTTTTGTCGGGTAAGGTTTTATCTTACATAGAATTACACTGAATAAAGAGCTGGGAACAAGAGCTCTTTCCTGATTTTCTTGTAAATTCAACAATAAGCCACAAATGAAGTCCCATGAAAATTAATCTTCTACTGTTGAAATGATGGAACCTGTTTGGTTAAAAGGTTTGCTCAATAGGAGCTAACGATGCATCATCCAATTGAAAGACGTATCAACATTTGCAAACTGCCCCCAGAATAGCTCCATGAACCCCAATTCAAGCTAGCTGCTCAGCAGCAATACTATGGGTTTGGGAGGGAAACTGGATTTACACACTGCTCAATGCTTCATTGAATTCCATTGGGCAGGATGTAAATCAAAGGGTATAATTCAAGTAAGGTGTAAATCAAGCACATATAAATACAGGGTATTTAAACTGGATGTTTGTAAAGCATAGGTGGTGTAAGATGGGGTCTAAATTGAGGAGGGTCTAAATTGTGGAGGATGTGAATCGTTGGGTGTAAATCTAAGAGGGGGTGCAAAACAGGCATCTCCAGGCAAATTGGGCTAAACTCAGGGTTATGAACTGAATTGATCTGACAGTGTGGATGTGTGTCCCAGTGTGAATGGCACATGCCAATTTGTAAGAAATGAAGTACAACATCATGTTGCAATCAGATAGCAGCATTACAAGTGAAAGAAAAGGAATCCGAGGGAGTTTCACAGGAATACAAAGAACTGGACCATCGCACCCTCCACGTCCATTCCACAATCTCACAACAAAAACAACATTTTACATTGACATAGCACCTTTAACATAATGAAAAGTCCCAAGGCGCTTCACAGGAGCATTATAAAACAAAGTATAGCATTGAGCCACAAAGGAAATATCAAAAGTTTGGTCAAATAGGTAGGTTTTAACAAGTGTCTTAAAGGAGGAAATTGCAGTAGGAAGTTTGGGAGATGTAGGGAGGGTAATCCAGAGCTTGGGAACTAGTCAACTCAAGGCAAAACCACCAATGATGGAGCAACTATAATTGGTAATGGACAAGAGGACAGAATTAGAGGAGCTCAGATATCTTGAAGGGTTGTGGAGTTGGAAGAGATTACAGAGATAGGGATGGAAAAAGCCATGGAGGAATTTGAAATCAAAAATGAGAATTTAAAGTTAAGATGTTGCTTGACCAGGAACCAATGTAGGTCAGTGGGCACAGGGGTGATAGGGGAATGGGACATGCTGTGAGTTATGACACAGGCAACAGAGTTATGGACTACAGAGGGTAGGATGTGGGGGACCAGCCAGGAGTACATTGGAAAAGTCAAGTCTAGAGGTGATGAAGGCATGAATGAGGATTTCAGCAGCAGATAAGCTGAGACAGGGCAGAGTCAAGCAACGTTACCAAAGTGGAAAAAGTTGGTCTTAGTAATGGTATGAATATGAAGTCAGAAACTCACCTCAGGATCAAGTGTGACACCAAGGTTGTGAACAGGCTGGCTTAATCTTAGACTGTTTGTCAGGGAAAGGGGTGGAGTCAGTAGCTAGGGAAAGGAGTTTGAAGCAGGGACCGAAAACAATAGTTTCAAGCTACCTAATAGTTAATTGGAGAAAATTTTACTCATCTGGTGCTGGATGTCAAATAAGCAGTCTGATAATTTAGCAACAGCCAAGGGAAATGGTAATGAGGCAGAACTGGGTGTTGTCGGTGTACATGTGAAAACTAATGTTGTGCCTTTGTCTAGGTGTAGCATGTTGATGAGAAATAGGAGGGGGCCAAGGATTGATCCTTGGTGGACAACAGAGGTAATGATTTGGGAGCAGGAAGAGAAGCCATTGCAAGTGACTGTCTGGCTATGATTAGATAGATAAGAGTGGAACCAGGTGAGAGGAGTTCCTTCCAGCAGGACAATGGTGAAGAGGTGTTGGAGGAGGATAGTGTGGTCAACCGTGTCAAAGGCTGCAGACAGGTTGAGAAGTGCAAGGAAAGAAAGTCTCCCTGATATATAACCTCTAAACTCTCTCTCTTGGGAATGTTCTTACCTATCTCTAGCTATATTTTATCAATACTTCCATCATCAATTGAATGTTTCTCTCTTCTTGCTTGTTTATCCTGTACTACATAATCTTCACCCTCCCTGCATTCTCACTGTGTTGAAATCAAGGTTTACACACCATCTCCAACTCAATTCCATTCTTTCTCGAGGCCTTAAAGCCAAAACATTCCTTGCCTCCTTTCCTCCTACAATTTACAGGCTGTTAAAACCCAAGATTAAAGTCCATTAATGTGGGGGAGATGGTGGTGCAGTGGTAATGTCACTATACTAGCAATTGAGAGGCCCAGACTAAAGCTTTAGGGACATGGGCTCAAATCCTACCATGGCAGTTTGTGGAATCTAAATTCAGTTAATAAAACTTGGAATTAAAAACTAGCCTTGGTAATGGTGACCATGAAGCTATTGTTCATTGTCCTAAAAACTAATGTCCTTTAGGGAAGGAAATCTGCTGTCCTTGCCTGGCTTGACCTATATGTGACTCCAGATGGTGTGGTTGACTCTTAATGGCCTCGTTCATGGTGTGGCTAGGGATGGAAAATGAATCCAGGCCTTGACAGTGATGCTCACATCCTATGCAAGAATAAATAAAAGACAATACACATTCAATATAACTTATGTTTTGAAGCTCATTACATTCTTGCACTGTGGGACTTTACCTCCTACATTTCTCAATCAAGAAAGGTTCATATCAGCCTTTACTGTGCCTGTTGGGATGGAGCTGTGGATTCTTTACTTGATACGACTGTTAATCTACACATTAGCACTTCCATTCATGACCTTCAGGAATCTTCAGAGATTCATCTCTTTAATCTCCTGGCAAGTGAAGTTATCAAAGGTGATAATTTATGGCAATGCCCTCCTTCCTGTAATATTTTGTTCTTTGTGTAACAGCCAATTCTCTTGGGTCAGCTTAGCTAAACTGCTCAGTGTTGCCTTAACTCCCAACTGTCCCACCCCAAGTGCAACCATGTTCTTTAACCCCAACCCCATCCCATTGAGCTGAGGTGTCCTTCCTATTTCCTGAGCAGTCAATTTTTTTGGCATATTAACAAATAACATTGTAAAATTAAGGACAGTTTAGTGGTTTGAATTTTCACCATCTGACAGCTGGGACACTGGCCAACTCATTAGAATCCTAAATAACCATCAGACAGATCAAGAGATAAACAGTCAGAGTGAGAGATAAATGGAGTCTCTATTCATGAAATTAGAAGATGCTCCTAGACTAGAGTGGTCCTGTATCCAGATCTGCACTCCCAGTTCATAAAGAAGCATTTAATAGGACCACATAGGCAAGTACATAGGAGCAGCACTGAGAGTGAATAAATTGGGGTGAGTAAAGAGTAAATAATTTCTTTCTTTAACAAAAGCAGTCTTCAGTTGGAGAATCCAGAGATAAGTGAGTGCAATGTGATTGATGAGTAGCTGGTGAATGTTTTGTTTTTGTCAGGGAGAAGTCTTAAGTTTAGTTCTTGTAATTTTAGCCTGATAAATAGAGACATGGCACAGCACCTCAGCCCCATTGAATGCACATCCTGTGCCACGTGGGAACACCAGGAGGTTTCCTGTGTCCTGGACAATCATAGGTGCAGGAAGTATCATCAGCTGGAGGAGTTCAAGCTCTAGGTTTTGCTGGCACCACTACATTGCATTCACGAGATAGAGGGCTAAATAGAGAGCAGACCTCTGGAGCTGGTTAACCCACAGCTTAAGGACTTGGAGACAGAGAGTGACTGGGTTACTTCCAGAGAGATAAGGAGGAACATGCAGGCAGTGCAGAAGCCCCTTAATGCATCTTACTCTCCAACCAATATTCAAATCTCTGGGGAGTGCGGCTAGAGCCATGTCCACGGCACTATCAATGGCTCAGGTATGCTGGGTAAGGAGGAGGAAGGTGAGAAAAACAATACTAGTAGGAGATTCAATAGTTGGGAAAACAAACATACATTTGTGCAGACAAAGTCATCACTCCAGGATGGTGTGTTGCCCCCCTTGTGTCAGGATTAAATATGTCAGAGTGGCTGCAGATCACCCTGAGGGGTGAGGGCGAGCAACCAGAGATCATAGCCTATATCAGTACCAAGCAAGTAGCTGGAAAGACTGGTGAGGCCTTCCAGGCTGATTTTAGGGAGCTGGGAAAGAAATTATAGGGCAGGATTTTCAGCTCGATGTGCAGGCACATGCCTGACATGCATGGGCGTAAAATAGCGCATGATGACATCAGGCGAGCGCCCCGCGCACTCACGCAATATTTCAGTCAACGGGCATGCACGGGAGTCAGCAGCATGCCCACCGACAATTAAGAGGGCTACTAAGCCCCTTAATCAATTAATTAAATTGAATTCATGGATAGGCAAATTGGACAGGCAGCCTTTGCATTTTTTGCGAAACCTCATCTATGTATGGAACTAACAGTGACTAAAAAAACAATGAAAATTTTTAAAACTCATGTTTCACGTGTCACTGTTCATGTATCAGAGTCACATGTGGAGACATGTTTTCATTATTTTTAAAATCTTTATTTCTCATGTTAAAAATCTTCAGCTCCCTCAGGCAGCTCTGTGCCTTCAGGGAACTTTCAGTGAGCACACCCAATGCATGCGCACACATCGGTGCTTGCACTCCTCCCACCCCCACCCAGGCAGTGCTTAGGTTATCAGTGTGCGTTTCAAGCAGGCTGGCCATTAATTGGCCACCGAACATGAAATCGCAGTCGGGGCCCAATCGCAGGCCCACATCCATCCCTAGTTGCCCTTGAGAAGATGGTGGTGATCTGCCTTCTTGAACTGCTGCAGTCCATGTGGTGTAGGTGCACCCACAGTGCTATTAAGGAGGGAGTTCCAGGACTTTGACCCAGCGACAGTGAAGCAACATATATTTCCAAGTCAGGATGGTGAGTGGCTTGGAGGGGAGCTGCCAGGAGGTGGTGTTCCCATGTGCCTGCTGCTCTTGTACTTCTAGGTAGTGGAGGTCACGTGTTTGGAAGGTGCTGTGGGAGGAGCCTTAGTGAGTTGCTGCAGTGCATCCTGTAGATGGTACACACTGTTGCCACTGTGTATCAATGGTGGAGGCAGTGAAAGTTTAAAGTTGGTGGATGGGATGCAAATCAAGCGGGCTACTTTGTCCTGGATAGTGTCAAGCTTCTTGAGTGTTGTCGGAGCTGCACTCATCCAAGCACACTCCTGACTTGTGCCATGTAGATGGTGGACAGGATCTTTGGAGTCAGGAGCTGAATTCCTAGCCTCTGACCTGCTCTTGTAGCCACATTATTTATGTGGCTAGTCCAGTTCAGTTTCGAGTCAATGGTGACCCCCAGGATGTTGATAGCGAGACATTCAACAATGGTAATGCCTTTGAACGTCAAGGGGAGAGGGTTAAATTCTCTTTTGTTAGGAATGGTCATAGCCTGGCACTTCTGTGGTGCGAATGTTACTTGCCACTTGTAAGCCCGAGCCTGAATATTGTCCAGGCCTTGCTGAACTTAGACATGGACTACTTCAGTGTCTGAGGAGTCATGAATGGTGCTGAACATTCTACAATCATCAGCGAACATCCTTATTTCTGATCTTATGTTGGAAGGAAAGTCACTGATGAAACAGCTGAAAATGGTTGGGCCGAGGACACTACTCTGAGGAACTCCTGCAGTGTTGTCCTGGACTGAGATAATTGACCTCCAACAACCACAACCATCTTCCTTTGTGCTAGGTATGACCCCAACCAGTGGAGGGTTTTCCCCCTGATTCCCATTGACTCCAGTTTTGCTAGGGCTCCTTGATGCCACATTTGGTCAAATGCTGCCTTGATGTCAAGGGCAGTCACTCTCACTTCACCTTTTGAATTCAGCTCTTTTGTCCATTTTTGGATCAAAGCTGTAATAAGATCTGGAGCTGAGCGGCCCTGAAGGAATCCCAACCGAGTGTCAGTGAGCAGGTTATTGCTGAGCAAGTGCCACTTGTTACACTGTCAATGACAACTTCCATCAAGTGTAGACTGATGGGGCAGTAATTAACCTGGTTGGATGTGTCCTGCTTTTTATGTACAGGACATACCTGGGCAATTTTCTACATTGCTGGGTAAATGCCAATGTTGTAACTGTACAGGAACAGCTTGGCTAGGGGCACAGCAAATTCTGGAGCACAGGTCTTAGTACTACTGTCGAAATGTTGTCAGGGCTGAAAGCCATTGCAGTATCCAGTGCTTTCAGTCTTTACTTAATATAATGTGGAGTGAATCGAATTGGCTGAAGACTGGCATCTGTAATGCCGGAGACCTCAGGAGGAGGCCGAGATGGATCATCCACTTGGCACTTCTGGCTGAAGATGGTTGCAAATGCTTCAGCCTTGTCTTTTGCTGGGCTCCCCCATCATTGAGAATGGGGATATTTGTAGAGCCTGCTCCTCCAGTGAGTTACTTAATTGTCCACCACCATTCATGACTGGATGTGGCAGGACTGCAGAGCTTAGATCTGATCCATTGGTTGTGAGATTGCTTAGCTCTATCACTTGCTGCTTATGCTGTGTGGCACACAAGTAGTCATGTGTTGTCACTTCACTAGGTTGATACCTCATTTTTAGGTATGCCTGGTGCTGCTCCTGGCATGCCCTCCTTCACTCTTCATTGATCCCTTCGGTTGATGGTAACGGAAAAATGCAAGATATGCCGGGCCATGAGGTTACAGATTGTGGTTGAGTACAATTCTGCTGCTGCTGATGGCCCACAGTGCGTCACGGATGCCCAGCCTTGAGTTGTAAGATCTGTTCAAAATCTAAAGATAAAAACAAAAAACTGCGGATGCTGGAAATCCAAAACAAAAACAGAATTATCTGGAAAGACTCAGCAGGTTTGGCAGCATTCGCAGAGAAGAAAAGAGTTGACGTTTTGAGTCCTCATGACCCTTCAACAGAACTAGAACTAGAACAGGCCTAGTTCTGTTGAAGGGTCATGAGGACTTGAAATGTCAACTCTTTTCTTCTCTACCGATGCTGCCAGACGTGCTGAGTTTTTCCTGTTCAAAATCTATCCCATTTAGCATGATGGTAGTGCCACCCAACACGATGGAGAGTATCTTCAGTGTAAAGAGGGGGCTTCATCTCCACAAGAACTGTGTGATGGCCACCCCTACCAATACTAGCATGGGAAGATGGATCTGCAACAGGTAGATTTGCAAGGACAAGGTCAAATAACTTTTTACCTCTTGATGGTTCCCTCACCACCTGCTGTAGACCAGTTGTTATGGCCCACCCCCAGTTGAGGTCCCCAAAGTTGTTGATCCAGCTGAGACCCCTCAATTTGTCACTGTCTGGCCAGGACACCCCCAAATTGTTATGCCACGGGTGAGGAGGGATGAACTGGCTCCCTGTCTTTATTCAGCACCACCCCCTCGCCGTCCCTCCTGTTGGTTGCAACAAGATTTAATTAAAAAAGATCCCTTTCACAGATATCTTTTTCTCAGACCCAATCATTCTGGTTTTGAAGTAGCCAATTTGACCAGGCTTTCTTTATTTAGAGGTAAGAGTAAGTTTATTAACTATTAAAGGCAGGAAAGGATATAACACATGCATATACGGTCATACAGATTAAAAGTAAGAATTCAGCTTGAAATAAGTGAATACATATATGTATATAAAAAAAGGTACACAGAACAGTCCTTGACTCGTGCAGAATAGGAGATTGAGCGTTGCGATTCAAGATTCCAGTAGAATTGACTCTGATAGATGAATAGTCAGTTTTGAAGTTCCAATAGTGTTAAATTCAGCATAGAGGGAGACAGATCAGGATACCTGCAAAATGGCGATTTGCAGGGGTAGTGTGTGTGGCTGTTACTTCTAGGTCAAACTTCCAGCACTTGTTCTCTCTCAGAGCACCCAGCAACAGACAGACCCTGGAGCAGCTTTTCAGTTCACTTTTAACCCCTTCTTTGTATATTCCAAGTGGGAAATTACTTAATAAATCTGCCTGGGCATTGCTCATAGGATTTTTTGATGAGATGAGATTCATGTCCTATTATATCCCATTGTCTCTATCAGAGGAAGCAATTAATATCTGGATGTCTTTAGAAGTACCTTGTCTGGTAAAAGGGTGTAGTTCCATTATCTCTTAGTGAGTCACCCTGCAGCATTCCAGCCAGTGGTTTATGTGCATTTTTAAAACCTCAGGTCCCATTTTTAAAGTCCATTATTTCTAGACACAATTAGTGTTTTTCCTTCATTATCATGATACAGTCTGGCAGCTATGTCCTTCAGGATTCAGCCAGCTAGGTCAGTAGCACTGCTACCAAGCTACTCTTAGTGATGAATATTGAAGTCCCCCCACCCAGAGTACATTCTGTGCTCTTTCCACCCTCAGTGTTTCTTCCAAGTGGTGTTCAATATGGAGTACTGATTCAAGGCAACTTCCTCCTGACTGTATACCACAGTGTCACCATCTCTGGTAGGTCTATCTCTGGGACAGATCATACTCAGGGATGGCAATTGTGGGTCTGGGCCATTGTCTGTAAGGTATGTTTCATTGAGTGTGACTATATCAGGCTGTTGCTTGACTAGTCTGTTGGACTTCTCTCCCAATTTTGGGGCCAAATGTTAGTAAGGAATACTTTGCAGGTTGATAGTGCTGGGCTTGTCATTGTTGTTTTGAGTGTCTGAGTCAATGCTGGGCGGTCTGTCAGGTTTCATTTTTTTCTTAGACTTCATCATGGTTTGATACAACTGAGTGGCTTGCTAGGCCATTCCAAGGGGTATTTAAGAGTCAGCCACATTGCTGTGGGTCTGGAGTCACATGTAGGCCAGACCAGGTAAGGACGGCAGATTTCCTTTCTTAAAGAATTTCAGTGAAGCAGATGGGTTTTTACAGGTCATAGGATGTGCGGGTGAAGTTAAAAAGCAAACTAGGAAAGCAAAGAGTGGAGAAGAAAAGCGATTGCCAAGTAAAATCAAGGAAAATCCAAAGATGTGTTGCAAATGCATAAAGGGGAAGAGAATAACTAAGGAAAGAGTAAAACTGAGTAGAGTCCAAAAAAGTAACTTGTGTGTAGAGAAGGAAGGTGTGAGCATCTGTCCTCAGAGGGGGTGGATGGTACAGACTTTGTAGCTATGGAGGAGGAATGGGAAATATTGAGCGGCCCTTGCCATCACCAGACCCAGATGAAATGTATCCCAGGCTACAAAGAAAAGCAAGGGAGGAAATAGTCAAAACTCTGACCATAACTTTCCAACCTTCTACTGTGTCAGAGGACTGCTAACATTGTTCCTTTATTTCAAAAGGGATGAAGGGTAATTACAGGCCTGAATTGGTGATGGAAAATCATTGAAAAGAATTCTAAGGGCCAGCATAAATCATCACTTAGAAAGTCACAGATTAATCAAGGACATTCAGCAAGGATTTGTTAACGAAAGGCCATATCTGACTAACTTGACTGAATCCTTTGAGGAGTTAACAAGGGGGAATTAATGAAAGTAGCACAGTTGATGAAGTCGGTATGGATTTTCACAGGTCTTTTGACAAGGTTCCACATGGTGGACTAAACACAAAGTAAAAGTCCATGGGGGCAAGTGGCAAGTTGGATCCAAAACTAGCTCAACGGCAGGAAGCAAAAGGTTATGTCGACAGGCATTTGTGGAATTGGAAAGCTGTTTCCATTGGGATTCCACAGGTCATAATTCTGGGTCCCTTGCTTTTCATAGTGTGCATCAATAACTTAAATTTAATTGTAGGGAGCATGGTTAAGATGTTTGCAAACAGTATAAAAAAAATCATCTGGCCTGGTAGTGAGGAAGAAAGCTATATACTGCAGGAAGGTATCATTGGATTGGTCAGGTGGGCAGAAAAGTGACAAATGGAATTGAACCGGGAGAAATGTGAGGTAATTTATTTGGGGAAACACAAAAGGCGAGGGAATATAAAATAAATGGTGGGACACTAAGTAGTGTAGAGGGACAGAGGGACATTGGAGTGCATGTCCACAGATCCCTGGTCTCGACATTAGGACAGATAGATAAAGTGTTTAAGAAGGCATATGGGATACTTTGCTCTATTAGCCCAGGCATAGAGTACAAGAGCAGGGAAGCTATGCTGGAACTATATATAACACTAGTTAGGCCACAGCTGAAATGCTGCATACGATTCTAGTCAGCACATTACAGGAAGCGTGTGATTGCACTAGAGAGGGCACAGAGGAGGTTGCGAGGATTTTGAGAGAAATAGAGTACGTTAACAATGAGGAAAGATTGGACAGGCTGGGATTGCTTTTGTTGGAACAAAAGGCTGAGGGAGGTTATTGAGCTGTAGAAAATTTATGAGGGTCCTAGATAGAGTGGAAAGGAAGGACCTATTTCCATTAGCAGAGAGACCCGTAACAAGGGGATATTGATTTAAAGTAATTGGCATAAAGGTTAGAGAGGAGTTGGGGAGACATTAGTTTCACCCAGCATTGTTGGGAACCTGGAACTTACTGACTGAAAGGATGGTAAAAGGCAAAAACCTCAATCCAAAAACATCAGATATGAACTTGGGGTGACATACAGGGCTAAGGAATGAGTGCTGGAAAATGGGATTAGGGACAGACGTGATGGGCCAAATGGCCTCCTTTTGTGCTGTATCTGTTTCTATGGGCAGAATTTTACAGCAGCAGAATTTTATAGTCCTGCTAAAGTCAATAGAGTTTAGAATGGCTGGCTGCATTTTATGCAACAGGACTGTAAAACTCTGGCCAATGTTTCTATGGGGTGAATTTTGCAGGGCCATATACCACCCCATGTCCCTGATCGAAAAGTCAATCAGCAGCTCACCAACTTTGAATCTGGCTGTCCACGCAGCAATAATTTGCTGGGGTTGGCCTTAATGAGGTAAGAATGGAACTTCTGCCCTTCAGGGACAGGAAGTCCCACCTTTGAGAGCTGCCAGTCAACCTGGCTGGTCAACAGTCCCTGTAGCCCCAGCAGCACCAGGAGCAAGTAGTGGCCACCGCTGAGACTACAGATAGTCCCGAGAAGAAGGAAGATATCTCCCAGACTTAAAGATAAATCCTTTATTTTAAGTGCAAGATTTTGGTCGGGGAGGGATCAGGAGCCCTAGCAAGGGGCTGGGAGCTTTGGGGGTCAGGATTTAGAGGCCAGAGGGGGAGGTATAAAAAGGGATACCATCTTGGCAGGGGAGGGGGGCATCCCAAGGCTATAGGGAACTCCCCAGAGGAGGTACCTCCCACTTCCCTCCTGTCTCTTAGCCCGAGCTGTCAAAGTTGTGGGCTGGCTGCCTTCCTTCCTCCTTCTCCAGTTGTACTAATCTTTGGGACGGAGGCAAAATGAAGTCCTTAAGTGGCCATTAATTGGCAATTTAAGAGCTTCAAATAAGTCTAAAGGTGGACGGGCTGCCTAATGCCCCATCCACACCCTCTGTAATATGGGAGACAGCTCGGGGGTGGGTGGGAAGGCAGTAGGGGGGAAGGCAGTGGGCCAGCTATCTGCTTTAGTTTACATGCCCATACTTTCAAATACGCCTGCAGGGTGGGAGAGGGGGGGTGGTGGAGTGCGGTCCATGAAGTTCACTCGATGTCACTACTGACTTCTATCAGTGACATATTGCCACACATGGCACTTTCCTCTATGAATGAATGATGGCTCAACAAAAACGTATTTCTTCACCTGGTTGTTGTCCTATATTTCCAGAGCCTGCTCTGTGACACAGCCTTTACTCTGCTGCTATCAAGGCATTCATCACCAGGTTTGTGCACGCCACACCTGAATGCTCGATCATTTCAAGGCTTATGGGGATCATATGAGGCGTTAAACCACTTCAGATCTCTGCAGAGGCCGTTATTGCAGATGTTGTGTGATTGACTGCACTTCCTCATTGCCACTTGCTGAAATCACGCTCCTCACTTGGCACCATAGTACAAAACATGTTCCTACAATTTACTGTAAGGCCTGGAAAGAAGGAGTACGGGATGGATCACAGCACAAAGGAATGTTGTTCGTCATGTGTCAGCTGTGACTCTGTGATAGCACCTCCGATTCCAAGTTGGAAGATAGTTAGTTATTAGTCCCACTCCAGAAACTCCGGTATAAAATAAAAGCTAACACTGCAGTGTTGTGTGAAGGGGATGTTGCATTCTCGGAGATCCCAGAAGGAAAAAACAGTTCAGACCAGTACTCTTAGTTCCCAGTTTTTACTGGTGTTCCATTTTAAGGTGTACAAGACCAGTTCAGACCAGCATTTTTATTTCCCAGTTTTTACTGTTTATTCCTTCTGGGGTATCAGTCTTTCAGTTGCACTTTAAAACAAGGGCCCACTTTCCCTCTCAGTTTGATGTGAAAGATCCCGTGGTAAGAGCAGTTGAGTTCTTCCTTGTATCCTGGGCAATACTTAGCCCTCGACCAACATCACTAAAATTGATCATCTGGTCATTATACATTGCAGTTTGTGGGAGCTTTCTGCATCCAAATTGGCTGCTGCAATGCCTACATTAAAACAGTTATGACGCTTAAAAGGTATTTGATTGGCTTTAAAGCAATTTGGAACATTCTGGAGGTCATGAGAGGTGCTATAAGAATGTAAGTCTTTCTACTTATTACTATAAAGTTTAAAAGCACAGTGCAGATGTTCACACACATTTAGCAAGCATTTTAAAAGTGAAAATAGCAGAGAGAGACAAATTACATTTGTTGCGATCTCCATGGTGACAATTAAATTTTAAAAAGAAAAAACTGAAATTCGGGATGATAGCTGAAAGCATGACTCGAGAAGATTTCACATGATAAGACTTCTACTGTAACAAATTAAAAGCACCTAGGAAGACAAATAATACTTCAAATTGCTGTACAGAACTTTTCCCTTTTACTTTTAACACAGCCTAGAAACCCATTTCATAAGTATACTTTCCACTGTCCCTTACGTTTTCATTCAATTCCCTGGACTCAGTCCAAAGTGATTCTTAGCTCCCAAAGGTTTACTTCAGTTCCTTCCCTTTCCCAGCCTGGTAAGGTTTAACTCCATAACTGTCTTTTACGGTGAGGGTTTACCTGGAGATTCATCCTCAAGCACAAGCTAGGTGAACCTTCCAGCCTCATTTCAAATTCGCACAGATTTAGTCCTTTCAATCCAAGCATGAGCTCCCACCCATATTCCTGCACAATGTATCATATCTGCTCTCTCTCTCTCTGGATCCTGGCAGACTGCCTGTGTCTGAGTTTTAGGGGTATCTTAGAAACCCTTCCCTTCTCAAATCCCATCTCCATGGCAATGTGAATCACATGGACCTTATATCCAGGTAGATAGGTTGCTTAGCTATACTAGAAACCCTTGGAAGTAAATGGCCAGTTTAAAGCATAATTGCTTACAACTTGACATTTATGACACTCTCCTGGGAATTTGGAGATGAGCAGCCTAATCACTGTAAATACAGCTATTACTGCCATTGTCTCCAGGTGTGAACGCCTTATACCTTCTTTCCGACAAAACAACCCTTTAACCTTTAACAGTCACACCATCCAGGCCTGTTTTCAGGAAAACTTCAGAATAGGTCTTATGATCCCTTACATTTTATGATAAATTAAAGACACGGTCCCAAAGCAGAACAATCTTATGAATGTCATATTTGTACCACTTTGTACACCTGTGGTGGAAGTGATTATACTGCAGGCAGGTGTTTACATGAATCAGGTCATTCTATTTTAATTAAAACACGGAAATACTCAGCAGGTCAGACAGCATTTACGGAGAGAGAAACAGAGTTGATATTTCTGGTCAGTGGCCTTTCATCAAAACCTTATCTTAAATCCTCAATACTCTTATGTTTAACAGGATACAAGTTTTAAACATAAAATTGACAAGGACAGCATATACTGAACTCACATGAAGAAAACATGACAAATTTATTCAGCAGGGTATGTTCACAATGGCCTGTAGTGATCCATAAACCACAAAAAACTCACAATAAATGCCAGAGTAATCAGGAAAAGAAGCAAACTGTAATTATATATTGCCTTTCAGGACCTCAGGTTCTCCCAAAGCCAATGAAGTGCTTTATGAAGTGTTTTCCACATTACAAAATGACTACAATTCAAAAACACTTTATAGCCTGTAAAGTACTATGGGATGTCTTGAGACCATGAAGGCCCCTTTGTAAATGAAATATTTCTCTTTTATTCTTTTAGCCACAGTAGTAAGGTAGGGAAAATTATTCTTTTGCACTGTTACAGACATTCACAAGTGCACAATGAGGTGACTCAAAAATCTGTAAAGAATGAAAAACCTAACACAAAGGAAGATGGTCCTGGTAGGTTTGTTTTATTCTTTCAAGGGATGTGGGCGCCACTGGCAAGCCCAGCATTTGTTGCCCATACTTAATTTCCCCTGAACTGAGTGGCTTGCTAGACAATTTTAGAGGGCATTTAAGATCACATTGCTGTGGGCCTGGAGTTGCATGTAGGCCAGACCCAGTAAGGACGGCAGATTTCCTTCCCTAAAGGACAATTGTGAATCAGATGGGTTTTTACGTTAATTGACAATGGTTGTATGGGCCGGAATCTTCCCCTCCTGCCATAGGTTCTGTGGTGGGATCGGGAACTAGGAGTGCTTCCCGCTGATGAGCAGGGTGGGCCATTACATGCAATCTTGTGCTCCCCGTGAATTAATTATGCATGCATGGATCACGATGCATCTCGTGATGAGGTCGGCAGCAAGTCGCACACCCCGTCATCATGTCCGGGTGCCATACTAAGAGGCACCAGGACTGCCAGTGATTCAGCGCCCCAGAACTTTAGGGCCCCCAAGGAGGCACTGAGAACCACATTTCAACAATGCCTACCTGGAGACTCTCCTCTGGGCCATGGGAGCAGGAGGGATGTCCACTTTCTGAGGGATGGGAGCAGGAGGCCCACTCGAATCACCACACCGGCCCAGGAGGAGGTCGCCAGGTGGTCAGTGCCAGAAGGATGCAGAGGAGGACCACTCTGCAGAGCCGGAAATGGATGAATGATTTAATCTGTGCCAGGGTAATGAAACTTCTACTCTCTAAATTCACATCAGCATTTTTCTGAATCTGACATTGGACGTGGGCATCAATGGCAAGGCCAACATGTGTTGCCCATCCCTAAAAGCCCTTGAGGTGGTGCTGGGGTGCTGCATCATTGCCCCATTGCAGTCCATATGGTCTGCTGGTAGGGAGGCAACTGCAGGTTGCTGACCCAGCCACACTAAAGGCACAGCTGTTGTGGTGGGGGCAGGGAAGGGCAGTGGTGGGGGGGGTGTTGGGAGCAGTTGGAAAATGGGGCAACTTACAGATGTTGCTGATCCCATGCCTCTGCTGTTCTTATCCTTCTAGAGCTCGCAGGTCTGGAGGGCAGAGAGGAGTGGGGGGGGTTCATGGGCAGATGGTGCCTTGGGGACTAACAACAGTGTATCTTTTGCAGAGCACACACAGATGCCACTTTGGATTACTGTGGAGGGACTAAATGTTGAAGGTGTTGGATGGGGTGTCAATCAAGTGGCCTGCTTTGTCCTGGATGATATCCAGCTTCCTGAGTGCTGTTAGAGTTACACTTACCCAGTCAAGTGGGCAATGTTCCCTCAAACTCCTCACTTGTGCCTTGTGCTTATAGACAGGTTTTAAGGGGTCAGGAAGTCATGTATTAGCTACAGGATTAGTAGCATATGACCTTCTCCTGAATCAGAAGTGCTCGCAATCCATCTTTATGCAGGAGAAGACAGCGCACAACAGGCGAGAGAGGGAGAAGACAGGAGAGGGCATGTCCGAGGTCTGACCCCTCACACAAATTGAACAGCAGGCTGCCAAGCTGGCAGGGGTGGATCTGTGCCTGTGCCGAGGGCAAGGTCAGCCTCCTCCAAGCATCCAGTGAGGAAACATGCTTAATCTCTGCAAATCGAAACCTGAGGGTGATGCTGTGTGCAGTGTAGCAGGCAGCCTAGGTTGTCACTCATTCTCTATTCTCTCCATTCCAGATGCCAGTGAGAAGAGGGGGAGGCCAGCACCGCCCCCCCCCCCTCCCCCACCCCCCAGAAGTAAGCCCTAGCTCCAGGGGAGCTCAGATGATGATGAACACACGTATAGAGCTGTCACAGCGTTCACCTGCACCCTCCGCCAGCCCAGACACACACACCTCGATGAGTGATATATCTAGGTTGGCTCGGGCTCACGTTCTGGTGGTCACCTCACAGACACGTGTCCACAGCAGGCGGAAGCAGTGAGAGCCAAGGTCTCTGGCACTCGGAGGAAGGCTGGAGAAGACGCACCTGCTAAGCCTGAGTCAGATGATAAGCCTCTGGAAATGGTCATGGAAAAGATGCTGGAGACACAGGAGAACATCAGGCAAGCTGTCAGAGGCCCTCTGGCACAAGAGACGGAAGAGTGCGTCCACAGGCTCTCTGATGTCGTGGCTGTAGCATGTGAGCAGATGGAGGCCTCCATAGGGAGCATGACAGATACAAAATGAATCCAGCAGAACAATTGCGGTCTGTTGGCATTTTAATTAGCGTGCATGACATGCAAATTCGGTTCCTTTCCAAAGATTGGCCGGTTGGTTAACAGTGAGGTTGAGTGTCTTGGGCTACAGGAAGATATAGACGGGATGGTCAAATGGGCAGATAAGTAGCAGTTGGAATTTAACCCTGAAAAGTGTGAGGTGATACACTTTGGAAGGAGTAATTTGACAAGGAAGTATTCAATAAACGGCACGAAACCAGGAAGTTCTGAGGAACAAAGGGACCTTGGCGTGTGTGTCCATAGATTTCTGAAGACGGAGGGTCATGTTAGTGGGGTGGTGAAAAAGGCATATAGGATACTTGCCTTTATCAATCGAGGCATAGATTACAAAAGTAGAGAGTTGTATAGAGCCTTGGTGAGGCCACAGCTGCAGTACTGTGTGCAGTTCTGGTCACCACATTATATGAAGGATGTGATTGCACTGGAGGGGGTGCAGAGGAAATTCACCAGGATGTTGCCTGGGATGAAATATTTAAGTTATGAAGAGAGGTTGAATAGACTTGGGTTGTTTTCATCAGAGCAGAGAAGACTGAGAGGCGACTTGATCGAGGTGTACAAGATTATGAGGGGCAAGGACATGGTGGATAGGGAGCAGCTGTTCCCCTTAGTTGAAGGGTCAGTCACAAGGGGACATAAGTTCAAATTGAGGGGCAGGAGGTTTAGGGGGAATGTGAGGAAAATCTTTTTTACCAAGAGGGTGATGGTCTGGAGTGCACTGCCTGGGAGGGTGGTGGAGACGGGTTGCCTCACATCCTTTAAAAAGTACCTGGATGAGCACTTGGCACGTCATAACATTCAAGACTATGGGCCAAGTGCTGGTAAATGGGATTAGATAGGTAGGTCAGGTGTTCCTCACATGTCGATGCAGACTCAATGGGCCGAAGGGCCTCTTCGGCACAGTGTGATTCTGTGATTCCTAACCGAAAGGCGACTCACCAATAACCCACCATGACAGTCCAGACTGCAAGTTCCCACCATCATTTCTCACAGTTGGAAAATATTTTTTCTCATCCCAGCATATTCTCCATCTCCCCCCACCACCACCCTCCCGTCCCCCCACTCAGCCAGGAAGGGACAATTCTGCCCATGGTCACCATTACCAAGACTGGTTGGCTGTTAAATTCCAGATTTTATTAATTGGATTTAAATGACACCAGCTGCCATTTTTTAAATTCATTCATGGGCTGTGGTCTTCACTGGCTGGGCCAGCACTTATTGCCCATTCCTGGTTGCCCTTGAGAAGGTGATGGTAAGCTACCTTCTTGAACTGCTGCAGTCCATGTGGTGTAGGTACATTCAATGTGCTGTTAGGGAGGGATTCCAGAATTTTGACCCAGAGATAGTGAAGGAACAGCGACATATTTCCAATTCAGGATGATGAGTGACTAGGAGGGGAACTTCCAGGTGGTGGTGTTCCCATCTACCTGCTGCCCTTGTCCTTCTAGATGGTAGTGGTCGTGTGTTTGGAAGTGCTTTCTAAGGAGCCTTGGTGAATTCCTGTGGTGCATCTTGTAGATGGTACACACTGCTGCTACTGTGCATCAGTAATGGAGGGAATAAATGTTTGTGGATGGAGTGCCAATCAAGTGGGCCGCTTTGTCCTGGATGGGGTCAAAATTCATGAGTGTTGTGGGAACTGCACTCATCCAAACAAATGGGGAGCATTCCATCACACTCCTGACTTGTTCGTTGTAGATGATGGACAGGCTTTGGGGAGTCAGGAGGTGAATTACTCATCACAGGATTCCTAGCCTCTGTCCTGCTCTTGTAGCCACAGTATTTATATGGCTAACCCAGGTCAGTTTTTGGTCAGGATATTGATAAAGGGGAATTCAGTGATGGTAATGCCATTGAACTTCAAAGGGTGATGGTTAGATTCTCTCTTGTCAGAAATAGTCATTGCCTGGCATTTGTGGGGCGTGAATATTATTTGCCACTTGTCAGCCCAAGCTTATTATCCAGGTCTTGCTGCATTTGGACATGGATTGCTTCAGTATCTGAGGAGTCACAAATGGTGCTGAACATTCTGCAATCATCAGCGAACATCCCCACTTCTGACCTTATGGTGGAAGGAAGGTTGTTGATAAAGCAGCTCAAGATGGTTGGGATAAAAACAAAAAACTGCGGATGCTGGAAATCCAAAACAAAAACAGAATTACCTGGAAAAACTCAGCAGGTCTAGCAGCATCGGCAGAGAAGAAAAGAGTTGACTCATGACACTTCAGCAGAACTGATTTTTCTTTACAAGGAAAGGGGAATATAAGCTGGTTTAAAGTGGGTGGGGGGGGGAAGAAGTGGAGGGGGAGGTGTTGTTGTAGGGACAAGCAAGCAGTGATAGGAGCAGATCATCAAAAGATGTCACAGACAAAAGAACAAAAGAATATAGAGGTGTTGAAGTTGGTGATATTATCTAAACGAATGTGCTAATTAAGAATGGATGGTAGGGCACTCAAGGTATAGCTCTAGTTGGGGTGGGGGAGCATAACAGATTTTAAAATAATGGAAATAGGTGGGAAAAGAAAAATCTATATAAATTATTGGGGGAAAAAAAACAAAAGAAAGGGGAAAGAAACAGAAAGGGGGTGGGGATGTAGGAGGGAGCTCAAGAACTAAAGTTGTTGAATTCAATATTCATTCCGGAAGGCTGTAAAATGCCTAGTTGGAAGATGAGGTGCTGTTCCTCCAGTTTGCGTTGGGCTTCACTGGAACAATGCAGCAGGCCAAGGACAGACATGTGGGCAAGAGAGCAGGGTGGAGTGTTAAAATGGCAAGTGACAGGGAGGTTTGGGTCATTCTATGCTCCCCCACCCCCACTAGAGCTATACCTTGAGTGCCCTACCATCCATTCTTAATTAACACATTCGTTTAGATAATATCACCAACTTCAACACCTCTGTGTTCTTTTGTTCTTTTGTCTGTGACATCTTTTGATGATCTGCTCCTATCACTGCTTGCTTGTCCCTGCAACAATACCCCCTGCCCTTCCACTTCTCCCCACCCACCATCACCCCCCAACCTTAAACCAGCTTATATTTACCTCTCCTTGTAAAGGAAAATCAGTTCTGTTGAAGGGTCATGAGGACTCGAAATGTCAACACTTTTCTTCTCCGCCAATGCTGCCAGACCTGCTGAGTTTTTCCAGGTAATTCTGTTTTTGTTTTGAAGATGGTTGGGCCCAGGACACTACCCTGAGGAACTCCTGCAGTGATGTCCTGGGGCTGAGATGGCTGACCTCCAACAGCCACAAACCATCTTCTTTTGTGCTAGTTATGACTCTGATGAGTGGAGACATTTCCCCGATTCCCACTGACTCTAATTTTGCTAGGACTCCTTGATGCCACAATCGGTCAAATGTGGCCTTGATGTCAAGGGCAGTCACCTCGGGAGTTCAGCTCTTTTGTCCATGTTTGAACCAAGGCTGTAATGAGGTCAGGAGCTGAGTTGCCCTGGTGGAACCCAAACTGGGCGTCAGTGAGCAGGTTATTGCTAAGCAAGTGCCGCTTGATGGCACTGTTGATGACCGCTTCCATTACTTTACTGATGATTGAGAGTAGACTGATGGTGCAGTAATTGGCTGGGTTGGATTTGTCCTGCTTTTTTGTGTACAGGGCATACCTGGGTCCTTGTTGCTGGGACAGGATGGTGATGGTGGTGTCTGGGACATTATCTGTAAGGGATGACATGCAGATGCCTTTGTTAGGCTGTTGCTTGATAACACTCCCAATTTTGGCAATAGCCTTAGATGTTAGTAAGGAGGACTTTGCAGGGTGACAGGGCTGAGTTTGCTGTTGTCGTTGTAATTTCCAGTGCCTAGGTTGATGCCGTGTGCCTCATCTGGTTTCATTCCTTTTTTGAGACTCTGTAGCGGTTTGATACAACTGAGTGCCTTGCTAGGCCATTTAAGAGTCAACCACATTGCTGTGGGTCTGAGTCACATGTAGGCCAGGCCAGATAAGGATGGCAGATTTCCTTCCCTAGAGGAAATTTGTGAACCAGATGGGTTTTTACAACAATCAACAATGGTTTCATGGTCATCATTAGACTTTTAATTCCAGATATTTATTTAATTCAAGTTCCACCATCTGCCATGGCAGAATTCAAACCCGGGTCCCCAGAGCTTTGCCCTGGGTCTCTGGGTTACAGCAACAATATCACTATGCCAATGCCTCTCCCTGTAGTGGGACTTGAACCCATGTCCCCAGACATTAGCCGGGGCCTCTAGATTACTAGCTCAGTGACATTACATTACCACTACGCCACTGTCTCCCCCAAAGGATGCTAGCTTCCTCAGTCCCAGGATATCACTGCAGGAATTCCTCAGGTTAGTGTCCCAGGCCCGGGCATCTTCAGCTGCTTCGTCAATGAGCTTCCCTCCACCCTAAGTTCAGAATTGGGGATGTTCGCTGATGGGCACTGTGTTCAGTACCATTTAGAACTCCTCAGATAATTAAATGTGTGTGTGCCCCCATGCAGTAAGACCTGGGCAATATTCAGGCTTGGGCTGATAAGCAGCAAGTAACATTTACGCCACACAAGTGCCAGGCAATGACCATCTCCAACAAGAGTTTACCTATCCATCTCTCCTTGACATTCAATGGCATTACCATCGCTGAATCTCCCACTATCAACACCCTGGGGCTTAGCATTGACCAGAGACTGAACTGAACAATCACACTCATCCCAGCAGCTTCAGCAACACTCAAGATGGTCTACGCCATCCAGGAAAATGCAACCAACTTGATAGCTCCCTATCCACTGCCTTAAATACTCACCACCGACTTAATTTGGAAAGAAATCGCTGTTCCTTCATTGTCACTGGTCAAAATATTGAACTCTCTACCAAACAGCACTGTGAGTGGACTGCAGCAGCTCAAGAAGGTGGCTCACCACTACCTTCTCAAGGGCAATTAGAGCTAGGCAATAAATGCTGGCCTGGCCAGAGACGTCCACATCCCATTAGAAATATAAGTGTAAGAAGGCAAGAATCTCTGCTTTCTAAACTTGAGGGAAGCGAGGCTTCAAAACTTGGTCAAGTAAACCTTTGCCAAATAAGTTTGATGACCACACCAGGTTTATTTTCCAAGAGGTGTCACCCCAAGTGGTGAGAGATTGCCTCGTACAGCAAGTCCCACTGGAGTTGACCCTCAGATCAGGTCCCAACTCCAACTACCCAATGCAGAGCTGACAATGATGTTGCAGTGTGAATGCGCCATTGCACAGGCTAAATATGATGAGGTCGAATTATCTCAGTCATCTTATCAGGCTGGGTTACATTGGAACAGTAGAATGGCGGGACCCAGTAGGAATCTGACCTCCTTTCAAAATTCTTGTTTGGACCTGCTAACCTCACCCCATTACAATTTCACCAAAATAACACTAAATGTTAAAGTTTCAGATCATCAGGGCAGTTTGCATAAATTTGACCTGTATTCTATTTAGTTTAGAAGATTAAGGAATGATCTAATTGAGGCATTTAAGTTGACAAAAAGATTCAACAGAATCTAGAACAAGGGTATTTTCTTAAATTGGATCAAAGTCATTCAGGAGGAAAATCAGAAAGCAATTTTTCACACAAAGGGCGGTGGAAATAGGGAAGTTTCTCCAGCAGAAAGGGCGTGGACCTTGGGTCAAGTTAAATTTTCCAGACTGGCATTGAAAGATTTTTGTTGGGTTGGGTGAAGATTGCAAAGAACCTTTATCCAACAAAGAGTATTAAGTGGATTTGAGATGCTATCTCCCCAACTCAACTACAATGGGCCAAATGGCTTTCTTCTCACCTGTAAGATTCTATGAACTCACCTATTTTGTTATTGTAGCAATAGTCTCACTCTTGTTACATCTAAATGTCTGTCTTTGATTTGGTGCCTACTGTAACAGTAACCCAAATTTTTAACCATTTTTTATGCACTTGTTATCATTGGATAAAGTTCTTTGCAGTACACTTTGGTGTGTCATTTTATTATATTTAATGAAGTGACTCAAATGGTCACTGCTTTAAGGTCAGTCCATGCCCAGTAGCAATTTCAATTGATTTAAACTTTCATCCTTAAAGGAGGCAGGTTAACGGTTACAATTACAATGATAATAGAAAAATCCCCAGCAGTAAAACATCAATAGATTTTTCATTAAAACACTCCAACATTACATGGTGTTCCAGGGTTTCTCACTTAAGATATGGCGGGTAAGTGAGAGAATACCCGTAGGCACCCACCACCATTATACTTAAGGGAAGAGAAGATCAAGAGATTTCAACCTTTGGATGTGTCAGTCAGCCCATTGATCTGTTTCACGGAAGGAGGTGATTGCATATTCAGGTCAGATGATCATTCCCATCAAGCAGATATAGTCATTAAACCAATCTTTCTACACACACAAGAATTAACTCTATACTCACATCTCAGTCCTTGCTCAGCAATAATCATGCTATGGGTTTGATTTTCCAGACAGGTTTCTCATTAGAAATATCAAACTTTATTTACAGGCTGCAGCAGCAGTTACATTCTTCCATCAAGTTCCACAACTAGAAGAAAAACTCCTACTCTAAGGTTCCCCTCCTTAGAGTTGATTTGTTCACAATGTCACGTGATACTATGCAACACAATAAGCCTTAAAGCTACAGTCACTACATTCCTTAAAGCTACGATTACTAATTTCCTCCCTGTTTAAATTTTTTGTATAGTTTGTATTTACAAGAACATCTACCTTCATGACATTGCAAATATATACACAGGTCATGGAATTACAAGTTCAGTCTCTCTGGTGGTTTCCTGATCCAGGTGGAATGTTGTAGCTCCATGACTTTTGAATCTTTTACAGGATCTACATTTTCTGGAACCACAACAACATCAGGCACCTCTTTAGGTAGTTCAGTGTTATCTGGTCTGACAGAAATATCTGGTATGTCTGTCCTTGGCTGAACAATTTCAGCAGGGACCACGGGTTCTTCAATGGTTACAGGTGGAACATCATTTTGTTGGGGTATCTGCCTTCTTCTCAAATGATCCACATGTTTGTGGGTTATCTGGTCCAGTCACAGAAACTATTATACCAGGTAACAACTCGATACACCACTGAAGTTTCTGCTTCACCAACAATAAATTCTCACTCACAACTATGCAAATCATGAGCCGCTTTTTGATTCCATTGGCTTTTCTCCACCTTCCCCTCCAAATTGGGAAGTATCAGGCTTAATCTCGTTCAAAGGCGTCGCTTCATAAGTAACTCTGAAGGTGTTGAACCTGTAGTAGTGTGGAGGGTTGCTGTATAGTCGAACAGGAAACATGAAAGTTTAGTCTCCAATGATCCTCCTGATAATTTTTTCATCCCAGCTTTAGAAGTCTGTATTGCTCCCTCAGCTAATCAATTAGATGATGGATGACATGCCACCGTCTTTACGTGTGTAATACCATTTAAGCTCACAAATCTTTGAAATTCAGCACTAGTAAATGCAGTACCATTGTCTGAGATGATTACGTGTGGCAAACCATGTATAGAAAAGCTTTGGCATAACTTTTCCATTGTCGAACTTGACATTGGAGACCAAATCTAACATTTGGAGTGTACGTCAATTATTAGTAGGAACATGGTGCCTAGAAAAGGACCGACATAATCTATTTGCTGTCTCACCCAGGGCCTACCAGGTTATTCGCACTGGTGTAGTGAGACCACAACAGGTAACTCCTGTAGTTGTTGGCATTGTATAGTATTCCACCACCTCCTCGATATCATTGCCCATGCCCAGCCACCAAACGTAACTTCACATGAACATCTCCATTCTTAAGATTCCCAGATGTGCGCTGTGCAACTCTGCAAAGAGTGGTTCCCTTTCTTGTGAAGGAACAACTACACGCGAGCCCCATACCATCTTGACTGCTCAATGCAGTCCGTCGAGTAAAGATGGACTTCAATTCATCAGGGTCTGGTTCCTAGGACCTTCCTTTCAACACATGGTCTCTTACTCTAGACATGACTAGATCATGATAGGTCCAGTTTCTTATCTGCCTTGCACAGACTGGCAAGGAATCCAAAAAAGTAATTGCTAATACAATCTCTTGGGGAATTGGGGCATGTTCATGCCTCTTCTGCAAAGGAAGGTGACTTAGAACTTAGAGGAGGAAAGTGAAGAGGGAGCGAGGAAGAGGGAAAAGGACAGTAGAGGAGATTCGGCAGAGGGAAAGAGGAGAGGAAAAGGAAAGACTGGCATTTATGTAGTGCCCTTCATGATCAGCAGATGCCGCAAAGCCCTTTACAACCAACGAAAGTGCTTTTGAAGTGTAATAAGGGGGGAAAGAGAAAGGAGATTCTGCACCTCACCTCCAATATGACTGTTAAATGAGGAGTTAAAGGTCGAATCCCGGACCTGATCATACATAGAACAATGTGACCTGTACAAAAACAGAATTACCTGGAAATACTCAGCAGGTCTGGCAGCATCGGCGGAGAAGAAAAGAGTTCACGTTTCGAGTTCTCTTGACCCTTTAACAGAACTGAGTGAATATTAGAAGAGGGGTGAAATATAAGCTGGTTTAAGGTGGTGGGGGAGGGGGGAGAGAAGTGGGGGGTGGTGTGGTTGTAGGGACAAGCAAGCAGCGATAGGAGCAGATAATCAAAATATTTCACAGACAAAGGAACAAAGAAGTGTTGAAGGTGGTGATATTATCTGAACGAATGTGCTAATTAAGAATGGATGGCAGGGCACTCAAGGTACAGCTCTAGTGGGGGTGGAGTGGAAAGACTAGCAGGGCATACAAGATTTAAAAATAATGGAAATAGGTGGGAAAAGAAAAATCTATATAAATTATTGGAAAAAACAAAAGGAAGGGGGAAGAAATGGAAAGGGGGTGGGGATGGAGGAGGGAGTTCAAGATCTAAAGTTGTTGAATTCAATATTCAGTCCGGAAGGCTGTAAAGTGCCTAGTCGGAAGATGAGGTGCTGTTCCTTCAGTTTGCGTTGGGCTTCATTAGAACAATGCAGCAAGCCAAGGACAGACATGTGGGCAAGAGAGCAGGGTGGAGTGTTAAAATGGCAAGCGACAGGGAGGTTTGGGTCTTTCTTGCGGACAGACCGCAGGTGACCAGTACTGCTCTCACCACATGACAACCATATTAAGATGCCAGAGAAAGTTTAGAGGAGAATCACACAATTGATACCTTTCACTTTGGAAAAGCACTGTCTTTCAGGGACTATGATTGCAGTCTTCAAAATGATGAAATGTTTAGATTCCATCCACATGAATAAGTACTTGGTCTGGATAAGCAGGGGAGGATCTGGGGCATTACAAATGCATGGAATTAGTTTACATGTCAGCCCCTGCTCTCATAACCCTCTGCCGCCTTACATCCTGCTCCCATAAGCCCTATTTACATAACCCCTGCTCCCATAACCCCCTGCTCGCATAAGGCCTACTCCCTTACCCCCTGCTCCCATACTCTCTGATCCCATAACCCCCCTGCTCACATAACCCCCACTCCCATACTCTCTGATTGCATAACCTCCTGCTCCCATAACCCCTGCTCCCATAGTTCCTACTCAAATGTCCCCAGTTCCAGTACCGCCAATACCATGACTCCTACTCCGACACCATTACTGCCATAACCTACACTCCAATACAACTACATCTAGTCCCATCTCTCAAACCATTATTCTCGTATTCCTTGTTCCTATAGCCACTACTCGTTTATCTCACCAAACCCACTCCCCCGCAACTCCCATGCTGCAACTCCTGTATTCCTTAGCCATTGCCCCCATATCCACTGCCCATTTCCATATTCACTGTTCCCATAACTCTTACCCCTATAGCCCCCTGTCCCAGATAACTCCAGTCACCCTCCTCCCCTCCCTGTGCCGTCCTCTTTATCTCACTGTTTCACTGAGGCACAAGCCTTTCAGAGCTTGTGTTGCTGAGCACACTCACCCAGGGACACAATCTGACATGATTTTTAGTATTGTTGCATCGTTCAAAGAAAAATACTTTTTACAGTGAATATTAAAATGAAATGTGATGTTGTCAATCATTTGGAGATTATAGGTTTTTTTTAGAAAAGATATAAATTTTCAAGGAACTGCTCCAGTTAACATTTCATAAATAAACATGTTGCTATTTTGCATTATTAAAGTTAATCTCATCCTGGAAGACATTATATGTATTTGACTTGGCAACTGTTGGGAATGTATGAATCAGTGGGGAATATGAACTGATCATGAAAGTACACTGCCATTTATATATATTTTTGTTTATTTCTAAAGAATCCAACCACATTTATAATTTTAATTGCTCCATCTGTGTTGCTTTATAACAAAAACATCAACTTGTATTGATATAGCACCTTTAACATTGCAAAATAACCCAGGCTCTAAAAGATGGGAAGAGGCTCCCCAACAAACAAGCATTCCATCACAGACCAGGATTTCACAACCAGAGGTTTGAAACGCTCCCTTGATTTTCCATTGAGAATTCCAGCTCCTTCACAGCTCATTCTGTCTCATAAATAAGTGCCAAGAAGATGCAAAGTAAAGCTGGTAAAAAGTCACACAGCAGCTGCTAGGTACAGGCTGTTTAGCAAGATCAAACCTCACTTGGAATCCCTCCATGGGTTAACACTGTCCTGTTAGAGCCCATCCATAAAAACATTGGGAGAATCACAAGTGCCCAGTGGCTTAAGGAATGTGCTGTGGAAAGTGCGCTATAGGGAGTGAGTTAAGCTGAATTTGTTACAGGACGTGTTACAGCAGGTGTAAGGCAGTGAACGGAATCGTCCAGTCCCCAGTGGCATCAGACCGTATGGCGGGCAGGGGGTGAGGGGCAATATGGCAAGAAGGCGAAAAATTTGTTTTACCCCATCATGAAACCAGTTTTCAACGTCCACTCCACCCATCAACGGCAGACCTCATTACCCACCGCCGCACGTCAGGAACATCATTTTAATCTCATTATAATCCCTGTTCATCAGAATCATCCCCCCACGCTAGCTCGAGTCGAGGACCTAGCTCATGGACCCTCTTGGCTGCTTCCCAGATGTGCCTGTGAAAGCAAGGAGAGATAATTAGTGCATGTCTGGGGACTGTGGAACAGGGGAACTTATTCACAGCATGGTTGTCTGATGGATGTTGCACTACTGGATCCTGACTTGGTTGAGATCCGCCGACCTCACTGTCAGCACAGGAATGATCCAGATCCTCACCAGCCAGCTGGATGGCTCTGTTTTCAAACTCTGTGAAGACCTTGATGTCAGGCATTCCTCAACCAACCTGCGACCTCTCCCTATTGTTGTCTGCCAACTTGTCCTAGATGAAGAGAGCGTAAGCAGGATGCCTGCCAGGCTAGATGATAAGTATGCCTGGCATGTCTGGGTGATGAGTGGTCCCATGGATGGGGTGAGGGCAATGAAGGTATGTGTGAGAGAGTGAATAGTGATGTCCCTTGAACTAGCAGTGAGTGAGATCCCTGTGGATGTGTGATGGGTTTGTGAGTGTGTGAGTTGAGAGGGATGAGAAGAGTCTCTTACCCTGGCAGAACGGAGATCATTCATCCTCTTTTGGCACAGGGTGGCTGTTCGCTTTTGTAGGGGGTTGGCACTGACCATCACTGCCACCGCCTCCATTGCTGGATTGGTGGCCTTGCTTGCTGGTCTTTGCCCAGAGCAGGGGTAGAGGACTTCACAGCAGGCCTCCACTGAGCCCAGTAGGCGCCCAAGAGACACATTGCTGAATTTGGGGCTGGCATGTTTTCTCCCTTTGACAACCATGACTTTCTAATAGCTTTCGATCCCTTAGAGAGAGCTAGCTCTGTGCAGGGGCAACTTTTAACTATAGCACCTGGATTATTGAAGGCCTGAGGTGCTGGCGGGATGGGCAAATCAAATGCTGCCCTGCCAGCAACGTGGTATGTTTTCCTTTAACGCATTATTAATGAGGTGGGTCGTGCTGGAAATGTGACGATATAGCCATGAAAACCCGTTATCTTTTTCACGCCGTCTACCGCACTTAGTGCAAATCTGGGACGGTTCCACCCAAAGTGTTTTACATTAAGTGTTATAGTGTCTGTTACAGATTGTGTGACAGGTGTGCTTCGCAGGGTGTATTACAGGTTGTTTATTACAGGGTGTTTGTTACAGTGCGTGTCACAGTGTACTTTATGTATGTTACAGGATATGTTACAGGGTGCATTATGGTGGGTGTTGTAGGGCTTGTGTTACAGGTTCCGTGTTATAGGGTATGTTACTGTGTGCATTACAAAGTGTGTTACTGCCCTCTGTTCCAAATTTAGTTTTGTAGCTGTAACCCCTTATTTTAGCCCCACTGTAACGAAGAAAATGTGATATACTTCCAAGTCAAGGTGATGTGGGATTTGGAGGGGAACTCTCAGGTGTTCTCATGTGTCTTCTGCCTTTGTCCTTCTGGATGGTGGAGGTTGTGGGTTTTGAAAATGCTGTCGAAGGGCCTTGGTGAGTTGCTGTAGAGCATCCACAAGAGGATACATGCTGCAGTCATGATGCAACAGTGGTGGAATGGGACTGAACACAGTGCACTCATCAGTGAATGCCCCACTTCTGATATTATTTAGGGGTGAAGGTCATTGATGAAGCAAATGAAGATGGTTGGGCCTACAACACTGCCCTGAGGAACTCCTGAAGAGATGTCCTGGGCTAAGATAATTAGCCTTCATCAACCACCGCCATCTTCCTTTGTGCTAGGTATGACTCCAACCAGTAGAGAGTTTTATACTAATTCCAAATGACTTCAATTTTATTCAGGCTCCTTGATGCTGCCTCGTTGACAAGGGCAGTCGCCACTGGAATTCAGCTCTTTTGCCCTTGTTTGTAATGAGGTCAAAAGCTGAGTAGCTTTGGAGGAACCCAGACTGGATGTTGGTAAGCAGATTATTGCTGTGCAAGTGCCTCTTGATAGCACTGTCAACACTTTCTATTATTTTGCTGATGATCAGGAATAGACCAGGTTGGACTTGTCCTGCATTTTGTTTTCAGGACATATCTGAGCAATTTTCCACATTGTCGTATAGATGCCAGTGTTGTAGCCATACTGGGACAGCTTGGCTAGAGGTACGGCTAGTTCTGGAGCACATATCTTCACCACTACAGCTAGGATATTGTTGAGGCCCTTGGACTTTGCAGTATACAGTGCACTCAGCCATTTCTTGATATCGTGTGGAATGGAGTGTGGTGAATCTGCAATGCCAGGGTCTTCCAGAGGAGGCTGAGATGGATCATCCACTCAGCATTTCTGGCTGAATATGGTTGTGAATGCTTCAGCCTTGTCTGTTGCACTGACATGTTGGGCAGCCCTATCATGGAGCCTCATGCTCCCATTAAATTTTTAATTATCCACCACCATCCATGACTGGATGTAACAGGGCTACAGAGATTTGGATGGATGCAGCGGTTATGGGATTGCTTAGCTCAATCTGTAGCATGGTACTTCTACTGTTTATCATGCAATGTAGTCATGCATTATACCTTCACTATAGGTGAAGACGCCATTTTTAGATCATCCAAACCAGCCACTGCCTGTCTGTGCTCCTGCCGCACAAGATCATAGAATGTAAAATGTTTTAATAAGCATGTGACAAGCAACTACCAGTTATAGACTGGACTTTTCAGGAGCTGTGCCCATCAAGTTAGAATCAGGATCCCCTGCACAGAAGGAGGCCATTTAGCCATTGTAACTGTGTCGGTTTTTGATGCAGTGATTTTAGTCCCACTTGCCCTGGGCTTTTCCCCTATAGCACCACTTTTTTTTTTTTTTGCCTTTTTAAGACTATATCCAATTTACTTTTGAAAGTTACTACTGAATCTGCTTCCACCATCCTTTCAAGCAGTACGTGCTATATTGCTGTTGTAGTCCGGAATCCACTCACAATGTAAATGTGGGGAAGAGGGAGTCAAAAGCAATTGGGAGGAAAAACATTCCACAGTCCAAATGCAACATAACAACAGGTGGTCCCAAGGCTACCAAGACACTGCTTTGTACTCAGTTTGTGCTGTCACTTTTAATTGAGAACGCTCTGTGTATTGAGCGGGTAAATGATTACAAAACAGGTTAGCTGGTAGGACTAGCGGGCTGATGTGAATTTTGAAGCTGTCTGCTCTCGCACATACTGAGAACCTGCGTCAATCAGCTCAGGAATAACATAATTTGCTATTAGCACAATGGGACTTGTCACAGAAATGATTGCAGCACTGGCCTCCCAAATCTTTCCTAAGTCATTTTTGCCACTTAAATATGAACCATCAGTCAAAATGCCTCAGTGAAAGTGCAATAATGCTGAGACTTAACACTGCAAGAGGTTGTAGGCATTTATCACAAACTCAAAAACATAAAGAATTGGGGCTTGAATCAAAATAACTGATCGTCTGAAGGCTTTTATTGTGGTGAAGCCCATCGGGATTTTCTGTCATTATCACATTGCTGCTCATAGGATCTTGCTGTGCCCAATTTGGCTGCCACACTGGCTCTCTGAAAGAGCATTCCATCTAGTCCCGCTCCCCTTCCTTAGCTCCATAACCTTGAACATTCTCTCTTTTCAATTAGCAATCCAATTCCTTTTTGAATACTTTGATCAAACCTGCCTCTACCACCCTTTCAGGAAGCTTGTTCCAGACTCCAGCCACCCTCTGGGTGAAAATGATTTTCCTCACATTTACTCCTTTGGCCAATGATTTGAATCTGTGCCCTTTAGTTCTTGATGTTCCCTTGAGTGGGAACAGTTTCTCACTATTTAGCCTGTCCATACCCCTCAGGATCTTGAATACCTTTATCAAGTCTCCTCTCAGCCTTCTTTTCTCCAAGGAAAACAGTCTAACCTCCCCAATCTATCCTCATAGCTATAATTCTTCATTCCGGAAATCATTCTCTGTACTCTCTCCAATGCCTTTGCATCCTTCCTCAAGTTTGGCACCCAGAACTGGACACAATAAACCACATGAGGCCCAACTAGTATCTTACACAAGTTCAACATGACCTCCTTCCTCTTGTACTCAATGCCACTATTGATAAAGTAAATGGAGATGAGATATAGATCAACAAGATTAAATTGGATGGCAGAACATGCTCCAGGGGCTGAGTGGCCCACTCCTATTCCTACGTTCCTAAGTTATTTCTTTTTACACCTGGCCTCTGATCATGTATCACTGCATCTGTCTTTAATGCTTAACTTTAGTTAGCTCCAGGACATTACTGCAGGATTTCCTCAGGGTAGTGTCTTAACCCCAGCGCCTTCAGCTGCTTCATCAGTGACCTTCCCTCCATCATAAGGTCAGAGGTGGCAATTTTTACTGATGATTACACAATGTTCAGTACTATTTGTAACTCATCAGATACTGAAGCAATCTGTGGCTGCATGCAATAAGACCTGGACAACATTCAGGTTTGACAGATGGTAAGTAACATTCGCATTACACAAGGTGTAATCAACATCTCCAACAAGGGAGAATCTAACCATCACCCCTTGACATTTGATGGCATTATCATCACTGAATCTCCCACTGTCAACATCCTGGGGGTTACCACTGACCAAAAACTAAACTGCACTAGCCATATGAATATTGTGGCTACAACAGCAGGTCAGAGGCAGGGAAGTCTGTGGCAAGTAACTCACCTCCTGACTGCCCAAAGCCTGTTCACCATTTACAAGTCAGGAGTGTGATGGAATACTCTCCACTTGCCTGGATGAGTGCAGCTCCAGCAACACCCAAGGAGCTAGACACCATCCAGGACAAAGCAGCCTGCTTGATTGGCACCCATCCAGCACCTTAAACACTCACTCCCTCCACTACCAGCATACAGTGGCAGCAGTGTGTACCATTTACAAGATGCACTGCAGCAACTCACCAAGGTTCTTTCTACAGCACTTTCCAAAACCATGACCTCTGCCACCTAGAAGGACAAGGGCAGCAGATGCAAGGGAACACCACCACCTGGAAGTCCCCTTCTGAGTCACTCACCACTCTGACTTGGAACTATTTTGCCGTTCCTTCGCTGTCGTTGGATCAAAATTCTAGAACTCCCTCTTAGCACTGTGGGTGTACCTACACCGCATAACTGTAGCAGTTCAAGTAGGCAGCTCACCACCACCTTTACAAAGGCAATTTAGGATTGGCAATAAATGCTGGCTGAGCCAGCAACACCAACATCCAAAAACAAATTTTAAAAATTAAGCAAAGAATTGGCTTGAAATTTGAAAATTTGAGAGCCCAATATTTACGTTTTGGTTCTACAAACATATGAACATTCGAATTAGGAGCGGGAGTAGGCTATTCGGACCCTCAAGCCTGCTCCGCCATTCAATAAGATCATGGCTGATCTGATTGTAACCTCAACCTCTCACCTACTCCCGATAACCTTTCACCCCCTTCCTTATTAGGGTTCTATCTAGCTCTGCCTTAAAAATATTCAAAGATTCTGCTTCCATCACCTTTTGAGGAAGAGAGTTCCAAAGACTGTCTACCCTCTGAGAGAAAAAAATTCCCCTCCTCTGTCTTAAATGAGTGACTGCTTATTTTTAAATAGTGACCCCTAGTTTTAGATTCTCCTACAAGGGAAAACATCCTCTCCACATCCACCCTGTCAAGTCCCCTCAGGATCTTATGTGTTTCAATCAAGTCACCTCTTACTCTTCTAAACTGCAGTGGATACAAGCCTAGCCTGTCCAACCTTTCCTCATAAGACAACCCTCCCATTCCACGTATTAGTCTAGTAAACCTTCTCTGAACTGCTTTTAACATGCTAACATCTTTCCTTAAATAAGGTGGCCAATACTACACACAGTACTGCAGATGTGGTCGCCCTAGTGTTCTGTATAACTGAAGCATAACCTCCCTACTTTTGTGTTCAATTCCCCTTGCAATAAATGATAACAATCTATTAGTTTTCTTAATTACTTGCTGCACCTGCATACTAGCCTTTTGCAATTCATGCACTAGGACACTCAGAACCCTCTGCATCTCAGAGCTCTGCAATCTCTCATCATTTAGATAATCTGCTTCTTTTTTTATTCTTCCTGCCAAAATGGACAATTTCACATTTGCCCACATTATACTCCATTTGCCAGACCTTTGTACACTTGCTTAATCTATGTATGTCCCTTTGTATCCTCCTTATGTTGTCCTAACAATTTACTTCCCTACCTATCTATGTGTTGTCAGCAAATTTAGCAACCATTCCCTTGGTCCCTTCTTCAAAGTCATTTATATAAATTGAAAGATTGAGGCCCCAGCACAGATTCCTGTGGCACATCACTCGTCACATCCTGCCAGATGATTTATAGGGCAGGATCTTCTGGCCGGCCAGCGGGGGTGGAGCCCGTTCACTGATGCATAAAATGACGCAGGATGACATCGGGTGGAACTCCCAACATCACCTGCGTCATTTCCATTTTCAGGTCAGCGGGAACGGAGCCAAGTCAGCTGCGCGATCGCCAATCTGTCCATGGCCTATTGAGGCCATTGAAAAACTAATTATGATAATTAATGGACCTGCCCGTCCAGTCTTAAGGTTGGTGGGCAGGCCGGGAGCTCAGGCGGGCTTCGGAAAAAGCATGAAACCTCATCCACTGGTGGGATGAGCTTTCATGAGGGTATTTAAATTTTTATTAAAGGTTTCAATAAAAGTTATGGACATGTCCCAACTCACATGAGGGGACATAGCAGGGAAAAATCTTAAATATGTTTATTAAAAGTTTTAAATCGGAGCCGATCTCCCTGAGGCAGTACTTGGCATGGGCGTGAAAGAGCGCACTCCCAGCTGAGGGATTCCCCTCCCCCACCACCCACTCCCCCACCACCCACTCCCCCATCCCCTCCCACCGCCTGCACAGGGAGCGCATAGCGCTTCCAAGCGGACGTCACGCTGGACGGGCCTTAATTGGCCTGCCCATGTAAAATGGCGGCTCGCCCCCGATCAGGGGCGCCAATTGGAGCGCACCCGCCCACGCCCGCTCCTGCACTTCCCCCCAAGATGGGGTGGGGGGGGGGGAAATTTTCCTCACAATCTTTCAGTTTGTAAAGAATTAGCCAGACTCACTTTCTTAGGTTAAGCAAAGAGCAAGATAAGTTTATTGAAGCTGTTCCCCAAATTAAAACAAAGACGTGGTAAATCACAATCGCTATTCATAAGTCACACACATTCCCTGGGTTCACAAGTGCACCAGTACAGATGGCAGAATAAGAGGATAGGCTTCAGGGTTGTTTTTTAACAGTTCATGAAAAAGATAACACAAAAGAATATTCGGTTAGCTGTTCTTCGGCTGGTCTCGATGCGGTGAATCCACATTGCAGCCGTTTTGCTCAGGTGTCTTCCTGGGTGTACTAGTATGGAGCAGATCTCCATGTTTTATTCCCAAAAGGACTCAGTTTGCAGCAGATTCCTCTCCACTGGATGGCTACTTTCCGAATCTGGGCATAATACTTCCGAAAGAGGGAGCAAGAGGGAGAGGGCAAACTGCTTCAGCAGCCTGTTTCAGTACAGCATTGTCTTTTGATCTCTCTCTCCTGCTTGGTAAGCAGTCCCTTGAAGTACCCTGCAGGCTGTATATTCCAGAGAAATTCTATTTGTCTATACAGTTTCAATAAACTTATCTTGTTCTGTATTTAACCTAACAAAACTTGTCTGACTAATTCTTTACAAAATGAAAAGGCTGTAAGTCATCTGGCAGGACATAACGCACGGTGTGCCACAGGGATCAGTGCTGGGGCCTCAACTTTTTACAATTTATATAAATTACTTAGATAAAGGGACCAAGGGGGTATGCTTCCTCTGATGCCCTATGTCATATCACCAATTTCCAGTTTCCTGGCCCTAACCGCCTCCTCTTCACCATGGACGTCCAATCCCTCTACACTTCCATCCTCCACCAGGATGGTCTCAGGGCTCTCCAGTTCTTCCTCGAACAGAGGCCTGAACAATCCCAATCCACCACCGCTCTCCTCCGCCTGGCTGAATTTGTTCTCTCACTGAACAATTTCTCTTTTAACTTGTCTCACTTCCTCCAAATAAAAGGTGTGGCTATGGGTACCTGCATGGGCCCCAGTTATGCCAGTCTCTTTATGGGGTATGTGGAACATTCCTTGTTCCAGTCCTTCTCTTTCTCAACTCACAACTCTTTCTCCAGTACATTGATGACTGCTTCAGTGCCGCTTCATTCTCTCGTCTGGGCCTGGAAAAATGTATCAATTTTGCTTCCATTTTTCACCCCTCTCTCACCTTCACACGGTCCGATAATTCCCTTCCCTTCCATAACCTCTCTGTCTCCATTTCTGATGATAGACTGTCTACCAATATTCATTACAAGCCCACCGACTCCCACAGCTACCTCGACTACAGCTCCTCACGCCCTGCTTCCTGTAAGGACTCCATCCCATTCTCTCAGTTCCTCCACCTCTGTCGTATCTGTTCCAACGATGCCACTTTCCAAAACGGCACTTCTGACATGCCTTCCTTTATCCTTAACCAACGGTTCGGCCCACTGTGATTGAGAGGGCCCTCCGCCGTGTCTGACTCATGTCCCGCACCTCTGCCCTAGCCCCTTCCCCTCCCTCCCAGAACCATGATAAGATTCCCCATATCCTCACTTTTCACCCCACCAGCCTCTGCATTCAAAGGATCATCCTCCACCATTCCACCAACTCCAGCATGATGCCACCACTAAACACATCTTCCCCTCACCCACCGTCACCATTCCATAGGGACCGTTCCCTCTGTGACACCCTGGTCCACTCCTCTATCACCCCCTACACCTCATCCCCCTCCCATGGCACCTTCCCATGCAATCGCAGGAAGTGTAACACCTGCCCCTTTAACTGCTCCCTCCTCACAGTCCAAGGGCCCAAACACTCCTTTCAGGTGAAGCAGCACTTCACTTGCACCTCCCTCAATTTGGTCTATTGTATTCGCTGCTCCCAATGCGGTCTCCTCTACATTGGAGAGAACAAACGCAGACTGGGTGACCGTGTTGCAGAACACCTTCACTCAGTCTGCAAGCATGATCCAGACCTTCCTGCCACTTGCCATTTCAACACACTAGCTTGCCCTCCTGCCCACGTGTCCGTCCTTGGCCTGCTGCAATGTTCCAGTGAAGCTCAATGCAAATCCAGTGAAGCCCAATGGAGGAACAGCACCTCATTTTCCGATTAGGCATTTACAGCCTTCCGGATTTAACATTGTGTTCAACAACGTCAGGCCTTGAATTCTCTCTTCTGTCTTGACCTTTTTTTAAAATCCACAATTTATTTATTTATTATATTTGTTCTATTCTTTTATTTATTTGTTCATTTTGTAACCCTTTTCCCCAAACTCCCTCCCCCACAGGGTCATCTCTATGGCTGCCGCCTATCCCTGACCTTCTATCCCATTCCACTTGCTCCACCCCCTCTTGAACAGTGTAAAGTCCATCACATTTCTACTTCTCTTTAGCTCTGAAGAAGAGTCATAGGGACTCGAAACGTTAACTCTGTTTCTCTCTCTCCAGATGCTGCCAGGCCTGGTGAATTTTACCAGCATTTTCTGTTTTATTGCTATTAGGGGAGGCGGTGGCTTAGTGTCACTGGATTAGTACTCCAGATACCCAGTATAATATTCTGGGGACCTGGATTTGAATCCCACCAGAGCAAATGGTGAAACTTGAATTCAATAAAAATCTGGAATTAAAAGTCTAATGATGACCATGAAACCATTGTCGATTGTTGTAAAAACCCATGTGGTTCACTAATGCCCTTTAGGGAGGGAAATTTGCTTCCTTACCTGGTCTGGCCTACATGTGACACTGGACCCACAGCAATATGGTTGACTCTTAACTGCACTCTGAAATGGCCTACTTAGTTCTCAAGGGCAATTAGGGATGGGCAACAAATGCTGGCCCAGCCAGTGATGCCCACATCCCATGAACAAATAAAAAAAAGTCAATGCCTGCTGCGGTTAAAGTTTCAGAACAAGTAATTGCATTTTGATGTCTCATCTCAGAAACATTTGATAACCCTCAGGATAGAGTAAAGTCTACAGAAGATGGAGTTTTTCATGCCCTCCAGGGTGTTGAGTGTCTTTTTACCATCCCACTTGGTGGAATGCACACTGTATCTTGTAGCAGCCTGGAAAATTTCCATTGTCTTCAGAGGGTTTCTGTGGTTTTTTTAAACCCAGCCAAAAAAAATTGGAAATTCTACTTTTAAAAAAAATATCCTTGTAACATTGACACATCAAAGATCACTATACAAAAGAAGAGCTCAAGGTGTAGGGGGCAACATATTAGGGTAGATAAAGGATGGGTTAGGTAACAGCAGGGAGTAGGGGTAAATGGCTCATTTTTGTGTTGGCAAGGTGTGACAAGTGGAGTGCCAAAGGGATCAGTGTAGGGGCCTCAACTAGTTACAATTTATATCAATGACTTGGACGAAGGGACTAGATTTACTGATGGCACAAAGATGGGTAGGAAGGTGAGTTGTCAACAGGCTATAAAGATTCTACAAAAGGATTTTGATAGGTTAAGTGAGCGGGCAAAAATTTGGCAGATGGAGTATAATGTGGGAAAATGTGAACTTATCTAAAAAGTAGCATATTATTTGGATGGAGGGAGAATGCAGAACTCTATGGTATTGAGGGACCTGGGTCTCATTTTTCATGAGTCACAAAACATTGGTATGCAGCTGCAGCAAGGGATGAGGAAGGCAAATGGAATGTTGGTGTTTATTGCAAGGGAATTGAGTATAAAAGGAGGGAAGTGTTGCTGCCACTGTACAAGGCCTTAGTTAGACTGCATCTGGAGTACTGTGTGCAGTTTTGGTCTCCTTACATAAGAAAGGATATAATTGCATTAGAAGCAGTGCAGAGAAGGTTCACTTAACTGATTCCTGGGATGAAAGGATTTTCTGATGAGGAAAGGTTGAGTAGGTTGGGCCTCCAGTCATTGGAGTTTAGAAGAATGAGAGATAATCTTATTGAAACATATAAGATCCTGAGTGGACTTGACAGGGAGGATGCTGAGAGGATTTTTCCCCTTCTGGGGGAGCCTAAAACTAGTAAAAATTAAGGATCCCCCAATTAAGACTGAGATGAAGAGAATTTTTTCTCTCAGAGGTTAGTGTGTGGGATTCTCTTCCCCTGGGAGCAGTGGAGGCTGGGTCATTGAATATATTAAAGGCTGAGGTAGATATATTTTCGATCAATAGGGGAGTCAAGGTTTATGAGGGAAGAACAGGAAAGTGGAGTTGAGGCCACAATCAGATCAGCCATAGTCTTATCAAAGGTGGAGCAGGTTTGGGTGTCTGAATCGCCTATTCCTAATTCTTGAGTTCTTGTAGTGACACTGTTGATATTATGGTTAGAGGGATAGTGGCAGAGCTGGTGTTAGTTCTGCTATAGAATTAGTTACAGCTCTTGAAGTTTTTTTTTTGGTTATAGAGTTAGTAAGAATGCTGGTGTTAGTTATGGTCACAGAGTTAGTAAGTTTGCTGGTGTTAGTTATGGGCATAGAGTTAGTAAGAGTGGTGGTGTTAAGTGGTTTTAGGGTTACTGAAAGTGTTGGTGTTATTTCTGGTTATAGGGTTAGGAGCTGTGTTGGTGTTGGTTATAGTGTTAGTTAGAATACTGGTGTTGGTGTTGCTTATATAGTTAGTGACAGTGCTGCTGTTGGGTGAGGTTTCACCTACCCTATCCAGGCTCGAGGGGCTGAGTGGCCGACTCCTTCTCCTAATTCGTATGTTCATATGTTCCAACACAGGATGCCATTGCCACGATCAGCTGTTAAAATTAAGGGAGATGATGACATAGTAGTAATGTCACTGGGCTAGTAATCCACAAGTCCAGGCTAAATTTCTGGGGAGAAGGGTTCAAATCTCAGCATGACAGTTGATGGAATCTAAATTCAATTAATAATCTGGAAATAAAAAGCTAGTCTCAATAATGGTGATCGTGAAACCATTGTCATAAAATTCCATCTGGTTCACTAATGTCCTTTAGGGACATCCCTGCCTGGTCTGGCCTACATATGACTCCAGATCCCACAGCAATGTGGCTAACTCTTAACTGCCCTCTGAAATGGTGTGGCAAGCCACACAAGGAAAACAATTATACTGGAAACTAAATGGCAACATCACATCCCGACATTTAAATATTGACAAGGCCTGGCCTGGGAAGGGCAATTTCCCCATGAATGGAATCAAAGCTAAAATCATAATAGGTGTGAGTATTTCAGAAACACAGCAGTAGGTATCCAGCCACCATTTTAAACCAGCCTGCCATCAGGTAAGCAGGATCAAAATCAGGGCCTGGATTTTCCAGAGCTCAGGAAAACCAACCTGTGCACTCCTTCACCTTCCATAATGCACATCTGACCCACGTGTGACTTTGCCCGGGACTCTTAAATATGGCCTAGCAAGCCACTCAGTTATATCAAAACCACTAAAAAGTCAATGGAGAGGAATGAAATCGTACGGTCCAACTGGTATCGACCTAGGCACTGGAAACAACAACGGCAAACTCAGCCCTGTCGATCCTGCAGAGCCCTCCTTACTAACATTTGGGGGCTTTTGCCAAAATTGGGGGAGATGTCTTACAGGCTAGTCAAGTAACATCCTGACATAGTCATCCTTACGGAATCATACCTTACAGATAATGTCCCAGACACCACCATCACGATCCTTGGGTATGTCCTGTCCCACCAGCAGGATGGGGCCCCCAGAGGTGGCGGCACAGTAGTATATAATTGGGAGGGAGTTGCCCTGGAAGTCCTCAACATTGATTCTGGACCCAATGAAGTCTCAATGAAGTCTCATGGCATCAGGTCAAGCATGGACAAGAAAACCTTCCACTAATTACCATGTACTGCAATTACCATGTATCAGCCCCACCAACCTCCCACACCGCACCCCTCTGCCCTGCACCCTCCCACTCCCTGCACCTCAGCTGATGATTCAGTACTCCTCCATGATGAACACCACTTGGAGGATGCACTGAGGGTGCCAAGGGCACAGAATGTACATTGGGCAGGGGACTTCAGTGTCCGTCACCAAGAGTGGCTTAGTAACAGCACTACCGATCAAGCTGGCCAAATTCGAAATCCATAGCTGCTAGGCTGGGTCTGCAGCAGGTGATTAGGGAACCAACACGAGGGAAAAACAAACTTGACCTCATCATCACCAATCTACCTGCCGCAGATGCATCTGTCTATGACAGTATCGGAGTGACCACCGCATAGTCCTTGTGGAGATGAAGCCCCATCTTCACAGTGAGGATACCCTCCATCATGCTGTGTGGCATTACCACCGTGCTAAATGGGACAGATTTAAAACAGATCTAGCAGCTCAAGACTGGGCAACCATGAGGTGCTGTGGGCCATCAGCAGTGGCAGAATTGTACTCAAACACAATCTGTAACCTCATGGCCTGGCATATCCCCCATCCTACCATTATCAGCAAGCCAGGGGATCACTTCTGGTTCAAAGAAGAGGGCATGCCAGGAGCAGCACCAGGCATACCTAAAAATGAGGTGTCAACCTAGTGAAGCTACAACACAAGACTAATTGCATGCTAAACAGCACAAGCAGCAAGTGATATACAGAGCTAAGTGATTCCACAATCAATGGATCTGATCTAAACTCTGCAGTCCTGCCATATCCAGTTGTGAATGGTGGTGGACAATTAAATAACTCAGCAGATGCTCCACAAATTTCCCCATCCTCAATGATGGGGGAGCCTAGCCCATCAGTGCAAAAGATAAGGCTGAAGCATTTGCTACAATCTTCAGCCAGAAGTCGAGTGGATGATCCATCTCGGCCTTCTCTGGAGGTCCCCAGCATCATGTTGCCGGTCTTCAACCAATTTGAATCACTCCACTTGATATCAAGAAATGGCTGAAGACACCGGATACTGCAAAGGCTATGGGACCTGACAATATTCCAGCAATAGTACTGAAGGCTTGTGCTCCAGAACTTGCTGTGCCTCTAGTCAAGCTGTTCCTGTACAGCTATAATCCACCTGGCAAAGTGGAAAATTGCCCGGGTATGTCCAGTAGACAAAAAGCAGGATAAATCCAAACTGGCAAATTACTGTCCCATCAGTCTACTCCCGATTACCAGTAAAGTGATGTAAGATGTCATTAACAGTGCTATCAAGTGGCACTTGCTTCGCAATAACCTGCTCACTGATGCTCAGTTTCTCTTCCACCAGGGTCACTTTGCTCCTGGCTTCATTACAGATTTGGTTCAAACTTGGACAAAAGAGCTGAACTCCCGAGGTGAGATGAAAGTGACTGCCCTTAGCATCAAAGCAGCATTTGGCCAAGTGTGACATCAAGGAGCCCTAGAAAAACTGGAGTCAATGGGAATCAGGGGAAAACTGTCCACTGGTTGGAGTCATACCTAGCACAAAACATGATGGTTGTGGTTGTTGGAGGTCAGTCATCTCAGTTCTAGGACATCACTGCAGGAGTTCCTCAGGGTAGTATCATGGGCCCAACCATCTTCAGCTGCTTCATCAATGACCTTCCCTCCATCATAAGTTCAGAAGTGGGGATGTTCGCTGATGATTGCACAATGTTTAGACCATTCGCGACTCAGATACTGAAGCAGTCCATGCCCAAATGCAGCAAGACCTGGACAATATCCAGGCTTGGGCTGACAAGTGGCAATTAACATTCTTGCCACACAAGTGCCAGGCAATCACCATCTCCAACAAGAAAACCCCTAACAATCACCCCTTGACATTCAATGGCACTACCATTGCTGAATGCCACACCATCAGCATCCTGGGGGTTACCACTGACCAGAAACTGAACTGGACTAGCCATATAAATACTGTGGTTACAAGAGCAGGTCAGAGGCTAGGAATCCTGTGACGAGTAACTCACCTCTTGACTCCCCAAAGCCTGTCCACCATCTATAAGGCACAAGTCAGGAGTGTGATGGAATAGTCTCCAGTTGCCTGGATGAGTGCAGGTCTCACAACACTCAAGAAGCTTGACACCATTTAGGACAAAACAGTCCACTTGATTGGCACCCCATCCACAAACATTCACTCCCTCCACCACCGACGCACAATGACAGCAGTGTGTACCATCTACAAGGTGCAATGCAGGAACTCACCAAGGCTCCTTAGGCGGCACCTCCCAAACCCACGACCACTACCATCTAGAAGGACAAGGGCAGCAGATACATAGGAACACCACCCCCTGCAAGTTCTCCTCCAAGCCACATACCATCCTGACTTGGAACTATATCACTGTTCCTTCACAGTCGCTGGGTCAGAATCCTGGAATTCTTCCTTAACAACACTGTGGGTGTACCTACACCACAGGGACTACAGCCGTTCAGGAAGGCAGCTCGCCGCCATCTTCTCAAGGGTAATTAGGGATAGGCAATAAATGTTGGCCTAGCCAGCGAAGCCCACATCCCGTGAATGAATAAAAAGCACTTTTGTCTTTTCACATTGAGTCAGGTTCACAGTGCAGTTTGTGAACCGAGATGGAGTGCAGGAGGTGTGTGGGTATGGTTCAGGGCTGGTTAGCAGCCTTGCTCCCAACATTGTATTTTGGCACCCTAAATCTCACTCCTCATCACACCCACCCCATGACCCTCAGGTTCCTCATGTAACCCCATGCCCCCTCAGATATCCATGCATCCTCCATAGCTACTCACCCAGTATCCACAATGTACAGTCTTCAGGAGCCATGGGAAACAATGGGAATTATTTTCAATGTAGTTGGGAAAAAAACACAAACCTATAACAATCTTAGAAAACTCCCATTCAAATGCACTGCAATTCAGATGGCAAAAAATACTTCTCCACTGAAAAAAAGTTAATCCTTTAAATGGCCATCAAGTTGTGTAAACAAACAAGCATGTACTCTGAGACTGCATTAAGGGCTGAATATGTTATAAGTTTGTAAAACTGTCAGTTACTCCCCTGAACAGCTGTGTGAACAGATGATAGCTTTTGGAGCTCAGCCAAACATTCATAATGACACAGCTATCACAACATTATTAAAACCCCCAGAGCCTGAAATTGAAAGAATCAATTATGTCTTCTCCAATTCAAAGCAGATTACCTCTCAATCAATGGAGGGGAGGAGGTGCTTAGAATTTTTTTTTTATCTTTCAATAGCTGGAGATGTTTTTCTGACACTCAGAGCTGTCTGTACATTTAAATTCCAGTACCAAACATGACAAGGAGTATTTACTAACATATTTTTCTACATTTTTGAATGCATAATGGCACTTCCTGCAATGAAAAATGTACTGTACCACCTACACAATAGTGGTCAATGTATTAGTTAACCTATCTTTGCAGGGAAGATCCCTATTATGAATCACTGCAGTAAGAAACAACTACACTACAAAGCACTCTCTAATCGTAACATTTGAAACTGTGGAATCATTTCACACTTATCTTGCAGAATATTCCAGACTCCTCAGCAGGCTTCACCCAGTGATCGTAAACTATCCAAAGAGGCTTTTTCTCTTAGGGCTTCCAAAGGCCACATCAGTGGCTGTTGTTACAAGAGCAGGCCAGAGGCTAGAAATCCTGCAGTGAGTAACTCACCTCCTGACTCCCTAAAGCCTGTCCACCATCTACAAGGCACAAGTCAGGAGTGTGATGGAATAGTCCCCACTTGCCTGGATGAGTGCAGCTCCTACAACATTCAAGAAGCTTGGCACTATCCAGGACAAAGTAGCCCGCTTGATTGGCATCGCATCCACAAACATTCACCCCCTCCACTACCAACACACAGTAGCAGCAGTGTGTACCATCTGCAAGATGCACTGAAGGAACTAATCAAGGCTCCTTATAAAGCACCTTCTAGGACAAAGGCAGCAAATAGATGGGAGCACCACCATAAGGATGTTCCTCTCCAAATCACTCACTATCCTGATTTGGAAATATCTTGCCGTTCCTTCACTTTCACTGGGTTAAAATCTTGGAATTTCTTCAAATAACAGCATTGTGGGTGTACCTACACAACAAGGACTGCAGCGGTTCAAGAAGGCAGCTCATCAGTACCTTCTCAAGAGCAACTAGGGATGGGCAATAAATGTTGGCAATGCCAGTAATGCACACATCCCAGGAATGAGCAGAAAAAAAGTGCATGAAAATAGTGTGCTGGAGGAAATGCAATTTTTCCTGACCTCGGAAGAGGTGTATATGCATTTTTCACCCAAGGCTTTCTGGCCCATGTAAATGCCACTTGGTAAATGGCTTGGGGTTGGGAGGGAGAGGAAAATTGTTTTCCCAGCAAAAAAAGTCCAAGTTCAGCACATCGCAACCTGATTCACAACTCTTCAGGGAGACAAAAATCTGGCATCAGGTCTCGAGAAACCTGCCCTATCATTTCCATGCCATCTGTAGGAGTGGGCATGGTAGCAGTGGAGCTGGTGAATCAATGATTGGGAACTCAGGTTGACCATGGCTTGGTATAGATTAGCATTCAATAAATTTGGTCATTTATCAGCTGAAGCCAGAGAAATATGACCATGGTAACTGCCAGATGGTTGTAAAAGCCCAACCGTTTCATCAGCATCCACTGAGATCAGAATTTATATGATTCCAATCCCACCTCTACGTGATTGACGCTAACATCCTCAGGACACCATAAATGGATAGTAAATGCTGCTTTACTCACATCCCAACAGCTTTTACTAAGTGTCCTGTCTGCACCCTTTAAAAGTCAGAAATCTGCCATGTAACTGGGGGGCCGAGGGTGGCTTTAAACTTCAGTCAGTCCCCTGCCCTTCTCCCAAGGACATCTAATTAAAAGCACCTTTGATTCCAGCCACTGCAGCAATGCAGATGCTTTGTCCCGTCATGAGGTTCTTCTGACACACTCCAACTCCATCTCAGACTGACAGGCAGAGTGCTCGTGCTGTGGATCTGCTACTTATTAACCTTTCTGGGATCACACATTGTGGCCAGACATTTCTCTGATAATCAGCTCTTTTTCAACTCATGAAGCTGCGTTGAATCATAGGAAGGAGGCTGGATGTGCAGTGCAGTAGCTGATGGATTTAACTGATATCCCTTCCCAGCAGAATGAAGTTTGAATACGTTACAGCACAATTTAACCCATGAGAGGCAAATATACAGCCTGATATAAACTCTGGCTCACAAAGAGCAGACAGGTCACAACTTGAGCCCTGGCCAGTGCTGAATTAAACTGAACCCAAAGTTAGGTCAACAGGGTACCATTCTCTTATGCCCAGTGTGTGCTGTACATGTACAGGAGCTGACACTGAAACACATGTAGGATAAAGGAGGAAAATTAATTCCCTCTAACTATCATCTCTCCATCAGAAGTTTTTAATTGTTTTGTTTATGCGGCAGTTTCAGGTGAACTTTGTTCAGTGAAGTGAGAGCCACAGGGAGCTATTTTATGATTTGTGACCCTCATCACAGAACTGACTTCGAAGTTTTAATAACTGCCAGTAGGACTGTGCTGCGACAGCATCTGCCTCCGTGCCAGATTCCAGCCCTGAGGAGATTCGCTCTGCTTTGTTATTTCTTATTTAAATCAACACTTCTGCCTTATAGGCCTTAGTCAATCAATCCAGGTGCCAGTCAAATGCTAGAGGGCTTTCCTTCAACCACCTCAAGAGATTGCCACCTACAATTATTCATGAAGGTTTTACTTCCAAGTTAAAAAAAGCTGTGGTGAGAATTAAATCCAAGGCTACACAATGAGCAGATGTTCTGAGGCCTAGTCTATGAGTTCACCAAAATGCTTTGCAATTCCCTCCTGACGGAGCACCTTGACAAATGCAGCCCTCTATTAACATTTTGCCAGTGACAGGCAGAGCCCTGGCTGTGTTACAGCCCGGAACACACTTTAAAATATCTGGGAAAGCCATCAGCAATACACCGGCTTGTCACTGAGCCAGTGTGCGAATATTACATCCCTCCATCATGCCAGGACTTTCTACCTCACCGACATCTTTTAGCACTGCACCCAAAGCAGATACCCCTGGGAGGTTTGGGGTTACCGGTGTTGTAGGGAATGGGGAAGTCAAGCAGGTTGATGCTGGGAGTGGGAGCACCATCTCTCCCCACCGATTGGAACTCTGTGCTGGTAGGGTGGCCCACACCTTTTGTGTCAGATTGACACTTACCTTTCACCAGGTTCCTGGGCCACTGGAGCAGGCTTCATTTTGCCGGTTTTCATGCTTGCCATTCCAGTTCCCTTTAACTCATCTCAAACCCTACGTCTCTGACATGTCATTTATTTCTTTGTTCTGATTATGCCACCTATGAATATCTGTTCGCGCCTTTAACCATTTTCTCTGTCCCACTGTGGCACTTTACAAGTCATTTGCTAAGGTTTTCTCTGTGTGTATTTTTTTACTTTCCTTGTCTGTTCCTTGTTAAGTCCTGTTTATTTGGAATATCTTCCTGTTCTGAGGAAACATTTCTATGTAATACTACATCATTCATAACTGCAAACCCTCAAACCACATAATATGCCAGCAGAATCTTCCCTGAAAGTTTTTCATTGCTTTTATATTCTTTTTTATTTTCCCTGTCATATCGTGTCAAAAATGACACATTTCTCCAACTGTGGCTTAACTTTTTTTTATTCATTCATAGGACGTGGGCTTCGCTGGCTGGGCCAGCATTTATTGCCCATCCCTAGGTGCCCTTGAGAAGGTGGTGATAAGTCCTTGTAGTGTAGGTATGCCCACAGTGCTATTAGGGAGAGAGTTCCAGGAATTTGGCCCAGCAGCAGTGAAGGAATGGTGATATATTTCCAAGTCAATATGGTGAATTACTTGGAGGGGAACTTCCAGGTGGTGGTGTTCCCATCTATCTGCTGCCCTTATCCTTCCAGATGATAGTGGTCGTGGGTTTGGAAGGTGCTGTCAAAGGAGCCTCCTCTCCAGCCCTGAACAGGTGTCCCAAACCCTGGCACTGGGCAGGCAACACAGCAGTCTGGACTCTCACTCTTTGCTACAGGCATCAGTGTCAATCCCCATCACTATACTACCAGTTACTACCACTATATCCTTTTAGCTCCCCACCACTTGAAAGGCTTCCTGTACCATGCTACCATGGTCAGTTTGCTCATCCAACCTGCAGACCCTGCTCTCATCTGAATCATAAACCTATCGGACAATTGCAAAGGTTCACACTCCTGCATTCCTGCCCTCTGGTTCTCCTTAACTCCCTCACTCGCAGTCACATCCTCCTGCCCCTGACCACTGACCCAATCAGAAGACCCTATCCTAAGTGGTGTGATTGCCTCCTGGTATAAAGTATCCAGGTAACTTGCCCCCTCCCTGATGTGTCACAGAGTCTGCAGCTCAGCCTCCAGCTCAATGACTCTGAGCCGATGTTCCTGAAGCCGCAAACATTTACTGCAGACATGTTTGCCCTGGATCCCAATGTTATCCAGGAGCTGCCACATGCTGCAGCCTTGACACATCACATGCCCTACCATCCTTAATGTGTTTTAAATAATTACTTAATTATATTAATTATATTATTCACTTAATTAAGTTGGTTTTTAAATATATTTTGTTAACTTGACCACCAATTTCTGTATTATTTTAATCCTTCAGGATAGAATTGAACTTACCCGCTTATACAGTTAGCTCCTTTCCTTGTAATGGAGTAAGAACCAAATCCTTAAGGGTGAGACTGGTAGAAAAAGGAAACAAGCACCTCCTCCCTTCACTAAGCTTCCCCACTCACCAAACTCCAAGTCTGCACTCAGTTACTTCAGCTGCACTCCGTTTGCATTAGCTGTAATAAAGAGACCTGTATTTATAGCCAACTGAACTGGATCTAGAGTAACCAGAGTCAACCAGTTAGCTAATTATCTACTCAGCTCTCAACAGAAAATGAGTTTACCCTGTCTATCACAGAATCACAGAATCTTTACAGTGCAGAAGGGGGCCATTTGGCCCATTGAGTCTGTACAGATTCTGAAAGAGCTTTTCTACTTAGTCCTACTTCCCTGCCTTATCCCTGTCACTTTGCAAATTCTCTCTTTTCAGATAGTCATCCAATTCCTTTTTGAATACCTCGATCGAACCTGCCTCCATCACCCTCTCAGGAAATTTATTCCAGACTCCAAGCACCCTCTGGGTGAAAAGATTTTTTCCTTACATCACATTTACTCCTTTTGCCAATTATTTTGAATCTGTGCCCTTTAGTTCTTGATGGTCCTTTGAGTGGGAACAGTTTCTCACTATTTACCCTGTCCATATCCCTCAGGATCTTGAATACCTCTATCAAGTCTCCTATCAGCTTCTTTTCTCCAAGGAAAACAGTCCCAACTTCTCCAATCTATCCTCATAGCTACAGTTCTTCATCCCTGGAATCATTCTTGTGAGTCTCCCCTGTACTCTCTCCAATGCCTTCACATCCTTCCTCAAGTATGGTGCCTAGAACTGGATGCAGTACTTTAGATGAGGCCTAATTAGTGCCTTATACAAGTTCAACATGACCTCCTTACTCTTGTACTCAATGCCCCTATTGATAAAGCCTAAGATAATATATGCTTTATTAACTGCTCTTTCAACATGCCCTTCCATCTTCAGTGACTGATGTGACATACAGTGAGGTCCATCTATTCCTGCACTTCCATTAGAATTTCTCCCTTTATTTTATACTGTCTGTCCATATTCTTCCTGTCAAAATGAATCACTTCACATTTCTCTGCATTGAGCTTCATCTGCCATTTGTCTGCCCAATCCACCAACATGCCTTTGTCCTCTTGAAGTTCAAGACTATCCTCACCACAGTTGATGTTTCCAATCTTCATATCATCTGCAAATTTTGAAATCATGCACTGAACACCACAGTCTAGGTCATTAATATATATCAGGATGAGCAAAGTTCCAAACGCTGACCCCTAGGGAGCTCCACTACAAACCTTCCTCCAATCTGAAAAACATCCATCAACCACTGCTGTTTACTGTCACTCAGCCAATTTCTTATCCAAGTGCCTACTTTCCCTTTTATTCCATGACCTAGAATTTTGCTCACAAGTCTGTTGTGTGGCACGGTATCAAATGCATTTTGAAAATCCATATACACCACATCAACAGCGTTGCCCTTACCAACCTTCTCTATTATCTCCTCAAAAAACTCCAGCTCTCCTTAATTGCCCTGCTCTTGTCTAAACGATAAACTTAGCAATTTTAAGTAAAGATTGCCTTTCTAAAACCTCCACCTTCGCAATTTTAAATTCTTCTTGTGTACCTTATTCCTCTGTAAAGACAATTGCAAAGCATCCGCTTAATGCCTCCACCATTTCTCCTGCCTTCATGTGCAAATCCCTTTTATTATCCCTAATTGGCCATACTTTTTCTTTTATCGCTCTTTTATTATTTAATGCTTATAAAAGACCTTGGAATCCCCTTTTATATTAGTTGCCAATCTCTTTCCATGCCCTCTCCTTGCTTTTCTTATTAAGTTTTTCATTTCCCCTCTGGTCCTTCTATATTGAGCCTGATTCTCCTTTGTATTTTCTATCTGACATCTGTCTTATGCGCATTTCTTCCCTTTCATCTTCATCTCTCTCTCTCCCTTGTTATCCAGAGCATGCTGGATTTATTTGTCCTACCTGTCCCCTTCAAGGGAATACACCTTGACATTGCCAGCAATACTTTTTCTTTGAAGGTAGCCCATTGTTCAGCCACTGTCTTTTCTGCTAACATTTGATTTCAACGCATATGACTCAGATACATTCTCATCCCAACGTAACAAAAAGTGCTGGAAAAACTCAGTGGGTCTGGCAGCATTTGTGGAGAGAGAAACAGAATTAACGTTTTGAGTCCATATGACTCTTCTTCAGACCCAGAGTCAAATGGACACAAAACATTGGGCAGGATTTTGCCCTCGTCTTGCGTGCTCAGCGGGGGCGGGTGGAAGTGGTCAGGAAGCTGACCACCAACCGTGATCGGGCCACGCCATGATTTTACACTGGTGGGCCAATTAAGGCCTGCCCAGCATGAAGCATGTGCTGCAGCGCTCAGCGCAGCCTGTGTGGTGGGGGTAGGAGGGCGAGCGCGCAAGTTCGTGCATGCGTGCAGAGAGATGAAAATTTTTGACAATAAAAAGGAATGATTTTAAAAATGTTAAAAACATGTCTCCTCATATGACTCTGAAAAGAATTTCCTTTCCTAAAGAGCATTAGCAAACCAGATGGGTTTTTGATAACAATGTGCAGTTAGTAATACTAATGTCCGTCACTAGTGCAGTGGAGGGGTGTGTGTAAGGCAATTCCTAGGCGGGCCTCCTCATTGAGGAAATAGATTGCCCTTTATCTCCGTACATAGTGTGTGGGGATCTATACATGTGTAAAACCAAAGCTAATGTTAATTTGTCTTGCCCGCCTTTATACTTCTCATCCTATTGTATGAAGTGGTCAGGCCATGCCTTTACCAGTGTGCTTAATGTGTCTTACTGATTTCACAGTAGTAGTAGTTAGTGATGTACCTAAAATATGATCCAAACACCCCTTGGTTGTTTTGCAAGGTGGCCGTATGTAGTAAAATTTTCTTTGTGGTTCTTTCCTTCTAGATCAACCAAGACCTGTTCACCATCATCTAAATAAAACTTTAGAATGGTGATGGTGTCAAGTTTTTGAACATAACAATTTGAACCCAGGGATTCTGGTACTGGATCTGAGGCACGTTGAAGAAAACAAACTTTCTTGCTCCGTCGCTTCGCTCCCCATGCATGTTGTAATTCACTGTCAGGATCTTAACGGAGTCCTTGAACATTGTTGTCACCATTATTAATGGCTAGCTTTTCAATTTCAGATTTTATTAATTGAATTTAAATCCCACCACGTGTATAGATGTGTATAGATCCCCACACACTATGTACAGAGATATAGGGCAATCTATTTCCTCAATGAGAAGGCCCGCCTAGGAATTGCCTTACACACCCCCCTCCACTGCCCTAGTGACGGACATTAGTATTACTAACTGCACATTGTTATCAAAAACCCATCCAAAGCAGTAGCTTCAGCCTCTGGATTACTGGCCCAGCAATATTACCGCTACCCCGCCATCTCCCCTCAGCCCCTCCAGCAGAAATCTACTGGAACGTTACCAGGGCTGAGGGACTTCAGTCATGTGAAGAGACTGGAGAAACAGTTGTTCTCCTTTAAGCAGAGAAGGTTAAATGGAGCTTTCATAGATGTGTTAATAGTCATGAATCACTTTGATAAAGTAAGTAAGGAAAAACAGTTCGAAGTGGCAAAAGGCTCGGTGACTAAAGGGCACAGATTCAAGGTGATTGGCAAAGAATTAGAAGTAATGTTTACACACAGTACGTTGTTGTGATCTGGATTGTACTTCTTGAATGGGCAGTGGGAGCAGATTCAGTAGAAGTTTTCAAAAGGGAATTGGATAATTACTTGAAGGCTGTAAATTTACATGGCAAAGGAAAAAGATCGTGGAAGAGGAGCTAATTGGGTAAATCTACCGAACAGCAAGTATAGGCACAGTGGGCTGAATGGCCTCCTTCAGTGATGTATCATTCCATTATTCTATGATAGTACCACATGTTTGACGGCTTCTCAATGAAAGGTTCAAGAACTCCTTTTGGCAACAGGTTACACAGATATTACAACGTGGGAACTCACTGACCAGCTTAGCCAGTCTCTGTTGGCCTTTATCCTTTACATTAGCAGTAACCCTAAACCCCAATTCCTGCCCTGTTCCCAAATCTCTTTATCCATCTTTACTTCAACCACCTATCTAACCTGCTCTTGTATTGATGTGGTTCAATCATTAATTTTGTTATTGGATTCCACAGCTTCACAAACCTCTGTGTAACTTGTTTCTCCTGAATAAAAATCTCTTATTTCTAATCTTATATCAATGCCCCATCCTTCTAAACCTCTCAATCAGCAGAAATAGTCTGTCTGTCATAGTTTTAAATATTTTTATCAAATCACCTTACAATCTGCTCTGTCAGCTCTAGATCAGTGGCACCACTCTTGCCTCTGAAGGTTGTGGGTTAAAACCTAATACCAGAGTTGAGGGCACATAATCTAGAGTGACACTCGAGTGCAGTACTAAGGTAGTGCTGCACTGTCAGATGTGCCTTCTTGCGAATGGGATGAGCTGGAACAATGAGCAGTCCCACTCCATTCCGGCACGGACAAAACACAGGACCCACCAATCCCAAAGAGGAACCTCCTGACAAATCCTGTTTGGTCAATGACATTACAGAGGTGGCTTTTGAATATGTACACTCAACACAACAACAAATTATATTTATATAGCACCTTTAAATGTGATGAAACATCCTAAGGCGCTTCACAGGAGCATTCCAAAACAAAGTATGACATCGAGCCATATAAGGAGATATGAGGTCACATGGCCAAAAGCTTGGTCAAAAACACAGATTTTAAGAAGTGTCGTAAAGAAGGAAAGCAAGGTGGAGACATAGAGAGATGTAGGGAATGAATTCCACAGCTTGGGACCCAGGCGATGGAAGGCACGGCCACCAATGGTGGAGCAATTAAAATTGGGGATGCACAAGAGGCTAGGATTAGAGGAGCCCAGGTATCTCAGAGGGTTGTGGCGCTGAAGATGATAACAAAGATTGGGAGGAGTGAACACATGGAGGGATTTGAAAACAAGGATGAGAATTTTAAAATCAATATGTTACTTGACTGGGAGCCAATGTAGGGCAGTAACTAAAGGAGTGATAGGGGAATGGGACATGCTGTAGCTAAGACATGAGCAGCGGAGTTTTACATGATCTCAAGTTTACGGAACGTAGAATGTGAGAAAACAGCCAGGAGTGTTTTGGAATAGGATAGTCAAGTCTAGAAGTCATGAAAGCAGAGATGATAGTTCAAAGAGCAAATGAGCTGAGACAGGGGAGAAGTCGAGCGATGTTACAGAGGTGGAAATAGGTGGTCCTAGTGATGGATTGAATATGAGGCCGGAAGCTCAACTCAGGATCAAATGTGACACCAAGGTCGCAAACAGACTGACTTAATCTCAGACTATTACCAGGGAGAGGGATGAAGCCAGTGGCTAAAGAATGGAGTTTGGAGAGGGGACTGAAAATAATGGCTTCAGTCTTCTCAATATTTAATTGTAGGAAACTTCCACTCATCCAGTATTGGATGTTGAACAAGCAGACTGAGAGGTTAGCAATAGTGCAGGAGTCGAGAGGGATAGTGTAAGATAGAGCCGGGTGTTGTCAGCGTACATGTGAAAACTAACCCTGTGCCTTTGAGGGGCAGGATGTAGATGAGAATAGTAGAGGCCAAGGATAGATCTTTGGGGACACCAAGGTCTGGGGCAGGAAGAGAACCCATTGCAAGTGACTCTCAAGCTGCAATTAGATAGATAAGACTGGAACCATGTGACAGTAGTCCCACCCAACTGGATGACAGTGGAGAGGCATTGG